>NC_143515.1:6355699-7095699 GCF_031878675.1 Megascapheus bottae
CTGGTATTCCCCCCAGGCTTAGCTCCCAGAGAGCTGACTTACACAGTCAAAGGTCGCAGGTGGGCGTAGGTTTGGGAGGAGACATCCTGTACTCAGACCATAGCAGTGGCATTGTAAGAAATATATATTTGGTTGAAAGCACCCATTGGTATTGGTTTCACAAAATATTAAATCAATAGTATTTTTAAGCTAAAGTGATTTTTAAAAAATTAGCATGTGTTAGTCTTACAAGAGTAAGTTCATTGTGACATTTCTACACATATGCAATTTATCTTTAAATTTTTTTTACTTGCTATTACAGTTGATATGCAAAAGGGTTACCATTATATACAAGGTATCTTTTTATTTATCTATTTTTATTATCTTTGAGTAGTTAGACAAAAGAAATTTCAATTCAACAAAGTTTACAAGCACAATGCATCTTTATATATATTATTGTTATTGATATACAGAGGTGTTACAGTTGTATGGAAAGTATATTTTATTTATCTATTTTTATTATCTTTCAGTAGTTAGACAAAATGGTTTCAACGCATCAGTTTATAAGTACAATGCATCTTTTTATATATGTATAAAATTGTTATAGAAAGGTATGTATAGAGGTTTTACAGTTATATAAAATGTATCTTACACTTACCATTTTATCTGTTTCCCTTATCCCTTCCTTCTCCCTTCTTCCAACTATTTCAGCAGGTTTCCTACCTGCAGATAAACTGCTTCATCTGTATTCGTTAACATTCATTCCCTCCATTACTCCATTAATGTTGCCTTCCTTCTGCACGCCCGCCCGCAACAGAGCCTGGTTAGCTTTCCTGTGATTTATTCTGTTTTTAGTTAATTGTAGTTTTATTAGCACAAATTAATTGTACAAAGGGACTTTATTGTGATAGCTACAAAATGCATGTAATGTAGCTTGATCAAACTCACTCACTGGAGAATTCTACCAGACATTTAAGAGCATTAGTATAAATCCAGCTCAAATTTCCAAACAAATGGAATTGGGAATAGTTTCTGACACGTTTTATGACGTAAGAATTATAATGATATCAAAGCCAGATAAAGATATCACAAGAAAAGTATATTCCTCATGAATGTAAACTACTAGGGGAAAAAATTCATGAATGGTTAATCCACAAAGACAGAAATGAGATTAGGAATTGCTAGATAAGCTCTCCTTTCTACCTTTCCCTGTGTTCCTTCCCATCACAAGCTCTAGCCTCTCGTGGTTCTCCCCAGGACCTCAGTGTTTGGTTTTCTAGACACCCCAAACTCCAAGTTCAATGAGTTCTCCTTTCCCTCCTCCTCCACCTCCTTTCCCTCCTCCTCCTCCTCTTCCTTTTCCTCCTCCTCTTCCTCTTTCTTCTCCTCCTCCTTCTCCTCACTCTCCTCCTCACCCTCCTCTATTTTCTCCTCTTCTCCAAGAAAGGAGGAGAGAGGGAGAGAGAAAAACAGAAATAATTATTTAATTAGTATGGGGTGTTTTATGAGTCATGAAAATAGTTTGAACCTAGCTGGAGCCTGTGATTGCATGTGGTACACATATACTAAATACCATGAATTTATATACTTTAAGGTGAAATTCATTTTAATGATCATATTAAAGGAACATGTGCGAGAGTAGATAATTGCTGTGATCATTTTTAGAATACTTAAATGCATACATTTGTAAGCAGTACAGCAAAGCTGCAATTAGATAGGCTTGCCTCAAGGAGAGATTAATTCATTTAGGAAGTCATAGTCTCACATAGGGAGATTATTTCCCTATTCTGCCAGTGGGGTTCTGAGCTAGTCTCAGGTATAATTTGGAGCTCACCAGATTTCATTAATATTTGTCCTCATGCAAGAGTCCAGTCTATGTGAAGGCTGAGACCAAAACCAGAGTTCTCTGTGCAAAAGCCTCTGTGAGAAGACTGGTGGTTTCCTGTTGGGTATTTGTATACTTGGGGGTTGGTAAAGGATCTGGGATTGGGTTTTTCTGAAGGTATTCTTTTCCCTTCTTCCTTTGGAGACTGGTGGCTTTGTTTCACAGATGTTCTGTTGCAAGCTGATTCTGCCCCCAGAAAGCCCAGCAAGAAGTTGTTAGGAAGAAACACAGCTCCTCTGCAAAATCATAAAAGTTCTTTCAAACCTAGATAAGTTGTTCTGTTAGACAGGTACCAGGGTATGACTTTTCCAAAGGACAGAAACATTTAAAACTGTCCCCTTTGACCCTCAAAATTCTAGCATGCCACATCTACCAGATACACCAAATAATTACTCTCAGGAGCTGGGCTTATAGGTTAAACCAACTTTCTTGGTTGACACAGTTCCAAGATACCATTGTTCAGTTGGATCCAAGGTATCAGCCAGTGCCTAGGCAATCCTTAAAGACCAGAGCCTATTTTATTGTCAGGATTGTCCCATTACTATTCTTATTCTTATTATTCTTAGATATTATTATCTTTAGGTAATTGTATAAAGGAGTTTCAATTCAACATGTCAGTTTATGAGTATAATGAACTTGATCCATTTTGATCTTTCCATCATTCTCCCCATCTCTCCCAGCCTCGCCTGTCTTGAACCAGCCAGCTGCATTCCTGTAGGTGTTCAGCCTTCCTCTGTCATTTTCTTTCTCTATGTTACTATCATAGTCTTAAGCAACCTTACAAAGGAAGGGAACAGGAAATACTAAACTATTTATATTAGTCTAAAATTATTTAACCAAAAATCAGCTTTGTAGAGTTGTCTTAAATGTTCTCAGGTAAGTTATCTTAGATAAGTTTTGGGTTTGGTTTTGTTTTCAGTCCAGGCAATTGTTAAATGTAGCTAGAAAATATGGCAGGTGTTGTCTACCAAACTATGCCAGTGGGATACTAAGATGAATATTGAGAAAATAGAGACCAATAATCAAACAAGGCCAGGCGCTGGTGGCCCATGCCTGGAGACCGAGCTGCTCAGGAGATCCAAGGATTGCGGTTCAGAAAAGTCCCTGAGTTAACTGGAGAGAATCATTAACTAGCAAAAAGCCAGAACTGGAGGTGTGATCCAATCAAGGCTCATTTTTCTCCCTGAAAATGCATTTCTCCATAGCTTCAGCCTCATAATATATTATCTTATGGTTGTCTCACCATGCAGAATAAATGTATGGAGACTTTGCCATTTCAATGTAATCATAATAATGAAAGCATTGACTTTCTTCCAGATTGGATTCTGTCATAGTGATTATTTAGAACACTTAGTATAATTATTATCATTTTATTATTTAGAAATTATTTTATCAAACATATTCCTATAGTTTATTTGATAAACTATGCAGTTTATTGTAAACATTATTTTAGAACATGATTGATTGCAACAACATAACTACAATGACAACTTTAATGTATAATGGAACATAAGACAGGATTATTTTATTTTATTTTGTATTCTGGTTCTGGAACTTGAACTCAGGGACTAGCCGCTGTTCAAGAGGGTTTTGGGTTTTTGTTGTTGTTGTTCAAGTCTAACATTCTACCACTTGAGTTATACCTCCACTTCTGGCTTTTTGGTGGTGAAATATAAGTAAGAGTCTCTTCAAATTATGATCCTCACATCTCAGCCTTCTGAGTAATTAGGATTATAGGCATGAACTACAGGTACCTGGCATAAAGCAGGATTTTATTGGACACAAAGCTCTAAATGAGATACATTTCCTCTGCATTTACTGAAAAGCAGTCAATGTCCGAGACTTAGTACTAGCTAGAATATTCATTTTACTCAACTCCTATGATATATTAATGATTTTTATTATTTTATTTTTAGGTTTTGCTGGTACTGGGGTTTGAACACAGGAAAACGTGCTTGAATAGCTGGCACTTTACCACTGAGCACTTCCAGTCCAGCTTTTTTTTTCTTTTTTTTAAATTTTTTTTATTGTAATTAGTAAAAGGGTTACATGATATTTGCCAGATAGAAGGTGCATTAATTCACATACATTGATACCCTTTCACATGTCTTGGTACCCATTTCCCTCCCCCCCCCACACCCCAAGTCCAGCTTTTTGCTGGTTACATTAGAAATAAAAAATCTTGAGGATTTTTCTGTCAAGGCTAGCTTTGAACCTCAGTCCTATAGATCTCAGCTTCCTGGGTAGCTAGGGTTACAGGTATAAGCTACCAGCACACAGCCTATCATGAATACTTTGTAAAATAAAGTTGAAGTCTTATCTGTTTTAGTAAATATTTTATAATAATCATAAAAACAGGTTGTTTTGTTTTTGTTTATTTTGTTGGTCATGGGGCTTGAACTCAGGACCTGGGTGCTGTCCCTGAGTTCAGCTCAAGACTACCACTTGAGCCAAAGTGCCACTTCTTTTTTTTTTTTTTTTGCCAGTCCTGAGCTTAAGCTCAGGGCCTGAGCACTGTCCTTGGATTTTTCTCAAGGCTAGAACTCTACCACTTGAGCCTCAGCACCACTTCTGGCTTTTTCTAAGTATGTGGTACCAAGAAATAGAACCCGGGTCTTTGTCCATGCTAGGCAAGCACTCTACCACTAGGCCAAACTCCCGGCCCCCCAAAGTGCCACTTCTTAAAGCAGTTTTGAACCACCACTTTAGTGTACTATTGCATGCCATACTATAGAACACTATGGTAACCATATGCAATGTAACTATATACAAAATCTGAAAGAAATTATAGGCTGGGAATATGGCTCAGTGGTAGAGTCCTTGCCTAGCATGCATGAAGCCCTGGGTTCGATCCCTCAGTACCACATAAACAGAAAAAGCTGGAAGTGGCGCTGTGCGCTCAAGTGGTAGTGTGCTAGCCTTGAGCAAGAGAAGCTCAGAGACAGTGCCCAGGCACTTAGTACAAGCCCGAAGACTGGCAAAAAAAAACCCAAAAACAAACAAAACAACAACAACAACAACAACAAAAAACCAACTCCGAACGATATTATAGTACCAGTTTTGTCTATGTTTTTTTTTTTTTGAAAGTGTTGTGGTCCCAGTAAACAGTGTAAACTTAACCTCTGTTTCTCAAGCTTTGGGGTTTTTTTGTTTATTTATTATCTTGCTTGCTTGTTTTGCCAGTTCTGGGGCTTAAAATCTGGGCCTGAGCTCTGTTCTTGAGCTTGCGTGCTTGCTTTATTTTTATTTTATTTTATTTTATTAATTTATTTGCCAGTCCTGGACTTGAGCTCAGGGCCTGAGCACTGTCCTTGTTTTTTGTTGATTTGTTTTGTTTTTTTCCTGAAGGCTAGAGCCCTACCACTTGAGCCATAGCACCATGTATGCATGTGGTACCTACAAATCGAACCTGGGGCTTTGTGCATGCTAAGCTAGCGCTCTACCACTAGGCTAAACTCCTGTCCCCATTCCTGAGCTTTCTTTGTTGAAGGCTAAGGCTCTGCCACTTGAGCCTCAGTTCCACACCTGACTTTTTGGGTAATTTGTTAGAGATAAGGCTCTTGGGGTCTTTATTGCCCAGGCTGGCTTTGAGCCATGATCTTCAGATCTTAGCCTCATGAATAGCTATGATTACAGAGGTAAACCACCAGTGGCTGGCTTCTCCAGATATTTGAATGAGACATACCACATCCTAGGGAGACAAGTTGGAAATAGCTAGAAAGAATGAATTATATCTGAGTATAAAAATAAGTTCATTGGGTCAGGAGTTTGGCCTAGTGGTAGAGTGCTTGCCTAGCATGCACAAAGACCCAGATTTGATTCCTCAGTACCACATACATAGAAAAAAGCTGGAAGTGCTGCTGAGACTCAAGCCCAGGACTGGAAAAAAAAATAAACAAATAAATAAAGATGCCAGGATTCATATAAATGATTCCATATTCTTGAGCATTCAGAATGACTCCTCGCTTTGACAACTGTAACTAGTTTCTATGGAGTATAATTCCATGGCATTTGAATCTGGAGTTCAAAACAAGAAAATTAATTTGTAGCTCTTATATATAGTATCACACTGTCCTGAAAAAGCAAAGGAGCTGATCAGGTAAGATGCTTATGTGTATTTGTGAGCTGTATGTGTATATAAATATGAATAAATAACATATTTATATTTGTAATATAAAACTATATCATATAATATAGTCATAGTATAATAATGTGGATGTACAATATATTTTAGTTATAGTATAAATATAAAATAAATAAAAACTGTATCGTATTGTACACATTTCTGAAAGTGCATTGGTTCATTGCATTTGCTTATGCAGAAACTGTCTGTGTGCTGCTTTGATCCCCTAATCAGATGAAACCCAGGCATCGATCTTCCGTATTTGCACTCAGTTTGACTCAGTCTGTGTGTCACTTGGAAGGCACCTTATCAGGGCTGTTTTCCCACCCCTGTGCCCAGGTTGTTGGCTTGTCCTTGGTGCACTGGGGCCTGGGGTCTCACTATCAAAGGAGAAGCTTCCAGAGCACAGCTGTGCTGTCCTTGAGCCTCTCTGAAGTCTAAACAGAGAGCATGTCCGGGCTTATTTAGCCCAAGGTTACTGCTTTCAGTGCTATCTGTAAGCAGACTCATCTCCTGCCCTTTACATTTCATCCAACCCCTTCCAACCTTTCTCCTGGGACCAACTTATGCAATATCCCAAATCTGAGAGTTGATTTTTCTTTTTTAAATGGGGGAAGAGGAGGTACACAATTTCTAGCACCTGTGAATTTGAATCCCCTGTGCTCCTGGCTGCCTTGTCTGGTGTGGGATCTTTCTATTCATTCAATTCAGCTTTGTTTGCTCAGGCTCACCAACAAACTCAGCCACAGTCCCATCCAGAAACAGCCCAAACTCTTAAAGCTTCTCTAATCTAGCCATTTCTTATTGTTTGAATATCCTGGGCAAAAGGAAATGCAGAAACGGAAAAGGAAGTTGCTTTTCTGTGTCTGGACGTGGGGCTATCACCATTGTTTGAGATTAGCAGATAAAACTAAGTAAGGGCTGGTCTGCAGACCTGGACTTCATCAGAACCAGAGGAAATGCAAATATAAGACTTCCAGGAGAGAAGGGAGAGGTGAGTGTAGAGCTGGGAGGAGGCCCTTAGGCTTTTCTGTCCAGACTTGTGCTAATGCTAAAACTGATGGATAAAGGGGAGCATGTCGGTTGCCTTCCCCAAGGATAAGCTTCCAGTTCTGGATTAATTTGGAAGGATCTGGGGATGCATTTACATGAGTTATGCTGGGCCAGACATCATCAGCCACACTCAGTCTCTCAAGCATTTCAAAGTCAGTTGCAGACTAAAGCAAACCATGAAAAAAGCTGAATTTTCTTAATGTTTAAAAATCAAATAAATAAACCTGGTGCTGGTGGCTCACACCTGTAATCCTAGATAGTCAGAAGGCTGAGATCTGAGGATGGTGGTTTGAAGCTAGCCCAGGCAGAAAAGGCTCTTATCTCCAATTAACCACAGAAATCTGGAAATGGAATTTTTGTGGCTCAAGGTGGTAAAATACTAGCCCTGAACAAAAAAATCTCAGGGAGGGGTTGGGAATGTGGCTTAGTGGTAGGGTGCTTGCCTAGCATCCATGAAGCACTGGATTCAGTTCCTCAGTTCTACATACACAGAAAAGGCCAGAAGTGACGATGGTGGTAGAGTGCTAGTCTTGAGCAAAAGAGGCTCAGGGACAGAGTCCAGGCCCTGAGTTCAAGCCCTAGGCCTGGAAAAAAAAATGTCAAGGATAGAGCCTAGCCCTCAGTCAAGCCCCATGACTGACACACACCAAGCACACAAATCAAAGAAATAAAATGTGGAGGTGGAAACTGTAGTTATCGCCAAAATAGAACTGGGAATGTCTCCATTGTTAAGCCATACACAATCACCATGAAGAGAGAATCCAAGTATGGTGGCTCCTACTTGTAATCTTAGCTACTTAGGAGGGCTGGGGTTTGGAGAACTGGAATTTAAAGCCAGCCTAGGCAAAAAGTTCATGAGGTTCCATCCATCGCCAAGAAAACTCGGGCATGGTGATACAAACTTGTTATCTCAGCTACGAGGTAAGTAGAAAGGTCATGGTCCAGATTGACAGGGCATTTTTGAATAATAACAAAAGCAAAGGCTGGAGGCATTGCTTCATAGTAGAGACTACCTGCTTAGCAAGAGCAAGGCCTTGAGTTCAAATCCCAGTTCTGAAAATAAAGATGCAAAGTCGGATGCTGATGGCTCACGCCTGTAGTCCTAGCTACTCAGGAGGTTGAGATCTGAGAGTCGGGATTCAAAGCCAGCCCAGGCACAAAAGCCCGTGAGATTCTTATCTCCAATTAACCACCAGAAAACTGGAAGTGGTGCGTGCTGTGGCTCAAGTGGTAGAGCACTAGCCTTGAGCTGAAGAGCTCAGGGACAGTGCCCAGGCCCAGAGTTCAAGTCCAAAACTGACCAAAAAAAAAAAAAGATGTAAACACAGATTTCAGGTTGGGTTGCTACCTTCAAAGATGGAAGCAAGTTAACAAAACATCAGAGGTAATCAGCTGGAAAAGAAGAAAGGTCCATGACTGATTGGCCCCAAAATCTGCTGGCTGAGCTGGCAGCTGGAAGCTAAGCAAAGTCATCATGGAGTTGCTTCTGTTGATGTTTGTGTTTGAAGGCCTGACATGCAGGACCGACAATTGTGTCTGTTCCATCTGAAGACTCAAGAAGAGCTGATATTTTGGTATAAGACCTAGGGCAG
This sequence comes from Megascapheus bottae, assembly GCF_031878675.1. Classification (NCBI taxonomy): domain Eukaryota; kingdom Metazoa; phylum Chordata; class Mammalia; order Rodentia; family Geomyidae; genus Megascapheus; species Megascapheus bottae. The sequence continues at coordinate 6,364,332 of NC_143515.1, forward strand.
GAAAAATCAGATATCTCAGTTTGAATGTACTCACAGAGAGAGAAAAATTCTCTCTTACTCCAAAGAGGTCAACCTTTTCGTTTTATTCAGACCCTTGATTGATTGGACAAGGTCCACTAACACTAAAGAGAGAAATTGGCTTTACTCAGTAGCTGATGTCAACTGGAAATATGCTTATCAATTCTCCTATTCATCTTGTCTGCACAGTCTCTGACCCAGGGAAGTTGACACATAATGTTAACTGCTCTCCAGTGTCCACTCCAGCTCAGAAGCAGGAAGCTCATTTAGGCAACCCCACGCGAATCATGAAAGTCCCTTCCATACTGCAGTGTGGTAGGAAAGGTACTCATGAATGCAAGGTTGGGTGCAGCTCAGGAATGTGTGGAGGTGGTGAAGGTATCCCTTTCCTTAGAGAACAGAGACAATTGGATAGACGGCAGAAGTCTTGAACTATGGACCTGTGAAAGCACAAGCCATTATGGTTGGGTGAAGATGTGCTCTGTAATGCCCCCTGGTGGTTCTGGGCTGTCTTCCCACTACTGCAGGGCCTTGCTAAGGAGCAGACTGGGCAAAAGTGGCCCAGAGGGTTCCCAGGACCCCAGAATTATGAAGGACCTACCAGAGTTCCTGTCACACAAAGTAGATATTTGGTCTATTGCTGGATGTCCTGGACACTTTTGTTATACATTACATTTCAATAATTATGTATTTCAATGACATACATTTCAGTAGTCATATGCCCCAAATTAACCAGCAGTTGTCTTTAAGTAACATGACTGGGGAGAGTTTGAGGGTCACCTGTGGTCCCTGAAGTGGACTCTGAGTGTGCTGGGGGCAGGCTCTGCCTTATCTAGTGTGTCCTGGCCCTGTAGGACACAGTTAGGAAATCTGACTTGGACTCCAGATTCCATTTGAGAGATTGATGTGAAGGTAATTTTTAGAAATTTGAAAGACACTAAAGAGATCTGTTTTAGTATTTAATTAAAGCACTCAAATGGCTAATACATTTTTATCTTTGAGAAGTGCTGTTTTACAACACAGACAGTTTTCTTTCTCTGTGGCTGTTTAAGAGTTTGAAAGGCAGGCTGGGAGTTTGGCCTAGTGGTAGAGTGCTTGTCTAGCATGCACCAAAACCCAGGTTCGATTCCTCAGTACCACATACATAGAAAAGCCAGAAGTGGGGCTGTGGCTCAAGTGGTAGAGTACTAGCCTTCAGATAGTGCTTGGGCCCTGAGTTCAAGCCCCAAGACTGGCAAATAAAAAAAATAACAACAAAAAAAAGGTGAGTAACAACTGTTCCTTTTGATTTCTCTCTCTGCTTTGGTCAGATCCCTTCACAGAAGCCAGCCCCATGGCCATTTCCTAGCTATGTGACAATCAGGGACTAGAAATGACTTCCAAGTATAAGATGCATGCTTAGGGCACCATGTGATGGAAAAGCTTTCTTACAAGAAGGGTGGTGGGATGGAGGAATTAAATTACTCAGGGCCTCATCTTGGTAAGCATGTGCTTTACCACTTAGCAGTACCTCAGAAAAACATTTTATATTTTTGTATTTGTGATAAGGTCTCACTATAGTTATTTATTTACCTTTTATTTTATCATTCGTGGGGCTTGAACTCTGGGCCTGGGTGCTGTCCCTAAGTTCTTCAGCTCAAGGCTAGTGTTCTACCACTGTGAGCCACAGCACCACTTCTGGTTTTCTGGTGCTTAATTGGAGATAAGAGTCTCATGGGCTTTTTTTTGTGCCTGGCCTGGCTTTGAACCTCCATCCTCAGATCTCAACCTCCTGAGTAGCTAGGATTACAGGCATGAGCCAATGCCTAGCAAGGCCTCACTTTATGTCAGAGTTGATGTGAACTGCAATCCTCCTATTTGTGCTTCTCCATGTCATTGAGAATGGCAGCAGCCATTCTGCTTGCTCTATGGCGGATGCCAGCCACGGTACCCAGCTATTGGTTGGGATGGAGTTTTCTTTTTTTGCCAGTCCTGGGCTTGAGCTCAGGGCCTGAGCACTGTCCTTGGATTTTCTCAAGGCTAGAGCTCTACCACTTGAGCCTCAGCACCACTTCTGGCTTTTTTCTATGTATGTGGTACCGAGGAATCGAACCCAGGTCTTCATGCATGCTAGGCAAGCACTTGAACCACTAGGCCAAACTCCCAGCCCCTTGGGATGGAGTTTTCTGAACCGTATTTGCTAGCATCGGCCTTGCACCACGACGCTCCAATCTCTGCCACCATAGTATCTAGGATCACAAGCTTGAGCCACAGTACTTCTTATGGATGACTCTGTGTCAAGCAAACATCAAGGGTGGCAAGAAGGGTTAGAATCCCAGGGAGTTCAGCCACTAGACGGGAAGAGATGACTGGGAGTTACGTCAGCCCAAAGGGTCCAATTGGATTAGAACCAGTCCTTGTTATGAAGTTCTGAGTTCAAGTCCCAGTACTAGAACAGGAAAAAGGGGAAAAAAAGCCGGGTTCCAGGCATTCAAGCAGGAGTTCATTAGCGGTAGACTTATATAAACCACACTGACAAACTGATCTCAGATTCCTCCTGCTAAGCACAGAGAACAGGAAATAATTTGAAACAATTGAAACAATCTCTTCTCCAGAGAATGTAATCATCTTTAAGATAAGGAAGGAGGCAATGTCTTGGGTTCTGGATCTGTAAAACCAAACCATGCACTGCATGGAAAGCAGGGGAAGATGTGAAGCTGTGACTGCAGGGAAGAGAGAAGTTTCTGGCTGAGCCTGGGAAGAGGGGAAATGGAAAATGGAGAGAACAGCCTTGAGTAGCAGGTAGAAATGAGGGTCTCCAAGAATGAGAGGTAGCAAGTTTGAGGTAGTATCCACTGGGAGAGGGCACAGCTGGAAATGAAGCACGGGGGATGAGGCAAGAAATGTGCAGGTCTCTGACTTAGATGGGATTTGGGCTGGTGAAGACAGAGCACACCGTCCTGGCAGTCCATGCATGCAGGAGTGTGGAGCGCATAGGAGAATAAACTTCTTTAAGACATGACTGAGAGCAGCCCTGGGGTGAGTTGAGGGGAGCAGAGACCCAGGATGTATGTGACATATCAGCAATGAGTACGTGTATGTGTGTGTGTGCAGTTACCCATGGAGGAGCTGTGCTGTGCCAATGACTATTCAAGGAAACTTGAGTTAAGGGAGGAGGAAACACTTGAGTTCAAGGGCCTGAGCACCAATGCCTCAGGCCTATAATCTTAGCTACTCAGGAGCTGGAGAGCTAAGAATCACCATTGAAAGCCAGCCCAGGTGGCCCTTTCCCTTCCCTTCCCTTCCCTTCCCTTTTCTTTCCTTTCCTTTCCTTTCCTTTCCTTTCCTTTCCTTTCCTTTCCTTTCCTTTCCTTTCCTTTCCTTTCCTCCCCTCCTCTCCCCTCCCCTCTATTCTCCTCTCCTCTTCTGTTTCCTTCCTTTTTCTCCTCCTCCTCCCAGTCCTCCTTTCTTCTTCCTCCCTGCCTCCCTCCCTTCCCCCTCCTCTCTTTTTTCTTTCTTTTGCCAGCCCTGGGGTTTGAACTCAAGGCTTGGGCACTCTGGAAAGGAAAGGAAAGGGCCTGGAGCAGTAGAGTGCTTGTTTAGCATACATGAAGCCCTGGGTTTGATTCCTTGGTACCACATACACAGAAAAAGCCAGAAGTGGTGCTGTGGCTCAAGTGATAGAGCTCTTGCCTCAAGAAAGCCCAAGGGCAGTGCAGAGGCCCTGAATTCAAGCCCCACAACTGGCAAAATAAAAAAACCAGGAGTGAAAGAAAAAGAAAAAAGTTCCATGTAGGTTGAGAGTGTTGCTCAGAGCTACTCTGCGCTCAGCGTTCACAAGCCCCTGGGGCCAGTCCTGTGTGCACATGCGTGCATGCACAGACCACACCCCCCCACACATGTACACACACGTACAATTATGGTTTCATGTGTATAATCATGCACATAACATTTTGGTCCGCAACGGGCCCTATATACATTGGTGACACCATGATAACACTGCTGAGTGAAGCAGAGCCGCCTTGATGCAGTCACTCACCGGGTGATGTTTGCCAGCTTCTCAGATCCTGTCTGTCATTACGCAATCAGGCCTGCAGTCCTCAGGGCTAAGGGCTCGGATTCATGACCTTACCCTCAGGTTCACCTCAGTTCTTCTCACGTAGCTACCAAATCAGACCTGGGATGGAAACCTGAGTTGCTATTTGAATGGCGGCCATGAATTTCATGAAGTTCCACCGAGAACCTTCTGAACAGGAGCCTCCCATGTGCAGGAATCCACATTCACATTCATTTTCATCCTGCTCCTGTTTCCCCGCCATGGGCTGTGTGTACCTGTTATGCAGGTGAGGGGACAGGAGCGCTGAAGTATCGAGTGCTAAGTTGGTCCAGGGTGTTCTTTTCTGCAGGGTTTACAGTTTCTTCTGCCTAGAGAAAAGCATTAGTTTTATAGGAAGTCAGCCAACAGGACCTTAAGTGTGTATGTGTGTCTTAGCTCCTGTAACAAAACACCACCGTGAGTGATTTAGAACAATGGAAATGAATTGCGCCACAGTTCTGGAAGGCAGAAGTTCAAGAGGCAAGACTGCCTCAAAGGCACTCGGGAGAGATCTGCTCGGGGAGTTTTTCCTTGTTGCTGGTGCTGCCTTGGCTTGTGGTGGGGTAATGCTGCAATACATGGCATCTCCTCAGGAGGACACCTTCTTCTAGATGGCCTCATCTCGGTTGATTACATCCCTAACGACCTTCCTTCCAAATAATGTCACCTTCTTGGACACATGGGGGTAGGATCTCCACGTGTCAATTTCGGGGGACAACGACTGAAGGACTCTCCCATCTCTCTTGGGTGTCGATTTGTGTATACAGGCCTTGTCCGTGGGAGGTGCACACACCGGAGGACCATCACGCCCAGTTCAAGGCCAAATGATGCTGTGTGCCAGCTGTGTGGTGTCTTGCCTTCATGCCCTCCTCATCCTACAGAGGCTCGTCCACACCTTCAGTCAACACAGAGAGATGCAGCCCTGGCTGTGGGTGGAGGGCGGAATCAGTCCTGGTACACCAGCGCCTCTGGTAACCCAGGAGTTGTTGATCCAGGCATGGTTGTTAGCCTAAAACACCAATGCCTTGCTCCCCGCTGGAGGATCTGGGATGGTTTTAGACGGGAAGTGAATTAGTTGGCCCTGGAAGGCAGACAGGGGACAGAGAGGGGAATAAGAGTATTCTGGGTTCTCAGGCAGAAGAGACAGAAGGGTTGATGCACACCCAGGGTATGTATAACTCAGGTAAATACATTTTATTAGATTCTGATGCTATAACATAATACCTTAGGCTGGATACTTGATAAAGGAAAGAGGTTTATTTAATTCCCAGTTTAGGAGGCTGAAAGTCCAAGGTCTGGAAGGCTTCTTCTGACTCTATCACAACATAGCAAGGAAATGGGGAGAAAAGAATTGCTCAAAGAAGAAGCCAAGAATGTGGGGTAGCCTCACTTTACAGTAACCCACTCTCCTGAAAGCTAACTGGGCTCCCACAAGAACTACATAAGTATCTTCCAAGGGTACCACCCCTCCAGTGACGTAACCACCTTCCACTAGCTCCGCCTCTTAAAGATCCACCACCTGCCACTATTGCCCTGTAGGAAGTATATGATCCTTGGAAGGAGGTAGTGAGACCAATCTCTTGTATGCTTTAGAATCTCCTTGACAAGTGCTTTCTCCCACTCTTTTCCTTTTCCCTCTTCCTGAGGAAAATTTGATATAAATGGCAGGCAGAAGAATGATCCCCAAAAATGTCCCCGTCCCACTCCCTGGCACTGTGACTGTGGTAGCTTACACGGCAAATTGTCTTTGCAGATTTGATTAAAGGGCATAAGAAAGAAGCATTATCCTTGCTGATCTCAATTCAACCACATAAATCCTTGGAGTCCCCTTTCTGGCTACAAAAGACCAGAGGTGACAGCATGAGAATTTGGCTTTGAAGGTGGTGGAGGAGGCCGTGAGCAAGGAAATGAAGGTGGGTTTCAGATGCCGGGCAGGCCAAGAAATGAATTATCCCCTGAAGAGGGAACCCAACCCCGGCAAAAACTTGATTTTAACTTGATGAGGACCCTGTGTGATGCCTGAGCTCCACAGTTATAAGATGTTAAGTGTGTTGCTTTAAGCAGTTGAGTTTGTGGTAATTTTTTTTGCTGGTCCTGGGCTTGAGCTCAGGGTCTGAGCACTGTCCTTGAGCACTTTCTCAAGGCCAGAGCTCTACCACTTGAGCCTCAGCACCACTTGCAGCTTTTTTTTCTATGTATGTGGTACTGAGGAATGGAACCCAGGTTTTCGTGCATGCAAGGCAAGCACTGTACCACTAGGCCAAACTCCTGGCCCCAGTTTGTGTTAATTTGTTACAGGAGCAGAAGGACAGTCATCCCCCCATCTACCTAGAGTTGAGAGGCAGGGAGGCTGTAGTGCTCTATAGCCTGTCCTCCTCCTATGGTTTGTGAGAACTGTGGTATCTAGAGGACACGTTGCTCTGCATCACACCAGTCTGGGACCATACTAGGCAGAAAATCTGCAGATCAAACACTCATGCCTTTCACTAGGAAACTCCAGTGGTGGCAAGCGAAACCCGTAGCCTCTTCTAGCTTCTCCACAAATGCCACTCCTGTCCATTGCTTCCAGTGTTCTAAAAATAAGACAGTATAATAGTCCTCCAAAAGAAGAAAGAAAAAAGAGAGAGAGTGAGCCCTCCCACAGATTCTCAGAAAGATCAAACAAAAGGGACAGGAATGCAGAGGCCAAGGGCATATTAAATTTCAGGCATGCTGCCTGATTTTTCACTGCAAAGCTCATGGGTCACTTTCTCTTCCTGGCTGCTATATATAGGGATGGCAGTCAGATTGATCATCTCTCCAGAGGCCAGGCCTCTGCTGTGTGAAAGCCCAGCCCTGGGAAGCAGACTGCTCTCATTCTGTGACTTCACTCCATAGCCTGCTCTAAAGTCATGAATTCTGTTTTTCAAAGCCTGGAATTTGACATGTGTTATAAAGTATTGTTTTCCTAGCCCATATAGCTGCCTGGTTCAACTGTAGAAGGCAATTCTATTTAAAGAAATGACATGAGCTATGGCCTTATGCATGTATTTATAAACACATTTTATGTCTAAGATTCCAGCTTTCAACTGGCAAGATCATGAAGTGTTGTTAGCCAACCCGGATATTTACTGATGGTGAATAAACACACATATCTCTTGTTTAGATTGCTAATGTTGACACTGGGTGTCAGAAGTTTCTGACAACTGTATTTTTGTCCCTCTTTCCCTGGCCAACATCTAAAACTCCCTTGTAGATCGTCTTTTTTCTTTCACCGCTTACATCTATTCACCCCAGGGTGCTGGACAAGCTCTCTAGATCTTCCTGTAAAGAATGGTTGCCAAGTGCTGGAAATGTGATCACATATACAACAATTGCATTTCCATGCTAAACTTATTTGGAAATGTATTACTTTGCATTTCAAAAATCAAAAATCATGTGAACATTTCACTTTCTGTTTCTTGCCAGAATTGGTAAATACAAAAACATAAATGTGTTTATCATTTAGAAGGAAAAGATTCTGAATATGTAATTGATTTATTGGCAAGACAAATATATTTTGAGGCACAGAATTTTGAAACAAAGGATGTGAAAAAACAAAATCAAAATAAAGGTAGAGATCATCTATGAAGTCGTTTTTTACAAAAAAAAATCAAGGAATCGGGGTTCTAGATTCTATTTCCCATCTATAGGAGGTCTGAACCCACAAAATGGCACCAGGGAGTTGCCATCTCCACAGCCTGAGGAATGCTGAGAGCGCATACATGGACTGGCTGCCGCTGCCGCCTCCTCCTCCTCCTCCTCCTCCTCCTCCTCCTCCTTCCCCTTCCCCTTCCCCTTCTTCCTTCCTCTTCCTCTTCCTCTTCCTCTTCCTCTTCCCCTTCCCCTTCCCCTTCCCCTTCCCCTTCCCCTTCCCCTTCCCCTTCCCCTTCCCCTTCCCCTTCCCCTTCCCCTTCCTCTCCTTCTCCTTCTCCTTCTCCTTCTCCTTCTCCTTCTTTTTTCTTCTTTCTTTTTTCTTCTTTCTTCTTTCTCCTTTCTTCTTCCCCGACCTAGGGCTTGAACTCAGGGCCTGGCTGTTGTCCTTTAGCTTTTTCTCTCAAGTCTGGCACTCTTACCTCCAATTATCTACCAAGGCTGAGACTCTTATCTCCAATTAACCACCAAAAAAGCCAGAAGTGGATCTGTAGTTCAAGTGGTAGAGCATTAGCCTTAAGCACAGAGCATCCAGGCCCTGAGTTCAAGCCCCAGGACTGCCACAAAAAAATTTTTAAGTACATATTGAAATATTTTCAGAGACCCAATCCTGTATTTACTTCTAACAATGTGGGAGGTGTTATTTGACAAAAAGCCATAAATTGATCATGATGGATAGGGATTTGGGTATAGAAGGAATCACTTGTTACTGCCTACTTATGAACGTGTCTATAGCTTTATATGATAATAAAAATGTAGTATTGTAAGTAGTAATTCAAGACTCCAGCAATGCTCTTAAAGCCTTCTTCTGTCTAGAAGAAGTCAGAAGTGGTAGAGATGCAAGTTCCTCGGTTCTCTCTGCCACTTATCAAATGCCCCTCCTCAGCAGCCCTCTGAGCATGGCAGGCTGGGCTGTGCTGGAGGCTCTGGGCAGAGCTGCATGAAGCATGCAAGTGTGCTAGGCTGCCATCAACCCTGCTGGGGGGCCCCTCCCCCAGTTCTCAGCCCCTTTCTGATCCCCAGGGCCTTCCCACTCCTGAATGTCAATGGAAATTTCAAAAAAATTTTCAATGCTTTTATTCAAAGCTACTTATTTCTCTTTACTCATTCCAAGTCTGTCGTGGCATTTTTCTGAAGGCTTTTTACACAACGCACTCCTCTTTTCCAGAGGAATATCATGTCAGTTTTTAAATCAAGGCGGTAGATTAACAAAAATAGTATTCCACAACTTCTCCCATCAGAAGGTGAAGTCTCTTTGCCGACCCCTTCAATTTGTGATCCCAGGAGACTTGGACCCAAATGGGCTAAAATGATAGTATAAATAGGAATTATCCAGAGAACAGATAGGAAAATATTTTCAAGGAGAAGGAATTGTGCTCAGAAGGCTGGAGACTCTAGAATGAATGAATGGATGAGTGAGGAGTAAATGAGGAAGGGTTGAATGAGTGGATGAGTGGATTGATGAGAGATGATTGAGTGGATAGATGGACGGATGGATGCTGAATTATGACATGTTGAAATATGACTTCTTGACTGAAAGACAAGCTAGTTCAGATATGCTCAAGAATACAGTGAACTAAAACAAATGATCTTTCATCTGAATTAGCTTTGGATGTGTTTTCTTTGAGATTCTGAAAATTAACTCTCTCAGAAAGAGAAACTGGGGCCTTCCTATCACAGATATTCAGGTACAGATCTTAAGAGACTGCGAGTGTTCACGCAGTTTCACTGCCAGGTTTCTTAGAAGACCATAGATTATTTATACTGCTTTTAAACCTACTTGGCACCAAGTTCTTAAGTAAATGATCAAGCCAGTTTATTATTCACAAGATGTTAGAGTCTTTGAAATAAAAAAAGTTGGTTTTGTTGGTACTAACATTCAAATTCAGAGTCTTGCACTTGTTGGGCAAGTGATCTATTGGAAGCTATACCTACAGTCTGGTAATTTAAAATGTATATACGCATGTGTTCAGAGCTGTACATAATGATGCATATTACCTATAGATATTCCGATAGATCCCAGGCTGGCGTCAAATGCATCATTCTCCAGCATCACCTTCTTGAGGGTTGAAATTACAGATATACACTACCATGCCACGTGGTGTTAAGGGGAGCAGGGACTGGCGCCATCCTGAATGCCTAAGAGTTCCCCGCCCCATTGTGGAAGGTCGACAATGGTACAGCCCAGCCACCTTTGCCCTTCTAGGGAGAGGCAACCTTGACCTTCTCCCCACCCCCCAGAGGAGGGGTATCCGCTTGGGTGGGGGTGGGCCTGCTTTGTGTGGAGACCTTCCCAATTTGTGTGCCAACTCCAACTAAGGTGATAGGTAAATTCAAACACTGGGCTGTAACCTTATTGGCTACCTGCGTGTGGCTGGAGCTGACTATGGTCCCTTTGTGTATGTGACAATCCCACGGGCCACCTGTGGGTGGCCAGGTTCGACCGCATGGGTTTGGCCCTTAAAAACCCAGCGTGAGGGCTGCTCGGGTCACAGTGTCAGCTCCCAAGTCTGCACTGTGTCCCTGGCCGGTCAGTTCACCATCTACTCCCCCAATCAATTCACCTTTTTATATGAGACTGCCTCTGTGTGTGGACTCTGGTGGGACGTGGAATCCCCACCTGGAGGGATGTGGAATCCCCTCCTCCTGACCCCATAACATTTTTGGTGCATGGCTGGAAAGAGTCCTTAACCACACAGTGACGCATGGGTTCGAGTCCCACCAGAGGATGTGGAATCCCATTGATAGTGTCAGACCCGAGAGAATCTCTGATTATACTTGAAGAATTTTTAACCATCTTTTTTGGGGAGGTCAACTGGGTGAAAAGTAAAGGCCTCCAGAGGAAAGCAGAAGTCGGTTGACCGCTCTGTATTTCTGTACTTATATCTGGAAAGTGCACTGTGGGCCTAAAACAGAGAGGAAAAGCTGGACGCAGCAAGCTCTCTAAGGCCGGGGTGGTCAAGGGACTCCTTGACTCCCTTGTGGAGGTTCCTATCGGGAGGGACGTGGAATCCCCTCCCTGGAATTAGGTCCCTAGCGGTAGGGATGTGGAATCCCCTCCCCAGGACTGAGGTGATACTGAGTCTTGTCAGAAACGAAAAACTCTTGCCCCCCTGATAGCAGTTTTTGCAGGTAGGATGGCCTTGGCCAGCCGGCTGCCAAAGAATGGAAGTCTCCATGGAGAGGCGCCCCCTGAGAGTTTTCAGGGCCCCAGGTGTCTTCCTCACTCTGGCTGCTGCCAGGCGTGCCATCAAAATTTGGGGGTACTTACAGGTCTCTGCTTCTGTCTTGTTTTGTGAGATGTTTTTTTGTCTTGTCTGATTTTGTTTTTGAAATTGGTACCAGTCCTAAATATGGATCCTTGTGATTTTTGTGTTTGTATGTCTTTGTTATTTATTTAAACGTTTCTGGGTCTCAGGCCTGGTATGGCTGCTCCTGCGTGGCTGCAGTTGTAACAAGCTATGTGGCCTTGTAAAAATGTTCTGTTTTGAACCTGGTTCTCACCTGCAAGAGTAAAATTGGCAAAGCTCTCTTGACACAAGCTTCCGGAAAATGTATGGCCAATATTAATTTTGCTCACTTTAAGATCTTTGAGTATGAATGTGTGTGTGAATGGGTGTGAGTGAACATGTTCAAGGTTAAATACTCAGCATGCTGTGTAAAATACTTAAAACACAAAGGCAATTGGGTAAATCTAAGTCTAAACTTCAAGAAAATTATTAAGTTTGAGTGTTTTCCAATGTCTCAAAGGATTATTGCATTGTTTTAAAGAGGAACTACTTAAAAAAAAGGATCTTTCTAAAGATTCTGAAATCTTCATTTAAAAAAATCTGGTATTGGGGGCTGAGAGTTTGGCCTAGTGGTAGAGTGCTTGCCTAGCATGCATGAAGACCCCGGTTCGATTCCTCGGTACCCCACATACATAGCAAAAAGCTGGAAGTGGTGCTGAGGCTCAAGTGGTAGAGTGCTAGCCTTGAGAAAGTCCAAGGAGAGTGCTCAAGCCCTGAGCTCAAGGCCAGGACTGGCAAAAAAAAAAATCTGGTATTGTAATGCATAGAGCTGTGTACATTGTAAACATTGCATCCTGTTTAGCCCAGAGGCTTTAGGGAATTTGGAATTTATTTCCTTAAGTTAAAGTTTGGAGACATGTATTAGAGATTTAAAAGTGAATTTGTTTATAATGTCAGAAACTTTGCCTGTCTTTTAAAACTGTTTAGGTAATCAAATGCCAAGAGAAAGGACAGGGAAAACTTAGGATAGTCCTGTGTGACCATCTTTGGGGGTGAGAGGTGAAAGGTGCAGCTCTGGGTTCTCATGGTAGAAAAGGCCTAAGGGAGGCTCCACGCATGGTGAAAGAAGAGAAGCTGGCACAAAGGCTGCTCATCTAAACCTGGTCAGATGGCAGCGTGGACCATCTTCATCCTGTTTCCTTGCAGGCTGGAAATCTGATGGTGAAATGTAGGTGATGTGATTAGTATTTCTTCAACTGCCCCCTAAAATGTATTAAATTGGGGAAAGGGGTTTTAAAAGCAATGTTTAAAGGTTGACCTCCTCATGATTTGGTTTAAACTAAGTCTGGACGTTTGGTGCACTGATGATGTTTGTAGTTCTTGCATTAAGGAAAAACTTGTTTGTGTTTAAACTTATTGGAGTTCTAGGCAGTAACCTAAACTACAGGGGGGAAAAATGCCTTCTAAAAGGAGGCCTGGAGGCAAAGGGAGTGCCTTGAGGCCTTAAGGGTCCTTCAAATGCAAATAAAGGCTAAAGTGTTAAGTGTTTAAGCAAATATCAGTAAACGTTTTAAAGAAAATTAGAAGTGGGTTTCTGAACAAAATTTGAAAGTGAAGCTGTCCTAAATGTGTTTGTTTCACAAGAAAGAGAAAAAAGGAAATTTAGGACTACCAAAATGATTGCTTAATTGCTATTTCAGCTTGCTCTTGTAAGTTACTATATAGCAATTTCCAGCTAGCCCATGGAGAAGGACAGCAATCCTTATTCAGATGTAACTTTGGCTCTTACCAAGTTCTAGGTAAGATCATGCTTAGAGACTATTTCTGTGTTGACCACCTTGTTGCTTTAATTGGAATAAAGTGGTCTTTTGTAGGACTCATTGATCTGAAAGCTGCAGTTTTGAGCCAGCCCGGGCAAAGCAGAGTCCCTGTGAGACTGCGGTGTCTAATCTGGCAGCAGAGTGCTAGTGAGAGAGAGTTGATTAGGAGCTCAAAGTGGCAGAGTGCTAGCCTTGAGCTGGAGAGTTGAGGGACAGCGCCCAGGTCCTGAGTTCAAGTTCAGCAACCAACAAAGTGAAATGCCAATGGGATGTTTATCCCTGTGTGGAGAGACACTACTGGGACAAAAGAAATAAAGTATGCAGATGCAGAAAGCCTCTGCTTGGATGGCAGAGATGGTGTCAGATCCTAGAGTCACTTGTGCTTGGCCATTCAAAATTAATCAGAGCCAGGAGGTCATAGAATAGTTTGTAAGCATGCCTTACTACTGCCCATGTCTATTTAATCCATAACTGGGAAGGAACTTGTCAGGCATCTGTAATAGTGGGTAGTTTGCAATCCTGACCACCCCCCCCCCCCCCCGCATTTGCTCAAAGCTCTAGCTAAGCGAGATTTGGGTTGAACACCAGCCACAAATTCAGGAAAGTTTGTGGACCTGATCTGTTTAGGCCTACACTGATAACTGAAGCATTGTTAGGGTCGCAGGGATTAAGTTCCCCAGACAATCAAGAAAATGCCTTTGCAAATGGGTGCTAAGTCAGCTACACTATTGTATCCAAAGAAAAGTTTTGTGTAGTTGTTAAATGTTGAATGTGATATCTAGTTTGGAGCAAATTATTACGCCTCATATGTATTACTGGCAATCCCTTGGTACAATAGGCTAAGCTTTTTAGGGTCCCTAGCTAAGGATACAGACAACGCCCCTGAGTCAGCTTGAAGAAGTTACAGAAGCTGAATCTCCGCCCATCAATCCCCTTAAGATGAAGGGACCAGACTCATTTTTGGAAAGTGAGACAGGATAAATTAGAGGTATGGAAAAGAGTAGTACCAGATGTGCAAGAGTGGAGACTGCACTTGTGGGAATGGCTACAGGGTCAAGTCTTCTATACCTGTCTAGAGAATCCTAGCCTCGTTTAAAGATAATCTGGTTACTAAAAGTTGTCACCTTGGTATTATGTTGGAATCTCAACCCTATACTGTCCTAAAAACCAATGGGGTGCCAGCCTGCAAAAATGAGTGTGCTCAGGAAAAGCAACCAGGAAATCACTGGGAGACTTCACCAACGTCAGTCCTTAGGGTAACCTTCTCTAATCAGTCTGTGCAGAAATTTGCAGGTGACCCAGCAGAAGATGTGACATTCCATTGGAGCTATTGGTGGCCAAAAAGATACTGGAGGACATCTTGCCCAGGTATGGTTTTCCAGTGATAATAGGCTCAGATAACGGACCTGCATTCGTCTCAAAGGTAAGTCAGGGGCTGGCTTCCATTCTTGGGGCAGATTGGAAATTGCATTGGCTTATAGGCCTCAGAGTTCAGGACAGGTAGAAAGATTGAACAGAACATTAAAGGAGACCCTGACTAAACTGACCATGGAGACTGGCGCAAACTGGGTAGCTCTTCTCCCCTACGCTCTGTACAGAGCCCGCAATTCCCCTTGTAAGCTAGGACTTACCCCCTGTGAAATAATGTTTACCCTTAAAGAAAACCTAATTAAAAACGAGAACAATGATGATCTTGAACTTTTGTTTTCACTCCAAGTCCTACACGGGCTCACCAAGAGGTCTGGCCCAAGCTGAAGGACCTATATGAGATGGGGCACCTTCGACACCTCGCGGCTTCCAACCAGGCGACTGGGTGCTCGTAAGGCACCACCGACAGGACACCTTGGAGTGGCGGTGGAAAGGACCCTTCCAGATCATCCTGACAACGCCCACCACTCTCAAGGTGGACGGAGTGGCCTCCTGGATCCACAACACTCACGCCAAGCCAGTGGACCCGTTTCGGACCTCATTGAACCCTCAGTGGAGAAGATGACCTGGAGGATTGATCAGACTAACAGTAACCCTTTAAAAATTAGGTTATGTTGCCAAAAACTGTAACCATGTATGCTCTGCGTTTTTGTCTTTTAATCCGTTTGCCCTTGTGTTCTGTCGTGACAAAACCTCACAGACCATCCAACTGGACATGGGTGATCTGCAACCCCGAGACAGGAAAGAGAATAATTCTGACCACGACACGGGGACCCCTGCTCAAGTTCCCCGAACTCCGATTTGACCTGTGCCAGCTAGCCGAAGGCTCCTGGGCCTGAATAAGCTGGACTAAGCAAAACTCTTATCCAGAATGCAGATGGCGCAGCTGGTACATGTGTCCAGGGGGAAAGTGAACAGACCGGTGCAGGGGTCCCGAAGAAGGTGACTGTGAGGCGTGGGGTTGTGAGACCAGCACCTCCACCTGGTGGAGAGGCACTGGGAAGGATTTAGCAATCTTTTCCAAAGCTAGGAATCCGGATTCTAAAATCAAAATACAATTTACGGACGCCGGGAAGAGGACGAAGGGTTGGGAACTAGGTAAATCATGGGTCTTGTGATTATATCGCTCCGGGGGTGTGCATTCGGGGGCACTGTTAACCTTGCAGGTCGTTAAGGTACCTGATCGCCCCCCCCCCCCCAGTAGTCATAGGGCCTAACGTTGCACTAAAGCTCATCCATAACCGAAAGAAATCTAAGGGCAAGGACAAAAGAACTCAAGAGCCCAGGGCCAACCAAGGCCTCAAACCTCAAAAACCACAGACAACCCCGGCACGCCTAAAACCATAGATACCCCGGGCACACCTGAAACATCAGGAGGATCCTTATGGCAATTACTACTGCTTACTTTCGAGGTCCTAAATCAGACCAGTCCCAATATTACAGCCTCCTGTTGGTTATGCTATGACATGCAGTTTCCTCTCTATGAGGGCCTGGCCACCCAGGGAAATATTTCCATTTCCAGCAATAGTGCTCAGTGCAGTGTCCGGACAGGGGCTCTGTGTGGGAAAAATTCTTACCAAATATTCACAATTGTGTAATTCCTTCTTTAATTCCACTTCCCACACCAGGTATCTAGTGCCACCCTCGGACACCTGGTGGGCCTGTTCAACCGGACTTACCCCCTGCTTGTCCCTCCAGGTACTACAACGTAAAGGTGAGGGGAAGGAATCCTTTTGTGTTTAAGTACAGCTCCTACCTTGGGTAATTTATCACACTGAAGAAGAAATGATGACTCAATGGATAATGGAACACCCAAAAAAAGCAATAAAGAAGAGGGAGATAATCACCGCTATTACCATTGGGAGCCTCATAGGACTGGCTGGGTTAGGGACAGGAGTTGCATCTCTGGTAACTCAACACACCTCCTATGAGTCCCTATGAGCGGCAATTGACAAGGATAGTCAAGGTCTGGAAAAATCAATCTCTTTCCTACAGAAATCCTATGAGTCATTAGCCAAGATGGTGTTACAGAACCGAGGGGGGTTAGACTTAGTTTTCCTTCAACAAGGAGGGCTAGGTGCAGCCCTAGGAGAAGAGGGCTGTTTCTATGCAAATCACTCTGGGGTAGTCAGAGAATCCTTGGTCAAAATCCAAGAAGGCTTGGCAAAGAGGAAACAGGAAAGGGAGCAAAGCGAGGGATGGTTTGAATCACAGTTTAATTTTTCCCCCCGTTTGACAACCCTACTCTCTGCCTTGGCTGGCCCCCTGCTTTTACTGATATTAGCCCTGATTGTAGGTCCCTGTATAATTAATAAATTAGTTGCTTTTGTTAAGGACAGAATCAATACTGTCCAGCTTATGGTACTGTGGACACAGTATCAATCACTCAGTGGCCAGGAGTTGCAGGACTGTTCCGGCCTGTAGAGATCCAACATTGGCTCTAACAGTTTCTTAAGAAAAGGGGGGAATGAGAGATACTGGCCTATGTTGGGGTAACGGCCTCTCTTGACCCAGGCCCTTGTTCCGGAAACCAAAAACCACAAAAAGTTACAGATTAATGGTACACATTTATTCCAGGAACTACAGGGTTCAGCAGTTAGTCACCTGTGCCCAAACCAATCAGAAATGGACTAATGGACTAAACTAAATGTCATCCAGTCATAAGCCTGTAACTGTGGAAAGGCCCCAAACTTGTTTGTACATGATTATAAAAGCTGTGTGTAATCTCTACTCGAGACCTCCTAGCGTCACCGGCAACAAGTGCGCGGAGGTCCGAGTTCGAACTCGCAATAAGCGACCCTTGCTGCTTTGCTTTGACTTCGGTCTCTGGTGGTCCTTCTGGGGGTCTTCGGAATTCGGGCACAACAGAGCTAAGCTCCACTTCCACTTGTTTGTGATTACTTGGAGATAAGAGGCTCACAGATCCTGCCTGGGCTGGCTTTAAACTGCAATCCTCAAATATCAGCCTCTTGCGTAGTTATGAGCCACCAGTGCCCCAATTACCATACTTTTTGTTGTTGTTCTTAATACTACAGACCAAATTCTACTAATACTATGCTCTCTGTTTCTGCTCAGAGCAGAGTGCATACATATCATTTTTTTTCAACTCACCTCTGCTTCAACATTGTTGGCTTAAGACAGTCTCCCACTGAGTCATTCAGACCATGCACCTGAACTCTTCCTGGGGCACAAGTTTAATCTTTTCTCCACACTGTGAAGAGGCCTGGCAGCCTTACACAATTCCTCATGCTCCCTCAGTGTGAAGAAAGGCAATACATTCTGTAAATTCAAAGGGGGAAATACGTGAGGTTACACATTTTTATGTAAATATATCAAGTTTTTAGCAGTAAACAATTGATAATGGAATCAGGGAAAGGCAGCTAAAGAGATTCTTATTTAATGAAAGAAAAACAAATTTGACCTACAATTTCCATCTGTAGATTGGATTTCCAGAGATAACACTTTGGGATCACAAGTGTCATTCTTAACAGAACAAAAAGATGAAAAGTAATAGTCCAACAGGTGAGTGAGATTAATGGTCATCTAGTTTTATAAAACTATGTTACATAGACACCTATATTACAGAAAAGAAACTGAGGCCGAATGATATTAAGAGTGTACACTAGGAATGTAGAGTGCTCACCTAGCATGCATGAAGCCCTAGCTGGGTTCGATTCCTTGGTTCCACATACATAGAAAAAAAGCCATAAGTGGTGCTGAGGCTTAAGTGGTAGAGTTCTAGCCTTGAGAAAATCCAAGGACAGTGCTCAAGGCCTGAGTTTAAGCCCCAGGTCTGGCAAAAAAAAAAAAAGTGTATCCAAATACAGATAGCAAGATGATTTGGGGGTGATAAATGCATTTGTTTCTTTTTATTTCTTCTACTAATTCCAGGGATTGAGTTTAAAACCTTATAATACTCTGAGAGTCAGGAATTTTGCTGGTTATTTAGAGATGGAGTATCACAGATTTTTCTTATCAGGATGGCTTTGAAACTCTATCCTCTAGGTGTCAGACTCCTCAGAAGATACCATTACAGGCATGAGCCACTCTCACAGGCATCTGGCTTTACACTCATTCTCTCAATTGTGCTAAAAGTTTCTCAATAAGGACATATGTGCCTTGGCCTAGAGTTCAAGCCATGAATAAGTAAATAAATAAATAAATAAATAATCTCATTATGGATCAATATGCCTAGCAAAGCTTTCTTGAAAAAAAAAAAAGATTGAAAGCCAATTACAGGATCAAAGTGGTACCAGACTATATTTTTTCTTTATTGTCAGTTGCAGGGCTTGAACTCTGGGCTTGGGCTCTGTCCCCGAGCTCTTCAGCCTGGGCTGACTTTGAACTTCGATCCTCATATCTCAGCCTCAGGTGAACCACCTTACCTGGCTTCAGACTGTAATCTTTAAAAACACATATTTGGACACATTCTTAAACAAGTTTTAAGGACAAAAGAGAGAAAGATAAGAAGTGAAAAGCAATTTAAGGAGTTTATCTACCAACTGCAATATATAGACTGGAACAACTCAACACTAACATCTATGAGCCATCTGGAAAATATACACACAGATAGGAAACCACATGAAGGGAGTCATTTCTCAAAGCATGACCAGAGGACCATGGTTTTGCTTAAGATGGTTTACGAATGCAGTTATCTACAGATACAGACTAATTTACTTATAGATTTATGTTCTAGTTAACTGTCTTTTGCTTTGAAACAATTCAATGAGAATATCTGAGATGTTAAAGAATCAAGCTTGCGTGTGTGTGTGTGTGTGTGTGTGTGTGTGTGTGTGAAAATTAGTGTACTGGGTAATTGGTTTTTGCCAGTCCCGGGACTTGAACTTAGGGTCTGAGGCACTGTCCTTGGGCTCTCTTAAAGCCAGAGCTCTACCTCATGAACCACAGCACCAGTTCTGGCTTTTCCTATGTATATGGTACTGAGGAAACAAACCTGGGTCTTCGTGCATACTAAGCAAGCATTCTACCACTGGGACAAACTCCCTGTCCAGTACTGGGTAATTTTAAGGAGTCTGTATATTCAAAATGAGTAATGACATCAGTATATATGAAATGATATGATACATAAGATTTTCTTCAAAATCTGGGGATGTGGCTTGGTGGTAGAGTGCTAGCCCTGAAGAACAACAACCAAAAGTTCAATGCAGGGTGGTAGCTCAGTTAACATGGCTGTTGAAAAGGAAATTCAAGCTGGGCATGGTGGCTCACACCTATAATCCTGGCTACTCAGGATCTGTGGATCAAGGTTCAAAGCCAGCCTGGGCACAAAAGGACCCGAGACTCTTATCTCCATTTAACCTCTAGAAAATGGGAAGTGAGGCTTGGCTCAAGGGTAGGGTGGTGGCCTTGAGCTAAAGAGCTCTGGGACAGTGCCCAGGCCAAATTCAAGCTCCATGACCCACCAAAAAAAAAGGAAATTCAATGTCCTTAAAGACAGACTAATGTTCATGTCTGACACTTGATTCTAGCTGTTCAGGAGACAGAAATCTAAGGATCACAATTCAGAGCCAGTCTAGGCAAAGAAAGTCTGTGAGTCTCCCTCTCATTTCCAATTAACCAGCAAGAAAACTGGAAGTGGAGTTGTGGCTCAAGAAGCAGAGGGATAACTGAGCAGAAAAGCTAAGGACAGCACCTTAGGTGGCGTTCCAGCCCCATTATACACACACACACACACACACACACACACACACACACACACACACACACACATAAATGCCATTGTCATTAACAGCCTTCACATGCTGGGATTTAACATAAAATAAACATGCTAGTAGTTAAAAATAAAAGACTCCCTCAGAATAGGAACCAAGAAACAGTCAAATGCTCAGTTTCTGCAGTCACTACCTAGGTCAAAGGTGATGTTTTTCTCAGAGAAAACTGAAGTTTGGATTGTTCCAATTTTACATCACATCCTGCTTTTGACTTCCCTAAAACAAAACAGAAGGAAAAAAAAGAAAGGAAAAGAAAACCTCACACTTTTAAATAACCTCTTCTCTATGGTCAGAATCTAGGCTCTGATTTTTTAACCTTGGCTAGATTTGTTTGGTTGGGTCTCCTTTGTCACAATGTTTATCATCTCCCTTACTTTCAAGCACTGCTTCCTGTCCAGAGACACTACATCAAGGGTTATATTTAGCATTGCACACAGCATCCCTCATGCTGCATCCAGAAAAAGAGCTCTGGAAGTGAAGAATGGGATCCCAGGGTCAAGATGTTTCCTGGATATTGGCTCCATCCTTGCTTCATCCAGACTTCCCACTCCTCTGCTGTCCACCGCACTCTCCTCCCTGTCAGAGCATGCATGGAGACAAGTCGCCCCCAGAAAATGAGCTCTTTCTGGCAGATCTGCTCTGCTTCAGTGAGGGGGGCCTGGAACATGTTGACTCTCCAACTTCCACATTTGGGTAGACCATGAATCACAGCGGCATGCCACCTGAGGAGTGATCTTTTTCTGTCAAGACCTGTACTTTCCACCAGTCCTATGCAGATAATGTTCCAGGAAACACACTTTCTTCTTCTCTGAATGTGGATCCAACTGAATGGTAGAGAAAGAATCGGGTAAGTGGAGATCAAAATGTCAGTCACCTTTGCAATTGATACAGCTTGTGGTTTTGATGACTTTGGTGAACATATTTTTTTTTCCCACAGATTGCTTACCAAATCAGATCATAGAAAAGTCACTTGAAGGAAAGCACGCGTTGGCTTCGCCAGGGCTGTGCCTTACATTAAACTAGGATTAGGAGGGACAAAGAGGGACTACTGCTTTACTCGTAGAGTTAAGGAGATAAGCGATCCCAGCAGAGAACATGATGGAATGATGGTCTCTCTCGAATAGTAGAGCCCACAAAAAAAAAGGTTTAAGGAATAAGAACAGATAAGGAGCAGCACTAAGAGGATCTGACCTCAGAGGAAGCAGGAGGAGTCGGTTAGGAGCATTCCTGCTTAACTAGTGGAACTAGGTAGGCAGGTAGTTTAGAAAAGGAAGGACATAGAAAGGAAACAGGGAATCAAACTCCCAGTGGTAAAGATCCCATGCACAATGGAAGGACACAACGAAGAAAGAACCGATGGCAGCAGAGTTGCTTGCTTAAATAAAAGCCTGAGTAATGTCCTTTCATGTGATGGCACTACTGAGTCTAAACATATCATGAACAGGAAAGGCTTAGTGGTTTTGTTTTATTCAACATGGGAGCCAAATGGAGAGAGGTCTTGAACTAGTAATTTAAGACCTATGAATAATATTGGATAATTTAATAGCAATAACAAAACAAAGCACCATTATTATATCTGCTATTTTCTGGACATGAAGAATCCCATCTCTCACAAAAGGCTCATTCACTACTTGATAGTGCTATTTGGGGAGGTTCTGGGAACGTCAAAAGGTGAGGCTTACCTGGAGGAAGTAGGTAACTGTGGATGGGGGGCAGGGTGTCCTTGAGAGATGTAGATTGCTCCTCATCTTTAGAGCTTTGATGTCTTCCCCAGCATCTCTTTTGCCCATGTATGTTCACCAACCTGGGCGTTCTCTGAACCACCCTGAATTTAGGAGTTTTATGTGGGGGATTAAAAACAATCACATGACATATGCATGATCCTACATCCTTTATCCCTGCAAGATGGGGCTTGAAGGGTGGAAGGGAAGCACCAATTGTCAAGTCATGACTTAGTTTCTCTGACAACTAGCCCCCATCTAGATGCTCACTAAGTCTTCTAGTTACCATAGTAGCTTTTCCTATCACAAAGGAAATCCCAAGGGACTTAGAGATCCGTGTCAGGAACTAATAGAGACCAAATATAGAAAGGAAAGATACTCACTGGGTGCGGTGGCTCACACATGTAATCCTAGCTACTCAGGAGGCTGAGATCTAAGGTTTGAGGTTCAAACCTTGGAGAGACACTTATCTCCAATTCATCTCTAGAAAAGGGGAAGTGGGGCTGTGGCTCAAGGGGTACAACGGTGGTAGCCTTGAGCTGAAGAGCTCAGGGACAGCACCCAGGTCCAGAGTTCAAGCCCCATGACCCATAAAAAAGAAAGAAAGAAAGAAAGAAAGAAAGAAAGAAAGAAAGAAAGAAAGAAAGACTTATAGTCGATCTCTCCCAGGAAATTACAAGAGTCTTAAAAGTTCTGTGCAAGGAACCAAGGGACAGAGATGATAGGTAGGAAGATGAAAGAAAAGAAAGAAAGAAAGAAAGAAAGATCTAGCCAGCCATTGGCTAATGTTTCTTTTTTTTTTTTTTTTTTTGCCAGTCCTGGGCCTGAGCTCAGGGCCTGAGCACTGTCCTTGGACTTTCTCAAGGCTAGAGCTCTACCACTTGAGCCTCAGCACCACTCCTGGCTTTTTTCTATGTATGTGGTACCGAGGAATCGAACCCAGGTCTTCATGCATGCTAGGCAAGCACTTTAACCACTAGGCCAAACTCCCGGCCCTGGCTAATGTTTCTTAATAAAGCATAGCTTGCATTTACATTAGTGTTTGTTTTTTTATGTCCCTAGGAAAATCAGAAGCCTTGTTACTAATACCTATATATTGTCTAGGACAATAGAAAGTGCTAGGTCACTCCTACCTGTCATTGACATCTGCCCACACAGATTATTAAACGAACAACCACCTAGGACATGCTGAAGCCATAGCTAGACATTTGTAAAGGAAAAGTCTACCTTCATTCATTTAACTCTATTTGACAGAGACCACCATTACTAAACCCCTTGAGCTGCTCAAGGTAGAGACATTGTGGTCCCAGTGAATCTAGGAAGTAGCCTGTTTACTTTAGAAGTCCAATAACTTCTGTTATATTTGGTGAGTAGTCCTTAGAAATAAATGTTTGGCTTGGGCTGTGAGATTTTCTATAGTTAGGTTTCTCACTTTTGGTGATACTGGTAGGACTAGAGATGTGGAAACAGAGACAGCACAGGATGGCAAGACTCAATCTGGGACACAAGGAGTGTCATGGGCCTTCTGGGCACAGCAGCATTCCTGATAACCACACAGTAACCTGTGGCCTGGGGGTCCTGGACACCAATGGTCACCCGTGAATGGCATCTGTACCGCCACTGTTTTCAAGGTTTGGGTTTAGTATCAAACACGTTTTTCCCAGGGTAGTTCTAAGGCTAGAAGAATGAGTACAAGGGAAGAGTGTAAGCAGAAATGCTTTTGATGTCATCTGAATGGTGCACCATGAGCGTGAGGCACCCGTGCTCTCTCCTGGTGTCAGGTAAGATCTACAGATCAGCCAAGGTGACCTGTACCCTAAGAGAAAAAGGGCAGGCTTCATTTTACATTCACATATCAGACCATCCAAAGCCCTGCAAAGTCAGCTACAAAGTACAATGTCAGCCTGAGATTATGGAAGCAATACCTAAACACTGTTAGGAACCACCCGCAGAGAGAAAAACAAAAGGCATGAGATGAGGCATCCCTAGCAACACACTGACTCACCAGGAACAACCAGACGCTTCATCCAAATCACTGTTTTCCTTTGGTTTACAGTTCCTAGGGCTCCCGACAGGAGAATGAAGATGGCCATGAGAGCCGGGAGTTTGGCCTAGTGATAGAGTGCTTACCTACTATGCATGAAGCCCTGGGTTCAATTCCTTGGTACCACATACACAGAAAAAGCTGGAAGTAATGTTGTGGTTAAGTGGTCAAGCATTAGCCTTGAGAAGGCTCAAGGACTGTGCCCAGGCCCTGAGGGTTCAAGCCCCAGGACACACACACACACGCATACACACACACACACACACACACACACAAAGATGGTCATGATGTGTTCACTAACCCATTCCTGGAGGAAGAAAGAGATGAGAAACAAATTAAGCCTGACCAGAACAGGGACAGGTGATATTTACTCTTAGAAGATCCCATGTTGGAGGGGCTAGGAGTTTGGCCTAGAGGTAGAGTGCTTGTCTAGCAAGCATGAAGACCCAGGTTTAATTCCTCAATACCACTTACATAGAGAAGCCTGAAGTGGTGCTGTGGTTCAAGTGGCAGGGCCCTAGCCTTGAGGAAAAAGCCCAAGGACACTGCTCAGATCCTGAGTTCAAGCCCCAGGACTGGCGAAAAAAAAAAAAAAAGATCCCATGTTGGCAGTGTTTCTTTGGAAACAGGACAGCCTGCCCTGCTCCCTGCACTCATGTGTAGCTGGTTAAGCATCAGTCTCTAGACACAGGTTACTGCCCCGGTGTCATCCAGTATATATTCTATGGGGGTCAACCGCTCTCCAACCGTTCTGTACCAATAATGGGGTTTAAACACATTAGTTTTTTCACTCAAGGCTGGAGCCCTACCACTTGAGCCATAGCTCCATATCTGGCTTTTTTTTTAAATAGTTAAGATAAGAGAAATTTGCACAGGCTTTCCTGTCTGGGCTGGCTTCCAACTTTGATCCTCAGGTCTTATTCTCCTAAGTATCTAGGATTACAGGCATGAGCCAACAGAGCCTGGATCCTTCTCCAAGCTTTTATTTTCCACCTGGCATGCCTGCGTTCCACCTGTGAATTGCATTCAGCCTGTGGCTGGCCTAGAGTAGGTGGCTAGCTCGGAAAGTCTCAGGTCCCCATTGTGATCACACCCAGCATGAATACCCATGCCCCACTTACAATGCAAAATCTGACTGATAGAGTCATCATTCACCCATCCCCATGCCGGTCATTTCCAAACCTTGTGTTTCGTTATCTGCTGTTCCAAACCAAACAAATCCCTTTGATCTTGGCTGTGAAGCTGCTGGGTTTAGTGCTCTGCACTGCTCTGGAGGATATTTCTCTCCCACAGACCCAGGAGCTGGCCATGGGAGCAGCCCCAGGCAAGAATGACTCTGACCTCACAGTTCTTAGTAGAGTTTTTGTGGTAAGTATAATTCCAGCTTACTCATAGGCTGAGATCTGGAAAAGCCAAGCCAGTCAGAAAAATCTGTAAGTTATCATCTCTCAAAAAACCAGGAAAATCCAAAGTGGAGTCATGGTTTAAATGGTAAAGCACCAGCTGAGAAAATAAGCCAAGTTCAAAGCCCAGTACTGGGAAGAAAGGAAAAGGAGGAGGAAACAGGAAGAAGAGGAGGCAGGTGGGGGAGGAGGAGGAGGAGAATATGGAGGTGGAGAAGGGGGAAAGAAGAAAACTATTTATTAGTCATGTGTCATAAAGGTCCAAACTATATAGAAGACTTTGCAAACATTTTCATAACCCCATTAAAATCTAGTCCCAAAAAAGCTGGGCGCCAGTGACTCATGCCTGTAATCTTAGGTACTTAGGAGTCTGAGATCTGAGGATCAAGGTTCAAAGTCAGCCTGGGCACAAAAGTCCATGAGACTCATCTCCAATTAATCACCAGAAAACCAGAAGTGGTGCCGTGGCTTAAGGAGTAGAGTGCTAGCTTTGAGCTGAAGAGCTCAGGGACAGTGCCCAGGCCTGGAGTTCAAGCAACACGGCCAACAAAAAATAAAAAAGTCAAAACATTTGCATAGAGTCCACCAAACAAGTTATAAAAAAAAACCCAATAATCTCATGAAAAGATGTTCAGATGTTTGACAACATTCATCACCGGGCAAATGAAAACAAAACGCACACTGAAACATACTACTGTATGCCCACTGGCACAGTCACCACACCAACAGAAACAACACAACCCAGGTATGGCACACTTGTGGAGAAGTTATAATCTTCATACAGTCAGTGGGAAATTCAGAGGGTGCAGCCCCTTTGGAAAACAGTCTGACCCTTTCTTAGAACTTGCCCTTCCCCTTGATCCAGCAATTCCACTCCTAGGAATCTGCCCCAAAGAGAAGAAAACACATTCCCACCATGGGTCCAGCCTACCAACCTAGAGAGAAGTTATATCCCCAAGTGGAAACACGTATCTATTAGTAAATGGACAATCCAAAAGATGGGGAGAGGGGAAATGGAATACTAATCAATCATGATTTAAAAAATGTTGATATACATTGATGACATAAATAGACCACTAAAACACAAAAAGCTACCTGTTCATTATAAATATCAAAAAATGGGGGTAAATTTGCAAAGACAAAAAGCAGATTAGCAATTGTCTGAGGATCAGCAGAATTATCCACAAACAAGAACAGAGACAGTTTGCCTTAGGGTACTTAGGGAGCCCTGGTAAATCACTGTTAATCATACACTTCATTTTAAGCATACCTGTGTGTGGTGTGTGTGTGTGTGTGTGTGTGTGTGTGTGTGTGTGTGTGTGTGTGTGTGTCTGTGTGTGTGTGTGTGTATAACTGGTACTGGGGTTTAAACTTAGGATTAGGCATTTTCCCTTAGCCATAGCTCCATTCCTGGCATTTTACTCATTAACTGGAGAAAAGAGTTTCATAAACAGTTCCTGATCAGGCAGAAACGTTGATCCTTAGATCGCAACCTCTTGAGTAGCTAGGATTATGGTATTCCTTTACGTACTTTTTTTTCCTTTGAAAAGCTAAGCTGTTTGGAGTTTGGGGTGATTTGATTCCCTAATTATCAGATTATAGTCCTTAATTTGCATGAGGGACTATAAATTGATAGATATAATTCCAGTCCTCCATTTACATGATGTGCCATGATGGTGAAAAAACAGATCTTCATTTGCATGAAGGATTGCTGATTGGAGATCAGTACCAACACCCTTGCCACACCCCCTTCTAGCTATATAAGCAGCTGGGAGATATCTTCTTGTCTTGCCTCCCCAAACTAAAGTGTTATACCTTTAGGCCCACTGAGAGGCTTCTCTTCAGGGGTCTTTTCTTGCCTACTTTTGATCTTTATCATTAGAATTGCCTGAAAGGATGTCAGGATCAGCCATAAAGCAAGATCCCTGGTGGTGATAACAGCTATCTCCCAGCCTGGCAGTATTGATGAGAAGGCAGCTAAAGAAGGATAGAGAGGCCAGGTACCGGTGGCTCATGCCTGTAGCCCTAGCTATTCAGAAGGCTGAGATATAAGGATCATGGTTCAAAACAAGCCCAGGCACAAAAGTCCCATGAGACTCTTATCTCCAATTAACCACTAGAAAATCGGAGTGGCAGCTGTGGATCAAGGAGTAGAGCACTAGCCTTGCTGAAATGCTCAGGGACAGCGCCTGAGTCTCTTATCTCCACTTAATAACTAGAAAACGGGAAGTGTTGCTGTGGCTCAGGGATAGGGTGGTAGCCTTGAGCTGAAGAACTCAGGGACAACACCCAGGCCCAGAGTTGCCAGACACTTTACAACTAAGAGTTATAACGCCTGTTGCTATGTAAGTTCTAAGTACTAGGTGGTTCTGCCTGCCGTTGTCTGCTGCTCCTGCTCACTCACTGACAATGCAAGCTGGGCATGATCATAGGAGCTACATGCTGAGTCTGCCAATGGCTAATGCCCAGAGTAATAAACTTCCAACGAGATTGGCTTCTAAACATGATAAAAGGCCCTCCTTGCTCAGGGTTTGGAGCTGAGAGCCTCTGGGCCTGCCCATCCAGCCCCTAGGCCTTGAGCACTCAAGGACCTAGAACTGCCAGCACTGCAAGTTCTTATCTTTATTTACCCACAATTTGTATGTGTGCAGAGCAAAAGGATTGAAGCCAGCCAATAGATAATAAGTATGACATGAAAGAACTTTTGGGGTTAATGGGAATGTGCTAACTGAATTGTGATAGTTGCACAACTCCATAAATTTATTTTTACATATCATTAAACATCTGCAATAGGTGAATTGAAAGGTCTGTAGATTATGTCTCAATAAAGCTGTTTAAAAACTTGGAAGCATGAGCCATAGAAAACCTAAAATCTAATTGTAGTCCATTTGTTCCACTGTGTTATAAATCATCTCCACTGCTGAGGTTAAGCTTGAATTTGGGATGATTTTATGAGTTCAGTGGATAGATCTCCAAGAAGATTGGTTTTATGTACTTAATGACATTGAAAGGAATAAACATTCAGGAAATGTCTATTTACAGCACTTTGCCATTGCTATGGTTTTTTCAGTACAAATGGCTTTTCTTCTCAGGGGGCATCTCTGCTCTACAGAAGCCATAATTAATTAAGAGCTCAGCTCCTGCACAAGTCAATCAGAGAGCAAAGAATGCCAAACAGATGTCCTCTAAATGAATTTGGTTCTTCTAGCAAGTCTCCTAATTATCCTTAATACATACTTGTGCTGTGGGTTGGAAAATACTCACTTCCTTTCAGGAATAGCAGTAAAAAATAATCAGCCAGAAACAAAACAAAACAAAACAAAAACACCCTTGGAATCTTACAAAACTGACTGCTAGTTGCAATGTGTAGATTTATCATCCGTTTGTTCATTGGATCTACCTTGATCACACAGACTTGGGAAGATTTTCCCTATCAGATAGTAAGACTTACTATGGATTGATAAATTTAAAAGTGTCATTGACGGTGTGACATCTGACTTGACCCTTAAGCACAAACTTTCAGGAACAATGTCCAGGACCTGAGTTCAAGCCCCAGCACTGGCAGACCTCTCCCCATCTCCACCCCCCCGCTCCCCCCCCAAGAAAAAGCCAGAAATGAGACTGCGGCTAAAGTGGTAGAACACTAGCCTTGAACATAGAAGTCCAGCAACAGCACCCAGACTCTGAGCTTAAGCTCCAGGACAGGCACCAAGGAAAAGAGAGAAAGCAAGCTTGTAAGAAAGTGTTACATGAGACACCAACTGAGAGTGTGGCCTAGTGGTAGAGTGCTTGCCTAGCAGGCATGAAGCCCTGGGTTCAATTCCTCAGGACCACATATGCCAAAAAAGCTAAAAGTTGTGCCATGGCTCAAGTGGTAAAGCACTAGCCTTGAGAAAGTTCTAGGACAGTGCCCAGGCCTTGAGTTCAAGCCCCAGGATTGATGGGGGGGGGGCAGGGGAGCACTCAGGCAACCTGCTTTGTCACCAATCTGATCACCAGCCTCCTGCAACCTGCTACCTACACCTTCAAGGCTTTCTGATTATTTAATTCTAAAAACCAATGTACTTTTCATTTAAAATATATAATTGCCTTGGCACTGACGACTCATACTTGGATCCTAATTACTCAGGAGACTGAGACCTGGAGGACTGTGGTTTGAAGCCAGCCCAGACAGAAAAGTCTGTGGAACTCTATCTTTAATTCATCAGCAAAATGCTAGGTTAATGGCATAGCTCAAGTGATAGAGCACCAGACAAGTAAGCAAGAGAGCCAAGACCCACAAGGCCCTGACTTCAAAGCCCAGCGTGGCCAAAACAAACAAGAAACCTAACCAGCTACAATTGCCATATATTTGATATGCATTATCTTATTTTATCTCTAGGACACTGTGATCTTGGTAATACACTTCAAGCTTTTTCATAGTTTCTGGTATTCCTCCAAAGTTCACAAATTTGCCAAGGTCATAGAGCCAGTAAGTGGTTCCCAAACCATTGTTCTTTTCCCTTGGACTCCTGAACACATCTATTTTTGCCAGCCTTCTATGGCAGCTCTTTGCCTGTACTTCTATCCCACTTTTGAGTCTAGTTTCTTTCTTCCTCCTCCTCTTTCTTCTTCTTCTTCTTCTTCTTCTTCTTCTTCTTCTTCTTCTTCTTCTTCTTCTTCTTCTTCTTCTCCTCCTCCTCCTCCTCCTCCTCCTCCTTCTCCTCCTCCTTCCCCTCTGCCTCCTCCCTTCCCTTCCTCCTCCACCTTCTTCTTCCTTTTTTATTTTTTTATGCCAGTACTAGAGGGTCAGGGCACTGTTCCTTAGCTATTTCATTCAAAGCTGGTGCTCTATCACTTGATCCACAGCTCCATTTCCAGCCTTTTGCTGAATAGGAGAGGGGACGTTCCTGCCCCAGTTGGCTTTGAACTCTGATCCTCAGATCTCAGACTCCAGATTAGTTAGGATTATGGGTATGAGCCACCACACCAGCTCAGTTCCTTCTTTATTAAGGAACACCTGTCTACTAGCTTGTCGTCTTTCTCAATACTGAGGATTGGCCGCCTTCTCTCCTTCCTCCCTCAATGGCAGGTTGTATATGTCTTTCCTTTCACTTGCCAGTTTCTTTCTTTCTTTCCATGAACCCCAATCCCATTTCCATCTCGCTGGCTCACTGGAGTCGCACAGGGAAAAGCACTTAGGCACAACCTGCCAGTTGGCCATTCAGCATGTTCTCTAAGGGCATTCTGGAAGGCAGCTGTGAACTAGGCCACTTGTATCAGTCCTACTTTAAACAAAGTCCCTTGGCTACAATTCTCACATTAAAGTGCTTCAGTTGGTCTGGTCAGCAGAGAAAGCATTGTTGGGATCCTGCAGCCCCAGACTCAGACAGTCCTGAGACAACAAACAGTCTCCTGAACTTCTGAGTTATAAACAGCCTAAGCCATTGCCTGCTGCGTATGGTGAAATGTCCCAACACAGACTCCTTTTGTCCTTTAAAAGAGCAAGGAAGAACCCCTTTTTCCCCACGAAAAGCAAAAGCCCATATTTGGATTCCTTTCAAATATGCTAATTGCTGGGTTTCCCAGTTTTAGTTCAAGGCTCATTTTTATGCCCGACTTAAAACAGTAAAGCCCTGACAATCTGGGCTTCAATAGAAATGCTGACCTTGCTAATCAGAGTTAACAAACAGCTGTTCCAGGAAAGGAACAATGGTGGCAGCTCCCCATCCCCCTCTCAGCCTGCCCAAGGGTGAAACCTTGCAGGTGGCAGCAGGCAATGGAGCACACCTCAGGCACCTGAGGCCCAGACTCCAACCCCATCTCTTCCTTGGGGGCCGGAGGGAATCTGATCTGATCTTTCATTTCTCTTGGTGTATGAGGGGAAGGAGATGTGCTTACTTTCCAGTTACATTACAGTGGGAGCTTGGATATTTGCACTTGGAGGAAAGTTACTTCTGAAACTCTGATTAAAGGATGTGCATGCATGCAAAGGACTTGGGGATGGGTCAGGCGCTCTAGGGTGCAGTTTGCAGCATCTAGGACAGCCACATTTTTTTGTTTGTTTGTTTGTTTGTTTTTTATTGTAATTAGTAAAAGGGTTACATGATATTTGCCAGATACAAGGTGCATTAATTCACATACATTGATACCCTTTCACATGTCTTGGTACCCGTTTCCCTCCCCCCCCACACCTCCCACCCGTCTTGGTTTTCCCCCCTTCCCTATCAAATTTCAAATATCCAAATACAAATAAATTCAATATATCAGATAACAAAGTGAGATACTATACCAATATGAGATAACCAAGGGACAGCAAAGGAGATGAGAGACAACATAGTACATTAAGGACAACAATCATTCATTATATGGCTTTTGTTTCACTATCCTGGAAGTCCTTTCAATTAGCTTCACATTATATGTCCTTATGTATCAAGATTTTGCTCTATTGCAAATCTCTGCTAGTAGAGCCCAAGGTTTCTACTGATTATGACGAATGAGGGAAACCATTGAGCCTAAGTTCCTTTGAGTCTGGCTTACTTCACTTAATATGATTTTTTCTAAGTCTTTCCATTTCCTAACAAATGGGGCGATGTCATCCTTTCTGACAGCAGCATAGAATTCCATTGTGTACAAATAACACAACTTGTTGATCCACTCATCAACTGAGGGACATCTAGGTTGGTTCCATATCTTTGCTATGGTGAATAGTGCTGCAATGAACATTGTTGTGCTAGTGGGTTTAGTATGTCCTTGTTTCTGGGTGGTTGGGTAAATGCCAAGTAGTGGAATTGCTGGGTCATAGGGGAGTTCTATGTTTAGCCTTTTGAGGCACTGCCACACTGCTTTCCATAGTGGTTGAATGAGTTTGAACTCCCACCAACAGTGTAGTAGTGATCCCTCCTGGCCACATCCCCTCCAGAATCTGTTGTCATTCGTTTTCCTGATCCTGGCCATTCTGGCTGGAGTGAGGTGGAATCTTAGAGTTGTTTTGATTTGCATTTCTTTTATGACCAGAGATGTTGAGCATTTCTTCATGTGTCTATAGGCCATTTTTGTTTCTTCTTCAGAGAAGACTCTCTTTAAGTCTTTGGCCCATTTTTTAATGGGATGGTTGTTACTTTGGAGGTTAGTTTTGGAGTGATTCAATTTTTTGAGTTGTTGATATATTTTAGATATGAGGCCTTTGTCCGTTGTTTGGTTGGTGAAGATCTTCTCCCACTCTGTAGGCTTCCTGATTAGTTTACTAGCTATGTCCTTTGCCATACAAAAGCTCTGCAGTTTAATGCAGTAGGACAGCCACATTTTATCTGAACTTTCCTGACCACCAAACAAGTCTGAAGAGCTCAAGGCCCGGAGTTCAAGTCCCACGACTGAACCAAAATAAATAAATAAATAAATTACAAAAAAAACAAAATAACTTAGTGGAGCTCAGGAAACATACTTTTTCTTTTCTTTTTTGGCATTATAATCCAAATGTTGCAGGGCACTGTGGTTCACGCCTGTAATCCTAACTACTCAAGAGGCTGAGATCTGAGGATGGAGGTTCAAAGCCAGCCTAGGCACTAAAGACCAGAAGACGCTTACTTCCAATTAATCTCTAGAAAAGGGGAAGTGGGGCTGTGGCTCCAGGAGTAGGGCTGTAGCCCTAAGCTGAAGAGCTCAGGGACAGTGCCCAGGCCCAGAGTTCAAACCCCATGACCCACAAAAAGCAAAAATAAATAAATAAAACAAAAAAAAAACTGTTAAATTCTTTAAATCTCCATTTCCTTATCTTCAAAATGAGAATAATGCTGTTTTGGGATTGTTACAGGGCACCTGTTCCTATACACCAATTAAAAGCAATAGCAGGGGCAGGAGTTTAGCCTAATGGTAGGGTGCTTCCCTAGTGCCGGGGCCTCCCGGCAGCAAATTGGGGTTCCTGAAATAAGGGGCAGGGACTGGAAAAATTAGAAGAGAGACAAACACATCGGGTCCAGGAGGTCTGCAGCCCAAGCAAAAACTGCCGCCCCGTTTATTCTTAACTCAAAGTTTTTATCCCTTCTCGAGACCAGGGCCCTGCCAGGTGTTACATCCAGATGGTTAATCAGGGAACTGTTGGGGGTTACATTCATATGATAAATCTCAGATCAATTGAACAGGAGAAGGCCAAAAAACAATAAGACAATCAAGCAATTATCTGATGCAAATCAAAGTACAGTTTGATTCCACTCTTGCTCCCGACATATCCCCCATCTTTATTTTAAAAGAAACACAAGTGCAATTTCTATTCTTTCCACTATCTCTAATTATCTCATTATCCTGTCTCACTTTCCAAAAATGACTGGTCCCTTCATCTAAAGGGGATAGATGGGCGGAGATTCAGCTTCTGTGACTTCTTCAAGCTGACTCAGGGGCGTTGTCTCTGTGCTTGACCAGGGACCTTAAGAAGCCTAGCCTGTTTTATTAGGGATTGCAAGGATTAGATATCAGGAATAATAATTTGCTCCAAACTGGAGATCATATTTAACATTTAACAACTGCACGAACCATCTTTGGCTACAATAGTGTAGTTACATAGCACCCATTTGCAAAGGCCTTTTCTTGATTGTCTGGGGAACTAAATTTCTGCAACCTTAACAATGCTTCAGTTGTCAGATCTAAACAGATTAATAGAGACACAAGTCTCAGATCCACAAACTTTTCCTGAATTTGTGGCTGGTGTCAAAAATAAATAAATAAATGAATAAATAAATAAATAAATAAATAAATAAATAAATAAAAATTTCGCTCAATTAGGGCTTTAAACTACCCACTATCACAGAAGATTGACAAGTTCCTGCCCAGTTATGAAAGGCACGGGCATTAGTAAGGCATGCTTACAAACTATTCTATGACCTCCCGGCTCTGATTAATTTGATCGGCCAAGCACAAGTGACTAAGATCTGACACCATCTCTGCCATCCAAGCAGAGGCTTTCTGCATCGTGTCCCAGTAGAGTTTCTCCACACAGGGATAAATGTCCCATTGGCAATTCACTTGCTTAGTTGCTGGACTTGAACTCAGGGCCTGGGCACTGTCCCTCAGCTCTCCAGCTCAAGGCTAGCACCCTGCCACTTTTGAGTCCCAAACTCAGGGCCTGAGTGCCGCACCTCAACTCTGCAGCTCAAGGCTTGCACTCTGCCACTGTGAGTCCTGAGCTTGGTGCTTGAGTGCTGTCCCCCAGCTGTTCAGCTCAGAGCTAGCACTCTGCGGCTTCGAGCTCCAAAGCAACTCTGCCTTAATAGCACTCTGCTGCCAGATTAGACACCACAATCTCACAGGGATTTTGCTTTGCCCGGGGTTGGCTCAAAACTGCAGTTTTCAGATCAGTGAGTCCTACAAAAGGCCACGTTTCTCCAATTAGAGCAACAAGGTGGTCGACACAGAAATAGTCTCTAAGCATGAGCTTACCTAGAACCTGGAAAAGGCCAAAGTTACATCTGAATAAGGATTGCTGTTCTTCTCCAATGGGCTAGCTGGAAGTTACAAGAGCAAGCTGAAATAGCAATTAAGCAATTACTTTGGTAGTCCTGATTTTCCTTTTCTCTCTTTCTTTAAACATTTAAAACAACTTCACTTTCAAATATTGTTTAGAAACCCATTTCCAATGTTCTTAATAACTTTTACTGATACTGGCTTAAACAATTAACACCTTAGCCTTTATTTGCAATTGAAAAACCTTTAAGGGCACAAAGAACTCCTGCCCTCAGGCCCCCTAGGGCCCAAGGCACTCCTCTTGCCTTTTAGAAAAAAGGGGGTCTTATGCAGTTTAGATTACTGTCTAAAACTCCAACAACAGTTTAAACTCAAATAACAGTTTTTCCCTAATGCAAGAACTATAGACATCAGTGCACCAAAAGTCTAAGTCTGGACTTAGTTTCCTTCCCTTTTTTTAAACATTCCTTTAAGATACTAATCACATTATCCACATTTTACCATCAGATTTCTAGTGTCAGTTTGCAAGAAAGGACAGGCAAAGTTTCTGACGTTAATGAACAATTTTACATTTAAATCTCTAATACATGTTTCCAAACTTTAACTTAAAGTAATAAATCCCAAATTCCCTAACACCTCTGTGCTGAACAGGATACAATGTTTACAATGTAAACAGCTGTGTGCCCTGCAATAAAATGCAGATTTCAGGATCTAGAAAAATATTTACCAGTTTTTCTTTAAGACAACACAATAATTCTATGAGACATTGTAAAACATTCAAACCTAATATTTTTCTTGAAGTTTTAAGCTTAGATTTACCCAATTGTCTTTGTGTTTAAGTATAAATTTATCCATTGTTTTATACAGCATGCTGACAATTTAACCTTGAACATGTTCACTCACTCATTCACACACATTCATACTCAAAGATCATAAAGCGCGCAAAATTAATATCGGCCGTTCAATTTCCGGAAGTTTGTGTCAAGAGAGTTTTGCCAATTTTACTCTTACAGGTGAGAACCAGGTTCGAAACAAAACTTTTTGCAAGGCAACTTAGCTGGAATTTATTTTTCCAGGGCTTGTTACAACTGCAGACATGGGGGAGTGGCCATGCTAGGCCCAGAAATGTTCAAATAAATAACAAGGATGTGTGCTTGAGTACGCACAGAAAAACCATAAGGATCCATACTTAGAAATGGTACCAATTTTAAAGACAAAAACTGGACAAAGAAAAATATGTAACACGAACAAGACAGAGAAGCGGAGACTTTTAAATAATCAGACATTGACATATAACAAGAAAATTGGACTCAATCAGATACACTTAACAGCTATTTTTAGATTTAGACATGTCTTGCTGGTGGGACTCTCAGGTATGCCTTGATATTGACAAGAAACTCAGAAGGGGAAAGGGGGGTCAAGGCGTCCCTTGACCACCCAGGCCTCTATTTTTGGCCCACAGTGCATCCCTTTTTTTTTTTTTTTTAATAAAATAAAATAAAAAAAATAAAACAAAACACAGACATACAGGGGGTCGGCCGACTTCTACTTACCTCTGGAGGCCTTTGCTTTTCACCTGGGCATCTTTTACAAAAAAGGTTATTAAGAAGAGGGATGGTAAAGACAAAATAATGTCACATATTAAATTGTGTAGAGTCAATGAATATGTTAAAAGGTCCCTACATAATAGTAAAAGGAGGAGAAACACAGCTCATATGAATGTGTGGAACAAGTGGATCAGTAGCAGTCCCAATTGACATGCACAAATAACTCAGGTCCTTTCCACGTCGCAGGATGCACCACTGGAGGGTTGGGGGTGTAGGCCCAGTGAGTCGCTGCTTGGATGGCCACTGTCACTCTCCACAATCCGAACGCAGCGTTCAGGCAGCCAGTGGGCGTCATTTTCTCCTTGTGAAAAAACACATACATGCCCTCGACCCCAGGTTAGAACAGGATCGGGTCCATGCCAAGCACCAGTTAGGGGATCCTTCCACTTTACTAAGGCAAAAGCACGCTGCTCTCTTTTTTCCCAGAATCGCTGAGCAGCAGATAAATTATTTGAATCCAAATTCAAAAAATTTAAAACAAATAAAGCATGATTAAGTATATTCACAGGGGTAGCGGGATACAACTCTCCTTTCTGTATTTTAGCAATTTGATGTTTTAATAATCCATTAGCTCTCTCCACGATGCCTTGACCTTGAGGATTGTAAGGAATGCCTGTAATATGAGTGATATTATAGGAACGGCAGAAGGATTGAAATGCTCGGCTTGCATAGCCAGGGCCATTATCTGTTTTTATTTGCGAGGGAATCCCCATCACAGCAAAGCATCGAATGCAGTGAGAAATACAATGTTTAGTGGCTTCCCCAGCAAGGGGGGTGGCCAAGATAAAATTAGAATAAGTATCTACAGTAACATGAACATATTTTAATCGGCCAAATGATGGAACATGCGTGACATCCATCTGCCAAATGTGATTAGAAAGCAGTCCTCGTGGATTTATACCTAAATGGGGGGCTGGTGAAAAAGGGACACAGTTGGAGCAAGTCTTAACTATTTGTCGCGCTGCTTCTCTAGATAATTTGAACTGTCGGCGCAAGGCTCGACTGTTTTGATGATGGATGGCATGTGACTGCTTAGCAAGTTCAACCTGAGTTAAGTAAACTCTGGTGGCAGAGTCAGTGACCGCATTGCCCTCACTTAAAGGGCCAGGAAGATTAGTGTGAGCTCGAACAAAGCCAAAAAAACAGGGGTGGTTGCGAGAACAAAGCAAAGTTTGTATTTGGCGAAATTGGGTCTGAATATTGGAGTTAGTAGTTCCAATAAAGGGAACAGTTTCTATGACTTGAAGAGCACGAATTACATATTGACTGTCTGAGTATAAGTTAAAGGGCTCGTCTTGTAACAGGACGAGTGCTTGTAAAACAGCCTCTAATTCCACCTCTTGGGCGGAGGAAAAACCTGTAACCCAAGATTGAGTTTTCCCATTAATGGAAAGCAGCCGTTCCATTTGAGGATCCATCGGTAAATACCAAAGCGGCAGAAGATAAAGGCGAGGCCTGTACTATGGAAGGAAATAGAAACGTATGACACGCAGCAAATTGGAGAAGTTTGTTAGATGGGTAGTGATGCAAAATTTTTCCCGTATAATTGGCCCAAGCAATGGCCCAAGGATCACAATGGGCGAATAGCCAATCTTGTTGTTGTAAATTATATGGGACACAGATAAAATGAGGTTCCTGACCTAAATATTTACGGGAATCCACTCGGCACATGTGTATCAGATTAGCTACCAATTCGTAGTAGGGGGTCAGCACTTTGCCGGGTGTTGATGGTAGATAAAGCCATAAAAGTGGGCCATCCTGCCACAATACAGCAGTTGGGGAGTGAGAAGTAGCTAAAATGTAAACTCCCCAGGGTTTAGAATAGTCACAATAGGTCATTTGTTGCTGGGAAATTGCCTTTTCTACAATTTGGATGGCCCTCCTGGCGTCAGGATTTAATTCGCGCAAGGATGTAGGGTTGGTATCTCCTTTTAAGAGATCAAAGAGGGGTTTTAACTCTCCTGTGGAGAGCTTTAGATAAGGCCGAAGCCAATTTATATCTCCTAAGAATTGCTGAAAATCATGAAGAGTTCTTAAGTGTGAAGTTTTTAATTGTATTTTTTGGCTTTTAAAATAGTGTGGGCCTAATATATGGCCTAGATATGTAAAAGGGGGGTGTTCCTGAACCTTTTCAGCTGCTATTATAAGGCCAAAGAGGCTCAGATCTTGCTTTAGTTGTCCAAAGGCTTGTCGTACGACGATAGGGTCAGAACAAGCCAACAAGATGTCATCCATATAATGAACAATATAAACAGAAGAAAATTTTTCACGAGTGGAAGAAATGGCTCTAGCTACAAAACTTTGACATAAAGTTGGGCTATTTGCCATGCCCTGTGGAAGCACAAGCCAGTGATATCGCTTCATGGGTTCTTTAAAATTAACAGAGGGGACGCTGAAGGCAAAGCGCTTACAGTCTTGAGGCGCCAGGGGTATAGTATAGAAACAATCCTTCAAATCTATAATAATCTTATAAGTATCCTTTGGGATTGCCATGGGTGAAGGCAAGCCAGGCTGTAGGGCCCCCATCAGTTCCATTGTGGCATTTATTTTTCTCAAATCCTGTAACAGCCTCCATTTACCTGACTTTTTCTTTATAACAAAAATTGGAGAATTCCATGGAGAGTTAGAAGGGGCCACATGCCCCAAGTTCAGCTGTTCCTGTACCAGCTGCTGTACTGCAATGATCTTTTCTAGTGAAAGAGGCCACTGTTCGACCCATACCGGTTCTTCAGAGAGCCAATTTATGGGATCAGCATGAGGGGCAGGACAAACGACAGCTCCCATTAAGGAATACCCTAATCCTTGTCTCGTAGTGCGAGACTGGGGTTGGAGCGGCTCTAGCTCCCCCTGTGCTGCTCGGCCTAGTCCCCTAAAGGGGAGGAGGCCTTGATCAAGTAACTGCTTAGTGACCGCAGCACTAGGACTAAACATATACACTCCCATTTTTTCCATGATATCACGACCCCATAAATTAATTGGCAGATGATCCAGGACAAATGGCTGAAAATGACCAGAGTGCCCTTCCTCATCTCTCCAAACAAGGATCGCACTGCTCTGCTGTGGGTCAGTTGCTTGCCCAACCCCCTGTAGGGAAGTCATAGAGGTTGTCAGGGGCCATTGGGCTGGCCAATGTTTTTTAGATATCACAGACACATCTGCTCCAGTGTCTAATATTCCCTTAAAGGGCTTTTCTTGTATAAATATAGTCATCTCAGGCCTCTCTTGTTTTATGCCTTGTACCCAATAGATATCAGAAGATCTAAATCCTCTCTGTCCACATGGGGAATTAGCAGTCTCCCCGGGAGGTAAAGGGATGAGTATTAGTTGTGCCAATTTTTGACCGGCTGGGATCGATACCACGTGTTTCGGGGCAGAGGCCATAACTTTGATTTCTCCAGTAAAATCCTGGTCAATTTTGCCAGGTGTAATCTGTATCCCTTTAAGGGCTGAGCTACTTCGCCCTAACAGCAATCCAGCCACTCCCGGGGGAAGGGGGCCGAAGACCCCCTTGGGGAGAGCTTGTGTCCCCATCTCTGGGGTCAATACTAAGCAGGTGGAGGAACAGAGGTCCAATCCTGCACTGCCTGGGGTGGCACGGAGGAGGCTGGAGACTGATCTTGGGGGGTTGTTAGAAGATGCACTTGTGGCCGAGAAGAGGGAGGGACTGCCCCATGGTTTTGCGGGGCCAGGGGCTGGCCCCTTCTCCAGTTTCCCGAAAGCGGGCGGCCATTGCGATTTGTTGCTGACTTGCAATCTTTAGCCCAGTGCTTCCCTTTACCACAGCGTGGACATGTGCCAGGTGATTTTTCTCTCTTTTGCCTGGCCTGGCGTGGGCATTGCGTCATCCAATGTCCTATTTGTCCACAAGAAAAGCAACGCCCTGGGGGTCTAGCATCCCGAGAATGCCGCTGATCTCTATATTTTAGAGACTCAGTAACAGTCTTTCCTTGAGGAGCG
The DNA here is from genome assembly GCF_031878675.1 of Megascapheus bottae. NCBI lineage: Eukaryota > Metazoa > Chordata > Mammalia > Rodentia > Geomyidae > Megascapheus > Megascapheus bottae. The sequence continues at coordinate 6,404,474 of NC_143515.1, forward strand.
GCGGCTAAAGTAAGGCCTTGTACATGGGAGGGTCCAATATCAGCACACAGTGAAATAAAGTCCGTGATTCCTCCCTTATTCCTATGGGGTCTGATAGCCGCCTGACAGGCGGCGTTGGCATTTTCATAGGCTATGTGTCTAACTATACTCTTCCTTGCATTCTCATCTTGTACTAGGCAGTCTGCAGTCTCCATTAATCGAGACAAAAATTCTAGATAAGGTTCATTCGGTCCCTGTTTAACTTCTACTAGATTTTTTGTACGATTGGAATTGCGTAACTTTTTCCAAGCCTCTCTCGCCGCAGCATTTATTTGTAAATAGGCCTCCTTTGCATAACCCAATTGATCTTCGGTGTTTTTATAGGTTCCCTCTCCTAACAACTGATCAACAGTGTAAGGCAGGTTCTTAGACCTATTTGTTTCAATTTTAGCCTGACACTGTGCAGTGAACTCTGTCTCCCATAATAAGTACTCTCCTGCACTAAGGCATGCTCTGGCAAGCCACTTCCAGTCATTTGGGCATGCAATACCAGCACATGCGGCCTCCAATATTACTTGAGTAAAAGGGGCAGTTGGCCCATATTGGGAGCAGGCATTTTTTAAATCCTGTAATAGTTTAACAGGAACAGGCTGATGGTGTACTTGTTCATCATGATCAACTGAACTAGGGAAGCATCGAGGCCCTGAAATACCTTCCCTCTCTCTAGCAGCCTGAGTCAGGTTTAATTGCGATGCACTGTGCCTGGTTGTAGTGCCTGTTAAAAGGGACTTGTTGCTAGGGCCTTTAGGCTTGCCTAAAGGTTGAGAAAGGGATTGAGGCCGTAAGGCTGCAGCTGGAGGCGGTGGGTGTGAGGGGTAAGGTTTAGAATCAGGCATCATAGTGGCCTGAGGGTCATATTCCTTTCCTACTTCTGGGGGGGCTCTCTGCTCTGTCCCCATTTTCGATAGAAGATGTAGCATTTCTTCTAACTTCTTCTCTATCGTAGCCACCCGGCCCTCCAATGACTCATCATAACTTTCCTCCTTGGTATTCAAACCTGAATTCTGATACTCAATATCTACTGGTTGTTGTTCCCTTTTCAAGATCTCACTTAGACTCTCTTGGGCTGCGGCATATGGCTCAGCCTCAGGTTCTTCAGAAGGGTCCTTTAACTCATAAAGTTCCCTTAATTCAAGATTAAGTTCAGCATTTTCATGTAGAGGATCTATGTATTCACTTACTAAATTCCATACAGTAGCAGCCTCTACTGGGGTCTTTTCGGGGCCATATACATCATAATAATCTAGAATTCTTTTTCCTATCCGATGCCAGGCTTTTTGGAATTCCTCCTCTATAGACCTCGGGCATGCCTCCTCGACAAACTGTAGGAAGCTCTGAAGCACCCCTTTTTCCACCCACGTTCCGTGGGCTTCAAATAGGCCTGTTAAGATCGGTAGAAACAACCCATGGCTATTAGCTTGACCCATAATTTTTACTCCTGACTATACTCTCTTAATAGTCCTACGATGTGTTACTCACCACAGGGAGGGGTCCTTCACCTTCGTCCCAGATTTTCAGGTCCCTGTTCGGGCGCCAGATGCCGGGGCCTCCCGGCAGCAAATTGGGGTTCCTGAAATAAGGGGCAGGGACTGGAAAAATTAGAAGAGAGACAAACACATCGGGTCCAGGAGGTCTGCAGCCCAAGCAAAAACTGCCGCCCAGTTTATTCTTAACTCAAAGTTTTTATCCCTTCTCGAGACCAGGGCCCTGCCAGGTGTTACATCCAGATGGTTAATCAGGGAACTGTTGGGGGTTACATTCATATGGTAAATCTCAGATCAATTGAACAGGAGAAGGCCAAAAAACAATAAGACAATCAAGCAATTATCTGATGCAAATCAAAGTACAGTTTGATTCCACTCTTGCTCCCGACATATCCCCCATCTTTATTTTAAAAGAAACACAAGTGCAATTTCTATTCTTTCCACTATCTCTAATTATCTCATTATCCTGTCTCACTTTCCAAAAATGACTGGTCCCTTCATCTAAAGGGGATAGATGGGCGGAGATTCAGCTTCTGTGACTTCTTCAAGCTGACTCAGGGGCGTTGTCTCTGTGCTTGACCAGGGACCTTAAGAAGCCTAGCCTGTTTTATTAGGGATTGCAAGGATTAGATATCAGGAATAATAATTTGCTCCAAACTGGAGATCATATTTAACATTTAACAACTGCACGAACCATCTTTGGCTACAATAGTGTAGTTACATAGCACCCATTTGCAAAGGCCTTTTCTTGATTGTCTGGGGAACTAAATTTCTGCAACCTTAACAATGCTTCAGTTGTCAGATCTAAACAGATTAATAGAGACACAAGTCTCAGATCCACAAACTTTTCCTGAATTTGTGGCTGGTGTCAAAAATAAATAAATAAATGAATAAATAAATAAATAAATAAATAAATAAATAAAAATTTCGCTCAATTAGGGCTTTAAACTACCCACTATCACAGAAGATTGACAAGTTCCTGCCCAGTTATGAAAGGCACGGGCATTAGTAAGGCATGCTTACAAACTATTCTATGACCTCCCGGCTCTGATTAATTTGATCGGCCAAGCACAAGTGACTAAGATCTGACACCATCTCTGCCATCCAAGCAGAGGCTTTCTGCATCGTGTCCCAGTAGAGTTTCTCCACACAGGGATAAATGTCCCATTGGCAATTCACTTGCTTAGTTGCTGGACTTGAACTCAGGGCCTGGGCACTGTCCCTCAGCTCTCCAGCTCAAGGCTAGCACCCTGCCACTTTTGAGTCCCAAACTCAGGGCCTGAGTGCCGCACCTCAACTCTGCAGCTCAAGGCTTGCACTCTGCCACTGTGAGTCCTGAGCTTGGTGCTTGAGTGCTGTCCCCCAGCTGTTCAGCTCAGAGCTAGCACTCTGCGGCTTCGAGCTCCAAAGCAACTCTGCCTTAATAGCACTCTGCTGCCAGATTAGACACCACAATCTCACAGGGATTTTGCTTTGCCCGGGGTTGGCTCAAAACTGCAGTTTTCAGATCAGTGAGTCCTACAAAAGGCCACGTTTCTCCAATTAGAGCAACAAGGTGGTCGACACAGAAATAGTCTCTAAGCATGAGCTTACCTAGAACCTGGAAAAGGCCAAAGTTACATCTGAATAAGGATTGCTGTTCTTCTCCAATGGGCTAGCTGGAAGTTACAAGAGCAAGCTGAAATAGCAATTAAGCAATTACTTTGGTAGTCCTGATTTTCCTTTTCTCTCTTTCTTTAAACATTTAAAACAACTTCACTTTCAAATATTGTTTAGAAACCCATTTCCAATGTTCTTAATAACTTTTACTGATACTGGCTTAAACAATTAACACCTTAGCCTTTATTTGCAATTGAAAAACCTTTAAGGGCACAAAGAACTCCTGCCCTCAGGCCCCCTAGGGCCCAAGGCACTCCTCTTGCCTTTTAGAAAAAAGGGGGTCTTATGCAGTTTAGATTACTGTCTAAAACTCCAACAACAGTTTAAACTCAAATAACAGTTTTTCCCTAATGCAAGAACTATAGACATCAGTGCACCAAAAGTCTAAGTCTGGACTTAGTTTCCTTCCCTTTTTTTAAACATTCCTTTAAGATACTAATCACATTATCCACATTTTACCATCAGATTTCTAGTGTCAGTTTGCAAGAAAGGACAGGCAAAGTTTCTGACGTTAATGAACAATTTTACATTTAAATCTCTAATACATGTTTCCAAACTTTAACTTAAAGTAATAAATCCCAAATTCCCTAACACCTCTGTGCTGAACAGGATACAATGTTTACAATGTAAACAGCTGTGTGCCCTGCAATAAAATGCAGATTTCAGGATCTAGAAAAATATTTACCAGTTTTTCTTTAAGACAACACAATAATTCTATGAGACATTGTAAAACATTCAAACCTAATATTTTTCTTGAAGTTTTAAGCTTAGATTTACCCAATTGTCTTTGTGTTTAAGTATAAATTTATCCATTGTTTTATACAGCATGCTGACAATTTAACCTTGAACATGTTCACTCACTCATTCACACACATTCATACTCAAAGATCATAAAGCGCGCAAAATTAATATCGGCCGTTCAATTTCCGGAAGTTTGTGTCAAGAGAGTTTTGCCAATTTTACTCTTACAGGTGAGAACCAGGTTCGAAACAAAACTTTTTGCAAGGCAACTTAGCTGGAATTTATTTTTCCAGGGCTTGTTACAACTGCAGACATGGGGGAGTGGCCATGCTAGGCCCAGAAATGTTCAAATAAATAACAAGGATGTGTGCTTGAGTACGCACAGAAAAACCATAAGGATCCATACTTAGAAATGGTACCAATTTTAAAGACAAAAACTGGACAAAGAAAAATATGTAACACGAACAAGACAGAGAAGCGGAGACTTTTAAATAATCAGACATTGACATATAACAAGAAAATTGGACTCAATCAGATACACTTAACAGCTATTTTTAGATTTAGACATGTCTTGCTGGTGGGACTCTCAGGTATGCCTTGATATTGACAAGAAACTCAGAAGGGGAAAGGGGGGTCAAGGCGTCCCTTGACCACCCAGGCCTCTATTTTTGGCCCACAGTGCATCCCTTTTTTTTTTTTTTAATAAAATAAAATAAAAAAAATAAAACAAAACACAGACATACAGGGGGTCGGCCGACTTCTACTTACCTCTGGAGGCCTTTGCTTTTCACCTGGGCATCTTTTACAAAAAAGGTTATTAAGAAGAGGGATGGTAAAGACAAAATAATGTCACATATTAAATTGTGTAGAGTCAATGAATATGTTAAAAGGTCCCTACATAATAGTAAAAGGAGGAGAAACACAGCTCATATGAATGTGTGGAACAAGTGGATCAGTAGCAGTCCCAATTGACATGCACAAATAACTCAGGTCCTTTCCACGTCGCAGGATGCACCACTGGAGGGTTGGGGGTGTAGGCCCAGTGAGTCGCTGCTTGGATGGCCACTGTCACTCTCCACAATCCGAACGCAGCGTTCAGGCAGCCAGTGGGCGTCATTTTCTCCTTGTGAAAAAACACATACATGCCCTCGACCCCAGGTTAGAACAGGATCGGGTCCATGCCAAGCACCAGTTAGGGGATCCTTCCACTTTACTAAGGCAAAAGCACGCTGCTCTCTTTTTTCCCAGAATCGCTGAGCAGCAGATAAATTATTTGAATCCAAATTCAAAAAATTTAAAACAAATAAAGCATGATTAAGTATATTCACAGGGGTAGCGGGATACAACTCTCCTTTCTGTATTTTAGCAATTTGATGTTTTAATAATCCATTAGCTCTCTCCACGATGCCTTGACCTTGAGGATTGTAAGGAATGCCTGTAATATGAGTGATATTATAGGAACGGCAGAAGGATTGAAATGCTCGGCTTGCATAGCCAGGGCCATTATCTGTTTTTATTTGCGAGGGAATCCCCATCACAGCAAAGCATCGAATGCAGTGAGAAATACAATGTTTAGTGGCTTCCCCAGCAAGGGGGGTGGCCAAGATAAAATTAGAATAAGTATCTACAGTAACATGAACATATTTTAATCGGCCAAATGATGGAACATGCGTGACATCCATCTGCCAAATGTGATTAGAAAGCAGTCCTCGTGGATTTATACCTAAATGGGGGGCTGGTGAAAAAGGGACACAGTTGGAGCAAGTCTTAACTATTTGTCGCGCTGCTTCTCTAGATAATTTGAACTGTCGGCGCAAGGCTCGACTGTTTTGATGATGGATGGCATGTGACTGCTTAGCAAGTTCAACCTGAGTTAAGTAAACTCTGGTGGCAGAGTCAGTGACCGCATTGCCCTCACTTAAAGGGCCAGGAAGATTAGTGTGAGCTCGAACAAAGCCAAAAAAACAGGGGTGGTTGCGAGAACAAAGCAAAGTTTGTATTTGGCGAAATTGGGTCTGAATATTGGAGTTAGTAGTTCCAATAAAGGGAACAGTTTCTATGACTTGAAGAGCACGAATTACATATTGACTGTCTGAGTATAAGTTAAAGGGCTCGTCTTGTAACAGGACGAGTGCTTGTAAAACAGCCTCTAATTCCACCTCTTGGGCGGAGGAAAAACCTGTAACCCAAGATTGAGTTTTCCCATTAATGGAAAGCAGCCGTTCCATTTGAGGATCCATCGGTAAATACCAAAGCGGCAGAAGATAAAGGCGAGGCCTGTACTATGGAAGGAAATAGAAACGTATGACACGCAGCAAATTGGAGAAGTTTGTTAGATGGGTAGTGATGCAAAATTTTTCCCGTATAATTGGCCCAAGCAATGGCCCAAGGATCGCAATGGGCGAATAGCCAATCTTGTTGTTGTAAATTATATGGGACACAGATAAAATGAGGTTCCTGACCTAAATATTTACGGGAATCCACTCGGCACATGTGTATCAGATTAGCTACCAATTCGTAGTAGGGGGTCAGCACTTTGCCGGGTGTTGATGGTAGATAAAGCCATAAAAGTGGGCCATCCTGCCACAATACAGCAGTTGGGGAGTGAGAAGTAGCTAAAATGTAAACTCCCCAGGGTTTAGAATAGTCACAATAGGTCATTTGTTGCTGGGAAATTGCCTTTTCTACAATTTGGATGGCCCTCCTGGCGTCAGGATTTAATTCGCGCAAGGATGTAGGGTTGGTATCTCCTTTTAAGAGATCAAAGAGGGGTTTTAACTCTCCTGTGGAGAGCTTTAGATAAGGCCGAAGCCAATTTATATCTCCTAAGAATTGCTGAAAATCATGAAGAGTTCTTAAGTGTGAAGTTTTTAATTGTATTTTTTGGCTTTTAAAATAGTGTGGGCCTAATATATGGCCTAGATATGTAAAAGGGGGGTGTTCCTGAACCTTTTCAGCTGCTATTATAAGGCCAAAGAGGCTCAGATCTTGCTTTAGTTGTCCAAAGGCTTGTCGTACGACGATAGGGTCAGAACAAGCCAACAAGATGTCATCCATATAATGAACAATATAAACAGAAGAAAATTTTTCACGAGTGGAAGAAATGGCTCTAGCTACAAAACTTTGACATAAAGTTGGGCTATTTGCCATGCCCTGTGGAAGCACAAGCCAGTGATATCGCTTCATGGGTTCTTTAAAATTAACAGAGGGGACGCTGAAGGCAAAGCGCTTACAGTCTTGAGGCGCCAGGGGTATAGTATAGAAACAATCCTTCAAATCTATAATAATCTTATAAGTATCCTTTGGGATTGCCATGGGTGAAGGCAAGCCAGGCTGTAGGGCCCCCATCAGTTCCATTGTGGCATTTATTTTTCTCAAATCCTGTAACAGCCTCCATTTACCTGACTTTTTCTTTATAACAAAAATTGGAGAATTCCATGGAGAGTTAGAAGGGGCCACATGCCCCAAGTTCAGCTGTTCCTGTACCAGCTGCTGTACTGCAATGATCTTTTCTAGTGAAAGAGGCCACTGTTCGACCCATACCGGTTCTTCAGAGAGCCAATTTATGGGATCAGCATGAGGGGCAGGACAAACGACAGCTCCCATTAAGGAATACCCTAATCCTTGTCTCGTAGTGCGAGACTGGGGTTGGAGCGGCTCTAGCTCCCCCTGTGCTGCTCGGCCTAGTCCCCTAAAGGGGAGGAGGCCTTGATCAAGTAACTGCTTAGTGACCGCAGCACTAGGACTAAACATATACACTCCCATTTTTTCCATGATATCACGACCCCATAAATTAATTGGCAGATGATCCAGGACAAATGGCTGAAAATGACCAGAGTGCCCTTCCTCATCTCTCCAAACAAGGATCGCACTGCTCTGCTGTGGGTCAGTTGCTTGCCCAACCCCCTGTAGGGAAGTCATAGAGGTTGTCAGGGGCCATTGGGCTGGCCAATGTTTTTTAGATATCACAGACACATCTGCTCCAGTGTCTAATATTCCCTTAAAGGGCTTTTCTTGTATAAATATAGTCATCTCAGGCCTCTCTTGTTTTATGCCTTGTACCCAATAGATATCAGAAGATCTAAATCCTCTCTGTCCACATGGGGAATTAGTAGTCTCCCCGGGAGGTAAAGGGATGAGTATTAGTTGTGCCAATTTTTGACCGGCTGGGATCGATACCACGTGTTTCGGGGCAGAGGCCATAACTTTGATTTCTCCAGTAAAATCCTGGTCAATTTTGCCAGGTGTAATCTGTATCCCTTTAAGGGCTGAGCTACTTCGCCCTAACAGCAATCCAGCCACTCCCGGGGGAAGGGGGCCGAAGACCCCCTTGGGGAGAGCTTGTGTCCCCATCTCTGGGGTCAATACTAAGCAGGTGGAGGAACAGAGGTCCAATCCTGCACTGCCTGGGGTGGCACGGAGGAGGCTGGAGACTGATCTTGGGGGGTTGTTAGAAGATGCACTTGTGGCCGAGAAGAGGGAGGGACTGCCCCATGGTTTTGCGGGGCCAGGGGCTGGCCCCTTCTCCAGTTTCCCGAAAGCGGGCGGCCATTGCGATTTGTTGCTGACTTGCAATCTTTAGCCCAGTGCTTCCCTTTACCACAGCGTGGACATGTGCCAGGTGATTTTTCTCTCTTTTGCCTGGCCTGGCGTGGGCATTGCGTCATCCAATGTCCTATTTGTCCACAAGAAAAGCAACGCCCTGGGGGTCTAGCATCCCGAGAATGCCGCTGATCTCTATATTTTAGAGACTCAGTAACAGTCTTTCCTTGAGGAGCGGCGGCTAAAGTAAGGCCTTGTACATGGGAGGGTCCAATATCAGCACACAGTGAAATAAAGTCCGTGATTCCTCCCTTATTCCTATGGGGTCTGATAGCCGCCTGACAGGCGGCGTTGGCATTTTCATAGGCTATGTGTCTAACTATACTCTTCCTTGCATTCTCATCTTGTACTAGGCAGTCTGCAGTCTCCATTAATCGAGACAAAAATTCTAGATAAGGTTCATTCGGTCCCTGTTTAACTTCTACTAGATTTTTTGTACGATTGGAATTGCGTAACTTTTTCCAAGCCTCTCTCGCCGCAGCATTTATTTGTAAATAGGCCTCCTTTGCATAACCCAATTGATCTTCGGTGTTTTTATAGGTTCCCTCTCCTAACAACTGATCAACAGTGTAAGGCAGGTTCTTAGACCTATTTGTTTCAATTTTAGCCTGACACTGTGCAGTGAACTCTGTCTCCCATAATAAGTACTCTCCTGCACTAAGGCATGCTCTGGCAAGCCACTTCCAGTCATTTGGGCATGCAATACCAGCACATGCGGCCTCCAATATTACTTGAGTAAAAGGGGCAGTTGGCCCATATTGGGAGCAGGCATTTTTTAAATCCTGTAATAGTTTAACAGGAACAGGCTGATGGTGTACTTGTTCATCATGATCAACTGAACTAGGGAAGCATCGAGGCCCTGAAATACCTTCCCTCTCTCTAGCAGCCTGAGTCAGGTTTAATTGCGATGCACTGTGCCTGGTTGTAGTGCCTGTTAAAAGGGACTTGTTGCTAGGGCCTTTAGGCTTGCCTAAAGGTTGAGAAAGGGATTGAGGCCGTAAGGCTGCAGCTGGAGGCGGTGGGTGTGAGGGGTAAGGTTTAGAATCAGGCATCATAGTGGCCTGAGGGTCATATTCCTTTCCTACTTCTGGGGGGGCTCTCTGCTCTGTCCCCATTTTCGATAGAAGATGTAGCATTTCTTCTAACTTCTTCTCTATCGTAGCCACCCGGCCCTCCAATGACTCATCATAACTTTCCTCCTTGGTATTCAAACCTGAATTCTGATACTCAATATCTACTGGTTGTTGTTCCCTTTTCAAGATCTCACTTAGACTCTCTTGGGCTGCGGCATATGGCTCAGCCTCAGGTTCTTCAGAAGGGTCCTTTAACTCATAAAGTTCCCTTAATTCAAGATTAAGTTCAGCATTTTCATGTAGAGGATCTATGTATTCACTTACTAAATTCCATACAGTAGCAGCCTCTACTGGGGTCTTTTCGGGGCCATATACATCATAATAATCTAGAATTCTTTTTCCTATCCGATGCCAGGCTTTTTGGAATTCCTCCTCTATAGACCTCGGGCATGCCTCCTCGACAAACTGTAGGAAGCTCTGAAGCACCCCTTTTTCCACCCACGTTCCGTGGGCTTCAAATAGGCCTGTTAAGATCGGTAGAAACAACCCATGGCTATTAGCTTGACCCATAATTTTTACTCCTGACTATACTCTCTTAATAGTCCTACGATGTGTTACTCACCACAGGGAGGGGTCCTTCACCTTCGTCCCAGATTTTCAGGTCCCTGTTCGGGCGCCAGATGCCGGGGCCTCCCGGCAGCAAATTGGGGTTCCTGAAATAAGGGGCAGGGACTGGAAAAATTAGAAGAGAGACAAACACATCGGGTCCAGGAGGTCTGCAGCCCAAGCAAAAACTGCCGCCCAGTTTATTCTTAACTCAAAGTTTTTATCCCTTCTCGAGACCAGGGCCCTGCCAGGTGTTACATCCAGATGGTTAATCAGGGAACTGTTGGGGGTTACATTCATATGGTAAATCTCAGATCAATTGAACAGGAGAAGGCCAAAAAACAATAAGACAATCAAGCAATTATCTGATGCAAATCAAAGTACAGTTTGATTCCACTCTTGCTCCCGACACCCTAGCATGCACAAAGACCCAGGTTTGATTCCTCAGTACCACATACATAGAAAAAAAACCAGAAGTGGTACTGAGGCTCAAGTGGTAGAGCTCTAGCCTTGAGAAAGTCCAAGGACAGTGCTCAGGCCCTGAGCCCAGGACTGGCAAAAAAAAAAAAAAAAGCAAGAGCAGTAGTGAAGGGCCAGGAAAGGAGATGTAACAGAGTTGGAAAATATAAAGAAATGGCAATGACCCTTAAGTCCATCAAACAACCTGAGCTTCCAGGCTGTACAGGGAAAGAGCCAGGAGCTTGTATAGGTAACCTGTGTAGGTCACACTGCAGTGGTGCATCACCATCTCAGGATAGCTCAGGAGGGTCTGAGTTGTGTTGGCTGCCTGAGGGCTAAATTTGACTCTTATCACAAGATGATACTGCTCCCTGCTGTCATTCCCGGAATTCAAGGTGACTTAGAGAAATGGAGGAAGAAAATGTGTACGTGGCAGTAATAGAATCAGAGAAGGATAGAATGGAGCCTTTCATCCCAGTGACTGTACCAGTTTTCAGATCCCTGCGGTCAAAGCATCATCCATTTCTACTGGAGTGAGGATGGGTGCTGGCCGAGGCCATTTTCTTCCGTAGGTACTCGGTGATGCTTAAAATGAACAGCCTTGAGGGGGTTACAAAATCTTATTTCCTGTGTTCAACCTCACAAAAGAGTGAGAGGCCGGGAGTTTGGCCTAGTGGTAGAGGGCTTGCCTAGCATGCACGAAGACTGGGGTTCCATTCCTCAGTACCACATACACAGAAAAAGCTGGAAGTGGTGCTGTGGCTCAAGTGGTAGAGCTCTAGCCTTGAGGAAGTCCAAGGACAGCGTGTAGGCCCTGAGTTCAAGCCCAGGACTGGCAAAAAAAAAAAGGAAGAAACATCTTTTGGTAGTTGTACAAATATAGTGCATCTTGGTCAATATCACTCCTTTTATCATTCTCCCCATCTTTCTTAACCCACTATCCCCTCAGATTACATGGTGTCCATTCCTTCTTTTTTGCCCTTCTCCTACTTACTGCCTAACTTGTCCTTTTTCTTTTTTTCTAATTTTCATTTTTAAAAACTTAAGTAGATTTTTTGAATTTATACAAAATTATTTCCTTTTCTAATTAAATAACTTAGTAATGGTATATTTTACTTGAGACCCAAGAAGAAAGCAATCTTAAAGATTTTCTCTATACACTAACCATTTATGAAAACATTTTTTTCAATTTATTGAAATATGTTAGTAGACCCAAACATATCTTGTAAAAGGGACTGGAATCCAGATTTTATTTATGACAGAGTGAGCAGATTAAGATTACCTGTCCACATGGCTATACAAAAATTCCCTTTTGTGCAGACACTAGTCAGGCAATTCCACAGCAATTGCTTGTTCTCAAAAAAATGATCCCTTTTTTTGTTCTTCCATCCCGAATTTGAGAATTAACTTTCAAAGGCTTGTATTTACGAGAACTGGCAGAGATGAGGACTTTGAATAAATTGATTATTTATAGAAGAGAGAAAAAAACAGTTAAGGACAAAAGTTTCTATATATTAATTCTATAAATGAAGTCCAAAAATCACACCAAACACGCACACACACACACACACACACACACACACACACACACACACACACACGCAATCTTAAATTAACCATCCTCACTTAGGTGCCCTTAAGATGAGTGGCCAGTTATTTTCAGAATTTCCTGGGCTTGTTAAACTTTGTCTTTGGACTTGTTCTGTTAAAGGCTCATCTTAGTGACTAAAGCAAAGTCCATGCTATGAAATGTTTTGAGCCAATCTCAATGGAGGCTCCTTTCCAAGGTGTAGGCAATGGGCCCGATTTCCCTACACATACATTTTTTTTTTGTCTCAATCATAAGGCATGAGCTCAAAGCTTCTCACTCTTGCTTAGCTTGCGGGCTCAATGTTCATGCTCTACCACTTGAGTCAGGCCTCCCCTTCTGGCATGTTTTTTGCTGGTTAATTGCAGATATGGTCTCTTGAATTTGCCTGGCTAGGCTGGCATCAAATTATCGATCCTCCAGATCTCAGTCTCCTAAGTACCTATTATTACAGGCCTGATTGGCATCCAGCCAATGTTTCTCAGAAAGCTCCAATACCAAGGGGTGTGGAGTGGTTCTAAGTACCCCCTTCCAGATGTGGTGCTGAGAGGTTCCTTCCTATTCAGAAATGGGGTGTGTTCTTTTGACATGATTTTCTATGAGCCTGCTACATCTCCCACATTCAGGCTTCCCAGCACTTAAGATCCTATCTACCTAAAGACACCCAAAGTCAGCCAAAGGAACATTTGTCCCTTTCCTTCACATTCTGAGGACCCTCAGACAGTTGATACAGCAATCAGTTTAGTCTCCATCAGGTCAATCATCATAGCCACTGACTAATGGAACAACACACAAGATGGCACCTGAAAGTGATTTCATGAATTCAGAATGAACTCTTAGATAAACAATCCTCTTGTTCTATTTTAGCCATAGGTTTATAGTTAGATGAGTTGGCTAGAATTTTCCTGAGAGAGCACCAAGATAGAGTTCATGCTTTTCATTCTTAGCAAACCACAACATGGAGCTCCTCAAATACCCTGCTCTGAAATCCTGACATCCTTTGGATTACAGAATCCAAATTTCTCTGTCAAACCAAGAGCCCAACTTTATTCAAATGAGCCCAACTGGCTCAAGGAGCTCCCAAATGTGAAGAGAAGAAAGGGCAAGGTTGAGGTGCATCATTAGAATTTACCAAAGATCAGATCTCAGAGACTCTAGATTCCAAACCCTCATTTCTCTGCCCCATGGAATGATAGGAAAAGGCAACCAAACCTCATCCAATATGGGATAAAGGGGAGGGGCTCCCAAATTAATGTGACTTTTAGCACATACTTGGGACTCTCTTTTCTAGCCTCTTCATCTGGGGTATGTATGAACGGGGAATGCCTAAAAGATGTATTTTCTCCTGGCTTCCTTTCTCAAACTTTTAGAGCAACATCTTAGGCTTCAAGATTCAAAACAAACCAGACTGAGCCACTCATCCCCAAAAGCTAAAGAGATGAATAGTGGTTTAAAAAAAAAATCCAGAGGGTTGGAGATTTAGCTCAGTGGAAGAGCACCTGCCTGGAAAGTGCAAGGCCCTGGGTTCAGTCCTCAGCTCTGGAAAAAAACAACAAATTTCAGGGGCTAGGAGTGTAGCTTAGTGGTAGAATGCTTGCCTAGCATGCACAAAGCTCTGGGTTTGATTCCTTGGTACCACATACTCAGGAAAAAGCTCAAGTGGCAGAGCACTAGCTTTGAGCAAATGTTTCCAAGGACAGTGCCCAGGCCCTGACTTTAAGTCTTAGGACTGGGAAAAAAATTCCACCTCAGCTATGAGTTTCGTTTTATTGTAATTCTGTCATTTCTCTTATGGTATTCATACCCAAACAAATGATCATGGGAAGTACATCATTGTTGGATTATCTTTTTCATTGCATGGAGAAATATTTTCTTTCTTTCTTTTTTTTTTTTTTTGCCAGTCCTGGGCTTCGGCTCAGGGCCTGAGCACTGTCCTTGGACTTTCTCAAGGCTAGAGCTCTACCACTTGAGCCTCAGCACCACTTCTGGCTTTTTTCTATGTATGTGGTACTGAGGAATCGAACCCGGGTCTTCATGCATGCTAGGCAAGCACTTTAACCACTAGGCCAAACTCCCAGTACCATATTTTATTTCTTTTAATTAACAAATTTCAAATTCTTTTTAGACACAATATATTTTTTGAAATATATATACATATATACACATATGTACATAGTAGAATTGTTCAGTTTAGTTAATATATATAGTACACTTTGGATAATGGGAACACTTAAAATTTGCTCTTTATGATTTTGTAATGCATTGTTAACTTTAGCAACCATGTTGTACAGAAGTAAAATTATTCCATTATGGTTTACTGAAATTTAGTGTTCAAAATCACCATCTCTCCCTATCTCCTACAGCTCTTTGTAAACTACTCTAGACTTCTGTAAGTTCCAATTTATTTCTAGATCTCACATCTGAGTGAGATTTTGTGGCATATGTCTAAGCAAAGAGAGTTGATCGACATGGCCACAGTGGGAAGAACAAATGGAAAGGTTAAGTGACCCCAGGGCCCTGACGGAAGCACTAGCAGGAGCCTCGAGATTAGATGAGCAAGAGGCCAGAAGCATGAGTAAGCCATCAGGCTTCAACAAGCCTACCACATGGCTGAGCCTCATCTCCAGATTGGCCCTTGTGATAACAGCGATTGCCCTTTGGGGTGGAGGTAGATTTGATTCTTGTCATGGCTGTTTATTGATTAGTCCTGTCACTCTTAGAATTCAAAGTGACTATAAAAGAGACTTAGGAAGAGAAGGTTAAAGAGGTGAAATTGAGCCAAAGTGGAATGAAGCCAGTGGCAGGCACCCTCTTTATGCTGTGTGTGTACATACAGTTGTCCTTTAGTATTTTCCAGAATCCCCCATGGATGTCAAATCCACTTCTATATAGCAGTGTGTCTGTGTCTATTCTATGTTCCTCCTAGCATACACATGAAATGATCTCTAGATGACTGACTATGCCCAGCACAATGGAAATGCGATCTAAATATTTGTTGCACTGTGCTGTGTAGGAAGTAGTGACAAGGGGAAAAATTCGTACCTGTTTTGTAGAGAAGTAATGCTCTTTTCTGGATTTTTTTGACCAGGTTGTTTGAATCTGAGGATGCAGAACCAAGATTACAGAGAACGGACAATATGCAATGTGACGAGAATATCATAGGACATTGATAGCAAATGCTATTAAATATTTTTTGCCAGTCCTGGGCCTTGAACTCAGGACCTGAGCACTGTCCTTGGGCTTTCTCAAGGCAAGAGCTCCACCACTTGAGCCACAGCACCATTTCTGGCTTTTTCTATGTATATGTGGTATCAAGGAATCGAACCCCAGTCTTTGTGCATGCTGGGCAAGCACTCTACCACTAGGTCAAACTCCCAGCCCCAGCTATTAAATATTAATAAACATCTTAAACATATAGAAACCAGTGTTTGAAGGTACATTAACTGATTTTCTTGGAAACAATAATAGGACTCATGACTGAATATTTCAAGCTTTTCAAAGTCACTTGCAGGAACTGGAGAAGCGCACATTAGACGGAAGGTTCCTACAGCAATTAGCAGCAGAAAGCCACCTGTCACACAGAGGTGACAAAACAGGTTCTGCCTCAGAGCCTGCCCCCCCCCCCCTTTTTCCTCCCGGTTCCTGCTGTATGTCTCATGCATAGAGTCTGAGTTATGATCAGAGGCCTTATCACATGGAAGCCTGGCAAACGTCATCTTTAGCTTTTCAAGTGGTGAAAGAACAGAGAAGTGCTCTAGGAAATAGAGTGGGTAACAGGGAGGGTTCATATGGTGTTCACCCAAGAGAGAGAAATGTTTGCTATGTTCTCAATGGGCAATCTTTTCAAGGGTTCCACGGCCAAGACTTGGGTAGGATGCTGCTTTGAATAAGAACAGATCTGCAAATGCAAATGAAGAATGTCCCTAGGAGACATGACAGCTGGTTGAGAGGCAGTAGGAGGGGTTCTCACACACAGACAGAGCTACCAAGACCCCCGCCCCCACCCAGGGTTGCATTAATGGATAAGAAAGATTGGAACTGGGGTAAGACAACCTACATTCATTGTTAGGGCAGTGTTTGGCTTCTCTAATTTGCTTCTGCACCTGGCGGAAGGGTGCTAAAGGAAGAGATAATTAATATTCCTACCCTTTTTTACACAAGGAAAGCGTTGTTTTCGTGCTCCTGACCTTAAGCAGTTCATGCTCTTCTCAAAAGGAACCAGCTTGGGCACTGAAAAAAATTTGGGGGAATGCCCACTTTCCTCTATGAAAGAAGTTTGACAGTGAAAGAGACTTTTTGAAAATGAGGAATCTGGCTTAGGGAGAACTTTGGAAATTTGGAGACAAACAAAACCCATGTGTTAAGCCAGATAGGTTTGCAGTGAGTTTCCTTTCCTCTTTTACTTGGATTTCCAATACTTTGGGGAGGTGGGGGGGTCACATGGTTGGTCATGGGTCTTGAACTCTGGGCCTGGGCGCTGTTCCTGACCTCTTCAGCTCAAGGCTAGTGCTCTATCACTTGAGTCACAGTGCCACTTCCAGTTTTCTGGTGGTTTATTAGAGATAAATCTCATCAGCATCATACTAAATAAAGCACCATTTTTCTCTTTTTATTGTTATATAATCTTATTGTATTGTGAATGCATGTGTGTATGTGTGTAATGGGTTTGAAATCAGGGCCTTGCACATGGGTCCAGCTATGGTTTTTACTGGCTACTTTTTTTTTTGGCCAGTCCTGGGCCTTGAGCTCAGGGCCTGAGCATTGTCCTTGGACTTTCTCAAAGCTAGACTCTAACACTTGAGCCTCAGCACCACTTCTGGCTTTTTTCTATGTATGTGGTACTGAGGAATCAAACCTGGGTTTTTGTACATGCTAGGCAAGCACTCTACCACTAAGCCAAACTCCTGGCCCCACTGGTTACTTTTTATGTAATATTCTGGGAACTTTTCTGACTAGGCTGGCTTCTAATCAAAATCCTTCTACTCTCAGTCTCTAGAGTAACTAGAATTTCAGGCAAGAGTCACTCCTGCCCAGCGGGAGGCCATTATTAAATCAAGTATGAGAAAGCAAAACTACAGCTTTACCTTTGAAGGGGAGGGCAGGCAGCGTGTGTTATGAGCTGACCTTTGGACTAAACTGAACCTGTTTTCTAAAACATTGTTTGTTGACCTTCTATACAAAGGCCCCTTTTCCCTAAACTACCTAAAAACAAACTAAATTCAATCCCATTCATAAAAGGCATCTTGACTTTTTCTAGCACCAATCATAATTCTGGACCAACAAGTGATATAATTACAAACTACAAATACAGCACCATCTTATGAACTCTCAGTATACATTTTCAGGACTGCTTGAATATGTCTTTTCCCAGATTGGAATGCTAATTAGCCCTCAACAAATGCAATTTTACTGGTGCTCAACTATGTTGATTTTATTCTCTATGTGCAAGGATTTACATGGCTTGAAGTACTGTCAGTAATCTAGAAATGATTTAAAGTAAAAAATGTCACATAGAAATAAAAATATTCTTGTCATATTCATCTAGGCATGCCAGGAGGCCAGGAAAATAGGCACAGGTACCAATGATTATTTCAGAAATGGCTTCACTAGACCACTACAGAAAAACTGCCTACCCCCACCCCACACCTTATCTACAAAACTACATTTCCCCCCTAGTAGCTGGCCACTGAACTGCCAACCATAAACTGAAGGCTAGCTTTACATAGTAACCAGGCTTCCTACTCACAGTTTGTTAGCCCCGCTAAGCCAATAAGAAACATAAGCAATATAGAGCTGGCGGTAATATTCAAGTGGAAGAGAGTCTGCTTAACAAGCACAAAGCCATGAGTTCAAATCCCAATATAGCCAAAAGGAGCAACCTTATTTGCTATTTCATCATCATCATTAATAACAATAATAATAATCTTTAAGTTGTTATATAAAGGGGTTTCCATTTCATATATCAATTTATGAGTTAATACTCTTAAGCAATGACACCCCAAAGGAACAACTTTAATAGCTTTCTTTATTCTCATAAATCCCCCTTTCATTGCTTCTCCAGGCATATGAGAGCCCACTCCAGTCTGTATGTCTCAGATTGCAATTCTATTCTTTATTCCCAAGTAAAAGTTCCATTACTGGAGATTCTTCTCTACATTTTTACTTGACTTTGGCAAAGTATGCAGGGGAAATGTTCGTAGGTTTTGTGGACTGCATCATTTTGTATAAGTGACTTGAGCATCTTCAAATTTTGGATATGGAAATTTGGGCGGTGTAACCAGTCCTCCAAAAGTGGCTGTAATTCCAAACATATACTGCCAGAGTTCCATCTGTGAGTGGCCATTGTTTTGGTTGGCTTGGATTGATGCAGATGGGCAGATTTGCTTGGGGTAAGCATATGTAAATAGCGGCAGAGAGGACAAGACATGTCCTTCCTACAAAAGCCATAGGTGTATTAATAATGAGTCAGGATCACATCAGATCCAGCATCATTTTTGGATTTAGATGGTGTGCTGAATACCTATCCTGAAATCCTCCCTTGCCCTCGTAACAAGAGAAGCAACAGGTTTTAAAAGCTGGAAAGCAGACGAAAGCCAAATTTTGTAACATAGGCTGGGTGCCAGTAGCTTGTGCCTGTAACCCTAGCTACTCAGGAGGCTGAGATCTGAGGATCATGGTTCCAAGCCGGCCCAGGAAGGAAAGTCCCTGAGACTCTTTCTTCCAATTATACACCAGGAAATCCTAAGTGGAGTTGTAGCTAGTCTTGAGTGAAAAAGATCAGGAATAGTGTCCAGGCCCTGAGTTCAAGCTCTAGGATGGGAAGAAAGAAGAAAGAGAGAGAGAGAGAGAGAGAGAGAGAGAGAGAGAGAGAGAGAGAGAGAGAGAGAGAGAGAGAGAGAGAGAGAGAGAAGAAGGAAGGAAGGAAGGGAGGGAGGGAGGGAGGGAGGGAGGGAGGGAGGGAGGGAAGAAAGAAAAGAAGAAGGTAACAGCTGAATTTGAAGTCAGTTTGTCACAACCACCCAAAAGGTTGAGATAACTTTGCCTTGGGCATTTCTGGGAGGGAGGATGCTGGAGGAGACCTGACAAGTGCTGAAGAGGCAGCTGTCTGTCTTTCCCAACACTCTCAGGAGACTGGAGGCTCAGTCTGTGGAGAAGTCAATGTGGTATCAGGACTGAGACCACAGAGCACAGCAAAGAGCAAACCCTGAAATGCTATGCCTACTGGGAAACCCTGAGGACCCTGGGTGACTGTCTCTTCCCTCATCTCCTACAACATAGGAAGGCAGGTCATCACCCTCTAGGCTAGATGCTGGAAGCGTCTTGGGATAAACAGATGAGACTCATGGGAAGAGATCGGAGGGTACTATGTCAGGGATTCCCCAACGTAAGCCCAGCCAGATCACCTTGCTAAGAAGGTAACGATCAAGAACTCCCACTCCTCCCCCCTCTGCAGAATGTCCAGCCTTCTCCTCCTCCACGCCTTTGGCAAGCCAAGAGCTCCGATGGCTACTCCCTCTAGGCTATAGACCTATCCCTTTTGCTTCTCCAAGACAGTGACCTTGATTGAAGCTTCTCACTAGCAAAGAAGCTTTATCACTTCCCCTCAACCCAACACATTGCCACCAGCCTCACTTTTCTCACAACTACCTTCCATTTATTTACTTCCCAACACATTGCATACTGTCTTCCGCCTCACAACACCACAAAGGCTGGCTTCATCATAGAATAACATGTACATTTCCTTAAAAAAAAAAGAGTCATCTTTGTCCTTCTCTCCTGACTTGCCAGCAGCATTCAACAGTGCTTACTATTGCCTTCTTGTAATACTCCTGTTACGATTTGGATCTTCATGTCATTAAAAAAAACCCACATGCTGAAGGCTGGTGACCCAGCCTATGGTGTTATTAAGATGTAAGGCCTAGTGGAGGGAAATTAAATTACTGGAAGCATGGCCTTGAAGTAAATACTGGGATCCTCTTTGTCTCTCTCTGTCTCTCTCCTTCCTTCCTTCCTTCCTTCCTTTCTTTCTTTCTTTCTTTCCTTCCTTCCTTCCTTCCTTCCTTCCTTCCTTCCTTCTTTCTTTCTTTCTTTCTTTCTTTCTTTCTTTCTTTCTTTCTTTCCTTCCTTCTTTCTTTCTTTCTTTCCTTCTTTCTTTCTTTCTTTCTTTCTTTCTTTCTTTCTTTCTTTCTTTCTTTCTTTCTTTCTTTCTTTCTTTCTTTCTTTCTTTCTTTCTGTCTGCCTGCCTGCCTGCCTGCCTGTCTCTGTTTTCCCCAGTATACAGTCTCTTCTAGGCAGATCCTATTAATTTGCTTCCCGTATGTGAGCCTCCAGTTTAGACCTTTCCTCTTTGACCAATGTGCTCGTTAGTGGTCATGGAGCTACCTCTCACCAAACATATCCAAAACCAACTCATTATTCTTCCTCCAAAGCCTCCCCAGCAAATGACCAACATCTGAAGCCCCTCAAGTGAACACTGAAAGCAAAACACCCTCTTCTTTACTTCCCATGTCCAAGACTTTGCTAAGTCTTGCTGAGTCTACATTCAAAACATATCCTACGTCTATCACATTCTCTAGCTCCACAGTTACAATGCTCCCACAACCCCCAGCCTCCTGACAGTTTGTCCACATTTATTCTTGTCCCTACCTGAGTCACTTCCCCACTTCAGATCCTCTAGAGATTTTTCTTTGCTTCTAGTGTAGAGTGAAACCCTCAACTTGGACTCCAAAAATCTCTCCCTCCAGCTTCCATTCTCACCATTCCATTGGGTGTTTCTTCACTCCTGCCCCCGGGCCTTTATGCTTATTGCCTGTTCTTTCTTCCCACCCTCTCCTTAGTATAGCACCAATCCAACACTCAGATGACCACTTTTTATTCTTCAAGCCTTCCTGTAAATCGTGGTTACATTTTGAAGCAATCACTTCTGATGCCTTACTTGGACCCCACATTCCTATTTGTGTGTTCAATCTCTACTCTGCTTTCTACCTCTTATCACAAACACATTAATTGTGCAAATGTTGATGCCTCTAGACTCTGCAGGATGAAAATGACTGATTAATGATGTTACCTTAGTGTCTTCCTATACTTAGTGCCAGGCCATGGTTGCAGAATGATTTGAGTGTGTCCCTGAGAGCTTTGTATGCTGGTAGTTTAGTTCCCAGTCTTGGTAGACAGGGCCTAGGGGGATGGGAGGGAAACTGGGAAAATTTACCTTGTGGAACCTGAGCATGGAGTTAAATGCTCACTGATCACATGACTTTGGTCACTAAACCATTCCTTAAGTGGTTCAACTCAATAGGAGACTGTAATTTATAGAAAAGATGGCACAACATATAATAGTGTGGTGGTTTCATTTCAATTTCAGAAATGCTAGGCCTGAGCTAACAGCGCATGATTGACTGTTAGTGATGCAATCTGAGTAGATGGTAATTTAGCTGTGCATGTGTGGGCCAGCCACTAAGTGCCTAGCCTTCTCCATCAAATGGAGACTACACCCAGGTAGACCCACACAGCAAAAGCAGCTCTTTCTTGGCCTTCATCCTGACTTAAGCTATTTTTACTCACTGCCTAATGTGTTGCTGGAAATGTCCCTTTGAGTGTTTGCATTCCCCTCTCCCCTTGTGTGTTGAAACCTTAATCCCCAATGAGATAGTGCCTTAAGTCTGTTTTGTGCTGCTGACGTGCCATACCTGAGACTGGACAGCTGATCCAGAGATCCCTTACCCAGTGCAGTGGCTCATCCCTATAACTCTAGCTACTTGGAAGGCTGAGATGAAAAGGATCAAGGTTCAAGGTCAACCTGGCAAAAAGTTCCAGACATTTCAAATCAACCAATTAAAGATAAATAAATAAATAAACAAGGGGCCGGGAGTTTGGCCTAGTGGTTGGAGTGCTTGTCTAGCATACACGGAGACTCGGGTTCGGTTCCTCAGTGTCACATACATAGAAAAGCTGGAAGTGGTGGTGTGGCTCACGTGGTAGAGCACTGGCTCTGAGGGAAAAAAAAAAAAAGCCCAAGGATAGTGGTCAGGCCCTGAGTTCAGTCCCCAGGACTGGCAAAAAATTAATAAATAAAAATTAAAAAATAAAACAATACTGGAAACAGTGACACTTGTCTGTCACCCTTTCTTTATGGGATGTATGAATTGGAGGATTGTGATTTAGTCCAACCAGAGCAACAACAAAATAATGAGACCCTATTGGTAAAATAATAAAAAAATGAAACAACAATAATAAAAGGTAATGTGTTGGGGGGGTCACATAATTCACTGAGGACACAGCCCTCATGACCTCAGCACTTCTTTAAAGGTCTCGGGTCTTGCTGGGGTCTTGGCACTATCACACTGGACTGTTTCCACTATATGATTTTGGGGCCACATTTCTGATCATGGCAGATGACTTTAGAGGGAGGGTCTTTGGGAGACAATTGGGTTTAGATGAGGCCATGAGGGTACAGGTCTTTATGAAAGAGGAAAAGAGTTCAGATCCCTGCCACACACACCCACACCATCATCACCACACAAGAACACAGTAAGATACCTGCCTAGATGCTAGGAGAAAATCCTCACCAGGAATCAAAATGGCCAGAACTTTGAACATGAACTTCTCAGCCTTCAGAACTGTAGAACATAAAAATTCTCAGCTGGGCACTGGTGGCTCACTCCTGTAATCTTAGCTACTTAGAAGGCTGAGAGCTGAGGATCTTGGTTCAAAGCCAGCCCAGGCACAAAAGTCTGTGAGACCCTTATCTCCAATTAACCACCAGAAAACTGGAAGTAGTGCTGTGACTCAAAGTGGTAAGAGTGCTAGCCTTGAGCTGAAGAGCTCAGGGACAGTGCCCAGGCCCAGAGTTCAAGCCTCATGACAGGCAAAAATACGTTATTCAATTAATCAGTAATAAAATAAAATTTCTCTTGTCCAAGTCACCCCATCTATAGTATTTTACTCCAGCAACCCAAGCAGACTAATATATCCCTCCAGGCCCTCCTCCCAACAAATCTGCACTGTATTTTCCCTGGCTTAGCCTCTGTCCACTTCCTCCATGGGGATTAGTGGAAGGCTGATATTGAATTTACATATAACTGCTGTCTGCTGACACTTTATTGTCTGTGTAGGAACTCACTTGGGCAAAAATAACCTGCTCTTTTTTTTTTTTTTGGTCTATCTTGGGGCTAGAACTCAGTCCCTGGGCACTGTTCTTGGGCTTTCTCGAGGCTAGAGCTCTACCACTTGAGCCACAGCACCACTCTGGCTTTTTCTATGTATGTGGTGCTGAGGAGTTGAACTCGGATCTTCGTGCACGCTAGGCAAGCACTCTACCACTAGGCCAAACTCCCAGTCCAACAGATAACCCTCAGGTAGCAAATTAGTATTTAACCAGAGACAGCATCCACTTCGTGTGACTTCTTGTGTTCAGATACATATTATGCCCATCATTTCCAATGCCCAAATTTATACCAATGGGCCAAGTCCTTCCTCTATAGTCTCTTGGCCCCTGAAGTTTTTTCCAGGTTTTCATTACTACATGCAGTATTAGTGAATAGTTTAACACCGATTGCTGTTTCTTGCTTTAGAATTTTCTTCAGTTTCTTGGTTAACAAGCCTGAGTTACTTTATGGCTTTTGTACCTAAAGCCACGATACTTTGCAAAAACTAACAAAGCACAGGGCCATGCCATGGTGGCTTTATTTAAAATGCTTTCAAAGGCACACAGTAGGCTCTGAGATTCATTCAGTTATTTCTGCATTGCTGTTGATGTTGTAATGAGCAAAATGCCACTACTCCAAAATCAATAGATTCTGCCATCAACACTGTCGTCGCTCTTTTTCTAGTCTTTCCTGTGAATGTCTTGAATGTCAGTGGTCCTATAAGGGGCTCACAGGGATGAGTGGTGAAGGGGAAACAGTAGGACAGCCAGCAAGAGAACATTTCCTTTTCCAGCTAGCATCCTGGAAGTCAGTGTTCGTCGCAGGCCATCTAGTGGACCCACATGGGAAAAGGGCCTGTTCCCAAGCACACATAGGTGAACAGGTTTTCAGCAGTCCAGTGTCTCCATAGGAAGAAGAGCTACAGATTCCCCAGCTCCTGGGTGTGTTGTCTAGTCACCTTTCCTGGAGCTTGTTCCTGACACAGGTGTGTAGGAAACTGCAGACTTAGTTAAGCCACAGAAGGCGGCTTCGATTCCTGCACCTCCTATAGGCTGAGAGGTCAACATTAGAGGCTGGTTATTCACTATTAGCTAACTCTGTAGTTGCAGGAGACATACAGGCAATTATATGCTTACTCCATAGATGGCTCTTCTACAGACTATAGCTGAGACCAGAGTCCGAAGAAAGGGAAAGATTGAGCTAGGAAGAGTTTGTTATGGTAGATATTGAAAGCCCATCATTCCATGACAGAGAATCAGAAAAGGCTTATGGAAGGGTTGGAATATGTTTCAGCTCTTGGGCTTATTTTTTCGTCTTATTTAAATAAGGTAACACATGCTTATAAAAAGTGAAAGAACAAAAAGGGCATAGTCTGCTCACTATCACCACCCCTGGATTCCCATTGCTGACAGGTTACCTGTGTGTTGAGTTTGCTTGGCTGTAATTCCAGGATAGAGTATCAACTGGGCCAATGGGCAGATTGAGCCAGTGGAAGATTGAGTGAGACCCTTTGGAAGGAGAAGTGTTGACTTCTGATGGACACCGGTCCCGTCATCCCTGTGAAATGCTGTCATGCGCACAGCCTCACTTCAGAACCTACAGGAAAGCAGCCCAGAAGGAGCCCCACCCCACCCCCAGATGCAGGATCCCTGGTATACAAGCATGCTATTTTATTCACATTCTCTTACGTGCGTTTAAGTCATCTCTAGATGCCTTATAAATAAATACCTTATACCATGTAAATGCCATGCAAGAGTTACTCTGCATAGAGACAAGAAAAAAATCTTTATGTGTTCAGTACAGATTTAACAAAGGTTTTTTTGTTTGTTTGTTTGGCTTTGATCATGGAGCTTGAACACAGGGCCTAAACACTGTCCCTGAGTTTTTCTGCTCCAGGCTAGCATTCTACCACTTTGAGCCATATTTCACTTCTGGTTTTCTAGTAGTTAATTGGAGATAAAACTCTCACAGACTTTCTTGCCTGGACTGATTTCAAGCCATGATCCTCAGAGTTCTGCCTCCCCAATAGCTAGGATTATAGGCGTGAGCCACTGGCACTCAGTTTTTTGTTTTTTTTTTTTAAACATTTTTAATCCCCACTTGGTTGCATCTGTAGTCCTCATAATTCAAAGGAAAAAGGGGGGGAGCCTTAGTTAATTCATTCCAGATACCTAGCTTCTTTTTAATCCCCCTACCTCCCTCATACACACTTTGGTTTGACCACAGACTGAACCTAAAACTATGAATCAGAAGACTCACTTCACGAACATTCTATTCCAAGACCTTTAACTTTCAGGACTTTTTATATTGGATTCAGATCCTTGGGAAATTTGATATTTTTCTGCACTTGTTGGCCCTTGTCAGGAAGGGTGATGTTTATCTGTAATTGTGGGGAACATCTGCCGTACAGAAGCAAATACTTAAATCCCAATTCAGTTACAATCAGACTTACTCTTTGCAGACCTTATGGGCTAGTTTGTATGTTTGTATGGCAAACATAATAATCCAGATTGCAAATGGCTATTAATGATCTGGTTAATGTGCTCAGGAAACTCCTACTTCCTGTGATAGGCTCAGTGCCTAGGCTCTCAAATATTTTCAGAATGAATGTGTGAATAGCCAGAAGACTCGGTGCTAGGAACAGCTTGGGAGCCAGTGCCTAGGTCTCAAGATAAGAATGATCAGATGATAGCTTACTGGCAGCCCAGACCCTCTCCTCTGGCAGGAAATCAGTCAGAGGATAACTCACACATCCGGGAGGTGAGTTACCACTCTCTGGGGTCAAACTTCCCGAGTGCATGACATGCATCCTTTCTTATCTTTTTCCTGTTCCCTTTCTCACTGCCAGTCCTGAGTGAGCATATGCCACAGGGTCATCAAAGCTCGTGATTGCTATCACTTATCCTGGACACTTAGAAGAGCAAGCCCTGCCTACGGTGATGCAGCAAACCCAGGCTCACCTCCCTTTCCTACCTAACTTCTTCCTTCATGCTTTCTATTGAACTCTCCAGCTTCCTTAAACCTGTGGTAGGAGATGCTAAGTGCTGCAGCAACAGTAACACAAGCCCCAAATGAGCGACTCATCTCAGTAAGAGTAGATGTACTTCTTACTTGTGCTATATGTCCAGTCATAGGTTGGTACAGGAATTTCTACAAACATTTAGGAACTCAGATTGATAGAATTTCCTTTTCTACCCACAAGTGCATGATCACTGAGTCAAGGAGAAAGCAATATGGAAATTTGCATCCAAATTCCCAAAGCTTCAGCTCATACCCATTGGCCAAAGCAAGTCAGACAGCCATTTCAGTGGGCACAGAGAAATACAATCCATCTTTTCCCAACAGGAAAAAGAGAACTAGAATATTCATGAATGCCTTTTAGGACTATCCCTCCGTCCATGGTCAACCGATTCGGATCTGTTAGTCAGTCAAACTGAGCTTGGCTGTCCTTTCTGACTCCCTACTTTGCTTGCTTACTTCCTTGTTAATCTGCCCACGGTTGCAGGAGAAAAGATTCTCCTCTGGCTGAGGAAATCAACCACTACTTCCTGCCAGAGGAAGGAACTTCTCATTATTCATGGGACATCAGAGACAGATTGTTAAACAAGAATCCCAGAGAATTCCCAAACATTCTCTTAAGCCAGCAATTTCTATACAGCCAGCCTGGCTACGTTTCTGTAGCCTACGCCGAGTGCCAATGACCCTGAGAGATGCTGGCTACGTATCACTATACACAGTCCGTGCTGGGAAAGAACTCTGGTAGGAGCCTTAAGGCTGCCTATTAAAAAAATATTCAAAGCAAGTTTGTCCTACTGTATAATCCTAATCCCCCTGGGATATGGAGGTCCCAGGGAAAAGACAGAAACAGGGAGATAGCTAGGAAACTCACCATCCATAGATCAGCTTAAACTCTGGAACAGAGTTTCCAATAAGGGCAAGGTGTCCATGCACTGTTGTCATTGGCTGAAAAGTTGTATCTGGGATTCTTTGACGCTGCCATCCCTCAGACAGGACCAATAGGAAAAAAAAAAATTGCATTGTAAATATGCCTTTCTATGAGATGCTGACTCATGATGTGGCTAAGGGTTTTGTTAAGGATGAAAAGACACAAAGTCTAGTCTCTTGAATGGAATAAATGGATAAAAAGTATCATCTTTTGGGTTGGGAGTGTAGCCTACTGGTAGAGTACTTGTCTAGCATGCGTGAAGCCCTGGGTCAATTCCTTGGTACCACATACACAGGAAAAGCTGGAAGTGGTGCTGTGGCTCAACTGGTGGAGCTCTAGCTAAGAAAAAGCCCAGAGGCAGTGCTCAGGCCCTGAGTTCAAGCCTTAGGACTAGCAAAAAGGAAAAATAGCATCATCTTTTATAAGCATTTTAGTAAATACCCTTTACCCATGAGGATTATGTTCCAATATACCAGGAGAAGGCTTGAAACTACTGGCAATACTAAACTCTGTATGTAAGCACTAGAGTACTGCAACAGTTCTGGTCATTAATGACTACTAAGAGACCAACAGAAGGGTTCTGTATACAGTGTGGATATGGCACACAAGTGCCGATTCACATTCCAGGAAGGGTGGAGCAGCAATCTACCTCAGCCAGGTAATACCATCCAATTGTATAGTAAGATAAATTCATTCTAGAGCTATGTTAATGTATAGGAGAGAATGGCACAGATTGTTTACAAGTAATACACCGTTTTCTATAAAGAGTTGAGCATTTTGATATCCTTGAGCATCGTGGAACCAAAGGCCCATCAGTTAAAGGCCTGGTCCCAGCTTGCTGCTTTTAGAAGCCGGAGTAAACTTGAAGATGTGGGGCTTAATGAGAGGTCTTCTGGTGGTTGGGGTGGTGTTCTCTGATGGGGCTATGGGACACTGGCACTTCTCCCTGTCTTTCACCCTCCTTGGATAGTAGAGAAATAGTTTTGTTCTCCCACACACTTCTGCCATAATAGGTTGCCACAGGCCAAAGGCAATGTGCCCAGCCCATTCATGGACTAACACCTAGGAAGCTATGAGCCACAATAACAGCTTCCTTTTTATTAGTTAGTTATCTCAGTAATGGCAGAAAATGGCAGTAATAATCATAGACAATACAGTATCTTTCCCCATACTGCTTCCCCCTCCACCACACACACGCACACTTTGGAGTTTGAAGTTCCCGTTGTAAATACCAAAGAACTAAGAACTCATATGGCCTAGTTTTTATATGGATCCTCCAAAAACAATGAAAAGGTTACAAACCTAGTTGGTCATGCTACCTATTGATATTTTTGTACATTCTACCTATTGATAGTCCTTTAGAACTGAGGATTTAAAAAAATTATCTTTGCTAATTCATACTAAATCTATCCGATGAGATTAGGGGCATGCTTTTATGGGGGGAAAGCTGTATTAAAATGATAATTAATGGGAATTGTAGAATGGTTTTAAGCAGCTGCAAATCTGTTCGGGGCCTAGCTTAATGGAAGACAGCTGGATTCTCATAGCTGTTTCTGTGCTGAGCGAGAGCTGTGGAACCGTGTGGCTCTCAGACCACTTCACCACACAGCTGGGAGGGAAGGAAGGTGAGAGTCTCAGGGACCAGCTCCCCATTCTCGGCCAGTTATGGGGACTGAGCTCAGGGCCTGAGCACTGTCCTTGGGCTTTCTTAAGGCTAAAACTCTACCATTGAGCCACAGCACCACTTCCGGCTTTTTTCTATGTATGTGGCACTGAGAAATCAAATCCAGGTCTTCATGCTTTGCTAGGCAAGCACGCTACCACTAGGCCAAATTCCCGGGCCATATACCATCTCTTCATGTGACTTCTATCCTCTTTGATTTTCTTCCATCCCAAACCTGCTCTGGGATTTTCACTGTGAGGCTCAGCACAAGCAGACAGCTTAGTGGTGTTTCTAGGTCTCTCTTGCCCTCCACACCCATCTATCAGGCAGATCGCTTAGTTTGCAGGGAGTAATGGTAAGGCTTTTGTCACTCAAATGGCCACCATAAAGGGAATCCTGGAGCTTACCCCTGTACATAACCCCATTTCCTCCCTTACCTGTCTTCTTTGTGCAGAAAGCCTGGGCACTGGCAGGAAAAGGCAGTCCTTTTCTCAAATGGTGGTGGGGGGAGAGGGGAGAGGTGTCAAGCTGAGTCCTGGAAGCTGAACGAGCAAAGGCCAAATTCTCTTAGCAGAGAGACTAAGGGAAAATTGCATCTGTTTGCTTTTTGTCAAAAGACTCAGCCCTAAGCAAGTAGAGTCCTAACAAAACAATGGTTGCCCCGTGATTACAGTCACCTAAGCTGGCCTCCTGTCCCCAGTCCACCAGGGCTGTGGGTCACACAGGGCCTGTGGTCTCTTGTGGACTCTGCCTAAGTTCTGAATAATGAAGGAAGCATAAACAAAGGTGGGGTGGATGGATGTTCTTTTCTATAATTATTACTCGAAGTCTTTCCTT
Organism: Megascapheus bottae; assembly: GCF_031878675.1. NCBI lineage: Eukaryota > Metazoa > Chordata > Mammalia > Rodentia > Geomyidae > Megascapheus > Megascapheus bottae. Next base: position 6,434,318 of record NC_143515.1, read on the forward strand.
ATCTGGACCTCACTGTCAGCAATGATCCATGTCCCTGGCACATGATGGGGAATTTAGGGGTAGATCATGATTAATGATGAACACTTACTTTAAGGTTTTGACACCACTAGGTGCCTGAATAAGTTATCTGTGACTGCCTATTTTTTTTTTCTCTTGGATGCTGCTCTGGTTTGAAAGGACAACTGAAGTTCACATATTGGAGCTGGGTACCAGTGGCTCATGACTGCAGTCCTAGCTACTAAAGATCTGAAATCTGAGATCAAAGTTCAAAGCCAGTCCAGGCATAAGAGTCTGTAAGACTTTTATCTCCAATTAACCAGCAGAAAGCTGGAAACTGAGCTGTGGCTTAAGGGGTAGAATACCAGCCTTGAGCAACAATAGCTAAGGGACAGTGCTCAAGCTCCAAGTTCAAGCGCTGGTACCAACATTCAAAAACAGTTTACTAGCCGAGCACGGTGGCTCACACTTGTAATCTCAGCTACTCAGGAGGCTGAGATCTGAGGATCACAGTTCAAAGCCAGCCCAGGGAACAAATGCCATGAGACTCTTATCTCCAATTAACCACCAGAAAACTGCAATGGCACTGTGTCTCAAGGAGTAGGGTGGTAGCCTTGAGCTGAAGAGCTTAGGGACAAGCCCAGACCCAGAGTTTAAGCCCCACAACTGATAAAAAAAAAAGTTTGTTTTTCTATAAAGTGTATACATTCTCATGTCATTAATTGCAGGTGCATGACAATGGCTTTCAGAAATCTTGCTCCCATGGGTCACAAGACGCCTGTAAGCAGGAGTGGCTTTTGGTTTGGTAACAAATTGTGATTGCAGTGGCCTGTTCATTTACAGAGGCTAAGGAGACATACTTTAGCATTTTGTAGGCTGTTAAACAACAGCTGCAAAAATTTCCACGAACCTTGGGCCAGAAAAGAATCATCATAAAAATTGGCGCAACAGAATTTTTGAGGATTAAGGAAGAGCAATGATAAAATAGAAGCCAGAACAATTTCTGCTACACAAAAATGCATCAAATGGATGACTGGCCTGCCAGTCCATGATATTTGAGACAATCTATGATGTGCCAGTGATGGTTACGGACCAAGAAATACAAATCAGAATCTTAAGCTCACACCATGGAAAACACTTTTCTAGGAGAATCATTGTCCAAGGAACAGCTGGTTTTCACAAGGGGTTTGGAAAAGCCTTCAGAAGAAAGGTCATCTATCCATCATTTGGATAAAAGACAAGGAAAGATGAGAAAAATCCAAGATAGCACCAAGTTTTTTAGCTTGGATTTCTGAGGTGGAGCTGAATACAGTCCTTGAATCCATGTCATCTAAGATGCTGGTAGAAGGATCATGCCAGCAGGTCTTGGAAACTATGACGATACTAATGACTACTTGGTTTTTGTTTATATCTATTTGTTTCTTGCTAGTATTGGGGCTTGAACTTGGGTTTAGGGAACTCTCCTTTAGCAGTTTCACTCCAGGTTGGCACTCTACCACATAAGTCACAGCTCTAAGTCCAGCTTTTCAGTGGTTAATTGGACATAAGAATCTCACATACTTTTCTGCCTAGGCTGGCTTTGAACCTCAATCCTCAGATTTCAGCCTTGTGAGCAGCTAAGGATTACAGACGTGAGCCACCAGCACTCAGCTTGCATTTCTTCTGAATAAGACTACAAGCGCAGCCTCCATTTCACACTCTTTTTTTAAAGCTAGATTGCTAAACTTTAACAGCTGAGGTATCTCTTCCATTATTCTTGGCTATCAACTTGGATTTGCGTGAACTCAGAGATGGCCTTTTCTTTCCATCTCATGCTGAAGGAACCCACATCATTTCTGGTCACAGCTGCAGAGCTGCGGTTGTAAGTGATCTCTTGGAAAATAGTGAGGAAGTTGCTGAAATAATCCTTTGAAAGTTTTTATTTCTCTTCCTGACACAATATTTTAGCTTTGTTCTTCTGGCTGGATCTCACTTTCTGGAATTCCCCCAAGCATGCCACATTAGCAAAGAGCTTCATGCATTTTTTAAACAAAATTAACCTACTTTCTCAAACTTTTCTTTTTCCAAGAACAATTTCTGCTGCAGCAGCAGTGCTGCTGCTCCTTCTCCTCCTCCTCCTCCTCTTCCTTCCTTTTTTTTTTTTTTGCCAGTCTTGTGGCTTGAACTCAGTGCTGTCTCTGAGCCATTTTGTTTAAGGTTAGTACTCTACCACTTGAGCCACATTTTCACTTCTGCCTTTTTGGTAATTAATTAGAGATAAGAGTCTCTGGACTTTCCATTCTAGGCTGGGTTTGAACTGTAGTTCTCAAATCTCAGCCTCCTGAGTAGCTAGGGTTTTATGAAGTTGCCACTGGCACCTGACAGAATTTCAGTATTTTTTTGTTTTATATATATATATATATATATATATATATATATATACACACACACACACATATATTGCCAGTCCTGGGCTTGAGCTCAGGGCCTGAGCACTGTCCTTGGACTTTCTCAAGGCTACAGCTCTACCACTTGAGCCTCAGCATCACTTCCAGCTTTTTTCTATATATGTGGTACCGAGGAATTGAACCCAGGTCTTTGTGCATGCTAGGCAAGCACTCTACCACTAGGCCAAACTCCCGGCCCCTTTAGTTTTATTTTGTTTTTAGATTAGTAACACTAGCAGAAAACTCTAGAATTAAATGATATTACTTCCGTTATCCATTATCACATGGAGACTTTTTTTTATTTTTATTTTTGCCAGTCCTGGGGCTTGAACTCAGGGCCTAGGCACTGTCCCCGAGCTTCTTTTGCTCAAAGTTAGCACTTTACCACTTGAGTCACAGCACCACTTCCAGCTTTTTCTGTTTATATGATACTTAGAAATTGAACCCAGGGCTTCATGCATGCTAGGCAAGCACTCTACCACTAAGCTACATTTCCTGCCCAAGAGATTGTGTTTTAACGTTTTCTTAAAGTATATCCTTGGAAATTACCAGTCTTTTGGTCTTGTTAAAAAAATATTTCCTATTAGGCATTATTTATTGCTATGTAACTGATTTTCTTTTGTACAATTAAATTTATTACTGTTGAATAAGTTTTCAACTTCCAGAATATAAAAAAGATGAGAAACAAGTTCCTTTTTAAATAAATAATTAATAAATATTAGTATGAGAAAATTTATGTGAAATCATAACTATTTATAAAATATGAGATTGGTACATAACAAAAAGTCAGCCAAATGATAAAGTAAAAATATCAATCAAATAAAAAGCAAGGAGAAATAGTTACAAAATATCTGAATGAAGTGGCTAATGTACAAATTATAGTCCATACTATAGAAAGGGCTGTTAGGAATCAATAAGGAAAAACATCCTAATTGGAAATGATAAAAAAATAATTATTCAACTAATGAAAGAGAATCTGAAAGCCATGAGGCATGTAAAAAAGATCACTTTACCCAGAATCATAAAAATAAAAGCTAAAACAGGAGGAAATCACTGATTAGCAACATCAATGTGTTTTGTTTTTAAATTTTTTATTCTTGATGTATATCGGGGTTACAGTTACATTCTTATGGTAGTGAGTACATTACTTCTTGAACATTGTTACCCCCAATGCGTGTGTGTGTGTGTTTGTGTGTGTGTGTGTGTGTGTGTTTTGTGAGTCATGGGGCTTGAACTATGAGCCTGGACGCTATCCTTAAGCTCTTCAGCTCAAGGCTACTACCCTACCCCTTGAGCCTCAGCCCTACTTCCCATTTTCTAGTGGTTAATTGGAGATAAGAGTCTCATGCTCTTTAATGCCCAAGCTGGCTTTGAACCATGATCCTTAGATCTCTGCCTCCTGAGTAGCTAAGATTATAGGTGTGAGCCACTGTACCCTGCTTCCCAGTGTGTGTGTGTGTGTGTGTGTGTGTGTGTGTTTTCTTTTAAACAAACCCAATTCAGGCACTGGACGCTCACTCCAATAACCCTAGCTACTCTGGAGGGATCTGAGGGTCACAGTTTGAAGCCAGCTCTGAAAGCTAAATCTTTGAGACTGTGGTCTCCACTCTACCAGCAAAAGGCTGGAAGTGAAGGTAAGAGCACTAAAGGACCAGTTTTAAATAATAAAACCAAGTAAGAAAATGAGGCCCTGAGTTCAAGCCCTAGTACCTGTATGAATACATATACAAAACCAAAAAATTCAAATGACTTAATGTTACTAGACTCTGGGGATATATACAGGCAGACATTTGAAAACTATGTTGCAGAGAAAGTTGGAATAACAGTTGAATGGAACATTTTGATGGTATATGTTAAAAATTGAAATTGGGGGGCTGGGAGTGTGGCCTAATGGTAGAACGCTTGCCTAGCATGTATGAAGCCCTGGGTTTGATTCCTTAGTACTACATACACAGAAAAAGGCAGAAGTAATACTATAACTTAAGTGGTAGAGAGCTAGCCTTGAGAAAGCCTAAGAACAGTGTCCAGGCCCTGAGTTCAACCCTAGAACTGGCACACACACACAAAAAAGTTAGCTGAGCATGGTGGTTCATGTCTGTAATCCTAGCTACTCAGGAGACTGAGATCTGAGGATTGAGGTTCAAAGCCAGCCTGGGCACTAAAGACCTTGAGACTCTTATCTCCAAATAACCATTAGAAAATAGGAAGTGGACTGAGGCTCAAGGGGTAGGGTGGTAGCATTGAGTTGAAGAACTCAGAGACAGTGCCCAGGCCCTGTCAAACCCTATGACCCCCCCCCACAAAAAATTGAAATGTGCCCTTTACCTCAGTGATTTCACTTCTAGAAAACCATGTTCAGAAAACCACTCACTTATAGAGTAAACTTTGTAGAATTTCATTTATTGCTCTCTGGTAGAATATTTTCCCTTCACATAGAAGGGATGAACTTGCTCAGAGTACATGGTACATTTCTATAGAATTATCACAGTGAAACCCCTTCTATTATTCCTATATGCCAACTTAAAAAATATAATTTTTCCCATTAGTGTAACACCAAGAAAAGCAAGAATACTTCATTCATTTGACATAATTTGGGGAACTTGGAAGTGGATGAGTTCTGGAGGGTTTCTGTCCCATTTTCAGGTCCCATGAAAATGACTTTAAAAGGTAAAGACTGTTCATACTATACCTATTACCCAATTATACCTGAATACAACATATTTGCTGAGGAATGGGGGAGAGAAGATGGTAGCAATGATAAAGGGAATAAATTTATTCAAAGTACACTGTGTGCATGTGTAGAAATAACACAATGAAATTCCTTCATATTAGAAATGAGTGTTAACTTTTTAAAAAGTCAATATAAGCCATCATAGTGTCAGTCGCTAAGAAAGTGATGGAGAGCCAGGTTGAGCCACATCATTGGCATAAAAGAGAATTATTGATAATAAATGTGTTTTCTGTTTGCATGAAAAGAGCTCTTGTTAAGGTAAATGTAACTATCTATGGAAACCATTAATATTAGTTCTCAAATCCAATTTTATTCGGTGTAATTTTTAATTGGAACCTGTGAATACCTTTTTAATTTGTTGGGTGTTTTATGGGACTTTTGGAGTTTTTCTTCTAGTACTGATTCTTGGAAATGCTAGGAATTGAGGCCAGGGTCTCAAGCTTACCACTTGAGCCATGCCTATATCTCCTGTCTTTGTTCTGGTTATTTTCCTGCAAGGTCTCTCTCTATGCTTAAATCAACTTGGGCTTCAATCCTCTTACTTGGGTCTTCTCATGTCAACAGAGATGAGCAGCATGCACCACTCCAGCCAATGGTATTTCAATGATGTTTCATAGAAAAAAAAACTGTTTAATTAACTAGGACAAAAAAAAAAAACCCAAACAAATGAGGAGGGCCTCAAACTGTGATTCCCCAATCTTTGCCTCTCAGCTAGCTAGGATTTCAGTCTTGAGCCATTATGTTAAGCTGGTCCTTAGTTGGAGATAAGAGTCACTAGTGCCCCAGCTGGCTTTGAACTGCAGCCCTCAGATCTCAGCCTCTGGAGTAGCTAGGATTACAGCTGTGAGCCACTGGCACCCAGCTTAGCCTCACATTCTCTGTTACTTGAGTTCAGGAATTATAGTTATGCACTACCACATCTGGCTGTTTTTACACCTTTTGTTGTGCCTGTAATACATTTTTTAAAATGAAGCAAACATAGGAAATACAACAAAAGAGCAACTGTATTTACTTTCAAAGTGATTTTGAGGCATGGTTTAACAGATTTGCACTGAATCTCGAGGGAATTGTGTGTGTGTGTGTGTGTGTGTGTGTGTGTGTGTGTGTGTGTGTGTTGCTAACAAGTGATTGTGACCCAGATTCTTAATTTTGGATATTTTTTGCCAGCTCTGGGACTTGAACTCAGGGCCTGAGCACTGTCCTTGCACTTTCTCAAGGCTAGAGTTCTACTACTTGAGTCATAGCACCACTTCTGGCTTTTTTTCTATGTTGTTATACCGAAGAATCAAACCCCGGTCTTCGTGCATGCTAGGCAAGCACTCTACCACTAGGCCAAACTCCTGGCCCTAATTTTAGATATTTGTCCAGTACATTTACAAATGATTGCAACCTGCTTACAAAACAGGCTCTTAATGTTTCAGGTTTTTCCTTCCCTATGACCACATTAGCCCATTTCACTAGCCGCTTAGTTTCACGGACTGAACTGTGTCCATATCCTTCCCCAGATTCACACGTTGAAACCCTACCTCCAGTTCCTCAAATTCATTTGCATCTTTTTTATTTCTGCCAGAACCCAGACTTGAACTCAAGGTAAAATGCTTTTGCTCAGAGATTAGTGCTATGCCTCTAGTTCCTGCATGTGGCTCTTCATTGGAATTACTAGGTAAACGTGAAATCATGAGGGATCACCTTCATCCAATATGACCAGTCCAATATGCTCGTCAGAAGAGATTAGGACCCAGATCCACACAGAAGGAAGACCCTGCAGGACAGAAAGGGAAGACCCCTACCTATGAACCAAGAGCAGAGGCCTCACTCAGATCTCTGCCTACACTTAGACCTTGCACTCTCAGTCTTCAGAACTATAAGGAAATAAACTCTGTGCTTTAAGCTATCCTGTGGTTCTTTGCTATGGCACTCCTAAAAAACTAATATGAAGTGACACCAATGGCTCATGGCTGTAACCCTAACCCACTCAGCAGGGTGAGATTTGAAGAATCTGGTTCAAAGCCAGCCCAGTCAGGAAAATCCATGAAACTCCCTTTTCCAGTTAGGCACCAAAAAAAAATTTTTTTTTCTGGAAATGGAGCTGTGGCTCCAGTGGTAGAGCTACAAGCCTTGAGCAAAACAGTTCAATGACAGGCCAGGCTCTGAGTTCAAGTCACCCAACTCTCAAGGAAGGAAGGAAGGAAGGAAGGAAGGAAGGAAGGAAGGAAGGAAGGAAGGAGGGAGGGAGGGAGGGAGGGAGGGAAGGAAGGAAGGAAGGAAGGAAGGAAGGAAGGAAGGAAGGAAGGAAGACTAATATGAGCTAAGTCTAGGCATGCTGTTCTTTATTGACTAAGTACATTCTTTTGTGTGTGTGTATGTGTGTATGTGTGTGTGTGTGTGTGTGTGTGTGTGTGTGTGTGTGTGTGTGTGCGTGCGCGCGCGCACTCTTACCTTGACCTTGTATTGACTCGGCTTACTTAACTCAGCTGGCACTCTGCTACTTAAATCGTAACTTTCTTCTAGCTCTTGGCTAGTTTTTTCCAAGATGGATTCTCGGACTTTTCTGCCTGGGTTGGCTTCAAACCTTGATCCTCTGTTCTGTCTCCTGAGTAGCTAGTGTTAGTAGGTGTGAACTACTGGCACCTGACTAGACTAAATAAATTCTTCTTTTTATTCCAGTGCTAGTTTTATTTATTTATTTATTTATTTTTGCCAGTTCTGGGGACTGAACTCAGGGCCTTAACAGTGTCCTTGGACTTTCTCAAGGCTAATGATCTACACTTGAGCCACAGCACCACTTCCAGCTTTTCTGTGTATGTAGTACCAAGGAATTGAACCTGGGTTTTTGTGCATGCTAGGCAAGTACTCTACCAGAAAGCCAAACGCCCAGGTTTCCCGTACCAGTTTTAACCCATGATCTTACATATGCTAGGTAAATGCTCTTCCAATGAAATACATCTCTAGCATTCAGGATGTGGACGCAGAAAGATTACCAGTTAAAAGCCAGCCAGACTGCATAGTGAGACTCTGTCTCCAATAAACAAAGATTCAACTCAAACAATCCAAATAAAACACCCAACCAGCTTATCTCTCTAATTATATCTGAAAACTAATTTCTAAATGTTCTGCTCTTCATGCTTTTGCTATCTGAAAGTATCCACGCGTAGGGTTGTGAGTCAATATTCTCATCATTACCTTTGTTTCCCTTTTGTCTTTTTGTTTTTGTCAATCTGGACGCCAGTTAGAGTACCTTATGGCATCTGGTCCACACAGGTAATTCTCTTTTCTTCTTGGTGATGAGAGATTTCTACCACGGAGGGGCCCAAGTGCCAGCAGGCTTTGTGGATTCAATGGGGATAGGCAAAAGAAGAAACAGGTGTTTCTAGGCTGATGAAGCTTTGGGGGAGGAGTTAGTCTGTCATATCACTGGGGGATGCTTGGCAGGAAAGTGTGACACTGAATATTCTGGATAAACCTATTTAGTGTTGTTAGCAGACATGAAAACTAGCATTACCTCTTTGCAATGCATCTGCAAACACATCTTAATCTCACACTTATTCCCAACCCTGGCCTTCTCATAGTAATGAAACAATCACTCAATTCCAGAAAGATGGATTAAATCTCTCCCACTCATCAAAGATTAAAAAAAAAAAAAAACCCTCGCTTCACAATAGGAGAAGTCACAATAGGATAGTCACATTTATCTAGAAAAAGCATTAGGCAATTTTCAGTCAGAAAATCCATGTATTAGCTTAATCAAGGCACTGAGAGCCAATAAGGGAAGATTTTAGGCCAATACAAAAAGTGGCATGAGGCCATTTGGAATAATTAAGTAATAAATCGTTATTCAATTAAATAAGCAATTTACACTTTAATCAGTAATGAAGATAATGAATGGAATGAATGAATAATCAGTAGGTACTATATCAGGCTGAGTTGTTGATGGGAAGAAGGAAAGTAGGAACAAGTTGGAAGACTAGCAACCCAAGTAAATAAGAAATTACCACTTACTTTCTTTAATTAACGAGAGGAAAACAGAAGTAAATACAAACTGGGCCCTGGTGGTTCACCTTTAATTCCAGATACTCAGAGGCTGCGATCTGAGGATCATAGTTCAAAGACAGCTTAGCAGGAAAGTCCATGAGAATCTTTTTTTTCCCAATTCACCAGCAAAAAGTTTGAACTGGAGAAGTAGCCTAAGTGGTAAAACACTAGCCTTGAGTGAAAAAGCCAAGAAAAGTGTGAAATTGTGAGTTCAAGCTGCAGTAATAGCATAATTAAAAATAATAATTAGGCTGGATATCAGCGGCTTACATCTGTAATCCTAGTTACTACTCAAGGAGCTAAGAGCTGAGGATCATGGTTTAAAGCCAGCTCAAGCAGGAAAGCCTCTGGGACCCTTATCTCCAAATGTAGCTATATAGTCATGTAAATCTATGATGGGATATATATCCTATAGACATATTGATATATTATATAGATCGATATGTATCTATGACATACAAACTCTCAGCTTAATTTTAATTTTGTTCTTAAATTTATGTGCCAGTGACAGCATCCAGACCCAGAGTTCAAGCCCCAAGACTGGCACATAATTTTTTTTCATATTATAAATGTGGTTTTATTACTTTAAAACATACAAGCAATGCGAATGAACTGCTTACAGGAAAGTGAGACGCACAAAGGACTTGAAGTGTTAGAGGACTCTTATTTTTCTATGACAGTCTCAAAACAACCATCCACCAGACTGAGCCTCTGAAGCTGTTTATAATGACTTCTCAACCATGTTCTATGTTCAGTTAGCAAGTGGCTACATTGGAAGGAGGGTCTAAATACAGTTGCTATAATTGCTTTCTGCAACCAAGCAAAACATCTTAACAAAGCTTAGTTATTTGACTGATGAGAAAAGTTATTCCCAATAGCTTTAAAATGTCACCAATTACTTTCTTGAAAGTATTCCATAAACTTGATAATTTAAAGAAATAGAAAAGGAAAGAACAATAGTCACAAGCTAAAATGGGAACTTTGAATAAGCAGAGACACTTGCAGTTGGTAAGATACCTTCCTAAATATTAGTAGGTAACCATGATGCACTTCTCTCTCTGCTATAGGGAATCTTATGCTTTAAGCAGGGCAAGTGTGTGATGAAGCAGTTGTTAAGTTCCTTCTCTGAGGTACAGTTTATTTAATGGGATCTTGAAAGTGGCAGATGATTCAGTAGAGTTCATTCACCAAGTGAGAAATACTGCCCCAGTAAATGACCACCAAACCATTCCCCATGAGCTTCTATCAGCTGTCTTGGCTTGTAGGGATAACCAGTGCCCTATAACTAAGTTACAAAATAAGTTTCCATCCATTTGAATGAATCCTCTGAAGTGGATCAATGTTTCAAAACATTATCACTCAAGGGTCTTAACTGGTATGTTTAAAGTATAACTGGCACATAAATTTAAGAACAAATTTATGGCCTATGACAAATACCTGTAACTGCCTCATTGTGTGTCACCTATACCCAGCCCTGATGAGAGGCTGTCCTCATTTGGCTGTGAAACAGCCAAGTGGCCATGTGCCAAATTCTGACCTCTGTTCTCCACGATTCCTGAAGGTCAGGCTCTGTTAGACCATCAGTATCTCTATAAACCTAATGGAGTTCATCCAGTGACTGTTATGTCACCTGGAGTCAATAGTATTTTTCTTAACTCTTGTTTATCTTACAGGTAATACTGTAACAATAATTATCATAATGATTTCATAGCACCTGTAAAAGAAAAGTAAACATCGCCGAATCCTGTTTACTGACATTTGAAATACAGCCAATGCTATTACCACATTCTTTCCTATTTGCCTTGATTTCTATTTTTTATTTGCCTGCCATTTGATTTTATAAATAAAGATTTATTGAAACACAACTACATTCATTTGTTTATATACCGTCCGTGGCTTCTTTCACACTACTGTGACCAAACTGTGTAGAATACCAGAGACTGGATAAGTTTATCAAACCTATATTAGTTATCATGTGGTCTTTTTTTTTTTTTTTTTTTTTTTGCCAGTTCTGGGGACTGAACTCAGGGCCTAAGTACTGTCCTTAGGCTTTCCTCAAGGCTACAGCTCTACCACTTGAGCCACAGCACCACTTCTGGCTTTTCTATGTATGTGGTACTGAGGAATTGAACCCCAGTCTTCGTGCATGCTAGGCAAGTACTCTACCACGAGGACAAATTTCCAGTCCCTCATGTGACCTTCTAAACAGAGAAAGTTTGCCAACTCTTGTTTTACATTCATTTGTTGAACTATATTTTATGTGTAAGGTACCTTTTGTAGCCACATAATATTACATAGAAAAGCAAAAAGCTATTAGAAAAGAATGTGTTAAGTCCAATGCTGGCAGCATGCCTTGTAGACAAGCTTTGGTGGCACTATGGACAGCTCTTGGAGACTACATATGCAGGAGTTGGAAGTGCACATAGAACACACTGGCATAGACACAAAATACTCTGTGGGAGTTGATGCCTGAATGTGTGTTCCTGTGTAAAATTTTTTTAAAAATCTATTTCTGGTAATACAGCACATGAGGTTACTCAAAATGGTTCTCTTGATGGAAAATAATGTAGGACATATTTTCAAAATGTATTAAAAGTATCACAGAATAAAGAACTAGCCAGCTAAAACTTTACATGGAAAAACCTGTGTAGGTAAGACCCGGGTTCGATTCCGTGGTACCACATACACAGAAAAAGCCCAAAGTGGTGCTTAAGTGGTAGAGCTCTAACCTTGAGAAAACCCAAGGACAGTGTTTAGGTCCTGAGTTCAAGTCCCAGGACTGGCAAAAATAAAAGAAAAAAAATACATGGAGATTTCAAAACTTGGAAATAAATGATAATCTAATATCTTCTTACTGGCATTTCTGAAACTTAAGTAGAGAGGATGAGCTCTAGAATACATATTTGATGATAATGGCTGAGAATTTTTAATAAGTAATGTAAGATTATAAATTCTGCATTCAAGAAACCATGGCTCAAGTGGTAGAGCATCTGCCTAGCAAGCCCAAGAGATTATCGTTAAAGGAATGACTGCCTTGACAACTGACTATTCAGTGACAACAATGGAAGATAGAAGACAGTGGTATAAAGAACTAAAGGCAGCAAACACCAAGAATTTTTAAACCAGTGTCAAGATATGTCAAGAAAATGGACAACCTAAAGACATGCTTAGAAACAAAAACTGAATTTTTCAAGAGCAGGGTGGCAAATAGAAAATTCTAATTTTCAGGTAGAGGAATTATGTGACATGGAACGCCACGATAAAAGAGCAATAACAAAAATGGAAAGCAAATGGAGAATTTAAGTCAAATGAATCATAGATTTTTTTGACACTGGAACTGAAATGAAAAGATAGGATCAAAGCCGAGGGCCCTGATGACTCACACCTATAATCATAACTACTCAGGAGGTTGAGCTATGAGAATCCCAGTTCAAAGTCAGCACAGGCAGGAAAGTCTTAGACTTTTACCTCCAGTTAACCACCAGAAAACCAGAAGTGGAGCCATGGCTCAAGTAGCAGAGCACTAGCCCTGAGAAAAAGAGCTCAGGCAAAGTGCCCAGGCTCTGAGTTCAAACCCCACAGCCAACCAACAAGAAAAAAAAAAAGGTATCAAACTAAATGACACATATAGGTGAGTATCAAGGTAAATTGAATGAAGCATTTCTAAGGGTCTTGATTTTCTGAGAGTAAGCTAAATGTAATGATTAAGTTAGACTTTGGGACAATAAAGATTTATGATCTCTAGAGTAATTCTTAAAAACATAGAAGCATGAATATTGCTTCCATACAAGTAAGGGACATTTTAATGGAATTAAATAATATTAATTATAAATTAAGCAAAAAAGAGAGCCAAGCTTTCCAAATTTCTCATGAGTCAGAGGCTGGCTGAGAACTAAGGTGTCTGGCTGACAGCATGTAGGCCCTTGCTGGAAATGGAGTTAAGGCAGGAGCCCATACTCTGTCAGAGGAAGGCAGGAGTTGAGAATGGGGCATGCGCTCATTGGATGGTCTGTGGGACTCACGTTCCCAGCCTCTGCCAACACACCGATGACTTCATGGTGTGTTTTCGAATGTGTGTATTGTTCAACAATGCTCTGAGTCACCACGGCTGTCTCATCCTATGTCCCAAATGAAATGGATCTACCCTCCCGGGGGGGGGGGGGAGGGGACACTCCCAATTCCTTGATTCCCAATGGCCTGTGGGTCCACAAAAGCCAACTGGACCACTTGACGCAGTGGACATACTCATTCCACAGCTGATCTCTTCAGGATGAAGAAAGGCCTTTGTTGGATTTGAGGAACTCTCATCCTCATGTAAGACAAATAGGTTTTAGCAACATGAGAGCTGAGTTTGGGAGCCATTGTTTAAGCTTTCCTGTGCTGGATATTGTGATAAATTGAGGCTTTTGTTTTGTTTTGTTTTTCTTCCTTACACAGGAAATCAAGTGGCACAGGCCTCTTCATAAGGGGCTGGACCTGATGTGACAGAGTCAACAAAGTCAGGAAGTTCAAGCCATGGCTCCTAAGTGGATCCAAACACCATCTCCACCTCCACCTCTCAAAACAGAACCAATATGCTAAGGCAAATGTTGCAAGAAATTATCCCTTTGGGAAACACAATACTCTACTGTTAGCCCTCGTCCATGAGTTTTCCATTTTTTTTCAGTCATTTAACAAACGTTTATTTGACACCTACCAGTACCTGCCAGCACTCTGCTGTGCGATGTCACTGGTGATGAACTGGCTTTGTGGAGAAAGGACAGTCAAGTACAAGCCTGAGTAATGCTGTAACAGACGTGAGCCCCAGGCTGGGTAAAGAGGAACCCAAGCAAGCTCCACTAACACAGGCTGGAAAGGAGAAAGCTCAGGGACACAGCTGTTCAGGAAAAGATGAAAAAGCCTGGAAAATTCCAGACTGCAAGGGAAGCTGTGGCAGAAGTGTGCAGTTCCTCAAGGAGCCTAAGTTTTTGATTCTGAGGCAGTACAGAAGGGAAAGAGCTGAGGCTAGAGAAGTAGCTATTGAGACCTCAACTGTTCCCATGTGAATACTTGAAATTATAAGCCCACAGCGGAAAGAAATGGTCATGTCGATTTTCATTTCTGGTAAACGAAGCATTTGAGGAGACAGATATGTGGGAAAGCTGGAAATTGAGATGGGTGGTCACATATTTAGTTACAATATAAATTGCAATTACATAATCTTCAGAGAAGTGCTAAAATTCTGTGTGTGTGTGTGTGTGTGTGTGTGTGTGTGTGTGTGTGTGTGTGTGTCTGTAGGGTTTGAATTCTGGGTCTGGGCTAGCATTCTATCACTTGAGACACAGCACCACTTCTAGTTTTCCAGCGGTTAATTGGAGATGAGTCTCATGAACCTTCATGCCCAGCTGGATTTGAACCAGGATCTTCAGATCTCAGTCTCCTGAGTAGTTAGGATTACAGATGTGAGCCACTAGTGCCCAGCCATGCTGAAATTCTCAAGGATTCTGTTTATAAAACAATATATTTCAAGGGCTGGGAGCATGGCCTAGTGGTACAGTGCTTGCCTAGCATGCATGAAGCCCTGGGCTCAATTCCTCGGTACCACATACACAGAAAAGGCTAGAAGTGGTGCTGTAGCTAAAGTGCCAGAGCACTAGCCTTGAGGACACCCAAGGACAATGCTCAGGTTCAGAGTTTTAGCCCCAGGAGTGGCAAAAATATAGATGATATAGATATTTCAAGTGAAGCATGGTAGATCTCAGGTTCCTGAGTAGCTCAGATTATAGGCATGAGCCACCAGAGCCCGGCTCATCCCAAAGTTGAAGAAATTCCTCCCAATCTCTGAATGATGAATAATGGAAAGCGATGGTTAGACAAGCAGAGAAAAATGAAAGTGAGAGAATGGAGGATTCCAGAATCTCAGAGTCCTTGGAGACCACTGGCACAGGAAAGCCAGCCTGAGAAGTGAAGAAGAAGACGCAGGGGGAGGGCCGGGGCTTTTGCTGAGCTTTGCAAGGGTCAAGAGGCAGGGGTGGCAGATTGTGCAATGGTGGGTGAATAAGTAAAAGCCTGAGTCTGGGAGCCAACATTTTATGACTCAGTATATTTCCTGAGTGGTTATACTCATCTTTATTGCAAGGTTGGGCTCATGCTTTTGATTCTTTGTGTGTGTTTTTAAATAAAATTTGCAGAGCAAGGAAATCCTGCAGAGCTAAGCATGTACCAACTTCCCCATGTTTTTCAGTGCCCTGACCATCTAAGGGAAATCATCATGTCAGCAGTCCCAATGTGCAAAACCATGGCTGAATAATGCATTTTAACTGGATATGTGATCCCTCCCTGGAGGCTACCAATCTGTATCTGACAATTGTGGAAAAGGAGGTTGGGTAAGTTACAAACAACATTTGTTTCTTGAAGTTCTGAGGCTGGTAAATCCAACATCAGGTTATTAGTTAGCAGACTTGGTGTCTGGAGAGGGTTTGATCTCTGCTTCTAATATAGCACCTTGAAGGTATCGTGCTAAAAGCTTCTTTGACTTTCTTTTTGCCCTCAGAGCTAGGAACAGAAGTTGGAAGAGCAAAGGGGTCTCTAGTTTCTCCAGTTCTTTATATGACACCAACTTTCATTTAGGTGATTTTCCAACTTCCCCACAGGCCCCACCTCTTAATACCAACACAATGGGGGTACATTTTGGGGAGAATATATTTAAGCCATATCAGACACAACGTGTCCTTTTGATCCTACATGCCCAGGACAGCCCCCTAAATCTGATTTCTCCTGTGATATAGCTCACAACATGGTTTCTAAAACTAGGATCCATGGAAGCCCAGTGCACTTCAGCATTCTAAAAAGTGATCAAGAGTGCTATGCCAAAACACATGGTGGGAAATTTAGAGACAAACTTGGAGACACTAAGCAAAATAAACAGACTTCTGAGAGCTTGTAAGGTAGTTAGGCATTGTGAATCATCCAGCCAGAGATCAAATATTTGGAAGTTTCTGAAAAGGAAAAAAATGAGGGTGTGTAGAAGGCAAACCATATAATTGCCATAGTGCTAAAAGTGTTATGGTAACAAAACACTCGTCCTAATCACAGTGTGTGTTACATGCTGTTTGGGGTAGTCTACGTGTTAAAGAGGGAGATCTCAGGCAGATCCGAGACTACAGTAAGCGAGCCTAGGGAGCACAGAGGTGTACTCCTTTTCTTATTAGCCCTATGACTTCCACAACACCTCTTCAAGTGTCTTCCATTCTCCTGAAGTCTCCTTTTCCTCTCTGTAAATGAGTCTCCTTCAGTGAATTCACACATTCGCGTGAGATATGTAGGAGGTGTTGGTGTGTTGTGTGAGTTCACCTGTGCTGTGTTTTGGGGTGGGGGCAGGTAAAAGGAGTTTAATTTTATTTTGATCTCCTTGTTAGCCCAATGCCATGATTCGCTCAGTCCTCTGGAATATGCTCAGCGAGCATGGTGAGCAGACTTTAGTTGTTCACCCTGGGCTAGATGCCCCCCTGTGTGCATGGGGGAGTACAGTGGCTTCCCATGTGGGAGGGTGATGCCAGGAACCCTGTAGATGCCGCAGACGCCCACAGCCTTTGGCATCAGCCCCCCCCCCCATGTCCCAGACAATCCCCCAACCTTGTACGACTTCCTTCTCAGGTCTTATCCTCTCTTCTTACCAAAGTCTCAGAAGCCACCTCCTTGTTCCTGTGGGTGCTGCCTGCATGAATGGCAAGGTATGATTGGACCCCAGTCCTCCTCAGAACCACTGCAGGACTTATTTCTGCTTATTCCTGTGGCTTCAGGGACCCCTGGGATCTAGCCATAGACTCTCATCTGGTTCTCTGTCATGTGACCTCTTTAACCGCTAGCGATTAATGAATGTGTGTCTGTTCTTCGGGAGCTTTGGAGATAGAACTATTTTCATTCCTGTGTCTTTATGAAAGACAGTGGTTACCATGGATACAAGGAGAGGGACCCAGCAGCATGTCTGTACTGAGGACCCCCTAGCACACAGGCTGCAAACTCCCTAAATTGAGGTGAGGGACTGCTCCCCTCTGCACTGCTTAACTACGGAGCATCAAGTGTCCTTCAAAAGGGTCAGCTGCAAGTAGGCCTAGAAGCAGCTTCCTTCTCCCAGAATCCCCATGGAGAAGAGAAACCACACTTACTGGAACTGTATACATCTGTGATAAGCAAAGTTCAAACTGCCCAGATTTCTTTTGGGGGTGGGCGGAGGAGGAGAAAGAAAGGAAGTAGTTTGTCAGTAGGAGATCCGCCCCCCCTCCAATCCCCTCAGGAAAAACAGCAGAGTCACATTGAGCTCTCAGGAACCCATCCTTCTCCGTGTGTGAATTCATTTATGTATTTGAAACCAAAGTGACTGTTTAGACTTACTCCTAGCCCCAAGATATAATGTCTATTAAAATGTTCCCAAATCTCAAGCATGGTTCTAAGCTTAAGTTAATGGATGTTTAACCTGTGTTTGCATCTCTGACTGGCTTTGTTGGGGCTTCCTGTTAGTGGGGCTTAAAGCAAGCTTTTCTGTAATAATCTTTAGATATTGGGTTGTGTTTATTTAGGTGTTGGATTGCATTTATGCTTAATCTCCAGCAAAATTCACAGGCAGTAGCTCTATGTACAGCTTCCTTTTTGCTTGTCTCCGCTGGGGAATTCCAACCTGCAATTAACAATTGACTCACTTGACTGATGAAACCATAGAAAGGTGGTCTATTGTCCTTTAGACACTGGTGGCTCACCCCTGTAATCCTAGCTACTCAGGAGGCTGAGATCTGAGGATCTCAGTTTGAAGCCAGCCTGGGCAGGAAAGTCCCTGAGATGCTTACCTCCAATTATCCACTAAAACACACACACACACGCACACACACGTACTCTCACACCAGGAGAGTGACTCAAGTGGTAGAGCACTAGCCTTGAGCAAATAAGCTCAGAGAGAGTGCTCAGGTCGTGAGTTCCAGCACCAGTCCTGGTACAAAAAAACTAACAACAACAACAAAAAAAAAAACCCTGTACTTTACTGAAACTCATTGCATGGTGGGTATGCTATCAGGAAGTAATTCCATGCAGAATGGTAGGTAATAGCAGCTGCTTGACAATGATTTTAGCCGAAGAATATTATAAACCGTAGAGAATGAGGAAGATGTGTCATACCCGAACGGCAGCTAATGCTACCATTTCAAAACTGCTTTAAAAATTCCTTCCCGCATGTAAAAACCTTTCAAATAACATTTCACAAATCCAAAGTTGTTGCTTTAGTGTGCCTTTTTCTATTCTTTTGAAAAATCGTTTAATGGAGTTGAGTAAGATGTGTGATTTTGCATGGAATTATGACTTGGAAAAATGCCCAATGGTCTGCCTCCCTAGCACAACTGCTGTACTAAGACAACCCATTAAGTTGCTACTAACCCAGTGTAGAAAAGGACACCATTTCAATTTGATTTTGCTTAGTTTTCTATCTGACTTCCAGAAAAATCTCACTATTAACAATCAGGTCCAAGTGTCTGTCTCCACATCGTAATTTGTAGCCAGGGAAGGCTGTTCTTCCATTCCACATATTCTCCCAGTACCATGTCTCTGTGCTACCCAAATCATAGATGTCAAATCTAGAAGTCTGAGTGGCAGGATCACTTCAGGCCAGAAGTTCAAGACCAGCCTAGGCAACCTGGCAAGCCTCAGAGTCCAAAAAGAAAAGAAGAAGCAGGAAGAGGAGGAGGAGGAGGTGGTGGTGGTAGAAGAGAGGGAAGGAAAAGGGGAGGGGAGGGGAGGGGAGGAGAAGGGGAAGGAGGGGAAGGGAGGGGATGGGAGGGGGGAAGGGAAGAAGAGAGGAAGGAAGGAAGGGAGGGAGGGAAGGAGGGAGGGAAAAAGAAAATAAATGGCAGAGAGATGTTCTATATGCAGTTAGGATTTCCCACCTTCCCATAAATGCAGTGTTCCTATTGCTTTCAACTAGGGCATAACTGAGATACTCTAGGTTGAATGCAAACCAAGGCAAACTACAACAGAGAGCAGTGATTTGCAATCTCTCCACTGAGATTGTTTTGCTCAAAAATAATCTGAAAGTTTCCAGGCTTGCTGGTGTAGAGCTGAAGTCTTCCTGGCTCAGGTGGATGGCACAGTTAATTGCTCTTTGCCCAGCCCTGTCTGGGCACCTGCCAGCTATGCTGTGCATTTCTGACCCAATGCATTGCATATGCTCATTAGCTTTATTTAAAAATACATTGATCGCCTGAAGACACCTGGGTCCATCCTCAGATTGTGAATAACTGCAAGAATTGAGGGAAATCAAGCTGCCCAGCTCATCAGCAGTGGATTTGTGCACTGATAAGGCACAGCTGGAGCCCTCTTAGAAGGTGAATTGAGACTAATTGGATAATCTAGGAACCAATTAGATGGAGGAAGGCAAAAGACAGTCACTGTTTAGCTAAAAGAGAATATTTTTCAGCTGAAAGAGAAAAGGCTTGTGTGCATGCATAAGACATAAAACAGGATGCTGGAATTCTATTAGATAGAAACTTTAAGCTTTATGTATTCTTTTTGCAATGATATTCAATATTAGAGTAAGGATTCCAAATCTGGAATTCAGTGAAACTGGTCTTTTTCAGGTACCCATACACATAGGTCAGACTGTTTAATACTTCAAAGCTTGGTTGTGAGTTGGAATTAAACATATTTTGTAATAAAAATGGATTGTATACTTAATTCCACTTATGATCTGTGTGCCTCTATGCTCACCTCAAATGAAAGCTATAATCATGTAGCCAGTAAAAGAGTCACGTGCAGAGAGAGGTAAATGCCCTTTGTACAGTTAGCAAATTAGGAAGGCAGAAATTGCAAATAAATCTGCTATGAGTGTCATTGTATTAGCACTCAAGAGTCTGAACTGATAATATAGGAGGTTACACTAGGACACCGGTGGCACCTACAGTAGATGGAATTAACAAGCACTTTGGTGAAAGATGTGAAATCCACACATGCCTCATTTTTAGAGCCCTTTAACCAGCAGGCCTCAAAAGCCCAGGGCCAAAATAAAGTGATGTTTGTTTCTCAGTACAAACTAGCAAAGAGATAGCTACTAATCCAAAAGAGGGTCATGTGATTTGTATTTCCCAGTTCTGTCCCAGGACAAATGAGGCTTAGCAAACACCCAGAAGAAGAGCCTGGAACTGAAAATGGTTAGAATGGCAACACATTTTGAGAGATTTCCAGCCTCTGGAGACATGAGTGAGAGTGTTGGGGTATTTTCTGGGGGGAAGGGAACTGAGCAAATTGAAATGGGGAGAAGCCATGCCTGCTGGCTCCCACAGATCACTGAGCAGGGCTCTGCTACCCACTTCAGGAGACCCAGAACTTAGCACTCTGGGCAAAAGCACACCAATTGCTTCTGGCAGATACAACCAGGGAAGAAGAGGGCTTGGTGAGGCCTTCGAGGCACTGGTCTCCTTTTCCTCTTTCTTCCCTGCAGCTGTCGTTCACCAGACTCCAAGCCAGCAAACTCCAGGCTCTGCTTGAGACCAGCTCCTCAGCCTGCTGTTTACCCACACCCTTGGCCTGCTGTCCTACAGGGAGTCAGGAAAGACTCTCCTGAAGGCCCAGCCAGGGCCTCTGTCAGCTCCCGGTCTCTGAGGGGAGGATGCCAAGTCACTTAATTCCCACCCTATGGCTTGTTTAATGCAGACACACCTGAACACTCAGCTGAGAAGATAAGAAAGGGCAGCAGAGCCCCCATTCCTAGCTATGGGTCACCCCCCACCCCCCCAGCTAGCCTTGACCCTGGAAATTCTCCCAACCTCAGGCCTAGGCTCACCCCCAGCACCACTCCCCAAGCAATAGCCACTGCTACTCTGGGTCGGCTCGGCTCCCATGGCCGGGCAAACCCCTGACAATAGCTTCCTCTCTGTTCTGGATCCTGTGAGCTCTGCTCTGGAACTATCTGCGGAGCCCCAACCATGACAGGGTGCCCCCCCACGAGAGCCTGCCTGGGCCCCAACACATGAACACATGGCTTGCCCCCCCTCTCTCTTTCGTTTTGTGTATTAGGACTTGAACCCTCAAAGCCTCTTGAACCACAGCTCCAGTTCCGGATGTGGGGTGATCAACTGAAGAGTCTCGTGGATTTGGTTGTGCAGGGCTGGTTTCGAACCAACGACCCTCAGCTCTCAGCCTCTTGAGTAGCTGGGATGACCGCGTGCGCCATCAGCGCCGGCTTCTGTCAGTCTTTAGTGCAGGGGTACACTCGACCCCGCGCCCGGGGTGCGGGGTGCAGCCCCGCCCCGCCCCGTGGGCCCCTGCCTCCCCTGCCCGGTCCCGTCCCCGCGCCCGTCCCCGCGCCCTTCCCCGCGCCCGTCCCCGCGCCCGTCCCCGCGCCCTTCCCCGCGCCCCGCGCCCGTCCCCGCGCGCCCACTCCGCGAGTCCCGCTCTAAAGTAAACACGGAGGAGCGGCTGCGGGAGGACGGGTGCGGCCCCGCCCGCTGTCCGCTGCCAGGTGCTGCGGGCCGGGTCCCAGCCATGGCCGAGGAGGGGGTGCCCGCCTCCGCCTCCCTGTTGGGCAGCGGTGACGGCCGGGCTGTGCACAGCGACATCATCCAGTGGTGAGCGTCTGGAGGAGGGGCCCGTGGGGCAGGGGCCAGAGGGGAGGGGGCTCCTGCAGCTGCTGCCCCTGGGGGTCGTCAGGGCTTCCAGCCAAGGGCCAGGGACGGCCAACGGGTCTCCACGGAGACAGGTGGAAAAGGAAACAGCTACCCAAGACCAGGGCCTTTCACTGCTGGCCTGACCCGCTGGGATGGAGACACACACACACACACACACACACACACACACACACACACACACACACACACACACACACACACTGTTGGGGGTCACACTTCCCATCAGGGCTTGGAGAGGTGGCTGTGTCTTTCTCCACATCTGAACTAACTCCCTTGGGCAGCCACCAGGCAAATGTTTTCTTTTACTATGAGATACAGAATGAGATGTTTAACTGAAAGCCAAGTGGTTTTCAGCTTCCACAATGCAGCTCCAAATTGTTTGTGAAATTCACGGCTATTTAGAGAGGGCAGGGGGAAGGGGAGAGGGGAGGGAGGGAGGGAGGGAGGAGGAAGGGAGGGAGGGAGGGAGAGAGAGAGAAAGAGAGAGAGGGGGGGAAGAGAGAGAGAGAGAGAGAGAGAGAGAGAGAGAGAGAGAGAGAGAGAGAGAGAGAGAGAGAGAGAGAGAGAGAGAGAGGAAAAGAAAACTATTCCTAGGAGGTGAGCTAGGGAGCTTATACACTTGTAATTCTTCATAAAGAATATAATCTAATCCAATCCTAGGACCTAGATTTTATAAGGAAAATAAGTATGATATACCACATGATATCTGTCTTTCTTTCTTTCCTTCTTTCTTTCTTTCGCTGTTTCTGTCTTTCTTTCTTTTTGGTTGGTTGTGGGACTTGAACTCTGGGCCTGGGCATTGTCCCTGAGTTCTTCAGCTCAAGGCAACTGTCCTACCCCTTAAGCCACAGTGCCACTTCCAGATTTCTGGTGGTTAATTAGAGGTAAGAGTCTTACGAATTTTAATACCTGGGCTGGCTTTGAACTATAATCCTCAGATCTCAGTCTCCTGAGTGAGTAGCTAGGATTACAGGCAAGTGTCGCTGTGCCGGCTCACATGATGTTTTAATTTGTAAGTTTCCAGGCATATTTCTCAGGGAAGAGTTTCTGAAAAACTCACCCAAGGGAATCAAAAGAAAAAAAAGTGGGGTGTGTTTGTGGGTTGTGATTGTGGTCCAGAAAGACCTAATGGCAACCACTTTCTAAAGGGAAACTTTTGCTGTGTTTAATCTCACACAAAAGAAACACAACGGAAGTGGTATGGAAACTGCAGGGTTTTCAGTGTTAAGCAGCATCCAGGGCTTGTTGCACTCACCAAGCCAGACCTTGCTCATGGTCCTTAGGAGAAAGGACAGGACTATGCATTCATCATCTATTTCAAGTCATTAGTTGGTAAATTCAAATTTCTGAGGTTAGAATTATACTCTAGAGATTGGGAGGGAAGATGAGAGAGAGAGAGAGAGAGAGAGAGAGAGAGAGAGAGAGAGAGAGAGAGAGAGAGAGAGAGAGAGAGAGAGAGAGAGAGAGAGAAAGAGAGAACTCAACCAGCTGGGTACCAGTGGCCCATGTCTGTAATCCTAGCTAGTCAGGAGGCTGAGACCTGAAGGAGGTTCAAAGTCAGCCTGAGCAGAAAAGTCTGAGAGATAACTATTCTAATGTAACCAGTAAGAAGTAAGACTGGTGTCGTGGCTCAAGGGGTAGAGTGCCAGCTGAGCAAGGATTGAGATGAGCAGTTTAAATTTTAGTACCAGTAACAGAAAACACGGCTGGGGGCTAAGGGGGAGAGCTGGGGGGAGAACTATGGAAAGGGGAGAATTGAAACAGGACGGAGAGGGGAAAAATAAAATAAAATTGGCCATCCTCCTTAGGTGGCTTGTGAACTATTAAGACAGTTGCCCTAATTTCCTGGGGGTGAGTTTGAATGTGGGTCGTGTTAGCAATGAGCTAACATGGTTTCATGACATGAATTCCTAACCCAACAGGCCTGTGAGCTGCAGCTTCCTGGAGGCTGGTTAGAGGGTGATGGGACTTCCTTCGTGGAGGCTGCTCTGGGCTCTGGCTGTGAGATAGGTATTTCACAGAACACTAGCACTGGTAGTGTTAACACTGGCATTCCAAATACAGTTTCTTTGCTTCGTAACCCAGAGCACTGGAATCCTGAGGGATATTATAGATAAAGACCCTGAGGGAGGAAGAACAATGGGCCAGGGCTGGCGAGAACTCAGGATCGTGAGAGACAGCTTAGGAGTATATGAGGGCCCTCTTCAGTTGCCATGTAGCTGTGGAAAGAACACCTGTTCATTAGTGTTACTTCATTGTTTTGTCTTGTCAGTCATCTGTTAGGTCCCCACCTGTCTAGACACATCAGTGCCATTGTCGTGCATGCACATGATAGATCCTCCCTGGAGAGGATCCTGGGGAGCTGGCCAGGGTAGGGACGGAATTGATAGAAGGCTCTGTCTCACAGGCCGGAAATTCTGCAGAGCTGGGAGGGAAGTAGCCAGATCTCAGGAAACAGTGGTAGAAAACAATAATCTGAGGGAAGTCTCCTCATTGGGGGAGGCCTGGCTTCTGACCTCGGGTGAAATCCTAATGGTATTTTGGTGGTACGATCTAAAAGCCTTAACCATTATCAAACTGCAGTCACTCTCCCAGCACATCCCCCACTCCACCTTTCTAACCCCAGGAAGGGGAGATCAAATGCAAACTCACCTACAGTGCATGCTCAAAGAGGTCACCCTGCCAACATCTACAACGTTCTGGCTTTGGTCATGCATGTTGATGGGAGACATAAAACCTAGAGTAATAGTAAGAGCTTCAATGTGCCAGCTAGGGGATTAGTTGGGCATGTTCCCTACCTGTGTTCTCAAGGGAATCACGGAGGCAGAGTATCAACCTTTGTCAGGACTTATTTTTCCAGGTTATGGACAGACACTAATGGCAGAAGTACTGTTTGGGCTAAAGTCAAAGCAGGACCCCTAGTGGGACCCTGTTACAGGAAAATCTTGGACTCCTGTTTGTTCAGGTGATATATGTTGGCTGTTGACCACAAGCCAGTCTTTCAGATTTGACTGAGAACTTTAGGGGAATTGGCCCAAAGGGGATAGGAAGAATTAGGGATAACTTAAAACAGCCAGGGTCAAAGCAGCAACATAGGATTTGGGAAAACAACAACAACAACAACAACAACAACAACACACACACACACACACACACACACACACTAAAGTCTGTGATTGTCTTTTCCTATGCACTCACATAAAGAACAGTGACTTTTTTTCTTCTCTCATGTAAGAGAGGATCCATTTTTCTTTCTGTGTGTAGAGGGAGGGTGGGGGTTGCATAGAAAAGACAGTGTCTCATTCCGGTAATCCTAGCTACTCAGAAGACTGAGATGGGAGGCCCATGGTGCAAAGACAGCCTGGGTAGCCAAGCCTGTAAGACTCTTAACTCCAGTTAACCACCAGAAAACTAGAAGTGGAGGTATGGCTCAAAGTGATAGAATGCTAGCACTGAGCACAAAAGCTCAGGCCCTGAGTTCAAGCCCCACAACCAACAACAAAAAAAGAAGAAGAGAGAAAAAGAAAAGGCACTTGGCCACAGACCTTTGTTGTTGTTTTCTTTTGAGGTACTGGAAATGAAAGCCAGGGTAGGCCTGTATTCTACCATATAACCCTGGCCTGTTTTAGGTTCTTATAGGTTCCTATAGCCAGATTTCTGTGAGTCAGAAATCCTTAGGACCTGTGGGAAGTGGGGCATGGCTCAAGGGTAGGGTGGTAACCATGAGCTGAAGAGCTCAGGGACAACCCCCAGGCCCAGGGGTAGGGCAGTTGCCTTGAGCTAAAGAGCTCAGGGACGGCACCCAGGCCCAGAGTCCAAGCCCCATGACCGAAAAAACAAAAACAAACAAAACAGAGAAATCCTTAGGATCAGGAATGCTTTACAATTTGGATTATTAAAAAGGTTGTATCAAAAGGCTGAGTATGACAAACCTACAGCCTTAATGGTGAAAATTTAATGGTGAAAAGTTAAAACTACTTCCTCTAAAATCAAGAATAAGACAAGAATGTCCAACCTGTCTACTGCCTTTCAGTATAGTATTGGAATTCCTAGCCAAAACAATAAGGGAAGAGACAAGCATAAAGGGGATTCAAATAGGGAAAGATGAAGTAAAACTCTTCCTCTTTGCAGATGACGTGATCGTGTATTTAAAGAACCCTACAGACTCTCCTCCAAGTTACTTGACCTTGGCAAAATAGCAAGGTATAAAATTAAGCCACAAAAATCAATGGCTTTTCTGTATGCCAACAATGAGAAGAGTGAAACTCAAATTAGGAAAGCAACTTCTTTTCTAATGGGCCCATAAAAAGACAAAATACCTAGGAATTAACCAGCAAAGTGAAGGACCTCTGTGATGAAACTTTGGTTTTGTTGTTGCTAGTCCTGGGGCTTGAACTCAGAGCCTGGGCACTGTCCTTGGGCTTTCTCAAGGCTAGAGCTCTACCACTTGAGCCAAAGCACCATTTCTTTCTGGCTTTATGTATGTGATACTAAGAAATAGAATTCGGGTCTTTGTGCATGCTAGGCAAGCACTCTACCACTAAGCCAAACTCATGACCAAAATTTGGAAAAGGGGAATTAAAGCAGACTAAAGGAAGTAGAAAAACCTCCTATATGGAATGGGAGAATTGACATCATGAAAATAGCAATACCCATCAAAATCTCAACATTCTTTAATGAAATAGAAGAAGCAATCCAAAATTCATATGGAATAATAGAAGACCCCAAATAGTAAAAGCAGTCCTTAGCAGGAAGAACAGTGTTGAAGGAATATCAATACCAAATGTCAAACTCTATTATAAAGCTGTAGCTATAAAAATAGCTTGGGACTGGCACATGAACAGGCCTGACGACCAGTGGAACAGAACTGAGGAACCAGAAATGAACTCACAGACCTATGGCCACCCAGCCTTTGGTAACAGAGCTAAAAGCCCAGGATGGAAGAAAGACAGCCTTTTAAATGGTGCTGGCAGAACTGGCTATACACATGTAGAAAACTGAGGTTAGATCCTTGTATATCATTCCATAACTGAATCAATTCCAAATGGATCGGAGACCTCAGTGTAAGATGAGATACCCTGAAAATGTTACGGGAAGGGATAGGGGAATCACAAGGGCTGCTTGGCACGGGTCGAAAGTTCCCAAAGGTCTAGAAACACAACAAGTCAAAGAAAGGCCGGACAAATGGGATTGTGTTAGGCTGCAGAGTTTCTGCATGGCAAAGAACATACCTAGACCTTATATCTAAAATATACCAAAAATCCTCCCAAATCATCAAAGAAACAGCAACCCCATTAATAAGTGGGCTAATGACTTAGAGACTTCTCTGAAGAAACCACATTGAGATTCCACCTCATCTCAGTTAGAAAGGCCATTATCAAGAAATCTAATAACAGGTGCTGGCAGGGATGTGGTATACTGTTGGTGAGGGTGTGTACTTCTTTAACCCCTTTGGAAAGCAGTATGGAGGTTGCTCAAAAGACTAAACATGGAGCTCCACTATGCCCCAGCAGTCCTTTTCCTGAGCATTTACCCAAATGACCACAAGCAAGGCCATGCTAAAGCTGCCAGCATAACTATGCTCATTGCAACATTATTTACCATAGCTAAGATATGGAATCAAATTCAGACGCCCTTAGTAGATGAATGAATCAAGAAAGTGTGGCATAATGGAATTCTATGTTTCCATTAGAATGAATGCTATTGCCCCATTCATAAGGAAATGGAAAGACTTGGGAAAAAATATATTTAGCAAAGCAGGGTAGACCCAAAGAAACATAGGCTTCATATTTCACTCATTTGTAATAACTAGAATTTGTCTAGGATATTCTTAGCAAAGTATCATAATAGCTCAACAGCTATGTGCATATGACCATATAAAAGGATGCTAATCAAAATGAACTCTTTTTTTTTAAATTTTTTTATTGTAATTAGTAAAAGGGTTACATGATATTTGCCAGATAGAAGGTGCATTAATTCACATACATTGATACCCTTTCACATGTCTTGGTACCCATTTCCCTCCCCCCCCACCCCCCCCCACCCGTCTTGGTTTCCCCCCTTCCCTATCAAATTTCAAATATCCAAATACAAATCAATTCAATATATCAGATAACAAAGTGAGATACTATACCAATATGAGATAAGAACTCTTAAGAAATGGAACTGAGTTTTTTTAGTGTGCTGTTTTCAGTTATTTTTTTTCTTTTTATTTCCCTTTGGTTTGTCCCTGCTGTCACTGTTTTACTTATTTTTGTACCCTTGGTCATGTATAAATTTATCTGATTTGAGGAAGGGAAGGGGAATCACAGAAGTGATGAGACAAAGTATGAACCAACATAACAGGGATAATCACTAGACACTATGTTGCAAATGAACTTCACAACTTGGGGGGAAGGGGAGTCAAGGAGAGGGAAAGTGGGAGAAAATGAGGGAGGAGGTAACACTGTTAAAAAAGAAATGTACTCATTACCTCTTGTAACTGTAACCCCTCTATACATCACCTTTATAATAATTTTTTTAAGAAAATATTAAGCACATAGTAGTCTCTTAGTAAATACCTGTGATCCCTTTGTGCATATGTACTTTTAAATCAGATAAATAAAAGTCCTATACATAAAGTTTTCGTAACCCAGGAGCTGCTGGCGCATGCCTATAATCCTAACTACTGAGAGATCTGAGGATTATGGTTGGAAGCCAGCCCAGGCAACAAAGTCTGTGAGACTCTTATCGCTAATTAACCACCAGGAAAGAAGAAGTGGCATTGTGTGTGGCTCAACATGGTAGAGTGCTGGCCTCAACCAAAAGTGCTCAGGAATAGCACCTAGGCCCTGAGTCCAAGCCCTATGACCAACAACAAAAAACAAGTTTGTATATGTAATGAGATGTCTTGGGGATGAGACCCAAGTCTAAAGCAAAGTTCATGTATGTTAAACTGTGGTTCATGCCTGTAATTCTAGAGGAAGCGGAGATCTTTGGATTGAGGCTTAAAGCCAGTATAAGCAGAAAGGTCTGTGAGACTCTTTTTTCCAATTCAAGATCCAGAAATGGAGCTGTGGCTCAAATGGTAGAACACCAGCCATGAGCTAAAAATTGAAGGGATAAAACCCAGGCCCTGAGTTCCCCAAGCCCCAGTGCTGGCACAAAAAGAAACAAAAAGAAAAATAACAAAACAGAAAAGACGCAAAGACACAGACATACAAGATCAGGGAACATATGGAGAGGGAATGGTGTACCTTCAAACCAGGGAACGTGGTGAAGCCACGCTCTCTCAGAGCCTGAGTAGATGGAAGGAGCCATCTACTGACAGATTTCAGACATCTAGTGTCCAGACTACTGGAGAGGATAAACTGCTCTTGTAAGCCACCCAGCCTGTGGCAATTTGTTACCCTGGGCCAGAGATCCTTCATGTTTTTATGTTTATTTTTCTTGGAAGCCAGTGAGGTGACAAGTGGGACTGTGCCTTTTAGTTCTTTAGGAAAGTAAATGTGCCTTGTCCCAGAAACTAAGCTGTATATCATTAAAGAGAATGCAGATGATGTATTGTCCCTAAGTTCCTTGCTTAGATATTCCTCTTGGCTTAAAGAAGAGAAATACACTGGACTATTTTGTTTAGTGGGATCCCTGAGTGTCCTCGGAGGATTGATTTTCTTCTTTTATCTAATGCTACAAAAATCCACAGTGTCCAAGTCTCTGCTATAAAAGGATATTGCGTTTGCAGATCACTTACACACATCCTGCTGAGGACTTTACGATATCCCCAGATGATTTATACCCACCCACTGAGTGTAGTGTGGGATCAGTTCACTTGGTAATGCGCTTGTCCAATATGTGCAAGGCCTTGGGGTAGATCTCTAATATACAAACACAAATAATTCTCTAAAGTTATATAGATCTTCACTATGCTAGAGTTTACTGAATCCAGTCACTTCCATTTCTATTATATACCCCAACCCCAAATAAGCAAAACCCAAATCCTACCAAACGGATAACTAAAAGCCAAGAATAAATATTCTTAGGAGTAAGAATCATTTTTTGCTCAAAGCTAGCACTACTACTTAAGCCATACTCCACGTCTGTAGTGTGTGTGTGTGTGTGTGTGTGTGTGTGTACACATGTATGTGCCAGTCCTGGGCCTTGAACTCAGGGCCTGGGTAACGTCCCTGAACTTTTTTGCTCCAGGCTACTGCTCTACTGCTAGAATCACAGCTCTACTTCTGTTTTTGTTTGTTTGTAATGTATAGAGGGGTTACAGTTACATTCATCAGGTAGTAGGTGCATTACTTCTCATACATTGATACCCCTTCTCATGTTTTTGTCCCCATTTCCCTCCCCCCACACCTCCCAATCATCTTGTTTTCCCCTTCCCTTTCCTATTGTTTTTTTTTAAATAATTGATTGGAGATAAACGTTTTATGGATTTTCCTGCTTGGTTGGCTTTGACACATGATCCTCAGCTCTCAGCCTCCTGACTTACTAGAATTACAGTCATGAGCCTTCATGACTGGCTACTTCCAGGTTTTTTTTTCCAGTCCTGGGCTTGAGCTCAGGGCCTGAACACTGTCTTTGGGATTTCTCAAGGCTAGAGCTCTACCACTTGAGCCTCAGCACCACTTCTGGCTTTTTTTCTATGTATGTGGTCCCGAGGTACAGAACCCAGGTCTTTGTGCATGCTAGGCAAGCACTCTACCACTAGGCCAACTCCCGGCCCCCAGATGTCCTACTTTAGGAAAATGTATGCCAACTGCCTCTTCTGGTCCTCTCTCTCTCTGAAGGTTGATGGACAATTTCTGTACTTGTGAAGGGTCCAGTGTGCCTCGCTGTCTCATGTATGAGATTTACATGGAGACCTGTGGGCAGAAGGCGCAGGACCAGGTGAATCCAGCAACCTTTGGGAAGGTACGTTAACACTTTTAGCACTATTAAAACTCTTCCATGCATTGAGCAAGGAAAGCTAGTTGCTCTGCTGTGCCAAGTAGTGATGGAGATACAATCTTGTTAGGCAATTTCGTTATCTTTGAACATCTTACAGTACACATACACAGACTAAGGATCTAGTCTTCTAGGACTGAATGTGCAATCCATTGTTGACTGACAGAAGCATTATCACGTGGTGCCTGACTGATCGGGAATTGTTCGAAATGTCCTTGAGTCTAGTGGGATATCAGTGAGTACAGTAACTTCACTATGGGAAGCCAACTGGCTGGTCCGCAGCCTTCATCTCCACTGAAAAGCCACTTTTCCTTTAGCCCTACTTCATGGCAGGGGCCAGGAAGCATGAAGAACTATACCGGAGGAACTGTTTTCATGGCAACAAAAAACAGTCCCTAAAGAGCCAGGTCGGCTGGGCCGCCACCCCTGCATTGAAGCTCCAAACTCAGTGTCAAGCTCTGAGCCACTCTAGTGTACCCAAGAACAGATGCTTCCCATAATTCCACTGAATTTAAAGAATTCACTGGCTCTTAAAGATTTCTTTTGGAGGGAAATCATTGAGATTACCCAAAGAAATTATATGTTTTGGGAGCTAGTTGTGGGACCTACATTGTAGAATTTCACTTAAGACCACAGCAAGCATTAGCACAGGGATAACAAGACACTCTGCATTCAACAGGTGCATCTCAGTGGCAGGCATGGCTTTAGATGCTGAAAAAATGATCAAGAGAGATCCGAATTCCAGGCCTTATTGAACTTACAGTCTAGCTGTTCCCCAGACACAGGGTTCAGACACAGGTTGCTGTTTCCTGGTCAGCAAAACCAACCTAGGCCTTCCCAGCTAGTCATAGCACAGGGATGGCTCATCTGCCACTAGAATCAAGGTCCCAGCCCCACACCAGTAAGTGTTCAATGCATGAAGACAGTGCCGCTCACCAGGTCCCAGAGCATGCCTAACAGAAGGTGCTGCCAACATACATACTGCAAACTTGTTATGAAAATTAGATCCCTGCCTCTCCAGGCTGCAAAGGCCCAAAGTCGAGTGAAGAGCAGCATGTTTATAGAAAGGGGAGGGTGGTTTGTCCTCCTGGCAAATAGTACTTATCAGAATTCCTAGCTTGTCAGGAAGGGCATAGGCTTATGAAATTCTGTTCATCTGTCAGAGGCCTTGGTTACATTTACAACCTGCACATCTGTACCACTTTGGTGGCCATCCAGCACGGGCTAAAATCATTTGGGTTGTAAAGAATTTGTTCACAGGGTCACAAAGCTGCCTATTTGATTTCCTCCCTTCTTCCCTCCCTTTCTTCCTGCATCTTTTATTTTCTCCTTTCTTCCTTCTCTCATTTTTAGGCATCTTCAATGGACAAAGTTGAGTTGGTTCACAGCACATATACTTTAATCAAAGATGCATAGGCTCACAACTATAATACTAGCTACTGGAGAAGCCAAGGTCTGGAGGATTCAGGTTCAAGACAGTTCAATAGACTCTATCTTTCATTACCACAGGGAGCCCCCATGTATACCTGGATTCAGGTATGCATGTGGTGTCTTTCTCTTGGGTGGCTACATCAGTCAGTTAACAGAATCAGAGGGTATGTGGCTGGCTATGCCAAGATCAAACCCTTCCCAAGATGGTTGCTTCAAGTTACCTCCCACCAGCAATCGTGTGGGCTCCAAATTTAATTTCAAAACACTGAAAGTGTAGAGGCATTCTTCCAATCTATATTCTCATTCCACAAATTTCAAATCATGCACAGAAGCTCTGTGCTTGCGATCAACTCACGTCTCCCTGCCTTCCCCATGAGCACTCTTGGCTCTGGAACTTCATCTGCCTGCTGGTCTACTTCCTTAACACTTCAGTTTTCCCCTTGAACTTCAAGGAGCAGCCCAAATGCTTCAGGTATGCTCGGAAGATAGGGGTTACTTTTTTCTTTTCCTTCCTTCCTTCCTTCCTTCCTTCCTTCCTTCCTTCCTTCCTTTCTTCCTTCCTTCCTCCCTTTCTTTCTCCCTCCCTTTCTTTCTCCCTCCCTCCCTCCCTCCTTCTCTCCCTACATCCCTTCCCCCTCTCATCTGCCCTTTGTGTTTCCTTTGTGTTCACCTCTTTGGATCTGACCTGTAGCTGTACTTGGCAGCATCTTTTGAAATCCCAGGTAGGTCACCTGGTCTTGGCCTGATGATCTCACAGCTGTATAAACAGATGTCGTTATCTCTTCATCTTGCAATGTGACTCCCAGTAAGGTTTTCCAGCCAGCAGGTAATTCCCCAGCCTCACTCTTCACTATGCCATCTTGCCCACATGTGGCTATTTCATCATTCTGGAATCTTAGGAAACTTCATCAAAGGTTTCTCTGAGCTCTGAGTAGCAGAGACAACAGTCTGTTCTTATCCACCCACCTGCCAGCCTTATGGGGGAAGTGGATGATTTCAGTGGGACTTGTTTGGACTCCAAGATGATCTTTAACTTCCTTTTCTAAACCTGCAAAAGGATTTCCTTCCATATCTTTTCAAGATCTTATTATAAAGTGATTTAGTTCCTGGAGCCCATATCTGAGGGCTGGGGGATCCAGTTCAATGATAGAATATGTACGAAAGCACATGGAATCCATGTGTTTAATACCTGCACTAAAAGAAAATCCTGTCGTGAAGTTGTTTCAAGCTGTAGAGTATTCCAAAGGGGGGAAAAATCAGGGAGATACTCTGGTGTGAAACACCAACACTTATTTCATAGTTCATCTAAATTCTTCCCTTGGAATGCACTCCCTAAATGTAGAGGTCCTAACTCTAAGCTGTGGCTGGAAGTCTGCCTAGAGAATGGGCCAGTTGGTGGAACTGATCCTGGGAAGGTGTCCTGGGATGCTAGATTTGTGACTGGAGTGGAGAAGGGAAGGGGAAACAGACAGGATCCCAAAGCATGTTTACAAGAGAAACAACAAAATACCCAATTCACACTTCCTCCCTCCTCCCCTGGGAATGGCACTGACTGGCTGGGAATTCCTGTGCAGATGTGGTTGTGCAACCAGAGGAGCTCTTTGTGACAGCACTGGGCATGTGGGAGTGACCCTCAGCCCTTACCACAGATGATAAACTGCAGGGATAGGGAGTTTCCCAAAGAGGATTTCCTCTATTAAAATGACATTTACTAATGTTTTTCCCACTAGAAAAAAGAGTACAACCTTGTGCTGGGAAGAGGAATGTTAAGGAGAGAATAAATACTGGTGACAGCCTCCCTGTAGAAGATAGAGCTGTATGGTTCATTTACACGCACATGTGCACACTCAAACATGCACATGAGCCGGGCACATGCCTGTGATCATGCCTGTGATCCTAGCTACTCGGGAGGCTGAGATCTGAGGATCTAGCCAGCTTGGGCACAAAAGTCCATGAGACTCTTATCTTCAATTAAGCACCAGAAAACAGGAAGTGGCACTGTGGCTCAATAAGTAGGGAAGTAGCCTTGAGCTGAAGAGCTCAGGGAGAGTGTCCAGACCCAGAGTTCAAATCTCGTGATGGACAAAATAATAAAAACAAACAAATAAAAAAATACATACACGTGGGAGCTCGGGGAGCCAAAGAGGAAGCAGAGATTTCACCTTCATTTCCCATGTTGCTTTAGACCTTCTGGTTGTTAGAAGGATTCCCTGTCCCCCATCTCCTTCCCAAAGTCTAATTAGATGATGTCACTCTAATTGATCCAGTCCCAGATAATATCAAAACCTTGACCATGATTTACAGTGGAGTCATTTTCAGGTGAAGCATTTCCCTGAAGGCCCATGCCTGTAATTCTACCTGAGGGAGGCAGAAGTAGGAGGAGCGAGGTTCTATATTGGCTCTGAGCAAATATACAACAGGCTAGCTGGAAAGTAAGTAAGACTAAAAGGACTGAGGGTGGGTTCAAGAGGTAGAAAATCTGGAAGTATGAGGCCTGAGTTCAAACCCCAGTACTGCCAAATACACAAACAACAAAGGTAGAAATCGTTTCCGCATCTCTTCTAGCTTGGTGGCCACAGAGAACTTGTTATGGTTTGAGTATGAAATGTTCCCCACAGGCTCATGTGGGGTTGGATGCCGAGTCTTCATGTAGTGACACTATTAGGGTGAGGTTCTGGAAAGTTCAGGAAATGGAGACTGGTGTGGACGTCATTGAGGGTGTGCCTTTGAAGGTCATAACCAGTTCCTAGTCCCCTCCTTGTTCTCTGCTTCCTGTCCGCCATGCTGCTTTCCTCCATACTCGGCCACCATAACGTAATGTAGGCCATGTGTTGGTTGGATGGTCTCTAGTCCCACGGGGAAGATGAGAGAGGCTGCACAGGTTTTACTCATGTTCCTTTTTGTTTTTTTCCATTATTTTTTTTTTTTTGCCAGGACTAGGATTTGAACTTAGGGCTTGAGCACTGTCTTCTCAGCCACTGAAGTCACTGGCCAGTATCCACAGGAGTCTCAGCCCATCCCTAGACTTTTCTTTCCAGTCTGCCCTTGAACCATGGACTACTGGGTCTCAACCTCCCATGTAACTTTGATTTACAAGCATGAGCCTCCAGCTCCTGTAGAAGGATTTTTTTTAGTAAAAAGCTATCATGTGCCTGCTCTTAAGATGAACTCGAAGAGAAGCTAGGAACCTGAGTTGATGCAGGCAGCCAGGAGCTTCTCCTTTCAGAAGAGCAGATCACTCCCCAGGCTTCACTTGAGCCTGCTGCCTGATTTCTAAACATCTCTGGAGGTTCTCACCATTTGTATGTTGATTTCATTTTGCAAACAGGAACATAGGAATCTGCCTCTTTTGCACCTGGGTTTGTATTGGCCTCCTTAAGGAGGAAGCCAGGACATTTCCTGTTTCATAGTTGTCAAATCCTGCTGTTAGGGGCTTCTAGGAAAATAAGGATGGAACTTGAAATCAAGGCGAAGCAGGGCTGGGTGATAATGCAGAAAATGTAAAATCAACCTGGTGCTAGGGGCTCACACCTATAATCCTACCTGCTCAGGAGGCTCACATCTGAGAATTGTCATTTAGACCCAGCCTGGGGAGACAAATTCAACAGATTCTTGTCTGTAATTAACCAGCAAAACATTGAAAGTGGAGAGGTGGCTTAAAGGGTAGAGAGCTAGCCTTAAGTGAAAAAGTCAAGCAAGAACACAAGCCCCTGGGCTTGATCCCAAGTACCCACACAAAAGGAATGAAAAAGAATAGAGGGAAGGAAGAAAGGAAGGAAGGAAGGAAGGAAGGGAGGGAGGGAGGGAGGGAGGGAGAGAAATGTAAGGTCATTTCTTGACATTGCTAACATGATGGCTTTCCTACTATGTATTTTCTTTTTTCATATTTTAAAGAATTTCTTTAAGCAGATGTACAAAGGAAATACCATATGAAAAAGCAGTTATGAATACAATGCACCTTGATCAGTGTCACCAATCCTATCCACCCTTCTTCAACCCACGCCCCCTTTTGTCTTCTTTTTGTGGTATATATGATGAATTCTTGAGTACATTTCCCCCCTTTCTCCCCTTCACACTTCTACCTCTTCCTCCTTGTCCTCAGCCCCCTCTTGGAAGTATCCATTTTCTGTGGTTGATTTTGTTGGACTTTGACCTAGTCTTCCTAAAAAAATATATTATTTGAGCTCTCTGTAGAGTCTATTATACTTCATCTTAATCCATCTATAACCACTTGCATATCACCCAGTGTGTTTACTTATAGATTTATCAGAACCTTCTATCTACCACAAATGAAGGAAACCATATAATCTTTGTTTCTCTGGGTCTGGCTTGATTTTATTTAATATAATTTTCCCAAGTCTTTCCATTTCCTAATGAATGGTATAATATTCTTTCTAATGGGTGAGTAAAATTCCATTGTGTGTATATATCACATTTTATTGATCCATAATCCATCTGGAGGCATCTAGGCAGACACTATAGTTTGGCCATGGTGAATAGTACGATAGTGAACCTGGATGGGCTGGTTGTTTTACTCTAACCTTGTTTGTGTTCTATTAGATAAATACCCGGGGTTGGGATTGCTAGGTCATAGGAAAACTCTATGTTTAGATTTTTTATATTACAGAATTTATTAACATTGATTTTTACATCATATTTCAAATGACGTATTGAACTAACAAGTATACAAGAAGGGAATCTCTATATACAATCACTGGCACTTAGATTTCTAGAATATAATTAAAATTAGGCTGAGGGTTTGTATGTTATAGATACATATTAATCTATGTAATAAAACATTATGTCTATAGAGTCATAAATTTTTATGCCTATGTAGTTGTGTTTATATTTCCAATACCATGTCCATAGCATTGGGTACACAAATATGAAGTCCTCACTCTTGTACTGTGTGGATCTAATAGCCACATACTAAGGATACCGTGTGCCTTTTGTTCCTTGTCTTGACTTGTTTCACTCAACATGATTCTCTCTAGATTCATCCACTTCCCTGCGAATGCCATTATTTTATCTTGGCTATTGGCTATGTAGAATTCCATTGTATGTATATACCACACTTTTTGTATCCATTCATCTGCAATCGGGCATCTGGGTTGTTTCCATCACCTGGCTATTGTGAATAGTGCAGAGATGGACAAAGCTGAGCAGGTCTCCTTATCACATCCTGGGTCATGATGTTCAGGATAGATGCCCAGAAGTGGTATGGCAGGATCATAGGGAAGGTCTATTTTCAGTTCTTTAAGAAACCTCCACACTGCTTTCCAGAGTGGCTGAACTAGCTTATAATCCCACCAGCAGTGCAGTAGGGTTCCTTTTTCTCCACAACCCTGCCAGCATCTGTCACTGAGTTCAAAATCTTGGCCATTCTTATTGGAGTGAGGTGTATCTTAGGGTTGTTTTTATTTGCATTTCCTTTATGACCATGGATGATGAGCATTTTCTCATATGCTTTTCTGTCATTTTAACCTCTTCTTTTGATAAGACTCTCTTTGGTTCCCTTGCCCATTTAGTGATTGGCTTGTTGGGTTTGGGGGGGGGATTAATTTATTGAGTTTCCTGTAGATACTGGATATTAAGCATTTGTCTGATGTTTTTTGGTAAATATCTTTTCCCAGTTGGTTGGCTGTCATTCTACTTTAGTAGCTATACTTTTATCTGTGCAGAAACTTTTATTTTTAGGTAGCCCCATTTATCGAGTCTCTCTCCAATCTATTGTGACCCTGGGATTCTGTTCAGGAAGCTTTTGCCTGTGCCTATGAGTTCCAGTATCTCTCCAATTCTATCGTATAGCAGTTTCAAGGGTTCCAGTCTTTGATCCATTTTGAGTTAAGGCTTGAGCATGGCGACAGGCTGGGATCAATTTTTAACTTTCTGCATGTGGCTGCCCAGTTTTGCCAGCACCAATAATTGAATAGACTGTGTTTGTTCCACTGTATATCTTTGTCTCCTTTGTCAAATACAAGTTGACTATAGGTATGTGGTTCTGTTTCTGGATTTTCTATTTTGTTCCATTGATCTTCTGGTCTATTTTTGTGCCAATACTATGCTGTTTTTGTTATCATGGCTCTATAGTAGACTTTGAAGTCTGGTATTGTAATACCACCTGCATTGCTCTTTTTGCCTAGAATTGTTTTGGCTATTCTAGGTCTTTTTTTGTTCCATATGAACCTTTGGATTATATCTTTTATTTTAGTAAAGAATGTCTTTGGGATTTTGATGGGGATTGCATTAAATTTGTGTATCAGTTTTGGCAGTAAAGCCATTTTCACTGTATTGGTTCTCCCTACCCATGAGCATGGGATGTCTTTCCATTTTCTGGTATCCTCTTTAATTTCTTTTGTTAGGCTTTTATAGTTTTCATTAAATAATTTCTTTACATCTTTGGTTAAGTTAATTCCAAAATCATTTTCTTGATTTTGCCTTCTGTTTGCATATTGTTGGTATACAAGAAGGCCACTTATTTTTTCAGGTTAATTTTGTGTCCTGCCACTTTGCTAAAGTGGTTTATTAATTCTAGGAGTTTGAGAGTGGAGCTTATTGGGTCACTCAGGTAGAGGATCATGTCATCGGCAAATAGGGATAGTTTAATTTCTTCTCTCCCTATATGGATCCCTTTGTTTTCCTTCTCTTGCCTTATTGCTCTGGCTAAGGGTCCAAACACTATATTGAAGAGAAATGGAGAGAGTGGGCAGCCCTGTCTAGTTCCTGATTTTAAGGTAAATGGTTCCAGTCTTTCACCATTTAGTATATTGCTGGTTGTAGGTTTTTCATATATGGCTTTAATTATTTTAAGGAATGTACCTCTTATTCCTATTTTTTCTAGTGCTTTCAACATGTTGTATTTTGTCAAATGCCTTCTCCATGTCCAGAGAAATTATCATATGATTCTTATCCTTAGCTCTATTGATGTGATGTATTGCATTAATTGATTTGTGAATGTTAAACCAGCCTTGCATCTGTGGGATGAAGCCTACTTGATTGTAGTGTATAATTTTTAAAATTTGTTTCTGGATTCTGTTGGCTAGTGTTTTATTGAGGAGTTTTGCATCTGTGTTCATTAGAGAGATAGGTCTGTAGTTCTCTTTTTTTGTTGGGTCTTGCCCTGGTTTCGGGATGAGTGTAATATTAGCTTCATAAAATGAGTTAAATATTGCTCCTTCTGCTTCTATTTCTCAGAAGAGTTTCAAGCATATAGGTACTACTTCATCTTTAAAAGTCTTGTAGAATTCTGCAGTGAAACTGTCTGGACCTGAACTCTTTTTGGTTGGCATTTCCCTGATTGCTTCTGATATTTCATTGTATGACGTTGGTTTGTTCAATTTGTTTACCTCTTCACGTTTCAATGTGGGTAGTCTAGATTTATTTAAGAAATCATCCATTTCTACTAGATTTTCCTGTTTCTTTGAATATAGGCCCTGGTAGTACTTATTCATAATGGACTGAATTTCTTGGGTATCGGTCATGATTGATCCTATAGGGTCTCTAATCTTGTTTATTTGAGTTTCCCCTCTCCTTTTTTGATTAATCTTGCCATGGGTCTGTCAATTCTGTTGACTCTTTCAAAGAACCAACTTTTTGATTTATTAATTTTATGTATAGTAGATCTTAGTTCAATCTCTAATATTTCCGATTTTATTTTTGTTGTTTCTGTCCTTCTAGTTGTTTTAGAATTAACTTTTTCCTGTTCCTCTAGGTGCTTCAATTTCTTCTTTAGGTTATTTACATGCTCTTCTTCTGTCTTTTTAATTTGGGCTCCTAGTGTGATAAATTTGCCCCTTAGATCTGCCTTTGCTGTGTCCCATAAGTTCCTTTGTGATGTATCTTGATTGTCATTACCTTCAAGAAAGTTTTGAATTTCTTCTTTGATTTGTTCTGTAACCCAGGAGTTATTCAGAAGCGTGTTGTTCAGCTTCCAAGTGTTTGAATGATTTTTACCTTTTATTGTATTGTTCAGAAGTAGTCAGATTCCACTGTGATCAGATAGAATGCATGGGATTATATCAGTCCTCTTCTATCTGCTTAAGTTTTCTGTATGAACTATTATATGATCTATTTTGGAGTATGTTCCATATGCTGCTGAGAAACATGTATGAAGTTTTGCTGTTGGATGGAAGATTCTGTGTATATCTGTTAAGCCCAGTTGGGCTATGGTGTCATTTAAGTCGTGGTGTCTTTGCTTATCTTTTGTTGAGTTGACCTATCATTTGGTGAGAGTGGCGTATTGAAGTCTCTCACTATGACTGTGTTTGAGTCTATCTTGTTCTATAATTCTAAGAGAGTTTGCTTGATGAATTTAGGTGCTCCCGTGTTGGGGGAGTAAATATTTATAACTGTAATATTCTAGTTATGAATTGTACCCTTTACTAATATGTAGTAGCCATCTTTATCTTTATGTACTGATTTTACTGAGAAGTTAATTTTATCAGAGATTAAGATTGCTATTCCAGCTTTTTTGCACGGTACTTTGGAGTGGAAAATTCTTTTCTATTCTTTCACTTGGAGTTTGTTTCTGCCTTTGGTAGTGAGGTGGGTCTCTTGGAGGCTACATATGGATGGGTCTTCTTTCTTAATTCTGTCTGACATTCTGTGTCTTTTGATTGGATTGTTCAGCCCATTCACATTTAGGGAAATTATGGAGAAGTGGTTAGTGCCCATTGTCATTATTTTTACTTCTAAGTTTCTTTCTCTCTCTTTTTTCCCCCTTTGTGTTTAGTGATTTATAGGTGATAGCTTCTTGATGGGAGTTCTTGCTGTTCTTCAATTTGTTCTTGATTATTTAATACTTTTTGTAATGCTGGTACATGTGTTCATATAGCTTCTCTTTGGAATGAAATATTCTTGTTTCTTCCTCAAATGTAAATGGATTGGATATATCAGTCTAGGTTGGCAGTTGTTGGTCTTCAGGGCATGAATGATATTTTTTCAAGCTTTTCTTGCATTTAGGGTTTGCAGTTATTCTAATTTTTTTCCGTATAGCTTTTTCTTTGTTTTTGTGGCATTTAAGATCAGCTCCTTAGTATTCGGGTCTAATGTTTTCACTATGATGTGTCTAGATGAGTTCCTTCTAGGATCTTGCCTGCTTGGAGTTCTGAAGCCTTCAATAATGTGAGTATTTTCCCTTTTGAGGTTGGGGAAGTTCTCTGCTATGATCTTGGTGAATAAGGGTTGCATTCTCTTATTTTGAAATTCCTCCCCTTCTTGGATTCCTATTATATGAATATTAGATTTCCTGGCGGCATCTGCCTGGTCCTGGAGTTCTCTTTGGTGAATTCTGACTGATTTCTCCAGACTGATGATCCTCTGTTCCAGGTTTTTTTGTTTTATCTTCCGTTCCTGATGTCCTATTCTCCATCTCAGTCAATCTGTTGCTTAATGCTTCCATTTTTGTTTGCATTGTGGACACTGAGCTGATCATGTCTGCTCTGAGGGTATTAATCTTTTCTTCTAGGGAAGTATAAATTTTTTCTATTTTTCTTTTGAGATCGAGGAGCTCCTTGGTGATTTCCTGCTATGTTCCTGGAATTGTTTTTAGAAATCTGCTTTGATCTCTTTAGTCATGTCCGCAATCATCTCCTTGAACAGAGTCATGTTTTGTGTGTCTTCAGGTGTCATTTCTTTGGATGGTGACATCTCTCTTATCCCTTCACTCTTGTTTCCTCTTGGGCTTTGTGTGGGACTTTGATTATTTATATATTTCGTGATTTGCTGTTGCGATTTCCTCTGCGTAGGAGTTGGGACTGTTGTTGTAGGTTCGCCTCGTTGGGGTTTGACGTGAGCTGCTCCATGGTGTTGGAGGTAGTTCGCCTCCCCTTTGGTCTCCGCCGCTGTCTGGGCTGCCTGTGCCCAGTCTGTGTGGGATTCCTGAGACTGGATTCCACACTTTGCTGGAGTTCTGGGCTTCTTTTGTGGCTTGGAGCCCACAGGAAGGGATTGGGGAGCGGTCCTTGCATTTCAGATTCTTTGAGAGCGTTAGATATAAGCTTTATCTGTGTTTCTTTTCCAATTTGTATACTTCTCCACTTCTTCTTGAATTTACAGTTGTGGATTTCTTAAGATAGTTGGCTCATGGGATTCCCTGATTCTCTCTTTTTGTGAGAGAGAGCTAGGCTGGCTCCCTATTGTTTCGGCGCCATTTTGCTCCCTATGTTTAGAATTTTGAGGAACCTCCAGAATTCTTTCAAAGTAGCTGAACAAGTTTCCATTCTCACCAACAGTGTATGAATTTCTTTTGGCCACATCTTCACCAACATTTGTTGTTTGTTTTCTTGATGATGGCCAGTCTAACTGGGGTGAGGTGAAATCTCAGGCTATAATGCTTGAGATGAAATATTCTATGTATTTTCAAATTGTAATTTCATTTCAATCCAGGATTTTCACATTCAACAGGTGTGGGGTTGTACCCCATGTCTGCCATTTAATCTCATCTGATAAGTGAACTGGCATAGCATCAGTGCCTCAGGCACTTCAATAAAGTGCCTCAGTTCCCTTCAATAAAAGGCATGTCAAACGAACTGGGAGCTGAGGTGTTAAATCAGAAGGGGTTATGCACTGAAGCACTATAATAGCATTTACTTAGAATTAACTAAATAAATAAATGATGAAAATAACAATGATTATCACTTCAGGGGCAAAAAGAAGAAAACAATAGAACTGCAGCAGCTGATGGGATGGATTTGTGATGCAAATATTAACCTGTTTCTAGGGAGTTCTTAATGACAGAGGGAACCAGCTATGGTATATTGCAGAGCGGCAGGCATGCCAATTATATAGTATGTACTCGTATTGAGATATTAAAAACTACTAGAAGAAATGGCATTGAGGTAATTGTATTGCCATTGGGGCTCATTTGACTTGCTTTCTAGGTTGATGCTCTACCACTTGAGCCATATCTTCCCTCCAGTTATTTTCTGGTTAGTTGAAAATAGAATCTTGAAGATTTCCTGCCAGGATTGACTTCAGAATTTGATCCTCTAGATCTCGACCTCCTGAATAGTGAAGATTATAGGCATGAGCCATGAACACCAGACAATTTTATTTTTGTTGGTCAGGGGGCTTGAACTCTGGGCCTGGTTGTTGTCCCTGAGCTCTTCAACTCAAGGCTACCACCCTCCCCCCTTAAGCCACTGCTTCACTTCCGGTGTTCTAAAGGTTAATTGGAGATAAGAATCTCACAGACTTCAGTGCCCAGGCTGGCTTTGAACCGCGATCCTCAGATATCAGCTTTCTGAGTAGCTAGGATTACAAGTGCGAACTACTGTGCCCAGCTACCAGACATTTTAAAATTTTATTTTTATTCTTAGTGATCACACCCACTTAGCTCGTTCTGATGTTAAGATTTAAATGCAGTTTTCTCTGAGCAGCATCTTTCATTTTGTAAAATGGTCTGATTCTTGTTTTTTGTTTTTTCTTTTCACAAATTTTGCTTATATTTATTTTTCTTTACCATCAGCAAAGAGGAAATGCAATTTACAAATGGTAAGCTAAGAAATTTAACATTTATTTCTTACTTTTCCCATTACATCTTCAAATCTGGCTTCTTCTTTCAGCTGGTACACTTGGTCTTTCCTGATCTTGGCACCCGGAGGCTGGGCACCAGGGGAAGTACCAGGTGAGCTCATTACTTTTAGTTCAGGGGTTGAAAAATGAGAGTCTAGGTCCTGCAGCATGGCCTAGTGGTGGAGTGCTAACCTAGCCCTGGGTTCTGTTCCTCAGCACCACATACACAGAAAAAAATGGAAGTGCTTCTATGGCTCAAGTGGCAGAGTGCCATCCTTGAGAAAAAAGTGTCTGAGGACAGTGCCCAGGCCCTGATCAAGCCCCAGGACTGAATTTAAAAAAAAAAAAAGTGAGGGTCTGTGGTTGCGAGTGTGGCCTAGTGATAGAGTGCTTATAAGAAGACCCAGGTTTGTCATTTGTCATAATTAGTATAAACCTTGGACTCTCCTAGCAGAGGTTTACAATAGGGCAAAACCTAG
The DNA here is from genome assembly GCF_031878675.1 of Megascapheus bottae. NCBI lineage: Eukaryota > Metazoa > Chordata > Mammalia > Rodentia > Geomyidae > Megascapheus > Megascapheus bottae. The sequence goes on from NC_143515.1 coordinate 6,478,503, forward strand.
GTATATAAGGCCATATAGGATGAGGCTAAATGAAAGGACCTCCAGGATATAAAAGCAAGAGCCACACAATGTGTGATTGTTGTTCTTAACATTCTATGTTATTTCTCATCTCTTTTGTTGTTCCTTGGTTATTTCATATTGTTATAGTATCTTATCTTGTTATCTGATGTATATATGTTTATTTGAAATAGGATAGGGAAGGTGGAAAACAAGATGAGGGGAGGGATTAGGGGAGGGAAATGGGGACAAAAACATGAGAAGGGGTAGCAATGTTTGTGAAGTAATGCACCTTCTATCTGGCTAATATAATGTAACCCTTCTATTCATTACAATAAAAATATATTTAAAAAAAAGAAGCCGGGCGTGGTGGCTCAGCCTGTAATCCTAGCTACTCAGGGGGCTGAGATCAGAGGATCAAGGTTCAAAGCCAGCTCTGGCATAAAAGGACCTGAGACTCTTATCTATCTCCAATTAACGTCTAGAAAATGGGAAGTGTGGCTTGGCTCAAGGGTAGGACTCTAGCCTTTAGCTGAAGAGCTCAGGGACACCGCCCAGGCCCAGGGGTAGGGTGGTTCTTGAGCTGAAGAGCTCTGGGACAGCACCCAGGCCAAGTTCAAACCACATGACCCACAAAAAAAAACAAAAAAGAACAGGGAATGGGGGAAAACAAGATGAGGGGCAGGGTGGGGTGAGGGAAATAGGGATCAAGACATGAGAAAGGGTATCAATGTTTGTAAAATAATGCACCTTTTATCTGGTGAATATAATGTAACCCTTCTATTAATTACAATAAAAATATATGAAAATAAAGACAACCCGGGTTCGATTCCTCGGTACCACATACATAAAAAAAAAAAATCCAGAAGTGGTACTGTGGCGCAAGTGGCTCTAGTCCTGAAAAAGCCCAAGGACAGTGCTCAGGCTCTGAGTTCAAGCCCCAGGACAGGAAAAAAAAAGAGGGTCTGGGAAGTCAGAAAATAAATGACAAATTATGCAGCACAAGGCAAGCTACAAATAGCTTTCTAAACATGTCTTTGAATTCAAGTTAAATCTTCATGCTGAAAACTCTTCAGGCAACACTAGATTCAAACATTGGTCACTGATTTCTTACAAATTTATATAATATGTATATACTCCATATATATAATTTATACATGTATCTTTGGGTATTAGCTTTAAATATTTGGACATGTGGCTATATATTATGGATATACTTAAGTAAGTACATAGAATAACAGATTCCTTGAGTGAAAACTTGTAAGGATCCATTTAGCAAATAGAGTTTTCACAAGAATTATCAGGCATTATCAGGCACCTAGTGAGCATAGTTGTTACTCAGTTATTATTATCACTGGTTGGTTGTTTTAAATCAAGATGACAAATCGGGGAAAATCAGAGAAAGGGTCAGCCACCTCAGAAGGTAACTAAGAAGACGTGGTAAACTTTGTGAGTTTACCAATATAACCCCAAGCAGTCATGAGCCTAGATAGGTTCCCGTAGTCTTCTGGTATGTGCAGAGACCGGGCAGCTGGAAAGACTGGTCACAGATTCAAGTGGTAGTAGCACTGCCAAGGTGACTGTGGAGACTGAGAAGGCAGAGGGAGAACCCACAGCTCATTCTGCCAGCGATGCAGGAAGTCCTTTGACTGGGTTATAGCCTGAGAAACTCACATCAAATGGAAAATGTGCTGGACACAAAGCCAATGCTTGTTTCCATCATAGGCTTCCTGGGAGCTCCAGCCCATGTCTGCTCCTCAGCATGGTACAAGTGCTGTACCCCACATTGCTAATTTGGTAATAGACTCCAATTTACAATCCACAGTTAAGACACTTGCACAGCCTCATTCACTGCTGCACCATAGACAAGTTATAGAAACAGCTCAGATGCACTTCAGTGGAAAAATGGATCAAGAAAATGTCGCACACACACACACACACACACACACACTCACATATAATGGTATTTTACTCATTCATTAGGTAGAAAAAAATACATTAAGTGTGTTAAGTCAGGTTCAGAGAAACAAAGGCCACTTGTTTTCTCTGATTCATAAATATATGTGTGCAAACATTTACAGGGCCATATGCATATAGAGACATGTATTAATAAAGTATGATAGACGTATGGAGAATTCCAATAGTGTAACTTCTTTGAACAACTTATTTACAATCTAACAAGATGAAATACCAGGAGGTTGGAACTTGAAGTGGGGGAAGAACAAATGGAGATCAAAGGAAAGAGGGATGAACACATGGAGAGGAGAAGAGAATGGAGCCCTTATATTTAATGTGTATATGTGAAAATTAAAGTAGGAAGATTGAGGGGAGGGTGTGATGGGAGCGAATGAAGGAGAGGGAGACACTGATCAAAACGCATTCTATTCATAAGCACATGTTGGCTTAAACTTTTCTGCATATCTGCTCAAAGATAATAAAGTAACAGGGAGCTGGTGGCTCACACCTGTAATCCTAGCTCCTCGGGAGGCTGAGAGCTGAGGATAATGGCAGGAAATCCATGAGATTCATCTCCAATTAACCACTAGAAAACCAGAAGTGGCTCGATTTGAGCAAAATTACTCGGAGACAATGCCCCAGGCCCTGACTTCACAAATAAATAATAAATAATAAAACCAGATAAATAAATAATTCACAGCATCGTTTGCTCTGAGTACAGATCACTTTTACAGCTTCATGAAGTAGAAACATGGTAACTCAAGCCATTACAAAGAGCAGAAATTCTAAGTTGAGCTATCACTGCAAGCTGTGGGCAGGCTGGACCAGGAAACTCTCTGTTCACCTAACTCAGCATGGTCGGGCTTTCTTAATAAATGGGGTCAATGATAAGAGCTGGGTCTTCATCTATTGGCTTCTCTATACCTTCCACACAGCATGTAAGTAGTTGAACAGAATTTCAAAGTTTACTTTCCATCTTCAGGTATCATTATGATGGACTCTACATCAAGAAAAGTTCTTTCTTCTACACTCAGTACTGTTATCTACTGGGTAAAAAAGGCTGTCACAGGTGAGTGTCTGTTACTTAGGTACAAATGTATTTACTATGAGAGTCATCCGTACTTTATTTTTCTATCAGGCTTCAGGTTTCTTTTATGATTTTAATTAATTAACTATTTTATTTATTTACTTATTTATTGATGCTGGTACTGGGACTGGAACTCAGGGCCTGAGTGCTGTCCCTTATCTTTTTTACTCAAAGCGGATACTCTACCATTTGACTCACACCTTTACTTCTGACCTTTTGGGGGTTAATTGGAGATAAGAGTTTCACAGACTTTTCTGCCTGGGCTTGATTTGAACTGTGATCCTCAGATCTCATCCTCCGGAGTAGCTAGGATTACAGGCATGAGTCCCTGGTGCCCTACTTTAAGCCTTTCTTCCTTTCTTTTTTTTCTACTCCTGGGGCTTGAACCCTGAGCCTGAGCACTATCCTTGGGCTTTTTCCTCAAGGCTAGCTCTCTGTCACTTGAGCCACAGCACCACTTCAGCTTTTCTACGTATGTGGTACCAAGGAATCGAACCCAGGTCTTTGTACATGCTAGGCAAGCACTCTACCACTAGTCCAAATCCTGGCCCCAAGCCTTTCTTAAGGATGAAAAAACATGCATCACATTAACCCATTCTGTCAATCTCTGGCCATGTTATTGGCCAGAAAAGTCAACTTTCAGTCCATTTCTTTGGATACTTTTTTTGTTTTTAATTTTAGATGTTATTTCGGGGTCATGTCATTGCAAGGTAAAATGCACATTACCACTTGAGCCACAACTCCAAACCTGATTTTTTGTTTTCTGCTTATTTTTGACAAGGAATCATGTCTTTCACCCATGAACGTGCCTGACCTATATTTCACCTACTTTTAGGTCATCTTTACTGGGATGCCATTATGCAACATGACATCCCCTCTGGCTTCCCAGCTTCCTTTCTCATTAAGAGCAGACACTTCCCAAAGTCTGCTCTTGGTAATTCCTGTTACTGCCCACCTCTTGGCTTCAACACACCTCCTGCCTTATCACCATTGCCTCCCTCACGCATCCTCTCCCCTCCCACTCCCAACTCTTCACAGGACATTCCATTTAGATGACCCACTGAATCTCACACTAAGTTTGGGGAAATCTCAACTTAGAATTATAACCTCGCCCCAAAATGCCTCTGTCTCTTCACTTACTTTAGCTTAGAATACTGTCAGGCAGACTCTGTATGAAGAGAGCCACTGGCACCAGTGGCTCCTGCCTGGAATCTTAGCATGCCAGGAAGCTGAGATCTTAGGATTCCTGTTTGAAGTCAGACTGAGCGAAAAAGTCCATAAGATTCTTGTCTCCAATTAACCAGCAAAAAGCTGAAGTGGAGCTGTGGCCCAAGAGGTAGAGCTCCAGATTTGAGAGAAAAAAGCAAAATGAGAACATGAGTCCCTGAGTTCAAGCCCCAGTACCAGCACACACACACACACACACACACACACACACACACACGAATCTGTACCAACACACACACACACACACACACACACACACACACACACACACACGAATCTGTATGAAGTATCAAGCTATCCTTGACACAACCTTATTAATTCTTCTTTTGAATTCTCTAAACTTGTACTTTGGGATTCCTGGTATTTTCTTTAAGCCCTCATCATATGACACTGCGATTGTAGTTGGCTCAATGTATTGGAGGGTTTCATGTCCACAGCTTGAACAACCTCAGCTCGTGTACTTGGTAGTTAGACCTACAGTCACTGCATTATACTAACCATGTACAAATGGGTTTTTTTTTTCTGTTACTGTTTCCTAAACAGCATTCTTATTGTTTTGTTGCTGTTGTTATAAAGGGGTTATTGTTATACAAGTAAGGTAATGAGCATATTTCTTTCTAAACAGTGTTACTCCTTCCCTTGTTTTTTTTAACTTCCCCCAATTGCCTTCTCCCCAAGTTGTAAAGTTCATTTCCAACAGAGTGCCTAGTGAGTTTCGACGTTTCAGTGGTTCACCCTTTGTCACCATTTCTGTGGTTCCAGTTCTCTTCCACAAATCAGATAAACTATATACAAGACAAGGGGTCCCAAAATCCAAGACAGTGACCACAGAGAATAAACCAGGGACAAAAGAAAAAATAAATAACTGAAAACAGTACACTAAAAATAAAATAAAATAACCTCTTGTTTCCATATCTTGGAGTTCATTTCAAATAGTATCATTTTACATAGTCATATATTCAAAGTTATTGTGCTATTGTGATTATCTGCTAGGACTATCCTAGACATACACTAATTATAGATGAGGGAAACCATGGACTCCATGCTAAATAGCATAATTATTATTAGATAGTATAAAGTTATCTAGAATTGACTTATAAGGGAAGGCTGGGCACTGGTTGTAATCCTGGCTACTTGGGAGGCTGAGATCCAGAGGTTTCTGCCAGCTCAGGCAGAAAAGTCAAGACTCCATCTCTAATTTATCTGCAAAATGCTGGACTGGAGTCATGGCTCCAATGGTAGAGTACCATCTGTGAGCAAGATAGCTTACATGGCTATGTAAGGCCCCAAATTCACACCCAGTTCTGGGATACAACAATATAAAATAGTATATAGATGAACTTAGTTTCTATACAAATACAATTTTACATGAAACTTGAACCCATTGGTCCTGGAACCATGGAACATGCCTGTTATTCTGGCTACATATGAAACATGACATAGGTGGATTACACACACATGTGTGTTGGGGCGGGAAACTAGACTTTAACTCAACAGTAACCAGCAAAAATCAGTACAGAAGGCATGACACAGCAGTAGGAGCACTTGCCTAGAAAATGTGAAGCACTGACTTCAAATCCTACTGCTGCAAGCAAGCAAGCAAACGAACAAATAAAACAGGCTTCATAGAGCCCTGGAGCCTTCCCATCTGAGGCCCTTCCCATGCGAAGATACAGTATTTGTCCTCTTGCTCTTTTGCTTTATCCCATGGAAAGGCATAGCCAAAAAAGGCATCATCTTTGAGGCAGGCAGGGGTAGCACCAGACATCAAAATCTTCTGCCACCACCATCTTAGACCTCTTAACCTCCAGAACTCTGAAAAATAAAAACGTTTTGTTATATGTGACTCTAAGGAGCCCTGTCATGGTTATAGGAACAGATAAGGATATCTGCCCCATTAAGAGCAGGCAGTAAAATAGTGAGGGAAGAAAAGGCAGTGGATGCAGGGCTCTTGCGGTCATTTAGAAGAATGTGGGATGACCATGAGGGCAGCAGGCCTGGGCCAGCAAGAGCTTCCCTTCCACTGATTCAGCTGAACTTCCAAAACTTCAAACTCAGCCTCAAAGTCCTGGCATTCTGCTTCAGACCTGTTCTTCCTCTTAGACCCTTTATTTATCTCTTAGTCACAAAGATGGAAAAGTTACATTAAAAAAGGTAGGGGGAAGAGAGTAGGAAAGAAGCAGTTAGGAAGATTTATTTCAGTTCCTGTTGTAATTCTCTTACTGACTTCACTCCTGAAGAGCTGAGCTGAGGCCTTGTCTTGGTATTTTCCCAGAATGCCCAGCAGCCAGTGAACCCCAGCATTCTGGAGAGTCCTGCAGTGCCATCAGGGCACAAGGACCCTGAATTTGTTTCAGATGTCATGGAGCTGAGTTAGGGTAGGTCTTTGTGGAGAAACACAAATGGGCTTTATCATCAGTGAGGGAGGCAGGGCCACAGAAGGATAAAGCTAAGGACAGCAGAGACATCTGAGCACTAGCAGGTCCTTTCTCATGGGTTCAACACACAACCAACACTCAAGAATGGACACATTGTAAAGTCTTGGCCAAATAAGAGATGGTTATAAATGCATTAAGAATGAAGGGTTGGGGCCGGGAGTTTGGCCTAGTGGTTAAAGTGCTTGCCTAGCATGCAAGAAGACCCGGGTTCGATTCCTCGGTACCACATACATAGAAAAAAGCCAGAAGTGGTGCTGAGGCTCAAGTGGTAGAGCTCTAGCCTTGAGAAAGTCCAAGGACAGGACTCAGGCCCTGAGCTCAAGCCCATGACTGGCAAAACAAAACAAAACAAAACAAGAATGAAGGGTTGCTCTCCATCAAAGTCATATATTTTAAGAAAGACTAAGATACATTTTAAAAGGTAGAAGTATACTAAATGGTAATCAAAGATGAACCGTATTGATGAACATGTTATCTATTTTATTATATAATCTATTATGTAAGGACCCATGTGACAAATTCCTTTTAAAAATTAGATTGCAGGCCCGGGAGTTTGGCCTAGTGGTAGCGTACTTGCCTAGTATGCACAAAGATCCAGCTTCGATTCCTTGGTACCACATACATAGAAAAAGCCAGAAGTGGTGCTGTGGTTCAAGTAGTAGAGCTCTAGCCTTGAGAAAGCCCAAGGACAGTGCTCAGGACCTGAGTTCCAGCCCCAGGACTGGCAAAAAAAAAATAGATCGCACAGTTATCTCTGTTATCAATGTCAGGTAGGCAGAAGTGTGAATTAAAATGTGAATCAAGTAGGTGAACAAGGCTGGGAATGTGGTTTAGTGGTAGAGTGCTTGCCTAGCCTGCATGAAGCCCTAGGTTCAATTCGTCAGTAACACATAAACAGAAAAATCTAGAACTGGAGTTGTGGATCCAGTAGCAGAGCACTAGCCTTGAGCATAGACAGGCTCAGGAACAGGAGCCAGGCCTTGAGTTCAAACCCCAGGACCAGCAAAAAAAAAAAAAAAAAAAGGTTAATTAGATAGAGATCTGTAGACAAGCATTCCAGACAGCAAAAAGAGAATGTGCAAAGGGATAAGTTTAAACAATAGCAAGAAAGGTAAGGTGGAGGTCGGTGGACAAGCCGGAGAGTGGAAGATAAAGAAGGAAATAGAAACAAGAGAATTTGGGGGATTTGTTGAAGCTCTGGAGGACAGGGCATACTGGAGTTTTTACTGAAATACTTTTAATTCTCCCAGAGAGCTAGCCATACTCCATGTGGATTAGATAAGGAACATCTGTGTGTGTTTCTCGACTGCCTGGTCCTAGCACTAGAAACCTGCACGGTCTTATTAAGCAAGTCACAACTTCTGGCACCAGCTCTGAGGAATGAAAGATGCAAAGACATTCTCAGGTGCAGGCAACGCAAAGACTGAGGACCCTGAAAGATGGTCTCACCGAAGTCCTCCAAAGAAGGAAGCTTGGAGCATTGGAGCATTAGGGAAGGACAATCAACAAAAAGGACAGAAATATGGGAAGGTACAAGAGACTCCTTTTTCCTTATGGATTTTATAAATCGTATTTCATGAGTGAAGCAAAAGTCATAATATCCCATACTTAAGGCAATGATATTTTAAGGTGGGAGAAATAAAGGGATCTAAATTTCTACCTTATATCAATGTATGTGAAGTAATGCACCTTCTATCTGATGAATATAATGTAACTCTCTATTAATTACAATAAAAGTATATGGAAAAAATTAATTTCTACCTTATGGGAAAGGTGAGACTCCAGTAACAACAGACTGTAATAAATCCCACGTGGTGGCTGTAATACTCAACTGCTATAAAACAATAAAGAAATAAACCAAAAACACTGTAATTAAATCAAAATGGAATTCAAGAAGCTGTTCAACTATCAAGAGGCAAAAATAAAAAAAATGAAAAACAGATAAGAATCCAAGGAAATAGCTAAATTACCAGCAATGGCCTTAATTGTGAGCTATGTATATACTCTTATCAAAATGAACTTTTGGCAAAGCAGATTTAAGAAGAAAGAAAAATGACTCAAGTACATACTGTTGACAAGAAATTCACTTTGAAGTTGATGGCATAGGCAGATGAAAAATAAAAGAATGAAAGTATAGGCAATTAGGGATTATTCCAGAAAGGTAGAAATGGGTGCTTCACATTTAATCAAATAGACTTCAGAAGAAAGGAAGGTACCACGTAATATTTCTGGGGATATAACCAGGGATATTACATAGTTGTTAAAAATCACCCAGGAGCTAATGGATCACTCCTGTAATCCTAACTATTTAGGAGGCTGAGAGCTGAGGACTGTGGTTGAAGCCAGCCTAGGAAGGAAAATCTGTGAGACTTTCATCTCTAGTTAACTACCAAAAAAAAAAAAAAAAAAAAAAACTAAAGCTGTAACTCAAGTGGTAGAATGCTAGCTTTGAGCACAAAAGCTCAAAGACAGCATCTAGGACCTGTGTTTAGGACCGAAACACAAATACACACACACAATCAATACCCAACAAAATAAGCCATACACAAAAAGCCACATATTCCAGAGGCCCACATGTTGAAAGCTTGGTTAACTAACTATGGAGCTACTGGGAGGTAACAGAACCTCTAGGGACAGGACCGAGCAGGAGAAAGCGAGGTCCTTGGGGCATGGCCTTAAGGGCTAATGGGAGCCCAGCCCCTTGTTTCTCTCTGTTTCGTGCACACTTGTTTCTCACCCACCTGTGAGGTGAACATGCATCTTCCCTGTGTTTCTGCCATTATGTACTGAGCTTGCATAGACCCAAGACAACCCAAATCAAAAGGGACCAAGTTACCAGGGACTGAAACCATGAGCCAAAAACAAAACTTACCTCCTTTAAAGTTGGAATAATAAAGACTAATATGCATTCTAAATGTGTGCACACCTAGCAGCCTACTCCCATCTCCTTTTCCCTCCCAAACAATGTTCCTGCCTCATTTTGATGAGTTGGGGTCTGCTGTAACAAATCTTACCATCGCCACCACTGGATGGTCTTGGGAATCCCCAAGACCAACTCCAGCTTTGAAGCTCCAGTAGGAAACATACCACTCCCCCCATCCCCTCCCCGCCCCGCAACTTGGTATGTATTCATACTTGTGGCTGAGATGTATGGCAGTGACATAGTGAAGATTGACAGTCACATCATAAGGGGAAAGAAGAGTTGAGGGAGATTCTGGAGGAGCTATGTAAGAGTTCCTTGTGCCCTTTCCCTGACAGGTGGGTCCCCAGGAGAGTGCAGTGGTATGAGGGTAATGACTTTGCTCAGGGAAACCCCTTAAAGATGCCATCCAGAGTTCTTATCAGGAGCTTCTCACCTAACACTTCTGTTTAGCACTTGCTGAATTGATAGACACCAAAGGGAAATTACATGCCAGCACAAACTGATTCCATAGAGTCTAGGCACACTGTACCATTTGGAAAACCTCCAAAAGTGAACCCAAGCCAAGAGATAACCTGGTGAGGCCTTTCTGACCACAGCTCTCTCATGCCTGCTGCCTTATCTCTTTCTTGCAGGGTTGCATAAGCCTGTGAATAGGCTGAAAGCACTGAATCATCTCTTTAAATCAATGAATTGTATGGCATACCCATTCTTTCTTACTGAGGTTGTTCATAAAAATCTCAAAGGGAAGAAAAGCTTATTCTAAAAAACTATACAGGTGTAAGCATGGTGGCTCATACCTATAATTCCAGCTACTCCAGAGGTGGAGATCAGGAGGATGTAGTTCAAGGCTAGCTGGACAAAAATAAGATTTCCATCTCTGAACAAAACAAGCTTGGGGTGACATTGGACGTCCTCATGGGCTGGGGTTCAGAGGCGCCTTAAGTCTCGCCTGGAAGGTTTATCTTCTTTTGAATGTCAGGCTTCTGCTGCAAACTTACTCTGTCAGATCATCGATCAGGCCAAGAAACATCCGAGCTTGATCTCCCTTTTTGTGTTTATTGGAGCAAGAAGTACTGGAGCAGCACTGTATGTGACATGCCTGGCTCTGTTCAATCCAGCTGTTAGTTGGGAAAGGAAGAATAACCCAGAACCCTGAAACAAACTGGGTCCCAATGATCAGAGCAAGTTCTACTCCGTGAATGTGGACTACAGCAAATGGAAGAAAGAAGGTCCAGACTTCCAAATTTGAAAAACCCTCATGATAAAGCTGCTGAAAATGAAGGTCTTCCAGAAGCCATCCGTACAATTTTCTACTTCACCAGGATATATCCTGTGCAAATGCCTGACATACTTATGTTGATTTGTTGGATTTATTACACTGATTAATAACTCTCTTAAACTTGAACAAACAAAAACAAAAAACCAAGCTGAGTGTGATAGTACATGCTTGTGGTCCAGGCTATATGGGAAGCATAAGTAGGAAGATCACAGTTTAGGGTTAGCCCCCCAAAACTGTGAGACATAAGCAGGAGGATCACAGTTTAAGGAGAGCACCCTCCCTCCTCCTACCCCTCCCTAGATATCTGAGAAATAACTATAGCAAAAGAGGGCTGAGACAGTAGCAAACAAGATTAACAAAGAAGAATAAAATGAAAGAAACTGCTCTGGCTGGCATTAAGGTACATTGTGCAGCTATAGCAATCAAGTCAATGGAACAGAGAGGAGAATGTAGAACTGCATCCCATTAAACCCACTCAAGGTACCAAAGTAATTCGATGGTGACCTTTTAACAAAGAATGCTGGGCTGACTAGAGACCCAAGCAAAATGAAAGAAAAAAACATCCACAAAAATGTCACCTTAGCTAGGCATTGGTGGCCCACACCTGTAATCCTAGCTACTCAGGAGGTTGAGATATGAGGATCATGGTTCAAAACCAGACTGGGCATGAAAGTAGACTCTTATCGCCAATTAACCACCAGAAAACCAGAAGTGGCACTGTAGCTCAAAGTGGTAGAGCACTAACCTTTGAGCTGAAGAGCTCAGGGACAGTACCTAGACCCAGAGCTCAAGCTCCACAACTGACCAAAGGAAAAAAAAATCTATAGAGGGAAAAATTAATTCAGTTAGGTTAGGCAAGCAAATAATGGTACATCCATACCACTGAACAATATTCAGCAATAAAAAGGAGCAAATCATTAGCCAGGCCCCGTGGCTCATGTCTGTAATCCTAGCTTACTTGGAGGCTGAGATCTGAGGATCACAGTTCAAAGCCAGCCCGGGCACTAAAGTCCATGAGATTCTTATCTCTAACCACTAGAAAACCAGAAGTGGCATTGTGGCTCAAGGGGTAGAGTGGTAGCCTTGAGCTGAAGAACTCAGAGACAATACTCAGGCCCAGGTGTAGGGCAATAGCCTAGAGTTCAAGCCACAGACTGACCAAAAAAAAAAAAAAAAGAGCAAATCATTGACACAATAGCTTGGATGAATCTCCAGGAAGTTTTATTGAAGAATAAACAATTACAACCCCAAGATTATATACCAAATGATTCCATCTTTGAAACAGTCTTAAGTGACAGAAAAAGGTGAGGTTGGCATTTTGTTTGTTTTATGAGATTAGGGTCTTAGTATGTAGTGCAGGCTGACCTTTGACTCTGTATAGACCAAGTAGGCACTGGACTCACAAAATCCCACTCAGCTTCCCAAATGCTGGAATTACAGACATGAGCCACCATGAACTGCAATAAAATTTTTGAAATGGGTAATAGATTGGTAACTGCCAGAAGCTAGGGCCTTGAGTGTAGGAGAATCTAGAGGTGGGTATTGTGAAAAAAGAACTATACAAAGTTGATTTTTGTGTATAGTTTCATCTATATTCTTCCCACTAGTCCTTTGATGGCTGAGTGATTTGCGTATGATTTCCTTGCACCTGTGGCTGATCTTCCATCCCATCCTGTGAGTTTCTCTGGCACAGAGTTTCATCTGCAGTGTGGAAGCAGAGAATATAAAATTGCATTAAAAAGCCCAGCTCAGTGGCTCAAGCCTGTAATCCTACCTACTCAGTAGCTACTGAGATCTGAGGAATGAAGTTCAAAGCCAGCCCAGGCAGTAAAGAATGTGAGACTTTATCTCCATTTAATCTCTAGAAAATGGGAAATGGAGCTGTGGCTGAAGAGCTCAAGGATAGTGGTCAGTCCCAGAGTTCAAGCCCCATGACTCACCAAAATTTGCATAAAAATAGGCAGATGCTAGTGGCTCACATCTGTATTCCAGCTGCTCAGGAGACCGAGATGTGAGGATCAAGGCTCAAAGTCAAGCAGAAAAGCCCTGGAGGCTTATTTTTTTTCAGTTGTAGGGTTTTAACTTGGGGCCTGAGCACTGTCCCTAAACTCTTGCTCTAGGCTAACACTCTTACCAGTTTGAGCCACAGAACCACTTCCAGTTTTCTGGTGGTAATTAGAGATAAGACTCTCAGCTGGGCTGGTTTTGAACTGGGATCGTCAGATCTCATCCTCTTGAGTAGCTAGGATTACATGCGCTAGTGCCTGGCTTAAGCCTATTATCTCCAATTAACTAACAAAATAATCCAGAAGTAGAGTTCTGGCTCAAGTGGTAGAGTGTTAGCCTTGAGTACAAAAGCTCAAGGACAGTGCCCAGGCCCTGAGTTCAAGCCCCAGGACTGGTACAAAAAAAAAAAAAGAAAAAGAAAAGGACATAAAAATAAACACACAGAGAGACAAATGTAAATGTGAATTTAAGTAAAACTTGGGAATTCAAGTAAGATCATGGATTATATCAACAGCCAACCTTGTGCATCCACAGTTTCCAAACCCTCTGATTCAATCTGCCATGAGTGGGAAAATTGTTGGGAAAGACAAATTCTGTCTGTAGTAAACATATAGGTTATTTTAATCATTATTCCCTAGAAGTTTGGCATAGCAACATTTCACATAACATGACATTGTATCAGGCATTTCAAGTCATCTAGAGATGACAAGTTTGTAAGGGGTACACGTGGTTTCCATGCAAAGGTGATGGCATTTTCTATCAGGAACTTGGAGTTCTGCAGAGTCCTGGATCCAATGTACTGTGGATACCAAGAAACGACTCTACTTCATTTTTACAACCTGTTACTACCAGGGAAAATGGAGTAGAGTACAAAAGGGATTGATTGCTCTCAATTATTTCTTATAACAACATATAAATCTATAATAGCCCCAATAAACTCCTTGAATTAAAAAGAATATGGAGCCTAACTCTATAACCTAGGGGAAATATCCAGTGTAGTCCCCGTGATATAGCCTAGCCCACTTGACTCTTGATGACAGTCCAGAAGTGTTTTTTCTCTGAACAACTACAAGCCCAAGCCTGTTCCCTCTCCACAGCTGGAGTTCCACCTTCCTTTCCCTTGGGGGAGCCTGCACACTTCTGGGTGAGAAGTGAAGGGGCTCTGAAGTCGCTTTCCTCCCCTGGAAGTCACCATTCCAGGACAAATGGTTCTTAAGAGTTTCCCTGTCCCCCCTCCCCCTCCTTTTTTCTCTCCCCCCTCCTTTCCCCCTCCCTTCTTTCCTTTCCCTATCTCTGTCTTTCTCCTCTGTCTCTCAGTCTCCACTCTCCCCATCGCCCTTCCCCCCCCCTCTCCGCCAGCCCACCACAACTCACCAGAATTGGGGAATTGTTCTGGTGAAAACTTAATGCGGTGTACACATTGGAACACTTTGGAGGTTTCCCAAAGTGGTTTGCCTTGCTGAAACAGAGTTTCTCTATGTGTACAGTAATGATCATAGATGTAGATAAACTCTCTTACTAATAGTTACCTAAAGGCAGAGTAGGACTTTGGTTGTGGAAGGATTAAAAACAAAATGTCTTGGATTGGGGTGCATCTCATTGTTAGAATACTTCCTTAGTCCATTCAAGGCCATGGGCTAGGAATCAGGACCAGATGTTGCCATCTGCTTAACCTCTGGAAGTGGCTGTCCCTAGGGACACACACACACACACACACACACACACACACACACACACACACACACACACACACACCCAGTGTCACAGGCAGGGCATGCTGAGTTTTACTGCACACTGCTAAGGCAGCATCTGCTCTAGGCAGAGGAGGAGCTCAGGTTTTATTGTCATACAAACAAAAGTTAAGCCTATAATTTGGGGGGTTTTAGTGAAAATGACTGTAAATGTGTAGGATGCATGGTACAAGAAAGAACCTCACAAAGTCCAGAACACGTTGCCACTACCTCCTGTCAAGTGGAGCATGACTTCACAAGGACCCAGCCTCCTGCATCCCCTCCTCTTTAGCTGGCATTCAGCTGGAGATGGGGACATGGGTGCAACTGCCAGCTGAGAAAGTCACTGAGAACCTGAGGCCAAGTTATAAAGTCCTTAGTTGTTGTGTGTGTGTGTGTGTGTGTGTGTGTGTGTGTGTGTGTGTGTGTGTGTGTATCACATGTATAGGAACAGTTCTACTCATTTGTATTCTCTACTCATTCTAAGCTAAAAATCTCTGGTTAATACATTTAAAGAAAATTTCTTTTAATCAGATTCCAGCTAGATGAATCCCTAGCCTATTTAATATAAATTCTGATGGCATTTGTACAGTCTCAAGTCTCCTTCACGGTATATAGACACTAACTCCCACCATTTTCTTCCCTGCCCCCCCCCCGCACTTTCCCCTCTCACACATACACACACACACGCACACACACAGAGTCTAGCACATTAAAAGCCTTTAGAATGCATCTAACACTGTGTTTCCCCATCCACTCTTTGTTCTTCTATCTCTTTGTTCTTTTGCCAGCCCATGATCTCGGGCTGCATCCGTTTGTATGGGCCTGAGCGTGTGGAATGCAGACGGGTCCACAGCTGGCTGTAGGCACAAAACAGGAAAGGCAGAATCTTCCAACACCACCCTTGAGAAAAGTGGGCTCCTGGAAAGCCAGCTGGCAGTCTGGCAATTTGAGCACCACAACCTGAGGGTGCCAGACTCTCCTTGCCCTAGCATGATCCTTTTTCCTTTTTCCTTCCGTTTGAGCAGCCTAACAGAAGGAGCTGGGAGTGGGCTGAGAACCTGTTTGGGGCCCAGGGCCTCCAGGCCAGGCCTGAAAGGAGCCTCTGAGGCCTAGCTCTTCTGTACTAATGAGGTGTCCAAGTTGCAACCCGCTTTTGGCCTTGTCCACCCAATGGTTTTCATGGCTGGTTACAACTTGTTATAGTTATAAAATATATCTGTATTGCCTGTTTGTTCTCTAGCAGCTTGACAAAACATCCATGTTGCAAATTACATCCCAGCTACACCCTTGTCATTTATTAAAGGCTTTGGAGGCAAGCTTCACTCCCAGGCCTTAGCACGGTCCTGAGCCCAAAAGGCATTTGCTTTGAGCAGGCTCACTTGTCTCCTGCCAGTGTAACGTCTTTTTTGCTGTCTTCCAGGGACATTTCACCACTACCACCATCACCACCCACCCCGGCAGCTGAGTTTCTCCTTAACGTGAATAGAGGTTCCCTGCCCCCCAGGCCATCATTTTGCAATTAAGTTGTTCATAAAACCTAATGGGTCAGGAAACAGTTCAGTGGCAGATGAACAACAATCCCCAATGCAGAAATGACTCAGTCACGAGGCTCAGCATGCCAGATTTTAAAATAGCACTGTCCCCATCGGTTTTGGGTTTTAAGATTAGTTGTATGATAGACTTGTGTCTCAGTCCTCTTTATGACCTGTTTTAGCCAACTTGTTTTTGAATAAAGTAACATGGTTTTCACACTTGGGGCTGTACTGTACAGAGCCAGGCAAGTCATTTACGGGTTCCTAAAGAAGCCAGCTTTCCCTGAGCACTCCAGTGGGGGCCCAGAGCCTGGAAGAGTCTCTAAGACACAGGTGAATTCTGGGAAGGATCTTTGGGTCATTCAATCCCTTTACCGTGTGCTGTGTGTATGTGTTTGTGCACGTGCATGAGCACACACATACGTACAAGTATATGTGTGCTGCTGGGGACAAATCCAGGGCTTCATGTAAGCTACATCGGTACTCTACCATTGAACTACCTCCCCAACCCTGTATGATTTTTGTTTTTCTGCCAGATGAATGAGCATCCTTAAAGAATAAGGGTAGACACTAGTGGACTCTGGAATGCGATCTGGGTCTCCAACTCTGTTCTCTTTGGTTTGTCTCATGTTTAAAATAGGGTAACAGGGGCCGGGAGTTTGGCCTAGTGGTTAAAGTGCTTGCCTAGCATGCACGAAGACCCGGGTTCGATTCCTCGGTACCACATACATAGAAAAAAGCCGGAAGTGGTGCTGAGGCTCAAGTGGTAGAGCTCTAGCCTTGAGAAAGTCCAAGGACAGTGTTCAGGCCCTGAGCTCAAGCCCAGGACTGGCAAAAAAAAAAAAAAATAGGGTAACAGATCTTGTCTGCCTTCCAGACAGATCCATATTATTAGTGTAATCAAGATCATATAAACATTTGCAATCATCATGTCATATGTCCTTGAATGAATTACATATCTATTTACCTATTATTTCCTTCTTTTTGTAGTTGTTGTCAGTCATGGGACTTGTACACTAGGCCTGGGCACTGTCCCTGAGCTGTTCAGCTCAAGGCTACTGCTCTACTCCTTGAGCACAGCAGTTCCTCAGATCTCAGCCTCCTGAGTAGCTAGGATTACAGACCACCGAGCCCGGCTTCTGTTTACCATTTTAACTTTATATATTAAAATATTTATGAAGATGCCAGGCACCAGTGGCTCATATCTATAATCCTAGCTGCTCAGGAGGCTGAGATCTGAGGATCAAGATTAGAAGCTAGTCTGTGCAAGAGAGTTCATAAGACTATTGTATCCAATTAACCAGCAAAAGGCTAGAAGTAAAATAGTGGGTCAAATGGTAGAACACCAGCCTTGAGTGAAAAGGCTAAAGGATAGCACCCAGACCCCTCTGAGTTAAAGCCCCAGCACACACACAGACACACAGACACACACACACACACACACACACACACACACTCTAATCAAAATGCAAGCCATTCTTTCATATGCTCTAAAAAAAAAGCCCTGTGGGTAGAATCTAGTTGATGGGGAGGCGAAACGCCTCTGCTTTGGAAGCCTGCACTGGACATGTATGGTACATGAATTAGAGTTTATTACATTTTTCTCCTCTTACCATTGTAATTGCTTCAAGTTGTTTCTCTGCCTGCCGTTAGAGAGATTTGTGAGAGCAGATTGCCATGCCAGAATGATGTAAATGAAAGTCTGGATTAATGACCAGTGATGTCAAAACCTGAGAATGTGGATCGTACTTAGACCAAAGCAAAAGGCTGAGAAGAGTGTATTTCGCTAACATTACTAAAAAGACTTGGTGGGAATTTTTTTAAGATTAGTTGTATGTGATAGACTTGTGGCTCAGCACACTTTATGACCTGATCTAGCCAAATTGTTTTTGAATAAAGTAACATGGTTTTCACATTGGGCCTACACTATATGGAGCTGGGTGAGTCATTTGCGGGTTCCTAAAGAAGCCAGCTTTCCCTGAGCACTCCAGTGGGGGCCCAGAGCCTGGAAGAGTCTCTAAGCTCTGTGTGAATTCTGGGAAGGATCTTTGGGTCATTCAATCCCATTCCTTCTCTTTACAGAGGGGATAGAAAATGGAGGCTCTTAGCTGGGCATGCTCAGCTCATGCCTGTGATCCTAGCTATCTACTCGGGAGGTTGAGATCTGAGGATTGCAACCCAGGCAGGAAACTTACTTCCAATTAACCACAAATAAATAAGTAAATAAATCTGGAGGTGAAGCAGTGGCTCAAGTGGTAGAGGTCAGCGTTGAGTGAAAAAGCTAAAGGACAGCACCTAAGCTCTGACTTCAAGACCCAGTCCCAGAATAAGAAATGAAATGAAATGAAATAAAATGGACTTCCTTACCCCCAGCTCAAGGAGCTAGACAAGGATGTGGCTTTGTTACTTGGGAGCATTCTCAGCCTTCTGTCACCAGCTGAACTCTCTAACCTCCAGTGGTTTAACCTCCCACACACAACCATGAAAAGCTTGCTGTGCAGCCCGCAGGACCACAGACAACCTCACAGAACAGATCTGCCCGGGGTCACTCGTGTGCCACGGGCTTTGGGTTTGGGGTTTGTTTTTTTTTTAAGTTTAGTGATTGGAAACCAGGAAAATTCTTCGAGGGACCTCAGCAAACAGGCAGAAAAAGACCTCTTCTGGGACTGGAGCTTTTCTTTCCCAGCAGGGCCAGGCCTGGCGTGGTGTGTGGTTTCATGACAATGACTGTGTTTTTGATCAATGTCTAGTAAGAGTCCCACAGGCCTGAATCTGAACGGCTCTGAGTCAGGGAGCCCAGAGACTCAGCTGCCCTGGCTGGCCCAGGGGAAGTTTACTCTTCAGGCCTGTTCTGCCCTCCCCTGTGCTAGGCCTTCCTGAGTAGCTAGAACCACTGGCCCCCAGCTAGAGCCTGTCTCTTGAAGTAGGGGAGAAGGAAGAGATAACAGCCCTTCCTTTGGACAAGTGAGCTGTCTGCAGGTCAGGGCAAGAGGGGTAATTTGTGATTAATGAGTAAATCTCTTCATATCTTTCCCTTTCCCATGGCATTATTTCAATGAATAAAAGACCCCAGTTATTATTAAAAGGTAATGTAGTGTTCCAGTTAGGGTTTCCTTCATCCACGAACCTCAATATAGCAAGCAGTGTCCTCAGTCTTCCTTATAAAGCCGTGGAAGAGCTGGGCGCAGTGGCTCACGCCTGTAATCCTAGCTGCTCAGGAGGCTGAGGGTCAAGGTTCAAAGCCAGCCCGGGCACAAAAGGATCTGAGACTCTTATCTCCAATTAACCTCCAATAAGGGGAAGTCGGGCTACGTTCAAGGGTAAGGTGGTAGCCTCGAGCTGAAGAGCTCAGGGACAGCGCCCGGGCTGAGTTCAAGCCCCATGACCCCCTGCCACACACACACCAAAAAAAAAAAAAAAAAAGCCATGGGAGGTAATGCTCCTTCCTCTCAACACTTGGTGAATTAAACTCATATACATGAGTATTAACCACACTGCAGGAATTTGGGGATTTCATATAAAAACTGGGAATACTTAAGACCATTATTCAGCCATAACCAGCATTGCTCATCATTTCAGAGCTATGAGACTCAGGGTTAGAGGAGGGGTGAGTGAGGAGGCTGAAGGCTCTCCTTGCCATTCTCTTTAGGTTGATCCAGGCTTCTAGCTTCAGGATTCTTGTTCTGAGTATCCAGAGGAATGTCCCAGGAAGATTACTGCTATTATCAAAAGAGTTTCATGCAGGGAGGGCGTGGTGGCTCACACCTTTAATGCTGAGATCTGAGAATCACGGTTCAAAGCCAGCCTGAGCACTAAAGTCCGAGAGACTCTTACCGCCAATTAATCTCCAGAAAACGGGAAATAGCGCTGTGGTTCAAAAGGTAGGGCAGTAGCCTTAAGCTGAAGAGCTCAGGAACAATGCCCAGGCACAGAGTTCAAGTCCCACGACCGACCAAAAAAAAAAGTAAATGGATGCAAGGATGAATGGTTTAGGCAGATGGGTGAACGGAATGGATGGCTGTTTGTATCGATGGATGAATGAATTAACAGATAAAAGGCACTCAGTATATTCCTACTATGATCTTGTATTCATTTTTCATGGAACACATGCTAGGAACAGCATGCTGACACAACGGAGTTGTAGAGAAATGGCACTTTTTCCAACTTCATTGAAGGGTATCTCATCAGTGAGTTTTAAGGCATCTCTAAAGGCTGAGGAGCATTTTTTTTTCTGGTTAAGTTCCTTTGCGGTCTTTTGTTGGATGAATTTTCATTTCTGGTATATTTTATGTCTTATTTTATTATAGGCTTAATTCCTAGTCCATTTATGGTTTGTTGTTTGGGTTGATACAATGTTCCAGAACCTACAGAAGTGGCTCTATATAAAATCTACCTGGGCAAATTCCTTCCTTGCTTAGAGTTAGTCTTCTTTTCTGGGGAGGAGGGAGTCTTAGAGGTTGAATTTAGGGCCTGAGTGCTCTCCCTGAGCTTGTATTCCTTGAGGTTAGTTATTACTTGAGGTTACCACTTGAGCCACAGCTCTGGTTCCAACTTTTGGCGGTTAACTGGAGGTAGCAATCTCACTGAATTTCCTTTCAGGACTAGCTTTGAATCTCAATCCTCAGAGTTCAGCCTTCTAGTAGCTAGGATTACAAGTATGAACCAGCAGCACCTGGCTGGTTGCTTTCTTTTTACTGTGACTTTACATGGCTTTTCCTCTGTGCATGCATTGCAGGTTGATTCTGTTGGGTTTAAGCATTCCCTTCTTCTTTGTGAACAGCAAAGAAAACATCATTTTAGTTAAGAATTACAGAAATAGGCTGGACACTAGGATTAGAAGCTAGTAAGCTAGCCAGGTGCTGCTGAGACCTAAAGGATCAAAGTTTGAAGTTAGCCTAGGCAGAAAAAAGTAACCAGCAAAATCCAGGCTAAGGGCATGGATTAAGTGGTAGAGCACCAGCCATGACCATGAACAAACCAAAGCTCCATGCCCTATGTTCAAGAAAAAAACAACAACAGAGTAAGAGAAGCTGGGGATGGACTCAAATCAACTTGTTGAGTCACTGGGAATTGGGAGGTTATAGATGTGAAGCAGAATAGGGACACTCATGTCTTTTATGTGTGGAGATTTTCCTGGGATTCAGGTGTCACCTTTTTTCTCTTTCCAGTGGTTATCATAATAATTTCTGTTAGGGCCCTGGTAGTTGTATCCTTCCACAAATAGGATCCTAAGGCTGTATGACAGTAGCATCCATCTTAAGTCCAACCAGTCTCAGCAAGGCTCCTACCCCAGGGACTTCTAGCCTATAGGCTAGACACTAGAGCCCTCAATTAATTTTAATTATCTCCTTAGAAATCTGTCTTCAACTGTGTGGCACTGGTGGCTACTGAGGAGGCTAAAATCTGAGGATCAAGGTTCAAAGCCAGCCTGGGCACAAAAAGACCTGAGACTCTTATCTCCAATTAACCTCTAGAAAATGGGAAGTGGGGCTTGGCTCAAGGGTAGGGTGGTAGCCTTGAGCTGAAGAGCTCAGGGACAGTCGCCAGTACAAGTTCCAGCCCCATGAGCCACGAAAAAGAAAAAAGAAATTCTGTCTCCAAACATTCACATTAGAGTGAGGGTTTTAATATATGAACTGGGATAGGAAGGAATGAATGAGTCAGTCTATTACACATGACATCACAAAGTATTTCAAATGTGCTGACCTTCAAGAATTGTCCATCATCCTATGTGCAGGATTTGTGCAGCTGTCCTTTGGGGTTGAATGAATCTTAGGACCCATGAGTCCCTTTACATTGGAATATAAAATTTAGGCAAATGAATGGCAGAGGAAGGGTAGGCTAATACAGTCTTAATACTCAATGTATGTATATAAAAATGGAAACAGGGCTGGGCATGCTGGCTCACACCTGGAATCCTAGCTACTCAGGAGGCTGAGATCTGAGGATCACAGTTCAAAGACAGCCTGGGACTCTTATCTCCAATTAACCACTAGAAAACCAGAGCTGTGGCTCCAGGGGTAGGACAGTAGCCTTGAGCTAAAGAGCTCTGAGACAACATCCAGGCCCAGAGTTCAAGCTCCATGACCACAAAAAACAATAACAACAACAAAAAAACAGAACCAGGTAGTTTGAGGGGATAGGTAGGGTTGGGAGAAATTGGGGAGAATGATGAAAGGGATCATGTTGATAAAGATGGCGTATACTTACAAATTTATAGTTAAATTGTTATATATTAACTTGAAAACCCTTTGTACAACCACTTAAAGATAAAATGAAATTTATTTCTTTATAACAACTCATGAAAAAATGAAAAAAATGGGGCTAGGAGTTTAGCCTAGTGGTAGAGTGCTTGCCTAGCATACATGAATACCCAGGTTTGATTCCTCAGTACCACATACATAGAAAAGAGCTGGAAGTGGTGCTGTGGCTCAAGTGGTAGAGCTCTACCTTTGAGAAAAGTCCAAGGACAGTGCTGAGGCCCTGAGTTCAAGCCCCACGACTGGTAAAAAAAAAAAAAAGAAAAAATGAAAAAGCCACAGGGCACTGGCAGCTCATAACTGTAATTAGTTATTCAAGAGGCTTAGATTTGAAGAATGTGGTTCAAGCCAGCCTGGACAGGAATGTCCATGAGACTATTAACTCTAATTAACCACCACAAGACAGAAATAGAGCTATGGCTCAAGTGGTAGAGTGCTAACTGTGAGTGAAAAAGCTCAGAGGCAGCACCCAGGTTCTGAATTCAAGTCCCAGGACTGGTGTACTTACGTGCACACACACAGACACACATATATCCATATATGCATACATACACAGATAGATAGATAGATAGATAGATAGATAGATAGATAGATAGACAGACAGATAGATAGATAGATGCTGGGTACCAGTAATTCACATCTATAATCTTCTCTATTTAGACCTGAGGATCACTGTTCAGAGCCAGTACAGGCAGGAAAGTCCAGGAGACTCTTATCTCCAATTAGCCAGAAAGTGAAAAAGTGAAACTGTGGCTAAAGTGGTAGAGATCCAGCCTGAAGCAAAAACCCTAAGGGACAGCATCTAGGCTCAGAATTCAAGTCCTAATATGAGCACTCATGTGCACACACACACACACACACACACACACACACACACACACACACACAGCTGTGTATGGTATAGCTAATGCTGACAAACAGTGTACAAGCAGGCAGGGATGCAGGATCGTCTTGTGTGAAATGAAAGCCACTGTCACCAGTGTGTCCTCTTCTTCCTCTCCTGTCATAGGCCGTTTGTCACAGCAATTGATGCCCAGCATCCAGGGCAGAGTACCAATTATTATCTTCTTCTGTCTGTGCTCAGGTAGAGCTTGCATGTCCAGTTGTGAGGACATGTATTGACTTGGGATGAACATAAACATATCTGTCCTTCACTCAACCATAGCCCTGAGCTATTAGGAAACCTGCCCTTCTGTACCCAGAGAAGGTGTGTGACCCCTAGGGTGAGTGGGAGACCTTGGAAAAATGTACAATATCACAAGAATGGGATTGGATCTGTTGTTCTCTTATACATATGTTTCCATTATAACAAGTGACTTTCCATGTCTATTGTTAATTACCAATTTCTTACTCTGTGAAGAAAATCTGCCACACCCAGCAACTCAGAAGATGTTTTCCCTTTTGGGTTGATCATTTGAAAAGTTCTAAAACCAAGAACTAGTAAGATTTCACTTTCATGTCAATTTTTCTTCTCATACTGGGCATATAGAAGCCACGATGACATCATATCCATCAAATGAGTATAGGGTTGTCCCAGTTACAAAAATAGTTTGTTTAAAAAAAATCCTCCAAATTGGGAGATCTTCACTAGCCATATCACAGACAAGGGCCTCATATGTAAAATATACTTAGTTCTTAATAAAGACCCCAAACACAATAAATTAAAGAAAGTTTGGACAAATTGGACTGTATTAAACTGCAGAGCTTCTGTATGGCAAAGGACATAGCTAGCAAGTTACATAGAAAGCCCACAGAATGGGAGAAGGTCTTCACTAGCCATACAACAAAGGCCTCATATCTAAAGTATATCTACAGCTAAAAACATTGAATCTCTCCAAAAGAATTCTTCAAAGAAACAACCATCCCATTAAAAGATGGGCTAAAGACTTAAAGAGACTTCTCTGAAGAAGAAATAAGAATGGCCTTAGACACATGAAGAAATGCTCAACATCTCTGGTCATAAAAGAAATGCAAATCAAAACAACCCTAAGATTCCACCTCACTCCAGTTAGAATGGCCAGGATCAAGAAATCTAATAACAACAGATGCTGTTGGTGGGAGTGTAAACTCATTCAATCCCTATGGAAAGTAGTATGGCGATTCCTCAAAAGACTAAACATAGAGCTCCACTATGACCCAGCAATTTCTCTCCTTGGCATTTACCCAAATGTCCAGAAACAAGTACATACTCAAATATACTTGGAACTCAAAAAATTAAGTCACCCCAAAACAAACCCTCAAAGAAACAATCACTCCATTAAAAGGTGGGCTAAAGACTTAAAGAGAGATGTATCTGAAGAGGAAATATGAATGGCCAATAGACATATAAAGAAATGATCGACATCGCTGGCCATAAAAGAAATTCAAATCAAAACAGCTTTGAGATTCCGCCTCACCCCAGTTAGAATGGCCATGATCAAGAAATCTAATATCATGAGATGCTGGCGGGGATGTGGCTAGAAGGGAATGCTAATGGTATAGCCACTCTGGAAAGCAGTATATCGATTCCTCAAAAAACTAAACATAGAGCTCCCCTATGCCCAGCAATCCCATTTCTGGGCATTTAACCAAATGTCCACAAACAAGACCATACTAAAACTACTAGTATAACCATGTTCATTGCAGCATTATTTACCATAGCTAAGATATGGAGTGAACCCAGATGCCCCTCAGTAGATGAATGGATCAAGAAAATGTGATTACACATACACACACACACGCACACACACACACACACACACACACACACACACACACACACACAATGGAATTCTATGTTCCATCAGAAAGAATGACATCATCAGGGGCCAGGAACGTGGCCTAGTGGTAGAGTGGTTGCCTAGCATGCACAAAGCCCTGGGTTCAATTCCTCAGAACCACGTACACAGAAAAAAAGTCAGAAGTCTGTTATGGCTCAAGGGGTAGAGCATTAGCTTTGAGAAAAAAAATAAAAACCCGGGAACAGTGCTCAGGCCCTGAGTTCAAGCTTCAAGACTGGGGGAGGGAGGGACGGCGGGGAGAATGACAAAATCATATTCAATAAAGTAAGCCAGAACCACAGAAACATAGACTACCATGGTTTCCCTCATTTGTAATAATTAGTATATGCCTAGGATTTTCTTTTTTTTTTTTTTGCCAGTCCTGGGCTTGAGGTCAGGGCCTGAGCACTGTCCTTGGACTTTCTCAAGGCTAGAGCTCTACCACTTGAGCCTCAGCACCACTTCCAGCTTTTTCTATATATGTGGTACCAAGGAATCGAACCCGGGTCTTCATGCATGCTAGGCAAGCACTTTAACCACTAGGCCAAGTTCCTGGCCCGCCTAGGATTTTCTTAACAAAAGATCACAATTGCTCCATTGCTTTGCACATATGACCATATAAGATGATGCTAAGCAAAATGAACTCCAGGATGTGGAAACAAGAGGTTTTTCTTTGTAGTAGTTGTTTTCAATGTACTAAATGAAATTATTTCTCTTTTCTTTTGTTGTCCCCCCTATGGTTTATTCCCTGTTGGCGCTGTATCTGATCTTGGTACCTAGTGTATTGTATATATGTGAATTTGAATTAGGGAAGGGAAGGGGAACAATAAATGGTGAGACAAAAGGGTAAATGAATGTAGCAGTGATACATACAAGACAATATGTTGAAAATGAACTCTACAACTTTGGGGGGGGAGAAAAACATGGGAGGAGGGTAACAATTTTCAACAAGAAATAGACTCATTACCTTACATATGTAACTGTAACCCCTCTGTACATCATTCTGACAATAAAATTAAATTAAAAAAAATCCTCCAAACCCCAATAGGGAAAGAAGTAAAACTCTCCCTCTTTGATATGTTCCTGTATTTAAAGAACCCTACAGGCTCCTCTCCCAAGTTATACGCTGATCCTAAACCTTTGCAAATAGCAGGGATAAAATGAACACACGCAAACCAGTAGCTTTGGCGCAGATTGGTTGGGTGGGTCGTTGGGACAGCGTTGTCCCTTAGCTCGTCAAAGGCACCTCTTCACTGCAGAACAGTGGCAGCGCGGTGGGCCAAGAAATGGCCTGATATTCCGGCTTTGGGTGAGAGAAAAATGGCCCAAACCAAGCCCCATCGCTACAGGCCTGGCTCTTGGAGAGAAATCTTGGAGAGCCTGGCTCTTGGAGAGAAATCCACCGAGCTTCTCATGAGGGAGCTACCTTTCCCAGGATTTTAAAACAGACCTGAGGTTTCAGAGTGCTGCCATGGGGGGGTTCAGGAGGCTAGTGAAGCATAGGGGTCTGTTTGAAGATAGCAGGCTGGGTGCCATCCACGCCAAGAGAGTCACCGTCATACCCAAAGACATTCAGTTGGCTGACGGGATACGGGCAGAGTGAGCTTAAGTGAAGGCAGTGTTTATGGCGTTTTGTAATAAATTCTGTGAAATACTTGGGTTTAGTTTGTGACTTATTTTTGTAAGAATTTGTTTATAATATGTTGCATTTGTACTTAAGTCATTCCTTCTTTCACTCGGGATGAATGGGAAAGTGACTTCACAGACGTCAGTGGTGCCCACTGGGCTCAGGAGTGACAAGTTGCTAATATGCAGAAGGGCTGGGTGATACTTCTTCTCATGATGCATGCTTCTGTATGTTCATGACGAGTTAGGTAGCTATTAAGGTACTAGAATTGATAAATGTGTACAGGGTCTTTTGGCAATAAAACTGGTTAAGACTTGATCCAAGTGTTTAACAATTGGTTAACTGGTTATGACTTGACCAAGTGTTTAACAGCGGTGATAGAATGTGGGCTTTTTCAAGGGTGAAGATACAAGTCTTAACCACAGTGTAACTTACAATATCCTTAAAAAAAAAAAGTAAAACCTGGCAGCTAGAGAATACACTATGTGCATTTATAATAGCTATTTTATATATTGCAGTGTCAAAACTTTTAAATTAAATGTTTTACATCACAAGTGGTGGGGGAGTCTTGTCATTAAGGTGTGTATAATTTAGAGTCCAGTTGGTTTTCTCCTAACTAGACTGCTGTCTGCATATTAATACCTGGCATAAGTCCTCATTCTACCACATGCTAACTAACTCTCTAGCTAGTAATGCAAACACTAACAGAGATTTTTATTTTAAGGGCTCTAGAATAAAAGTTACTCACACCAGCATCATCTGTTATTAATCTAAGCTAGTTAGCGCAGCTTTCCATTGTGTTGTGATTGATTTTATAACTAGGCCTAGGTTTTTTTTCCCCCCTTAGAGGAAATAATACCACGGTTTGTTCTTTTCCTAGTGGAGTTTAGTGTGAACTTGAATGGGGGAGGAGCATTGCAGATGCAGCTAGTTAGCCCCATGCTGACCCAAGATGGTGTTTGGTTAGGTTACTTCTGCTTACTGTCCTAGGAAAACCCCTTTTCTAGAGATGGTCTTCCAGATTCATCCTATTGAACTTCTTAGGTCAATTATATATGTTGACTAAACTTACAAATAAACTTGTTTGTCCAAAAAAAAAATCCCCAAAAAGTAGCTTTTCTGTATGCCAATAATCAGAAAACCAAGACTGAAGTCAAGAAAGCAACTCCATTTACAATAGCCTCAAAAAAATACCTAGTAATTAACCAAATATGTAAAGAACCTCTATGATTAAAAAAAACTTTGAAAATCTGTAAAAGGAAATTAAAGCAGATTTAAGAAAATGAAAATACCTTCCATGCTCCTAGATCGGAAGGATTAAATCACAAAAATGGCAATACTATCAAAAATTATCTACAGATTCAATGCAGTACCCATCAAAATTCCAACAGCATTCTTCAATGATATAGAGAAAATAACCCCAAAATTCATATGGAGTAACAGAAGACCCCAAATAATGAAAACAATCCTTAGCAGGAAGGACAGTGCTGGAAGAATATCAATATAAACTTCTAACTTTATTACAAGGTTATACTACTAGTAATAATAATTTTAACCCCCCCTTTTTTCTTCTTTTTTTTCTCTTTTTCTTTTTTCTTTCCCTATGGTTTATCCTCCGTCGTTGCTTTATCCCACTTTGGTACCTGGTGCATCGTACATACACTGATTTACTTATTGAAATCAGGGAAGAGAAGGGAAAAAACAAGAGGATGAGTCAAATAACAAAGGAAGAACTGATGTAACAGAGACAATATATTGGAGATGAACTCTACAACCCGGATGGGAAAGGGAGGAAAAGTGGGAGAAAACATGAGAAGGAGTAACAATGTTCAAGAAGTAAGATACCCAGTACCATACAAGTGTAACTGTGAACCCACTATACTATGACAATAAAAAATTTATTTAAAAAAAAAACAGCTTGGTACTGGCACAAAAATAGAACTGAGGACCAATGAAATAGAATAGAAGGGGCCTTATTTGTAGAGTGCTTGCCTAGCTTGCATGAAGCCTCAGAGAAACATAGGTTGTATGGTTTCCCTCATTAATAGTCATTAGAATGTGCCTATAAATCTATAAGTAAACACAATGGATGGTAAAAGACTTAAAAAAACTTACACTTGGACATGATAAACAGAACTCACAACATTCACACAGTGAGAACAAAGGAGGCTATTCTTAAGGGAGGATCACAAGGGCTTAATAGCTATGAACATATATGATCATATAAGATGATATTTATCAAAATGAATGCAAGAAATGGAAATGAGGTTTTAGTTATTTTGGTTTTTGTTATTGTTTTAGTTGGTTTTTTTTCCTTCGTCATTGTTTTTTATTTCTGTACCTTTGTCTTGCTTGTAAGTTTATCTGTTTGGGGAACAGTAAAGGGGAGCACAGAAATGGTGGGATAAAGGGTAAACAAATGCAGTAGTGATGCTCACTAGACACTGTGTTGAAAATGAATCATACAACTTGGGGGGGTCAGAGAGTCAGGAGGAAAGATAAAATCTGGAGAAAATAGGGGCAGTGACGCTGCTCAAAAAGATGTGTACTTATTACCTGATATATAAAACTGTTACCCCCTTTACATCATCTTTACAATAAAAATTTTTTAAAAATAGAAAAAAACCCAAGCACATGATAATCACCATTGCTAGATGGAAACTTGGAGGAAGATTTTTAATTAAATGTTACCCCCCAAATAAATAGTCTTGCTGCAAGAAGATTTTCATTCTTGTATTCAGAGACAGGTGTCTTGCTAAAACGACTGCTCTCCTATTAATTTTTTCACAGCAGAGACATGGTTGCCTTTGAAAAATCTCCTTACTATAACAGCATTATCCAACAAGAAGAAACAGTGAGTACTGAGTAAAACAGAACTATTATCATTCCAGCAATATTCCATCATTCCTTAAGTAGGTGCCACTGTTTTTCTGTGTGTGTCCTTGTGTGGGTAAGGTCTTACCAATCACCTGTGACTTTTTGAATTTCCACTATGACCAAGCACTGTGCAGGAACAGATATGGCTCCTGTCCTTGGGAACGTCCTACTTAGCTACAAATTCGATGCTTAACAATATATTTTAAGTTATAATTAAAAGGAAAGCCAGTGCAAGTGGCTACAGCCTATAATCCTAACTACTCAAGAGGCTGTGATATGAGAATCGTAATTCAAAACCAACCAGGCAGGAAAGTCAGAGAGACTCATCTCCAACACCCAAAAGCTGGAAGTAGAGTTATGGCTAAAATAAGTAGAACATTAGACCTAAGCAAAAAAAAAAAGCAAGAAAACACCTCAGGGACAGCACTCAAGTCTCGAGTTCAAGACCTGGGATTGGCACACAGGCTGCTAGCAATAAATCTTCCTGAAAGTATCTCTACATTACCGTATCTTACTCATATACAGTAAGAATAATATAAAAGTAATCTTTTCTATATTATATATAATATCACTCTTAGAATTAGGATACTAGGGTAATTAGTAACTAATCCATTGTGTTGTAAGTTGAATTTTTCTTTATTGGGCAAAACAATATGATAGTACTGAGACATTGTCTTAGTTCAGGGTGCTATGACAAAATATAGTGACAAAATGCTATAAGCTTATACAACAGATTTGTTCCTCATGGCTCTAGGGGCTGGAGTTCGAGGCCAGTGAGTCAGCATGGCCGGGGTCTGGTGAGATCCTCTTTTGTACCCAAAACATGCACCCAAAAGATGGCCACCACCTGGTGTTGTGTTTTAGGTGGCATCCTCTAGCCACTGCTGGCCCCTCCCGACCTTTTCCAGATACCATCATACCAGGACTGATGGATGACCTGCGAAATGTAGAGGCAGCGGGGAGGCTGTGGTGGGCCAGAGTCATGAGTAAGGGCATTACAGGAAAGGCAACCTGTATTTATTTCCTCCTCTCCTATAACAAATTAGCATAAAGTCAGTGGCTTAAAATAACACAAACTGCCAGGCACCAGTGGCTCCTGGCTGGAATTCTAGCTATTCAGGAGGCTGACATCTGAGGACTGAGGTTTGAAGCCAACCTGGGCAGAAAAGTCTGTGAGACTCTTTATCTCCTAATCAGCAAAAAGCCTGAGGTAGAGGTATGACTCCATTAGTAAAGCACCAGCTTTAAGCAAATTAAAAGGCTAAGCAAGAGCACAAAGCTATGAGTTCAGACCCCCATATTGGCTTGCACGCATGTGCCCGCACAAGCGCGCGAGCACACACACACACACACACACACACACACACACACACACACAACAATAATACAAACTGATTATGTGGCAGTTCTTGCCAGGCTAAGCTCCGGGTGTCTTCAGGCAGTGGAGGAGAATCTGTCTCGTTCCCTTCCCAGCTTCTAGGGGCCACCCACACGTCTTGGCTCATGACATCTTATTCCATCTTTAAAGCCAGCAAAGGCAGATGGAGTCCTTTTCATGCTGTCTTCCCTCTGGTTCTCAGCAGCTGAGAAAGATCACATGTTTTTAATGACCTCTGTTTCTCTATCCCAGGGCCCTTAACTGGCTTCCTTCTGCCAACTCCCCAAGGCCATGTAAGATAATACAGTTCAGGCTTGTGCATGCCCTTGGGTGCCATTAATCTGCCACAGGCACTGTCCTTGAGCTGATCCTGGAAGGTATCACTGGGCTTATTTCATCTTGGGGGTGTTACTTCTGTTACAGCAGAGGTGATCCTACAGAGACAGTGAGGAGCTAGGTGTGAGAATGTGGGAAGCTTTGAAGCGAGAGGAGAGGTGGAGGTCCAGATGGTGCAGGGATGATTGACGTCAGACTGAGGAATTTGGATTTCAGCCAAGAGACTATTGAACATCATGGAGGCATCCCATAAAGGAGAATGGCTGGGTATATTTGCTTTGGGGATATATTTCTAGAAAGCCTGTGCTTTAGGATAGGGAAAGGCGATGGGGGGGTGGAGCGGAGAAAAAGAAAACAACAAAAAAAACCCCCAGGATACTCAGGATAATTGATGGAGCAACACAGGAGAGACAGATGGTGGCTAGCGTAGCACAGATTGTAGGAAGCTATCTCCATGCCGTCTTCAGAGGCCGATATATAATGTCTTGTATCAGAATGCTTACAATAAGCCAGATGCTGGTGGCTTATGAATCTAATCCCAACTGCTCAGGAGGCTGAGATCTGAGGATGAGGTTCAAAGCTAGCCTAAACAGGAAAGTCTTTGCATCTCTTATCTCCCATTAACCACCACAAATCTGGAAGTGGTGCTGCAGCTCCAAGTGGTAGAGTGCTAGCCTTGAGCAGAAAAGCTCAGGGACAGAACCCAGGCCCTGAGTTCAAGTCCAAGGACCAACCAAAAAAGAAAGCTCATAAGGAGGAAAGGCTTGCTTGGGCTCACCATTTGGGGGGATTTAGTCCATAATCCACTGATCCCATTGCTTTGGTGCCCGTGATGGAGCATGGTGGGGCAAAGCTAATTCACTTTATAACTGCAACATGAAAAAAGCGAGAGGAAGAAGAAGAGACCAGCGTCCATCCTTGGGTGGTATGCCCTAAAGTGGTCTACAGATCTCCCACGAAGCCCTTCCTCTTAAAATTCACCACCTCCCAATCATGCCACAGATTGGGAATCAAGGCTTTAATAGCTGGGTCTTTGTGAAATAACATGTAACATCCGATCTATAGCACATATGCTCACTAAAGATTGAATAAATGGTCGTTTTTTAAGCGCATTTTGGGGAATCTATTGACTCAAATTATATCCAGTATCCCTGGAGCCTCTACACAGAATTCTTTACCTTTTTCTTTGTTCTTTGCTGACTTGTTTCTCTAGCGCAGGAAACACTCCAATTGCTTCCGGAATACCCTCTCCTGCTGAGCACCTCCTGCGGGGACTCAAACTTCAGTAGCTCAGTGCCATCCGATTATTTGTGTCCTTAAGAAACTATTGAAGCCATGAAGCGATATGGCTTCGGGAATGACAAAGCAGTAGGAGAGAGCACTGATAGCCAAGTGGCATCGCTGTCTATACCTTCCACCTCCCCAGATGGCAGCAGTGGGGTTGATAGTGGGAGGGACTAGCTCAGAATTAACACAGAAAGCCCTGGAGCATCCCACAGGCCCTCTGTAACAGAATTACTTAGGGTCAGGCCTGTGAACTCTAGAGGTTAAGCCCCTCCTCCTTCCTGATCATTAACCCATATCTGGCCTGTACCCTGTGCCAGAGAGAAAAGCCATTGCCAAACAACCCCCAATGAAGCCAGTGTGCCATAGGGTCCTGAAGATGGCATCCTTGGCAAAAGCGCTTAAGCTGTCCAATTTCAGTGTGCTTCTACCTAAGTGTGTATTTAGGGCACCCTGAGTTTATCTCCAGGGGCAGTTTCAGTTTGACATTGCTATGATGTTATGTGTAATGTCATCTTTCCAGGGAGAGGGTCCATTGCTGGCCTCACACCCTCAGTGGGGTTCAGAACCCCCAAAGTGCTCAGAAGTATAGATAGGGTGTGATCCCAGGACCCCTGAGTCTCGGTGTGACAGAGTTTGTCATAAGGGGTCATTGTAAGCCTGAAGTGGGGTACAATGTGGTGGTTACTGGCATAGCTCTTCTCCTTAAGGGTAGTGGACACAGCTGTGGAAGTAGCTGCCCTGCCCTGGAGAGCCCTGCAGACAGGACACCTGGAAACCCACAGAAGCAGAGTGCATCTAGCAGAGTAGCTAAGTTTCACTGCATGCATGAGAACTGGGAAAGCCAGGAATTTGGTTCTGACCATAACAGGTGTGACATCAGGATGGAGAAGACCGTTGGTGTGGAGAGAGAACAACAGTCACATTTCATTACGGTGGGCTTTGCATTTCAATGTTCCATTTGTAGGAATTATTTCATACCACTCTACTGCAAAGGAAACTATTCCCAGTCTAGGAATATCCTGAAGAAATCGTTCATTCGTTTTTATTTTCCTCTGTGGATGTGTGCACACTGATACTAGGGCTTGAACTGGAGGGTCTGAGCACTGTCTCTAAGCTGTTTCCCTCAAGGCTGGCACTCTGCCACTTGAGCCACAGCTCTACTTTAGCTTAATGCTGGTTAATTAGAAATGAGGAAAGGGGGAAAAAATGAGAATCTCCTGTACTTTTCTGTGCAGAGCAACTTCAAATCAAGACTCGCAGAGCTCAGCCTCCTAAGTAGCTAGGATTTAGAGGTGAGAGACACAGGTTCCTGGATAGAAATCAGTTTAAGTATAACCTTTCTTTAAATCAGGAGTTAGCCAGCCTCCTCCTTGCTTCAGAGGATGCTGTGAGGACATGCAGGAAGGAATGTTGCATAATCTTTTTCCTTCCTTCCTATCCTGTAATTTGTTCCTATAAAGGATACCATGCCCCCCTCATTTTCTTTGTTGCCTATGGCCCCGGGGTTTCTGATATAAACAAACATCTTTATATCAACGCATGATGATTCAGATAGAATATAGTTTTATTTTAAAGAGCAGCAATTGGGCTGGAGTATAACCTAGTGACAGAGTGCTTGCCTAGCATGTACAAGGCCCTGGGTTCCATTCCTCAATACCACATCACAGAAAAAGCTGGAAGTGGTACAAGAGGAAGAGTGCTAGCCTTGAGCAGAGAGTGTCTAAGGACAGTGCTTTGGTCCTGAGTTCAAGCCCCAGGACTGGCCAAAAAAAATAGAACAGCAATCATATGGATAATGTACAAATATATCTAGGACATGAAGTTAGCTATAGGTAATATTTTTTTCTTAGACAGTGCTGTACATCACTGAATCCTAATACATGTCCTCCATAGTGATATGTCTGGGTAATATATTAATCCTGTCTCTCATAGCCACAGCTTATAGAATTATAGAAAAGCTTAACATCCTTTAGAATGGAATGAGGGAAAAGTTTCAAGAACACACTCAGAACAGTGGTTAAAAGAGAGTACTCTTTTAACTTATAGTAGTCACGTTGTCATGACTTAATTTAGAAAACACAGTTTATTTTAAAGTAATAATCATCCATGGTGTAAATGATTTCTAGTGTGAAAATCGTACTCCACTAAAGACAAGTCCAGTTGAACCTCCTCAGCTGGAATTCAGAAGATGTCCATTTTGGGAACAAGAACTGGCCAAGAAATACTCCTACACAGTGGTAGGCGAGTCTCTGGGTAACAGGGTGGGGTGGGAACAGCTGTCTGTGCCATGCTGGGTGTGTGGACAGCAGGTGTTGACCCCTTGTTTTGCCCATGGTCATGTCTGAGCTTCCTGGGGTGGGGTGGTAATTTTGGCATCTTCTCAGAGTTGCAAGGGCCATGGTTCCTTCTGGAACTTGGTCAGGAAATTCAGGTCTGCCCTACACCTCTGGGATGGAATTTCTAGAAACTGTGACTGGGAAATGGTGGGGAGGTGAATTAGAGTTTAGGAAAATAGGTGTCAAAAGTTGATGGCTTTTGTAAGTTGACAAGTTAAGATATCAAAATGAGAGTCACATGAGCTATACATCAACATGATGTGCTTTCCCGAGTGGAACTAAAACTCAGTGAGGCCCCAGTGGAGAACTTACCTACCATAATACTGCAATTGCCCAGAGCTAGGGGCCCACACGTATAATCCTAGCTACTCAGGAGCCTGAGCTCTGAGGACTGTGGTCAAAGACAGCCCAGGCAGGAAAATCCATGAGATTTCTATAGCCAGTTAACCAGCATGAAAGCTGGACGTAGAGTGTGGCTCACGTTGAATGAAACAGCCAAGGGAGAATGTGAGGCCCCGAATTTAAGCCCCAGTACCAGCACAAAAATAAAATAGATAGCCAGTGGATCACACCTACAATCCTAGCTACTCAGGAGGCTGGCATCTGGAGATTGTGGTTCAAGGCTAGCCTGGGCAAGAAAGTCCATGAGACTCTTATCTCCAATTAACTACCAAAAAAAGCTGGAAGTAGAACTGTGGCTCTAGTGGTAGCCTTGAATTAAAAAGCTCCAGGACAGATTCCAGATCCTTAGTTCAAGCCCCAAGACTGGGGGCTTGAATAATAAAGAAATAACAAAATAAAATGATTTTAGAAAAATTGCAATACAGGGCTGGGAGTTTGTTCTAGAGGTAAGAGTGCTAGCCTAGCATGCATGAGGACCCAGGTTCGTTTCCTTGGTACCACATATATAGAAAAAGCCATAAGTGCCGGGCACAATGGGTCATGCCTGTAATCCTAGCTACTCAGGAGGCTGAGATCTGAGGATCAAGGTTCAAAGCCAGCCCAGGCACAAAAGGACCTGAGACTCTTGTCTCCAATTAACCTCTAGAAAACAGAAAGTGGGGAAAAAGGAAAAAGGTGGTAGCCTTGAGCTGAAGAGTACAAGAACATCGCCCAGGCCAACTTCAAGCCCCATGACCCCCCAGAAAAGAAAGAAAAAGAAAAAGAAAGAAAGAAGGATGGAAGGAAGGAAGGAAGGAAGGAAGGAAGGAAGGAAGGAAGGAAGGAAAGAAAGAAAAAGGAAAAAAAAAAGAAAAATTGCAATAGATGGTCTGATCGCTTGTAGCAAGGTCTTGGAGAATGAATGCATTCTTGGTTGTTGCTAAAAGCAGACCTAATTTCCATGGCTTTTCCTAGATGCTCTTGCTTGCGGATGAATATTGTAACTACTGTCAAGACATTTTACACAATGTGAGGAATCAAGAACTGGAGAGGGTAGGTTTCTGTCTACAGATCCTAAGCCACTTTCATTTCTCACCACCACACTTGGTGGGACCACGCTCAGGAATGTCGAGTGCTAATCCATTGCGCAGAAGTGCAACTATATAATAGTGATCACGTTCTTGAAAGTGGTGTTGATACTCAAATCACTTGGAAAGACTCCCAATGTATGGTTGATTTTATATTTTAAATACAGATCTGGCCCATTTTGTTTAATACCCTACTTCCAGCTGAGATCTGTGCAGTTTGTGGATAATACTATGCATCTCAGAATTTTCATTGTTGCCAAAGAGTCATTTTATTGATATGCATCGAGTGAGAAAGAATCTGAGGCTTTGAGGCAGCTGGTCTGACCCATGCATGGGAGCTTCTGCCCTACCATGGGTTGGGGGCACTATGGGTAGTGGGGATTCTAGAAGAGCTGAGTCTGTGGTTGCCGTCCCTTTCCATATCCATCGCCCACCTGTGAGCGCACAAATGAATGTGTCCTGTGTTGTAGTTTTGGAGAAGTCTGGCCTGAATGCCCTGGTACAGACACTCAAACCAAGGGCTGTGCCAAGACTCAGGAGCTGATCTAACTTCCTCATGATGCTAAGTGAAGGATTGGCCCTGGTCTAGCACCACGGGTAGGTCTGGTGATGCCTGCAGAGGTCTCCAAAAGGTGAGATTCTATTCACTAGTCTTTCAGATGGGCCACTTGGTTCAAGAACAGAGTCTGGCAGGAAACAGATGAAGGAAAGGCAGGAAGCTGCTACTTGGCCCTCTGCCAGGGAATTCACTGGCATCTCATCTGTACATCACAGTGCAACAGCCCCTTTGGTTCCACAGTCCTGCGTGCTCTCAACCTGATGTCCAGTGGAGGGCTTTTAGCATGAAATATGGTTACGCCTTTTTCTGAGGTGGCAAATGGTCAAGGTGGTCAGTTAGTCATCAATGAATATTTACTCTCAACTCTTGACTAGGCCCCTGTGGGCTAATTTTTATCCTTACTATAATCAACTAGAGCCCCCCTGTGGTCAGAAACAGAAAATGTCCTAAAGAAAATATGTTCTAGGTTCTCTCATGGAACTAACTGGCAGGTGGGCTTTGATGGGTTATTAGAAAGAATTGAGGTTCAAAGCCAGCCCAGGCATGAAATTCCATGAGACTCATATCCAATTAATCAGACAACAGCTCAAGTGGTAGAGTGCTGGCCTTGTATGAAAAAAGCTAAAGAGCAGTGCCTAGACCCTAGGTTCATGCCCCTGTACTGAAAAAAAAAAGGAAGACAGAGCGGGGGGGGGGGGGGGCAGGGAGGAAGGAGAAGAGAGAGAAGAGAAGAAGAAAAAGAGAAGAAAGAGAAAAAGGGAAATAAAGGAAGGAGGGAGGATATTCTAAATACTTACCTTGGAACAACTAAAGCAAAACTTCCCTGTTAGTCTTCAAGATAATAAGAAATGAATCCATTGGACTGGGAACTGGTTTAGTGGTAGAGTATTTGCCTACTATGCACAAAGCCCTAGGTTCTATTCCTTGGTACCACGTAAACAAAAATAAATAAAATTTTAAGAGAAATGAATCTATTATCCTTTTGGACTAATGAACTTGATATGGGGAGTTAGTCTGTAAGACCAAGTACAAAATGAGCCTCAGGTGATGTATTCTTTGGCATTAGGTGGAGAACTTGCTTACATCCTTCTGGAAATCTCTGCGGCCAGACACAATCATGCTTATGACACTGCCTGATGTGCGCCAGCTCTTGAAATGCTATGATGTGCAATTGTACAAGGTAAGAAGACAGCCAGGGCTCTGCCTTGTATCCTTGGTGGTAAGTGATGGGTTTGATGATGTTAGAACTGCAGTGCCCACCTCTGAGGTGCCCCCCAAGGCATCAGTGATAAACTGGCTATGAGCCTTCTCATCTCTGCCTAGATCAGCCTTGCTTTCTGAAT
This sequence comes from Megascapheus bottae, assembly GCF_031878675.1. Lineage (NCBI taxonomy): Eukaryota > Metazoa > Chordata > Mammalia > Rodentia > Geomyidae > Megascapheus > Megascapheus bottae. The sequence continues at coordinate 6,516,913 of NC_143515.1, forward strand.
TTCGCCCAGAAAAGAAAAAGGCAAGCCTGGCATCCATGGCTCATACCTGTAATCCTAGTTACTCAGGAGGCTGAGAACTGAGAATTATGGTTCAAAAACAACATGGGCAGAAAAGTCTGTGAGACTCTAATCTCCAATTAACCACGCAAAACTAGAAGTGGAGCTATAGCCCAAAGTGCACTAGTCTTGAGAGAAAGAGCTCAGGGATAACACCCAAGCCCTGAGATCAAGACCCATGACTGACAAAAAGAAAAAAGCCAAGTCAAGTATGGTGGCTTATACCTGGAATAGATCGCCTTTGTATTTGGAAGGTTGAAATGAGAAGGATCCAATTTAGAGATCAACCCAATTAAAAGGTTTGTGAGACACTTTCTCAACCAATACCTGCATATAGTGGCACATGCCTGTCAACCCCACATAAACTAAAAGACTTGCCATCCAGGTGCTTGCCTAGGAGAAAGTGAGACCCTCTCCCAAAAATAACCAGTACAAAACAAAGGATAGAAGAGTAGCTCAGCAGTAGAGCCCCTGTCTAAAGAGTATGAGACCCTGAGTTCAAACCTCAGGACCACAAAAGTGACATAACTTCAAAGCACCAGATTCCAGGCTGACCTGAAACTGCGATCCTCTGGTCTCAGGATTACCAGTGTGAGCTGCTGCACCGGGCTAGTGCTTCCTAGTTTTCAACCCAGCAGGAGAAAATGAGGGCAGGGCCTGCACGGAAATGTTTGGTTTGATCCACCTAGTTTTAGTCAACCGGGAGTTGTCATTTTTCCAACTGGACTACAGACTTGGAGATACAGCCAGTGGTAGAGTGCCAAGCCCAGCACTCCACCCCAAAAGAATCAGATATAAATAAGTTCAAACAGAAATAAGTTCTGGCTACAGCAGCCTGACATGGCATCCTGTCCCAGAAGCAATGACCACTCTGCGGGGCAGGGCGGGGTGGTCCCTGAGAATGGTCATGACCTGCCCTGTTTCTGGGGTCCAGGTGAGTTTGGTCCCTGTTGGTAGAAGCCCCTGGACTGGGGGAAGTCACAAGGTTTTGACACTGTCTTTGCAGGGAATTGAAAACATCCTCCTTCATGACTTTCTGGAAGATGTTTCTATTCAGTACCTGAAATCTGTGCGGTTATTTAGTAAGAAACTCAAGCTATGGCTTCTTGATGCTTTGCAAGGCTTTCCATCCCTCTTACAAATCTGCAAACTCAAAGGTAGGCCTCTCTCTCTCTCTCTCTCTCTCTCTCTCTCTCTCTCTCTCTCTCTCTCTCTCTCTCTCTCTCTCTCCCGTCCTCCCTCCTTTTAGCCTCCCTCTTCCTCTTCTTTCTCCCCCTCCTTTTCCCTTCCCTCTTCCTCCTCCTCTTCTTCTCCTTCTCTCCTATTTCCTACTTGAGCATCTTGCCTCTAGCCTCCCAGGCCCCTCAGCCACACACCCGTCCTCTCCCAGTCATTGTCCTAAAACTATCATCCGACATGGCCCCATGCCCAACTGAGCTGATCCACTCTTTCATTTTCAGTCAAACTTCCTCACTGTTTAGCCTCTGCCTCCATCTCCCTTAGCACTGTTCCCCCCACTTCCCAGGAGGGCTCCCCAACACCAGCAATCCCCTCAAAGGTCCTGTTCTGTTACTCTTTGCACTGTTTTGCCTCTCCCTTCTCCCATTTTCTTGAATAACTCCTAAATATCACCACCATAGTGACGCCTTCCCTGATGATGGGTACCTTGGAAAAGCAGGAAAATCTCCTTTTGTGGAACCCTAACCTTCGTCTCCCCATATGCTTATGTTTCAAGGGGAGCCTTTTGGATGGGGAAACCCATCTTCCAAATACTGAAGGGATTGAAGATGGCAGCTAGCCTCGAACCATCAAGTCAGTGAACATGTATTGAGAAAACACCACATGAGAGTCGTCCTCCTAAGTAATTTTCCAAAGGAATAAATGAATAAATCCAAGAGGACTGGCCTTGCCTTTTGATAGCTTCCTTTTTCATCCTTTCCTTCGATCATTTTCTGAAGAGATGGGCACATCCTTAACCTCCTTGGAGCCCCAGTTTTTGTCAGCTCAGGGTGCTGTAACAAAACAACCACATGCTAGGTATCTAAACCACAAGACACTAGCTTTCACAGCTCTGGAGACTGAAACGCAACATCAAGGTCCTGGAGGCTCAGAATCGAGTGAGAGCTGCTTCCAAATTCATCCATGGCTATCTTTATGCTGTGCCTTCACGCAGTGGAGGTGATGAGAGGGGGCTAATCCCCACAAGAGGGCTCCACCTCCATGACCTAATTACCAACAAAGCCTGGCGAAGGCTGTCACTGTGGGATGTGTGGCATGAATGAGGGAGACACAGACCTTGTCAGTGCTGGGCTCGCACTGCTTCTGACACATGGGGATACATTAGTTGCACCTGGAGAAATGTCAGCCCCATGGGAAGGGGCCAATAGAGGGAGGAAATGGGCACGGAGCTTGGGTAGCTGTGATTCCTGACCAACCCTGGGCCCCTCTCCTCCCTTCCTTTCCTCTCTCCTCCCTTTCCCTCTATTCCATGGAGGAACCCAAGCACCTGACATCAATAATGGCCCTCTATATTCTTAACAGAAGTCACTGTGTTTGTGAAAAGACTACGAAGAAAGACCTACCTTTCCAACATGGCCAAGGTAGGTTGACAGAAAGAAGTTTGCTGAAGTGTGGAGTAAAAGCCAGAGGTTTCCTTGAGAGCAGTGGTGGCTGCCTGAAGAGAGGCAGTTCCTACCGTGCATGGTGGAGGGCAGACGGGAAGATGATGCTGGCTACTGGTGCCTAGAAGCCCCATGGTTCCCTGCCAGAAACCCACTCCCTTCCCCTGAGTGGAAAGGCCCCAGCTGCCTTGGCGCTCTATGTGGGAGAAGAAGCTAGTTTCTTCTGCTTTTAAAAGTGCAGGAAGAGTCTCATGGGGCCAGCCAGTGTTAGAGGTAAAAGACTCACAGAAGATATGGAAACAGAGAAATATCCCTTCCCTCTGAATGTGACCCTGTGGTTTTGCTGTATCTGGGCTACCAATTCTCTTATCTCTGACCTTGTCATGCTTCAGTACTAAGGAATAGGTAGCAAAGAGCCAAAGATAGGTTTGAAGGGTCTCGCATCTGTATATTGAGTTTAAACCTATCCATCTCGGGTTTAAAAGATTCAACGGCCTATGATAAACTGGGCACTGGTGGCTCACACATGTAATCTTAACTACTCATGAGGCTGAAACCTGAAAATCAGGGTTCAAAGCCAAGCCAGGTAGAAAAGTCTGAGGGAATTCACCTCCAATTAACTAGCACACAAAAACGATTAGGTTGGCCAGGCATGGTAGCTCACACCTGTAACCCTCGATGCTCAGGAGGCTGAGATCTGAGGATCACAGCTCAAGCCAGCCCAGGCACTACAAAGCCATGAGACTTATCTACAATTAACCACTAGAAAATGAGAAGTGGGGCTGTGGCTCAAGGGTAGGGTGGTAGCCTTGAGCTGAACTGCTCAGGGACAGTGCCCAGGCCCAGCCCCATAACCTACACACACAAAAGCAATTAGGTTAGTGGCATGGCTCCAGTGGTAGATCAGTAGCTATGCAATAGGAAGTAAAGTGAGAACATGAAGCCCTGAGTTCAAGCCCCTTTAGCTGAAACACACACAGGCCTATCAAAGTTCTGTCTCTACTGAGAATGTGCAGACATTTTTCTAATAATATTTTGTAACTATGTACATAGCACTTACATTGTATTAGGTATTATAAGTCATCCAGATATGTTCTAAAGTATATGGAAGAATGTACAGCCTAAATTCAAATACTTGTATGCTCGCTTCAGCAGCACATATACTAAAATTGGAACAAATACTTGTTGAGTGGGGGTGGGGAGAACAGGAAGATTCCATGTAAAGTAGTATGAATGAGTCAATGTTCACAAGAAAATACACAAGTTCCTAATGTTTTTTTTTTTCCTTCCTCAGAAACAAAACCTTAGAAATGTGATGGGAAGCTAGTTTAAAAGTCAAATGACACCATCTAATGAAGATTTTTGCTTCCTTGTTACCTTTAGACCATGAGAATGGTGTTGAAAAACAACAGAAGAGTCAAGATCTTAAAGTCAGATCTGTACATGGTCATCAGTCAAGGTGCTGTGGATATTTCTAAGAAAATCCTGGCAGATGACAAGAATGACGTGGAAGACCTGGAGAGCTATACCGAGATGAAATGTAACCTTCCCGTGGCGTGTGCTTTATGAAAGTGTTGAGTGATTCTTACGGACTAGCGTGGCCATTACTAGGAATTTCTTCTTTGAACTTGACTGTGTTGATGTGCATGCTCTTACTTACATTTTCCTGAAGGGGGCGGTGGACATTCTCTGTGTTTCCATGCTCTCCTCGTGTCAAGAGTGGGCATCAGGGCCAATATACATTTGCTGAGCAAATACACAGGCAGATAGGTGTTCAGTACTGAATGGTATTGCTGTTGGACAATCTTCCTTAGGAAGAACTTTACCTTCTGTAACTGTTTTGTACAAGCATGGTTCAAAGTGTCTCGTCTAGCATGACCAGATTAGAATGTGTCAACTCCACTCCTCTCCAGATTTCATTGTCACCTCTGCTAGCAGCATCCAGTCTCATGGCTTGAACTCAGGGCCTGAGCACTGTCCTTAGCACTGTCAAAGCTAGAGGTCTACCACTTGAGCCACAGCACCACTTCCACCTGGTTCTATATATGTTGTACCGAAGAATTGAACCTGGGTCTTTGTGCATGCTAGGCAAGCACTCTACCACTAGGTCCAACTCCCAGCCCCCCTGATGATATTTATTGTATAAAAATGTCTCCCTTCTATGAAGAGTTTGCATTATTGGATGACACAGTGCTATCAGCCAGTGTGTTGTTGCCTATATATTGGTGGGAGCCAGAGAAGAAACTTTCCAGACTTGGGGGGAGGTCCTGGGACATTACAGGAGCTGTGAAAGATTCTGACTCCTCCCCATATTCTTTATTATGGACCAAGCTCTAGGTTCTCAGAAGACAGTTATAGGAAGCGCTGAGAGTCAGTCTGTCCATTAGTGTCTGCCAAGGATACAATGTAGCTTCTTTCTCCATTGGTGTAATCCTTTTCTAGACCATTCTATGTGTGCAATGCTGCCTGCCCAGTTCTGTGAGCTCCTTTAGAGTGCCATCTTGGGCTGCCAAGCACATTCGACTCTTCACAACCAATGTATACTGTGTGGGTTCAGCATCACATAGAAGTGTCACCCTCACATAACTCCATTCTCTTATATCTTGAAGTAGGGTTGGCCATGGTAACATGGTACCAGTGATTCAAAATACTGAAGCCAGATACCCATGGTCCATTATCATAGATTCTCAGGATACTAAAGTCCAGAAGATCATAGTTTAAAACTAGCCCAAGCAGAAAAGCTCATAAGACTCCATCCCCAACAAAAGGCAGAGCTGGAACCCTGATGCAAGTGATAGTATGCCAATAGAACAGACAACAAGGCCCTGAGTTCAAACCCCACTACTATCAAAAAAACTTTAATGAATCTGTGCTTTTAGTACAGATTCCTTGCCAACTACCTTTCACCTTCTGTATCTTGTTTATGTCCCCTGCCTCAATCTTGGTCCTCCCCTACAGTACTCCTCGTCCCTCCATCTCTGAAACAATAGATAACACTAGTCCAACAGACTTCAGAGCTCCAGGCAGCAGTTTTAAGTCGCAGATGTCCAAAAGATTCTCCTTCCCAGGGAACTGGCTTCCCCCCAAAATCCTAGGATGCCCCAAATTGTCAGGAGGCCTCTCCAGACAGTTCACAGGCTGGCAGCCTATGTCCCTGAACAGAGTCCAGCTGGGAGGGCACACACTGAAAATTGGTCACTGCTGATACCAGGCAGGTACCTGCTAATAAGGTCTAGTGAACCTGGCTGGAACCACAGCTAGGATCACAGCTGCCCACTGCTGTTCGTAACTGTTTGGTTTGCAGTGGCACTAAGGAAGGAGGAATGCCAAAGGCTATTTTGCTTTTTCTCCATGCTACCTGTGCAGGTAGACCCCAGACCTGATGTCACATACAATGAATTGAGCTCCACCTGACTTGAGTGTACAACCCCAGGCAAGAGGCCCTTACTGCTTTGATGTCCCCTTCACTCCAGTGGCATTCCTACACCAGCCCTTTTGTGAAAATTGTCAAGGATAGGTGAAGTCACGTCTGACTTTTGTGATGAGCTCATCTGAAGACAAGATCTGTGTAATTACAAGGTGGACTTAGGTTTCAAAACATTTCTTCCCATTTCAACAAGTGGCAGAGGCATGACCAAATGACTCAAAGCTCCATGATGCAGAGTGACACATGCAGTCTTACAATCATCCCTTGTCTTCCAAAGGAGTGGGAGGCCCTGAGGAACCCTTTCAACTTCTGTGCAGATGTCACCCCGAGGTTATTTAGGACAGGGGGTTTCTCTGCAGAAATTCTGCAAGGGTGCATACAATCTGCTTCTGTTTGTTTTGTGTCTCTAGGTTTGAACTGTTTAATTTCTTTGCTGGGAACTTCGACAGATCTCAGTGTGTTCCTGAATTGTGTGTCTTCAAGTCTCCAGACATTTGTCTTCCAGGTACAAAACTGTGGTGTGTTGAATTTGGCATTTTTTAACAAGAAAAAATAAGTAGACATCTATTATTCCAAATTATAGTCCTGAATAATAGCCTCTGGTGCCTGCGACCTGACTCAGGTGCTCATGATTCTGAACCAGATGACCGTACGGGTGGCAAACCCAGCCTTGGTGCTCACTCTGTGTATGTATGATGAGTGCCAGGTCAGAGGGGCCCCTCCAAGCTATTGCTCCTATTGAGGGCTATGGGAAAGACATTCTCAAGGTTTGTCATCAGCAATGTGTTGAGGCTGGCATGGAGTTGAGGACAGGAAAGTGGCCTCACTTCTTTGACAAGGTAGAGAACAGGAGAGGGGCACATCTTACGTGTGTGTGTGTGTGTGTGTGTGTGTGTGTGTCTGTGTGTGTGTCTGTGTGTGTGTCTGTGTGTGTGTCTGTGTGTGTGTGTATGAGGGTGTGGGTAATCAAGTGGGATGGTGAGGAAGGAGGAGACATTTGTTGTTTGGAAGAATAATGTCCATCTAGATATTTTACAGATATGTCCCAATAAAAGGATTTAAAAAACTCAAAGATGGGTTGGGGCTGTATAAGTCAGTGGTAGAAATAACTTGCCTAACATGGATGAGAATCCTGTGTCTTTCTCTAGAACTAGAAAAATAAAATCATACAGAACCCTCAAAGATGACTTGGCGGTGGATATGAATGTATTTGCATGGCTGGTCACCATCTTGCATGACAGTCAACCTTGAGTTGCTGTGACTGCCATGAGAGAACCTGCTCCAGTGTGCCCCTGGTGGTGGGGGAGCTCAGGACTGTGAAGAAAAGCTTAGGTGCAAGGCAGCTTGCACACACAGGAACACACACACACACACACACACACACACACATACACCACCACCAGCAGCAGCAACAACAACAACACAGGCTCTTGGGCTTCCTGTGACATTATTTTTCCTAAGGCCAAGGTGACTAGGCCTTAAACTAGGATGAGAAGGATTTGTAGGACTAAAATGAGCTGAGAGAGGGAGCAAAGCATTCAGGAGAGACTCATGCACAGGTCAGCACACAAGAAATGGATCAGATGCATGTAAGTATTGGGCCTTTGTGCTCTCCTAAGACTATCCTCCTTTGGTATCATTGTTTGCTATTACCTACAGACCTGTATAATTTATCATGTCCCGTATATACAGATAGATAGATAGATAGATAGATAGATAGATAGATAGATAGATAGATATAAAACCTATGTTTCTCTGGGTCTATCTTAATTTGCTTGATATAATTTTTTTTCATTTCCTTATGAATGGTACAACATCATTCCTTCTCATGGATGAGTGGAAATCTATTGTGTATATTTACCACATTTTCTTGATCCATTCATCTACTGAGTAGCATCTGGGTTAATTCCATATCCTAGCTTTGGTAAATAATGCTGTCGTGAACATGGTTGTGCTAGCAGCTTTAGTGTGGCCTTGTTTGTGGTCATTTGAGTAAATGCCCAGGAGTAGATTGTCTGGGTCATAGGGACTCTTTTGTGGAATCGCCATGCTGTTTTCCAGAGTGGTTGAACAAGTTTACATTCCCACCAACAGTATAGTAGCATTTTCTTTTGCCCATATTCCCACCAGTATCTGTTAGTTATAACTGGGATGAGTATCTATTAGTTATAACTAGCTGTTATAACTGTGATGAGGTGGAATCTCAATATTGTTTTGATTTGCATTTCTTTTATAGCCAGAGATGTTGAGCATTTCTTCATGTGTCTATTGGCCATTCTTGCTTCTTCTGTAAGCCTTTCTGTAAGTTTTTAGTCCACTTATTAATTGGGTTGCTGTTTCTTTGAGGGCTTATTTTGGGGAGGTTTAATTTTATATCTTTTGTGGGTCCTAGGGCTTGAACTTTGGGCCTGGGCACTGTGCCTGAGCTCCTGGGCTCCCTGAGCCCTACCACTGGAGCCACAGCCTCACTTCCCATTCTCTAGTGATTAATTGGAAATAAGAGCCTCTCTGTCTTCTGTGCCTGGGCTGGCTTTGAACTACAACTCTCAGATCCCAGCCTCCTGAGTAGCTAGGATTACAGGCATGAGCCACTGTGCCTGGCTAATTTTTTGAGCTCTAACTATATTTTCAATATGAAGCCCTTGTGTGATGATATGTTGTTGGTAAAAAAAAATCTTTGGGCTTTCTATTTATCTTGCTAGCTATGTTCTTTGCCATGCAGAAACTCTTCAGCTTGATGCAATTCAATTTATCCGGTCTTTCTCTGATTTGTTGTGATTCTAGATCATTGCTTAGGTAGTTTCAACACGTGCCTAGGAGTGTTAGTGTTTCCTCTACTCCTTCCTGTATATTTTCATAGTATCTGGCCTTACATTGAGGTCTTGGATCCATTTTGAATTGATTCAGGTGCAGGGTGATATGTAAGAATCTGGCTTGAGTTTTCTGCATGTAGATAATCAATTTTGCCTACATCAATCATTGAAGAGGTTTTCTTCCAATCTGTTTGATTCCCTTACCAAATATTAGATGGCTATAGGTCTATGGGTGCATTTCTGGGTATTTTATTCTGTTCCATTGGTCCTCAGGCCTATTTTTGTGCCAGTACCAAGCTGTTTTTATCTGGTTTTGTAATTAAGTTTGAAGTTTGGTATTGATATTCTTCCAACATTGTTTCTCTACCACAATCTTATAAAGGGTTGATTTCGCTATACAGTCTTTTATTATGCCATACAAATTTTTGTATTGCTTAGAAAGCCATTTCTAATCCTTGGAAATATCTCCTTCTCTCCTCTGCTTCTTGAAAGATAATCATTCCATATTCTGTATAGTGTTTAATCCTCTTTGATGATCTTAGGCAATGCTTTGTTTTAAAGCAACAGTAGTGATATGTCTAGAGGTGCATTCACTGAGTAGCAGAAGGCATGTCTGGGAAAAGCTTTCAATGGTGTGTTCCTTGTTTTGGTTATTCACTTGTGTTCCTTCATGATTAGCAATTCAGCTCTAGGCAGCCTTACAGGCTCATCCTGTGTTATGAACTATGACTCTGTTTCCCAAGTCTTCATCATATCTGCAGCCTTCACTTAAGACAAGTTAGAAACATGGTGCTTTTCTATATTCATGCCTTCAAAAAAATTTATTTATCAATTTTTTGTGGGTCATGGAGCCTGGGTACTGTCCCTCAGCTCTTCAGCTCAAGGCTATCTACCGCCCTACCCTTGAGCCAAGCCCCACATCCCATTTTCTAGAAGTTAACTGGAGAGAAGAGTCTCAGGTCCTTTTGTGCCTGGGCTGGCTTTGAACCTTGTTCCCCAGATCTCAGTCTCCTAAGTAGCTAGGATTATAGATTATAGGCATGAGCCACTATGCCTGGCTGAAAAGTCTCCCTCCCTCCCCCCCCCCCCCCCGGCTAGTCCCAGGGCTTGAACTCAGGGCCTGAGCATTGTCTTTTGGCTTTCTCAATGCTAGACTCTACCACTTAAGCTGCAGTACCAGTTCTGGCTTTTTCTATGTATATGGTGCTGAGGAATTGAATCCAGGTCTTCATGCATGCTAGGCAAGCACTCTACCACTAGGCCAAACTCCCAGACTTTGAAAAATCTTGTTTTGTAAAAATAGCTTTTTCTTATAAAACCACACACACACACACACACACACACACACACACACACACACACACACACACACACACACAATCTATCGTCAACAAAACATTCAGACTGTTAAAATGCAATAACTCACAGCTTCAGTTCTTAGCACCTGGTGGTTTGCTAACAGAAGGAAATGTCTAAATTGGTTGTATGTCTCACTGTTCTGATCTCATATCGTTTGCATCCAAGAATAATTCCTCAGAGAATGAACAAGTGCCACACAATTGTAGAATCGTGTTAGGAGAATTTGGAATGATATTTATGATTGATGTTCTCATTGCCCAAAGTTCCTTCCCTGAGTGCTTTTAGAAAGTATCCCTGTGGCTTTTGTAGGCTTGTGGTCTCTCAACCCAACCTCTACCTCAGTCCATTGGTCATCAAAAGGGCTAGTTTCTCCCAAGCACCCTGTTTCTGATAGTAGGAAATGTGGTGGAACTGGAGGAGTTCCCATTCTTCTAAGTTCAGGGCAGCCCTTTGGTATGTCAGGAGCATTCAGTTGAGTCAAAGAGAAGAAAAACAATAACTAGAAAAAATATGTCTTCATTTCTAGCCAATCTTTCCATCGCTTCCTGAAAGACATGAGGTAGCCAGCTAGTGAGTGGTTTATATAGCATGTGATTGGGACTGAAAGAGCCGCTGGGGAATTTATGGACATGTGCATCTATAACTTACATGGCTCCATTTAGATTACTTCAACTGTGTCTCTCCAGCAGAGTCTTATTCTACATACAGCAACATCTCACTGGCACTCTGACAGGACCCCTTAGGCCATCAGATGGCTCTGCTAGACGCAGTGGCGGTCTTTCCTGAGATGGCTTCCTGAGATGGGTTACAGAAAGTAGTGTTAGCAAGGGGCGTGGTGGCTCACACCTCTAATCCTAGCTTCTCGGAAGGCTGAGATCTGAGGATCAAGGTTCAAAGCCAGCCCCGGCACTCAAGAACCTGAGACTCTTACCTTCAGTTAACCACTAGAAAACAGGAAGTGGAAGTGGGGCTGTGTCTCCAGGGGTAGGGTGGTAGCCTTGAGCTGAAGATCTCAGGGACAATGCCTAGGACCAGAGTTCAAGCCCCATGACCCATTCAAAAAAGTGGGAGAAGGGCAGGAGTCTGGCCTACTGGTAAAGTACTTGCCTAGCATGCACGAAGAACCAGGTTTGATTCCTCAGTAGTGGTAGAGCTCTAGCTTGAGAAAGTCCAAGGACAGTGCTCAGGCCCTGAGCTCAACCCCAGGACTGGTAAAAAAAAAAAAAAATTAAAAAAAAGTAGTGGCAGCTTACGACTTCTTGTCTTTTCAGTGTTATACATTTTATTTCCATTGTTATGGATCCTTTTTTTTTTTGCCAGTCTTGGGGCTTGAACTCAGGGCCTGAGCACTGTCCTTGGGCTTTCTTAAGGCTAGAGCTCTAACACTTGAGCCACACACAGCACCACTTCTGGCTTTTTCTATGTATGTGGTACCAAGGAATCAAACCTGGGTTTTCATGCATGCTAGGTAAGCATTCTACCACTAGGCCAAACTCCCAGCCCCATTGTTATGGATTCTATTTCCCTTTCTACCTTTGTGTAAAATACCTCCAGCCCACAGGCCAATTCTCAGTGGAGCTGCCTCACAGTGTCTCTGTGGCACTTGATAAACTTTTAGGAAAAATAATTTTAACAGTGTTTGAGTAATGAACACTTAATGAACTGGTCCACCTTCAGAATCAACTGTCTATGCTGGTAGGAGGGGAATACTGCAGCTTGAACTCAGGTCCCTTAGTTTATTCGCTCAAGAATGGTACTCTACCACTTGTGCCATATCTCCACTTCTGCCTTTTGTTGGTTAGAGATAAGAATCTCAGATTTTCCTGTAGGGGCTAACTTTGATTTAGAATTCTCAGCCTCCTGAGTAGCTAGGATTACAGGATTATGGACTACCCATATCCCTCACTGAACCAATGTGCATAGACAAACTGAAGAAAGCAGACATAGGAAACATTGGTCATTTCAAATCATTTCATGCATTTGTCAGCCTTTGTCTTTATTGTAATAAATATCTGGGAAACACACACACACACACACACACACACACCCTTAGTGCAAGAGCTAGGCACTATAATCCTAGCTGTTTAGGAGGCTGAGATCTAAGAACCTGTCTGAGCAGACAAGTTCCAGGAAAAAACCCTGAAACTGGATGCATGGCTCAATGGGTCAAATGCTACCCTAGCAAACATGAGGCCCTAACTTCAGTTCCAGGACCAATACCAACAAAAACACAAATTTCTTTGACACTAGGGCCCACCTTGTCCACAACTTTAAACGTGTTTCTTTTCTGATCAAACAGCAATTTTTCAGATCTTTCTGCTCTGCTTTTTATTGTTGGTTCTTTATATAATCTTGGTGAAAGAAGATAATCATCAAGGTGCCTCAGCCTGAATGCTGGACTGCCTTACTCGGGAACAAAAGCCAGTAGAGGGAGGAAGACTTGTGTTGGGTTATGGTGCTTCATGTTTCAGAGGTTTCAGTCCACAGTCCTTGGTTCTGCTGACTGAATCCAGAGTGAGATGGAGCCGCCTGATAGCAAGAGCATGTGGCAGAGACTACTTCCCACAGGGCAGACATGAAACAAGGAAAATGGATAGAAAGTAGCATGGGATGGACAAGATACAAGCCCCAAGGACTAGTTTCCAGAACCTTCCAAAATAGTACCATAGTACCATATGCTGGGACCAAGCCTTCAATACCTAAGCCTTTAGGGGTGGGGTGGGATGCTTAGTAACTATTTATAAAGATTGATACAGAGAGGACTTCCTTATCATCCTACCATAAGCTGGTTAGCCTGGGGATCACACTGTTCATTTTTCTCTTTATCTCCGTCTCCCTTTCTCTTTGTCTTGACTCTGTTTTTATGCCTCTGTTTTGTTTGTTTTTCTTTGTGTCTTTTCTTAACTCTCTGTCTCTGTCTCTCTATCTGCCCAGCCCCCTCATTTCTGTACTGGAACCATGTCCACAGGAGATAGAGCATGTTGCTTGAATCACAAGAGTCTAGTGCACCCAAAAAATCCTGGGTGACCAGTTGCTCCAGAAGCTAAATGGAGAAGGTAATGGAGCTGGATCAGTACAGCCACACTGGAAAGGCAAGGGGAGTAGCCTCCTCAGCAGTGTGTTTTGAGTAATGCTATAAGTTCCCAGATTATAATAGGGAAGAAACATAGGGGCTGGGAGTAGGAGAACATATAGAATTCTTCAGTCTTGGTCAAATCATGGTCTGGGCCATCACTGTATCAGGACTGGTCAGGCAAGACCTTGTCAGTGATAAGAAAGTTGTTCCTGGGAACAGTGTCTAGAAGAGCTGTAATTTCTAGAACCAAAGGTCATTGCAAAAAAAAACTGGCTCAGATGAAAAAGAGATGAATGCAAAATGAAATTAGAGATGCGGATACATAATTTGCTGCTGTTTCTCTCCATGGGCTGAGACCACACCATCCTTTTGGCTCAGTCAGAGCAAAGATCACAAGGGTTACTTCCCTCTAGCTGGAAATGCCTGCAACTGGCAGAAAATGCTTACAACTGGTAGAGAACACGGGCCAGTGTTGGAGCACCACAGCCAGCACTGCTGTAGACTGCTCAGGTGTGTGTCTCTCTGGAAATCATAAAAGAAGTGAAAGACAATAGAAGAAAAGTATAAAACACTTTTATTTAGAATTACCTAGCTCAAAGTCATTGCTCTGCCAGTCATCCATCCTCTCTTCTTCAAGTGGCATTATCTATATCTCTCCATCTCTGAGTCCAAGGGTTCTTATATCCTGTGCTGTGCTCTGATTGGTTGCCCCTATTCAAATTAGGTGTTTTGGAAGGTAATGTTTTATTGGTCAGGTCAAGTCCCTCCTGTAAACCATTTCCCCAAGATCAAGAGATAATTATCAGAACTAGAAGGAGCTAGAGAGGGATAGAGGCAAGATCTCTCAAGCCTGGTTTTGATCTGCTAGGCCAAGGTGCTGTCTAAAGGCCCTGAATCCTATCTGATTTACCTTTTCAATACCAAGCTTTTATTCTACTTTTAGCAACCTAACAGACCACAATAGCAGGGACCTCCAAGGGTTTATGACAAGACTAGAAATTGGTCCCTCTTTTCTCTGACTCAGTTCTTACTCTTAGCCTCTCTCCCCTGGCCTTTAAAAAAAATGTCTATGGGTGACAAATGCTTGCATCTGAAACACATTATTCCTCTTGGTTTTATAATAAATGCTGGTGGTTTTTTTCCCCCTCACAAAAAATATAATAGCCAAGCAGAAGCAAAGAGGAGTTTATCAAACTGGCAGCAGGCTTCCAACTAAGATGGAACTTCATTCTCACTGCTGTGAGCAAAGCCATGACCCTCTGTCACAGGGATAGTTTTGGTAAGTCAAAGAATACCAAGCTTTTGTTTTATGTTTAGTGTTTTAAATCTGTTCTTACAGGGCAGGGGAGTGGGATGTCAAGTAGGAGTGGTAACATTCTAGGGCACGCTTGCCTAGAATGTTCAAGGCCTTGAATTCCACCCCTAACATCCTTAACTTAACTAACTAACTAGCTAAACTGTTGTTATAGCACAAGTATTTGATATATTGCTTTAAAGATCTCCTTTTAGTCTTTGTGTTATTTTTTAAACTGGTTCTGTGATTTGAACTCAGGGAGCTAGGCACTGTGCCTTAGCTTTTTCACTCAAGACTAGTGCTCTACCACTTAAGCCACAGCTTGATTTCTGCCTTTTTTGGGTGTGATTAATTGGAATGAGTCTTACAGGCTTTCCATCCCAGGCTGGCTTTGAACCACAATCCTCATATCAGAGCCTCCTGAATAGGTAAAGATGTGAGCCATCCATATCCAGCCTCTTTTCATCTTGTGGGGGTAAGGTGCAGCTTAGATACAGAATACTGTATCTTTATATTAATGGCAAGGAGATGGTCCCCAATAAATGGAGTGTGTGGTACTTTCTCATCCCAGTGGAGTGGAAGCCAACCCTTGTGAATTTATAAGCATGGTGTCCCTTTGAGAAAAAGCACCAAGAAAGACAGAAGAGGTGAAGGAAAAAATGATGTATTCTTTGGAGGATGCATATTTAACTTTCCAAAATGACCTAATGGCCATTGCTTGTTGCCGCTGGAAGGAATGAAGCACCACCACATTTTGCATTTCACAAATTTTGTGATCAACAATGGATCCTCTTGTATGGAAGAAAGCCATATCTTTGCCAAAGGTGTAGCATAAAAAGGTTGCAAGAAGGGAAACATTTGCAATTTCCTGAGGTGCACCTTGCATTCAGAAGATAGTTCTCTTGTTCCCTCTTATTTCCCAGCACCTTTCTGGGCTCTGGACAGATAGACACAAAAGACAGTCTGCCCTCCTATATTTAAAAACCAGTCAGAACCAGTCAGCCTTGCCCCAGAGGGCTGCCAGATGCCTTCACTGCTATTAGACAGAACAACAAGAAGAAAAGACTTGTTGGAGCTCTTTTGAGGTTTGCCAGTGTAAGCAACCACATAAGTAATCCCTATTTGTAATGAGGCCATCCCCTTTCATAATGTCCCCCATCTTAGTCCAAACTGAGTCTGCATAGAGCCAAGTAATCCCAGAAGAAAACCCAGCCCTATGGCTCTCTATGCCTTTCCCATTTTCCCTTCTCTAGTCAAAGGATTCACAATGATATAACTCTTCCTCAAGACTGTGGTTCTCACAAAGTTAAATGGGCTAAGCAGACCAGGCCATCCATCACAAAATAATAAACATTGGCTAGGAGAAAACCATGAAAGATTTCAAATGGACAGAAAGATTATTTGAAGTAGATAGAAGTCAGTTGACACTGCACTAGTAGCTCATGCCTGTAATAAAATATCTGGGGAACACACACACACACACACACACACACACACACACACACACACACACACAGACACACACACATTGCAGTAGGCTACATCTATTCCTGTTTCTCAGACAAACATTAAGGATGAGCCTGTTTCTCCGAGGGCTCTCTGTAGTATTTCTCCACCCCCCCCCCATTCTTTCACTGGATGGAATTAAAATTCTCTGTGATGCTGCAGGCCATTTAGCTGTCATTTCTGTTCACAAGCTGTTCACCCAGCCAGGGGTTCTGTGCACGTGGACATCTACAAGAGCAATGGTCACCCATCCCTCACCCATTCTACCCCCTTTAGTCAGCGGAAAGGAATGACGCTTTACTGCAGAGGAGTTGAAAGCTAGTTTTACAGTGACTTGCCTATTGATGCAACTGGAGTTTTAGGTCTCAAGTTCACACTCTGGGATTTCACATGTGAAGTCTGGCCACTTGTTCAACAACACAAGTAAAGAGCTGGATAACAGCACAGGGCAGAGGAAGGAGATTTCTTACATGGTGCAGCCATGCCAGAGGAAGAGGCAAAGAAGCACTTAATCTAATCTTCAGCCATCTTGGTGACACAAATGTGAGCTTTAAATAGACACAGCATTTGGACAAAGAGCATAAAGTATGCATAATGATTAAACAGACTTGGTCAAAATATGGCCTGGTTGATCAGTATTTTCATCCTTTTTTTAAAGATCCATATTAGTTGTTAATCTGTGTCTTCACTGGTCAGGATAAACAAATCTCCGTTACCTGACTGGTGGGTGCTCTGACCTGAGAATGTTTGATGTCCCTTTCCTTAGGAGCAGGTCCCTCCACCTCTCCTCATAAATATGTTGTAGATAGATAAGTCCTGACCTCCCAGGATTCTAAGATGACTGAAAAAAAAAGGTGACTGTAGAGAGAAAGGTATAGAGAAAAAAAAGTACAAATTGGAGTCTGAGATGCAAAATCTTCATCCTACTTTTTAGTAATATGTGGGCCAAAGTATGGAATCAGTGCTTTTTCAGGAAAATCAAATCAAAACAAAACAAACAAAAACAGTACCTGTTATATTATCTTCCTGTCTGCAACCCATGTACTCACCTCTGGTTGTTGTTGAAACACAGGATCCTGGCATCTGTTTCACTTGCTGTTTTTGGAATATGTGATTCACATCATTCAGTCCTGCATGGAGGAGGAGGAAGAGGAAGAGGAGGAAGAGGAGGAGCTGGGGAGTCTCAAGGACTTTCTGTCAGATGACCCATCTCTTGTCCAGCCAGACCAATCCTTTTTTCACCTTCTAAATCCTCCCCCACCTCAGGAGTGTGTAAGCCTGAATGTGGAGTCACCCAGGGTGACACTGAAACACATGAGCCCTAGCCACAGTCCTGTGGGGATGAGCAGCATGGTTCTCCAGGTGCTGGGCTTCTTGATGGACACTGCCACAGGAAATAAGGTAGAGACACCAGGCCCCCCCACGCCTTCCTGTCCCCCACAGCACACACGCAAAGCTGTTTCAAGGGGAATAAGAAAGCGACAGCAAGGTTTGGAAAGCCATGGTCCAAACGGCTTTAATGGATTCTAGAATCCTCTTTACATAAGACCATTCTGCTAGAGGTGGTTACAGGAGCTAATCTGTCCATGGTGAGTCAACCCAGTGTGCACTACAATGATCCATAGACATATCTCCTCGTGTTCACCAGCTGAGCGGGGTTCTGAGAACCTGTTCTAGCCAAAGACAAATTTAACAGCTAACATCTGCACCATTTAGGTGGGTCTTTTTTTCTTTTTTAATTTAGACTGCCAGGGCACAAAAAGTAGATGGAATCAGAGTGAGGAGTGATAAAAACTCTTGTGGAAGGGGAAAAGGTAGTAATACTGCCAAGGAAATGCCCCTTCTGCAGATGTATATAACACACATGCAAAATCAACTACTGAAATACTAATGAAAGTCAAGGACCAGATGTACAGGAAGGACTTAGGCCTCCAGTGAGGAAAAGCTGGGGTCATTCAGGGAACCAGTGTTCAGAGCTGTGGGAAGAAAAATGCTCGATCTTATCTGAAGAAGAGACCTCTTGGCCAGGCCGAGCTGGGAGAAAAACTGTCACTCTGGAAATGACTCAGGCCTGGGTACAGAGCCCTTCAAGAGCTTGCCAGAGACAGCTCACCCAAGTCTTCAAGTAGAAGACTAAGAGTACTTGCTTTAATGGTTAGCCATTGTACTCAGCTTCCAGTGAAGAGTTTCCTGGGTTCACTGGCTAAAGCAGGAGTATAGACTACTGTATGACTACAGTATGTTAAAGAAAAGGAACCTTTCAATGACACCTGAAGCTGAGGCTGGTGACTCACACCTGTGCTTCTACCGACTCAGAAGGCTGAGATCTGAGAATCATGGTTCAAAGCCAATCCAAGCAGAAAAGTCTGTGAGACTCTTATCTTCCAAAAACAAAGCAACAGATTAAAAAAAAAGCAGGAGTGGGAAAGTGAGGGAGGAAGGGAGAGAAGCCAGAAGTAGAGTTGTGGTTCAAGTCATAGGGCATCAGTTGTGGTACTCTTAACAACAACAAAAAAAATTAAATAAGACTTTATATAACAATGGATACAGGGACCATGGTCCAGGGCTTTACAGTAGAGGGAGGACAGAGATTGGGATCAACTCTCAACAGTGCATGGAAAAGTGAGCCCAGAGAGGGGTCAAAGGAAATGTCAGATATCAGAAGAATTCTGGTTAAACCAGATTCTCACCACAGATAAGCCAAGGTGAACAGACATCTCCTGGGAATGATGGGCCACAGTAGAGCCTTGAGAACTGAAGAATGATGACAACTAGACCTCCAATATAGGGGGTTCTTACTGAACTCACTTTGTATGGCTAATACTGGATTTTAGAAGAAAGTGCACAGATGGACCTAGAGGGTTCCAAAACCTGACTAAAAGTTTGGTTAAGTAGGGAATCTTTGTCAATGTTTCTGCACTCCTTGGTCAGCAAAGCAGCCAGGGGTCAACCTTGATCATTTCAGACATAGTTAGAAGAGGTGTAGACAGCAGGTAT
This sequence comes from Megascapheus bottae, assembly GCF_031878675.1. Classification (NCBI taxonomy): domain Eukaryota; kingdom Metazoa; phylum Chordata; class Mammalia; order Rodentia; family Geomyidae; genus Megascapheus; species Megascapheus bottae. Next base: position 6,536,063 of record NC_143515.1, read on the forward strand.
TGACAGTCAACTTAAATGTATTATTTACTTCGGAGAGAGAAAGGTGCTGTCATCCCGTTTCAAGGTGGCAGAACTGAGGCTCACGGTGGGATTATGAAGATTTTCCAAGGTCTCTCTCATAACTAGGGGATGATTAATTCTTGGCCCATACATCTCCTTTAAGGCTGTCTTTCCTGGCATCTTCTCTCCTTCCAGAGAATATTCTATGATATGCTTTAATTCCAAAGCCAGTGATTTAAGAGTCAAATAAAACTATCCTCAAATTTGGTAAATTGCTGGATTCCAATTCCAATTCCTCCATCTATTAGCTTAGAACTCTGGGCAAATTATTTAAATCATGGTAATGGTGGTATCTAATGCTATAGGACTGTTTGGAGGTTAAAGTCAGTTAATGGAGCTGGGCTCATAATCTTAACTACCCTGGAGGCTAAGATCTAAAGAAGATTGAGATTTTAAGCCAGCCAAGGCAGGAAAGTCCACTAAACTCTTATCTCCAATGAACTTTCAAAACGTTAGAAATGAAGCTGTGGCTCAAATGGTATAGTGCCAGCCTACAGCAAAATAGCTAAGCTACAGCTTCTTGAGTTCAAACCCCAGAACCAATACACACACACACACACACACACACACACACACACACACACACACTGTTGTAAAATGCACAAAATTTCTTACTATGTAAGTCTCCAATAACTATTAGTCATGGTTATTTTTCTCCAACAAAAGCTCCCAATCAACAGGCACAGTGGCTCATACCTGTAATCCTAGCTACTTAGGAGACTGAGATCTGAGGATCAAGGTTCAAAGCCAGCCTGGGAACAAAAGGATCTGAGACTCTTATCTCAAATTAGCCTCTAGAAAATGGGAAGTGGGGCTTGGCTCAAGGGTAGGATGCTAGCCTTGAGCTGAAGAGCTCAGGGACAGCGTCCAGGCCAAGTTCAAGCCCCATGATCCACAAAAAGAAAGAAAGAAAGAAAGAAAGAAAGAAAGAAAGAAAGAAAGAAAGAAAGAAAGAAAGAAAGAGCTCCCAGTCTCAGCATTTTCCCTTACCACTTTCCACCCAGTTCCTTAGCATCTCCAAAGTCCATTACAATGAGGAGCGCCCTATATTTAATTGGTGGAAACAATAGAGGAAATATTAAATGCTTAATTGAATACATAATAAACCAATACAGGCAGAGGAGTGACACATTATCCAAGGTAATATACATTAGAGATTAATTAAACCCACTTCTGTTCCTTCATGCCTGCTGAATTAGCTATAATGACTTAAATGAGCTAACACCAAAAAGTTCCGCTTGTCTAATTTTCATTGCCTTCATTATTGAGCATGTGTGCTCAGCAACAGCAGCAACAAAACCACACCCCCTGGGTCCCATCTGCATTCCTCTACCATGAGTCAATGCCCCACAGACTGCACATCTGTACCAGCCTCACTCTGGAAGCCATTTAACACTGCCCTGCACCTAGAATAACAACCAGTCAATCTCCAGGCTGTCACTTCCATCTGTCATTAGAGCAACGTTCAAAATAGAAAGCTGCCAAGGCACATTTAAGACTGAAATTTTATTAAAAAATGGTGCCATTCCTAGAGCTTGAACTCAAGGCCTGGGCGCTCTATCGCTCTATCACTTGAACCACAGCTCTACTTCGAGCTTTTTGATAGGTTATTGGAGATATGAGCCTCCAGACTTTGCTGCCTGGGCTGGATTTGAACTGTGATCCTCAGAGCTTTGCCTCCCAAGTAGCTAGGATTACAGGCCTGAGCCACCACTGCCCAATTGACTAAAATAACTTTTAATATTAAATAATGAGTATTCCTTTAAAAGGATAACATGTTTTTTACTTTAGGCTATGTGTTCAGGGTTAAGGCAAAAAAAAAGGAGGTTAGAGGAAAGGTTAAAACCAAGAAAGGTGGTAGGGAAAAAAGAGGGAAAAACGAAGGGAGAAACAGACAATGAAAGAGACAGAGAGAAAGAGTGAGACACATTCCATCTCTTAGGTAAAAGTAAAGACCATGAGGTTTTTAATTTTGTATTATCATCTGTAAGTAGTTGTACAGAGGGCTTCAATTCCACACATCAGTTTATGTGTGCAGTGTCACCTCATCTATCATTCTCCTCCAGAAACAATGAAAACAGCTTTTCACTGTATGGGTGTTGTTATTGTTGAATTTGGAGAAAGAGAAACATACGTTGTAAATGAATTTTGCATCCAACATTATCATTCACATCATGGTCAAAACACGGTAGCTGAAAATTCATTTCTGTCAGCTCTAAAGTCATTATGTACAAAACTTTGCACGTCTTCCAGGCTCCCCAGTGCTCAGGGAAGCATGGCACAGAATTCTATGTAATGTGTGGGTTGGTTTTGTCTTCATTTCTTGTTTCCTTTTAAACCCTTTCTCCTGGCAGCTCATCCAAGTATTGCTGAGAGACAGTACCACTGACACTATGGCCAAGCTCAGCCTTCCAGTGGGGCAAGAAGCCCTCGTCACCCTAAGAGATGGACAAAGATTTGTGATTCATATATCTGATGTTACTCCAAGCTCTGAAAATTCCTGTTTGCTGGGAAGCAATGCCAATACACAAGATGGTTTGTTTGAATAGACACAAAGAAGCAGGCTTATGTTCTTAAAAACATATGAAGTACTAACTTTTGTATGAAGATGAAAGATTTTGTGTATATAATAGATATAATGAAGTGGGGTTTTTTGTTTAAGAGTTTGTTTTGAACAAACTATAAACTAATTTAAAAACTATTTTTTTTTGCCTCTGTGGCTCTTCTGAATCTTTCTGGGTATTTCTGTTTGGGGATGTAATTGAAGAGAACTTGAGAAATCTCACTGGGAGGAAGAAATGATTCTCTTCAGATAAAATGTTTGAAGAATATAAGGTAATTTTTCTTCATCTTGGCAATGACTGAAAAACGATCACAAGATAACATTTGCAGAAAGATCTTAGCCAGACACAAGTGGTTCACACCTGTAATCCTTGCTACTCAGGAGGCTGAGATCTGAGGATCACAGTTCAAAGCCAGCCCAGTCTGGGAGACTCTACTCTCTAGTTAACCATCAGAAAACCAGGAGTGGCATGTGGCTCAAAGTGATAGAGTACTAGCCTTGAACAAAAGAGCTCAGGAACAGTGCCCGGGCCCTAAGTTCAAACCCCATGACTGACAAAAAAATAATCTTCTGAAGCAGTGAGCAGAGAAATGCTCGATATCCCTGTAACCATTACTTGCAAGCACATTATATAGCTATTATTCATCATCTTGGTCTTACAGTAAAGTAGAAGTTTAAATGACAAAAGACATCCACAAATGTTGATGTCCGGCTTTGAATTTCTTCTTATTTCTATCTTTTAAAGCAAAATGCTAAAAATGTGAAAACTAAAGATAGAACATCACTACACCAGTTCTATTTTTAATGTAACTGATTATGGTATTTAAAAGAAATTTAAAAATTTATGTTGAAGATCATTTCTTCTATAAATGGAAAGAATAGAGAATATTTATTGCCCTAACATTACATATGAAATGAACTAAATTTTATTTAGTGTCATATATAAAATGAGTTATTGTCACCTACAACATGAATTTAATTTCCTTAGATGTTTAGAAATTTTAAAGAAACTGAAGGGCCACATGCATCCACATTCATGATTTAAGAATTATTCATTTTACTTAAGCTGGATATAGTAGTGCGTATCTGTAATCCCAGTACTCAGAAACTGATGCAGGAAGTTCATGAGTTCCAGACACACAGAGGACTACATAGACCCTATCTCAAGCACAGTGGCTCATGCCTGCAATCCTAGCTACTCAGGAGGCTGAGATCTGAGAATTGTAGTTCAAAGCCAACCCAGGCACTAAAAAGTCCACGAGACTCTTATCTCCAATTAACCCCCAGAAAACCAGAAATAGTGCTATGGCTCAAAAGGTAGGGCGGTAGCCTTGAAATGAAGAACTCAGGAACAATGCTGTGGCCCAGAGTTCAAGTTCCATGACTGACCCCCCCCCAAAATGACCCTATCTCAAAATAAGAAAAATAAAAATGGAAGAGTAGAGGAGGAGGAAAAGAGGGTCAGAAGGAGGAGGCAGGAGGGGAGGGGAAAAGGAAGAAGGGAAAAAGGAAAGAGGAAGGACGAAAGGGAGGGAAGGAGGGAGAGAGGGAGGGAGGGATGATGGAAGGAAGGGAGGAAGGAAGGGAGGAAGGAAGGAAGGAAGGAAGGAAGGAAGGAAGGAAGGAAGGAAGGAAGGAAGCAAGCTCGCTCCAGTGAGAGATATAAAAGGAGCCTGTGGGGCCGGGAGTTTGGCCTAGTGGTAGAGTGCTTGCCTAGCATGCCCGAAGACCCGGGTTCAAGTCCTCGGTACCACATACATAGAAAAAAGCCGGAAGTGGTGCTGATGCTCAAGTGGTACAGTTCTAGCCTTGAGAAAGTCCCTGAGCTCAAGCCCAGGACTGGCAAAAAAAAAAAAAAAAGGAGCCTGTGGGACTGAGCTGCCCTTGGGGCCTGTCGATGGCAGTCCAGTCCATGCACTGCCCCACTGGGTTAAGGGCTGGCTAATTTCAGGAAAACATAAGTCATTCACATGACTCTGTGAGGTTGTGTTATGGTGGGTTGGGTTTGGAGTCACTGAGATGGGGGATAAGCAAGCTATATTGTAAACACCCATAAGGGGAAATGATGTTTTAACCAAGCCAAAGACAGTGGGATAAAATTTAATCAAGAGGCTTGGGCTTCACTCGGTGGTAGAATGCCTGGTTAGTGTATACCAGGGGCAGTTTGATCCTCAGCATCACAAAAATGAACACCCAAGCAACTCCATTAATTTTTTTAATATTGTACTTTTTATTGTGATTAATAGAAGGGTTCCATTATATTCACCAGATAGAAGGTGCATAACTTCACAAACATTGATACCCTTTCTCATGTCTTGGTCCATTTCCCTCTGACCCTTCCCCCCCCCCAGATTATCTTGATTTCCCCCCTTCCCTATCCAATTTCAAATAACCAATTAAGCACATATAAAATATATCAGATAACAAGGTGAAATACTGTAACAATAGGAGATAACCAAGGAATGGCAAAAGAGATAAGAGATAACATAGTACATTAAGAACAACAGTCATTCATTATATGGCTTTTGTTTCCTTATCCTGGAGGTCCTTACATTTAGTGTCATACTATTTGGCCTAATGTCTCTAGGTTTTGTTCTATTGTAAATCTCTGCTAGGAGAGCCCAGGGTTTCTACTGATTATGACAAATGAGGGAGACTATTGGGCTTATGTTCCTTTGAGTCTGGCTTACTTCACTTAATATGATTTTTTCTAAGTCTTTCCATTTCCTAACAAATGGGGCGATGTCATTCTTTCTGACAGCAGCATAGAATTCCATTGTGTACAAATACCACATCTTGCTGATCCACTCATCAACTGAGGGACATCTGGGTTGGTTCCATATCTTTGCTATGGTGAATAGTGCTGCAATGAACATCGTTGTGCTAGTGGATTTAGTATGTCCTTGTTTGTGGATGGTTGGGTAAATGCCAAGTAGTGGAATTGCTGGGTCATAGGGGAGCTCTATGTTTAGTCTTTTGAGGAACTGCCATACTGCTTTCCATAGTGGTTGAACGAGTTCCCACTCCCACCAACAATATAGTAGTGATCGCTCCTGGCCACATCCCCTCCAGAATCTATTGTTATTAGTTTTCGGGATCCTGGCCATTCTAACTGGAGTGAGGTGGAATCTTAGAGTTGTTTTCATTTGCATTTCTTTTATGACCAGAGATGTGGAGCATTTCTTCATGTTAGGCCAATCTTATTTCTTCTTCAGAGAAGACTCTCTTTAAGTCTTTGGCCCATTTTTTAATGGGATGGTTGTTTCTTTGGAGATTAGTTTTGGAGTGATTCAATTTTTTGAGCTGTTGATATATTTTAGATATGAGGCCTTTGTCTGTTGTTTGGTTGGTGAAGATCTTCTCCCACTCTGTAGGTTTCCTAATTAATTGACTAGCTATGTCCTTTGCCTTACAGAAGGTCTTCAGTTTAATGCAGTCCCACTTATCCAGCCTTTCTCTGATTTGTTATGATTCTTGGTCCTTATTAAGAAAGTTTCGACCTGTGCCAAGGAGGCCTTGTGTGTCTCCTATTCCTTCTTGTAAAGTTTTCAGTGTGTTGGGTTTTACCTCAAGGTCTTTGATCCATTTGGAGTTAATTCTAGTGCAGGATGACAAAGAAGGATTCAACTTTAGTTTTCTGCAGGTGCTTAACCAGTTCTGCCAGCACCACTTGTTGAAGAGGCTGTCTTTCTTCCATTCTATTTTTTTGGTTCCCTTATCAAAGATTAGGTGGCCATAAGTCTGTGGTTTAATATCTGGGTCCTCAGTTCTATTCCATTGGTCTTCAGGCCTGTTCTTGTGCCTGTACCAAGCTGTTTTGATTATTATAGCTCTGTAATAGAGTCTAAAGTTTGGTATTGAAATTCCTCCTGCTAAGAAGTGTTTTTGCCATACAGGGTCTTTTATTATTCCATATGAAATTTTGGATTGCCTCTTCTATTTCTTTAAAGAATGACATTGGGATATTGATGGGTATTGCATTGAATTTGTAGATATCCCTAGCAAGATTGTCATTTTCACAATGCTGATTCTTCCAATCCAGGAGCATGGGAGGTTTTTGCATTTCCTCAGTTCTGCTTTAATTTCCTTTCTCAGGGTTTTAAAATTTTCATCAAAAAGGTCCTTTACATTCTTAGTTAATTCCTAGGTACTGTATTTTCTTTGAGGCTATTGCAAAAGGAGTTGCTTTCCTGATTATTGCCTCGTTCCTCTCACTGTTGGCATATAGGAAGGCAGTTGATTTTTGAGGGTTAATTTTATACCCTGCTACCTTTCCAAGGTTTTGAATCAGCTCAAGGAGCTTAGGAGTGGAGTCTCTAGGGTTCTTTAAATACAGAATCATGTCATCTGCAAAGAGGGAGAGTTTCACTTCCTCTTTCCCTATTTGGATCTCCTTTATGCTTGCTTCTTGCCTTATTGCTCTGGCTAGGAATTCTAGTACTATGTTAGAGAGGAGTGGAGAGAGTGGGCATCCTTGTCTTGTTCCTGATTTTAAAGGGAATGGCTTTAGCTTTTCGCCACTAAGTATAATACTAGCAGTAGGTTTCTCATACACAGCCTTTATTACATTGAGGAATGTTCCATGGATTCCTAGTTTCTCCAGAGCTTTTAACATAAAGGGGTGTTGGATCTTGTCAAATGCCTTTTCCACGTCTATTGAGACAATCATGTGATTTTTGTCCTTGCTCCTGTTGATGTGTTGAATTATATTAATTGATTTGTGTATGTTGAACCAGCTTTGGCTCCCTGTGATGAATCCAGTTTGATCATAGTGTATAATTTTTTTGATGAGTTGTTGTAGATGGTTGGCCAGTATTTTGTTGAGAAGTTTTGCATCGATGTTCATCAAAGAAATGGGTCTATAGTTCTCTTTCTTTGATGAGTCTCTGTCTGGTTTGGGGATGAGGGTTATACTGGCTTCATAGAATGAGTTTGGCAAACAGCCTTCATTTTCAATTTCGTTGAAGAGCTTGAGGAGTATTGGTGTGAGCTCTGCTTTGAAGACCTTATAGAATTCAGCTGTGAATCCATCTGGCCCTGGGCTTTTCTTAGGTGGAAGGTCTCTAATTGCCATTTCTTTTTCAGTGCTTGAAATAGGCCTGTTTAGTTCTTCTAGGTCTTCTTGGTTCAGTGTGGGTATGTTAATATTGGCTAAAAATTCATCCATTTCTTCTGGATTCTCAAACTTGTTGGCGTAAAGATTTGAAAAGTATTCCTTCATGATGCTCTGAATCTTGGTAATTTCTGTCGTGATATTACCATTCTCATCTGTGATTTTGTTTATATGGGTGTGCTCCCTTCTCTTTTTTTTGGTAAGATTTGCTAAGGGTCTGTCAGTTTTGTTAATTTTCTCAAAGAACCAACTCCTTGTTTTGTTGATTTTTTCTATAGTTTTTTTGGACTTCAATTCATTTAATTCTGCTTTGATTTTAATAATTTGCTTCCTTCTACAGGGATTAGGGTTGGTTTGTTGCTCTTCTTCCAGGAGCTTAAGGTGACACGTTAAATTGTTGGTTTGTGATTTTTCCAATTTGTTATTGTAGGCACTCAGAGCTATAAAGATTCCTCTGAGTACTGCCTTTGCCGTGCGCCAAAGTAACCAGTATTTTTTGTGCTCCTTTTTGTTAAATTTCATAAACTATTGGATTTCTGTTCTGATCTCCTCGATGACCCACTGGTGATTCAACAATGTGTTGTTCAATCTCCATGAGTTATAGGGTTTTTCGTTGGTGGAGATGGGTGTTCAGTTCCAATTTGATGCCCTTGTGGTCTGAGAGTGTGCAGGGAATAATTTCAATGTTTCTGAATCTGCCCAGGTTTATTTTATGCCCTAAAATGTCGTCTATTTTGGAAAATGTTCCATGTGCTGCTGAAAAAAAATATATATTGTGTTGTTGCTGGGTGGAATATTCTGCAGATGTCTGGTAGATCTAGTTGGTCTATACAGTTGTTCAATTCTAAGGTTTCTCTGTTGAGTTTTTGCCTGGTTGATCTGTCCATAGGTGAGAGTGGTGTGTTAAAGTCACCAACAAATCAATGTGTTTCGATCTATGTATGGTTTCAGTGAAAGTAAAGTTTGCTTGATGAAGTTCGGTGCTCCGGGATCAGGTGTGTAGATATTTAGGATGGTTATGTCCTCCTGGAGGAAAGATCCCTTTAGTAAGTATGTAGCAACTCTATTAATTTGTAACAAGGATTCTCGTGGGGTCCTAGTTCCTGGTCTGGGGGTAGACAGTGGAGCATGTTCATCTTCACTGATTTTACTATTTCTGCATATGCTACATAGAAAAATATCACTGGATATAGGGTGAGGGGTTTTCTCAGCTTCCCATTTTGCCATGTAAAATCCCAGGAATTTGGACCCACATGGTGGGGGGGAGGAGACAGACAGACAGAGAAAGAGAGAAACAAAGGAAGAGAGAGAAGGCACAGGTTCAAAGATTGTTTTTTGCTTGTGTTGTCGATTGGTTTGCTATCACCATATCATAAACCAATAATCAAGGACTGTTGGGGGCCAAGTAATGCCCTGTCTGATAACTTTCTGCTGAGGCTTGTAGTAGAGATAAAACACGTGGACCTCTTTGTCCTGTCCATCTTGTATACTGATAGATTCCCTCACCCAATATAAGGAGGAGGGATTTAGAGAATATATATAGAGAGATCTTCCTGCCTTGATGAAGCTGCGTGGTGTCTCTGTTCATGCTCCGGGGTAAGAAGGCTGGGTGCGGGAGGACATTGGGCCCCTTCCGCTGGTGGCTTGGCCTGGTGGGGGTGTGTTTTTCCCCACGCCCCTACTAGTAGAGAGGGACCGGGGACAAAGGACCCCGACGAAAGACCTAAAAGCAGCCCTTAGTCCTCATTAGTCCACCGGTGCCTAATCTCAGGGAGGCTTTCTTAGTCATAGAACTGCTAGGTTGCCTAAGGGCTGGCTTGTACAGGATGGTTTTGAGTGGAATAACTAAATTTTACCTTCATGTGGCTTCCATGCCCCTCCAGCAGGCACATCTGTGCATGTTCTCATGCTAGAGAGGGGTTTCAAGAGAGAGTAAATCGTAGGTCCAAATAAGACATTCTGCTGGGAAGCTCACAGTTGCAAGCACAGGAGGTGGGCTGGAGTTGAGGACCACTGGGGTTGCTCATCAAGCCACACCACCACATGCCTCTTAAGGTCAGTTCATGAAAGATAACACTTAGTAGAAATGACCTGCTCAAGGTCATCTGGCAGCAAGGAGATCTTCGCTACCTGGATAACTTCCACACTCAGCGTCACCAGTGCAGCATTCTGACAGCATTGCTGACCTCAGCATAAAGCATATACTTTGGCTTTTCAAGCATGCATACCAACAAGAGCAGTTTTTTTAAACAATCATTTGAAATAGGAATTATAATGAGATCCTGTACAGACAAAAATCTCCTCAGGGTCTATCACTGCTCATCAACATGATGCTTACACCAAGGGAGTCCTGTGACATTTCGCCTTAGGGTAATAATAGCTACACACACATGGATTTTAGAACATGAATCTTCACTCAAATTGATGAGTTGGGGGCCCACCAACATTCTGGAAGCAGACAGATTTTACAAAACACACACACAGACATTTGATCTAAAATCTACAAAGATGTGTTTCAAAATTAAGTAGTTGTCATACAACTACTCAGACTCTCAATACCAGGGATTATTAATCTAGGAGCAAAATGGCAAATCCACACTTTATGGAATTCATGTTCCCAATAGGAAAAGGCCAACAACAGCAAAAGAAAGCAAAATATCTTGCAGGGTGATGTGTCAGGGTGAAAATAGCATCTCACTTCCTGCAAGATGTGTAAGCGAGGGCTCTATTAGGGGTAAATGTGAAGTGACATGTGAAGAAGGGAAAAGAATGAAAAGGCATCAGAGATGTGGGGTGTAGGTGAATAAATCAGAGAAGTGAGATGGCTCTGCTGGGTATGCCAGGGCCCCCTTCAAAGTCAATGGACATGAATTTAAAGTGATTATAGGACTTTTAGAAAATTATTATTTGTTTCTAGATACAAGACAAGCTAATTCAAACCAATTCATCAGCTGCAAACAACTCAATACACTGTACCAGAACAAATACACACACACCGCCACACACACATGCACACATACACACTATTCACATGTCTTCTTTTTTAATTATATCTTTATTATCTTTAAGTAGTTGCACAAAGGAGTTAAAAATTCAACATTTCAGTTTATGAATATAGTACATCTTGATCACTATTAACCCTTTGCTTACTCTCCCCACCCATTCAAGTTTCCTCGTTTCACAGGATATTCATTGAATATTCTCCTCCCATTCATTTCTTCATCTCTGCTTCTTTTGATCGTTTTGCCACACACTTCAAATACTGCTTTCCTTCATTTTGTTAGATTGGGAATTCATTGTTCTAAGGAGTTACACCATTTGATTTCACATCTGTATATTTCAGTTGCTATATTTGTGCACAGGTGCATATGGCTCTGCATATGTCTGTGTATTTATAAATGAGACTTTATTCCCACATAATGAGAGAAAGCATGGGTCCTTTGTTTCTCGAGGTCTAACATCACCATAACTTTTTTCAGGTCCATCTATTTCTTTGCAAATGATGTAACGTCATTCTTTCTAATGGATTAGTAAACACAGAACTATCCCATGATCCGATGATAACGTGCTTGGGCACTTATCCAAAAGATGACAAGTTAGGATTACAGGAAAAGCCACTTGCACAAGCATGTTCATTGCTGCCTAATCACCATAGATGCTGTATGGAAACAGCCCAGATGCCCCTCGACGGATGAATGGAACAAGAAATGTGCTCTACATACAATATTTTCTTAAAGGCATCAAGAAATGGACATGATAAAAAAATAATGCAAGTATCAATTTAAGATAAAAGGGCTTTAACAGGAACAGCTGAACACTGCTTTATTCAGTCCACACAAACTTGACCTTTAAGTGTTGATGGCCTCAGCATGAAGAGGGCAGTCTTGATATGACACCTGTAGGGGGGAGGGGAATCAGATGACAGGTCCTTCCCATCATCAGTGGGAACAACCAGAGTTCCACATACTAGGAGAGAGCCAGAGGCTCTCAACATATATATATATATATATATATATATATATATGATATTTAGGTGCAACTATCACTAACTTTTGAACATTTTTATTTCTATGAAAAGAAACCCCAAATGACCACTCCTCCTTCCCTTCTAGTGAACACATTATATTGGCAAATAAATTTGTGCTATAGATGTACCACATTTTAGGTATTCATTCATCATTTAGGATACTTGTATGGTTTCTACTTTTTGGCTATTAGGAACAATGGTATACAAGTTTTGCACGGACTTATGTTTGTTTCTTTCTATCTAGGAATGCTTAACTTCTACAAGAATTGCTAAACTGTTTTCCAGAGTGATTGTACCGTTTTATATCACCTGCTTTTTTTTTATTGTAGCCATCCCAATGAATGCAAAACAGTTTCTCACTATGATTCTGACTTGCGTTTCTCTAATGACAATGTTGAGTACCTTTCTTGTGGCTTATTGGTCATTTGTGTACCTCTTTGGAGTAGTGGCTATTCAAACTCTTTGCCTATTTAACATTAGGTTCTTTTCTTCTTACTGAATTGCAAGCAGTCTTTATATATTCTGGGATATCAATCCTTGATCAGATACAGGACTTACCATAATTACAGAAGCAAATACTTCAGTATGTGACTGTAACAAAAATTTTATCTAACTCACTTTTGTACACCTAACAGAAGAACAATATTGTGTAATACCTAGCCAATTTCAGCAAAGAAATAGAAAGTATTACAAAAAAAGACAGACATTTGAAGCTGAAAAACATAATTAAGTTGACATTTTCACAAGAGCAATTCAACAGAAGATTGGACCAAGCACAAGACAGAATCATCAAACTTGAAGAAAGATCATTTGAAATCAACTAGTCAATGGAGAAAAAGAAAACTCCAGGAGAAATGCTAAGGGTCTATGGAACACCATCAAAGGCTCCAAGAAATGCAGCATGTGTGCTGCATTGTAGAAAGAAGCTCGAGGAAAGGCATAAAGTTTATTTGGAGAAATAATCTCTGGAAGCTTCTCAAATCTGGAGAAGAAAATGGACAACCCCTTGATACAAGACCTCAAATGACCTCCAACCATTATAACCTAAGGAAATCAACTCCATGACCCATTACAATCAAACTGCCAAAAGTCAAAGAGAATTTTGAGAGCAGTAAAATGAACTAATTAGCTAACTAATTAAATAAAAAGTGACTCATAATTTCCAAGAGGGAGTTCTACAGCAGAAGCTTTTCAAGCCAGAAGGGAGAGGGTTTATATATTCAAAATACTGAGAGGAAAAGCTGCCAAAAGAAGACTATATCTGACAAAACTGTTCTTGAAATATGAAGGGGACAAACATTTCCTCAGCTAAACAAAAGCGAAATTAAAAGGAGTTCTTTTACCATTATGTTCACCTTATAAGCAAATGCCAAAGACGTCTCAGGCCAAACCAAAAGACATCAGAGAGCTACAAGATGTCACAGGAAGGCATGAGGTTTGCTAGCAAAAGTGAACCTACAGATACATGCAGATTACTGTGATACTGATAGAATGCACAAATCACCTTCTATTCTGGTATCTAAGCTGAAAGACAGAGCTATAATAAATCACCATAATGATAAAACAGATTAATGGCTATTCAGCACAAAAAGACACCATTCATGATAGCAATAACTTAGTGGGAGCTCGGAGTAGGATTTGTGTATGAATGCAAGGCCAAGTTGTCCCTTGTTTCAAACAGATTTTTACAACTATTAAGGGTTTTATATGTTTCAAGATAGCCACAAAGAAAATATCTATTGAAGATAACAAGAGAAAATGCGGATGAAACCAAAGTAGGGCAGGAGTTTAGCCTAGTGGTAGAGTGCTTGCCTAGCATGCACCAAGACCTGGGTTCGATTCATTGGTACCACACATATAGAAAAAGCTAGAAGTGGTGCTGTAGCTCAAGTGGTAGATTGCTAGCCTTGAGAAAGCCCAAGAACAGTGCTCAGACACTGAGTTGAAGCCCTGCGACTGGCAAGAAAGAAAAGAATTGGTCTGTGCCCTTATCTTGGAGCATGAATAAATGAGACAAGCCCAAGATTTAAAAAAAAAAAAAGCAAACAAAGTATATCGACACACACACACACACACACACACACACACACACACACACTCACACCCCACCCCCACAATCAAAGGAACATAAAAGAGTGTTGGGGGCCGAGTAACGCCATTCTAATAACTTTCTGCTGAGACCTGTAGTAGGGGTAAACAAGTGGACCTCTTTATACTGCCCACCTGTTGTGCTGATAGGCTCCCGCACCCAATATAAGGAGGGGAGTTTTAGAGAGAGATTCCTGCCTTGAGGAAGCTGCGTGGCGTTTCTGTTCGTGCTCCGGAGAAGCAAGGCTGAGTGCGGGAGGACAGTGGGCCCTCTCCTCTCGCGGCTTGGACTGGCTGGGATCTGTTTTTCCCATCCCTCCTCAAGAGGGACTGGGGACGAAGGACCCCAACAAAAGAGGACAACAGGAGAGGGAAATGTGGGGCAAAAAGTTGTAAGACACACACACACACACATACACGCAAATAATGGCAAAAGTAAGTCATTCACCATTAGTAATTACTTTAAATGTAAAATGACTTAAACTCAGCAACAAGACATGTTGATAAATGTGTGGATTTAATGAAGGAAATATAACTATACTGCCCAAAAATAATACACGTTAGGCTGGGAATTTGGCCTAGTGGTAAAGTGTTTGCCTAGCATGCACAAAGACTTGGGTTCAATTCTTCTGTACCACATATTTAGAAAAGCTGGAAGTGGTGCTATGGCTCAAGTGGGAGAGCACTAACCTTGAGGAAAACGCATGCACAGTGCTCAGGCCCTGAGTTCAGTCCCCAGGACTGGCAAGAAAAATAATAATACATTAGACTTAAGAACACAAATAGACTAAATGTGTGAAAATATGAAGAAAGATAACCCATCCAAAAAGTAATCCAGAACAGACCATACTGTAGGAGAAAAAATAAGATTTGGGGTCAAAAACGTTAGAGGCAAAGAAGATTATGTTGAAAGAATTAACCAGGAATATAAAATACACTCAATATCAGGGAATCTGAACATAAGGAATAAACATTGACGAAATCAAAAGGAGGCTCTAGTAGAGTGGCTTAGTCATCGAGAGCACACTGAGCATGTGCAAGGGCCTGGGTGGTGGAGGGAACCTCAAGAGAGGGAGAGCACAGCACAATAGTAAGAGTCTACAATACCGCACTTGGAATAATGGCCATAGCAGTCATTTAGAATAAGTCAAGAGAGGACTTGCTTGAACAACACTGTATACCAGTTGGACTTAACAGACATATAGAAGATTCTATGCAAAAGTGGTCTATACAAACTTCTCAAGCTAACACAGAATGTTTTCTAGAACATGACAGATGTTAAATCAAGCTTGAACTAATTAAGAAAGCTGAAAAAATATTGCATGCCTTTCTGACCATACTGTGATAAAACCAGAAATAAGTAGAAGGAAAACTAAAACATTCTAAAGTACATGGAAATTATAGATTCTTGGACAACGAGTGGGTCGAAGAAAAGTCAAAAGAGAAATCAGAAAATCTGTTATTCAGTTAGCAGTTTGCTATCATTGGTCAAAACACTTTTTAAAAAGTACTATTTCAAAATATTTTCATCAATTTGAAGCAGGGCTAATTAGGGATGAACTGTCAGAGTAGAAATGTTCCTGAGGGGCCTAAATTGAGGGGTATCCTAAGCAGAAGAAATGCTGATTAATTTGAAAAGGTTTTGACATCTATGAAACTTCTTATTGGAAATGACCCAAGTGCCCATGAAAAACAGCATAGTTTTTTAAGTTGTGAAATGTATCAGTTTGTTTTCTATGGCCAATAACACAATACCAGAGGCCTGAGATGTTAAGAAGAAAAGGGGTTTACCCTGGCTCAGTGCAGGGGATGTAAGACACAGTGAGGGTACATGATGGTGGCTTCTTGCTGGCAGAGTCATCATTGGAGAGGGACAGGGGGCGTGTGTGTGTGTGTGTGACATCTTCCTCCTCTTGCACTGACACCAGGATTCAGTCATGGGGTCCCCCAGACACCTCTCAAAGGCCCCAATCATCACACCACGGCGGTTCTTGAAGCCTTGAGCGCTCAAACCATTGGGACCCCTCTTTGCCCATTCTGCCTTTCACCACTTTCCAGCCTGCTGACTCCTCCGCCCCTGCTTTAGCCTGGATGCAAGTAACTCCATCCTGATTGCATCGGGGCAATGGTATCGTTGCCCTATGGGCCTCAAACCATCACCTCCACAGGTAAACATTAACTTCCTTCTTCCTTACTCTCTATCTTGTGCCAATACTGGGGCTTGAACTCAGGACCTGTGTGCGCTGTTTCTTGGCTTCCCCACCCAAAGCCGACGCTCTACTACTTGAGCCCCAGCTCCACTTCGTGATTTTTTTTGGCCTAATTAGAGATGCACAGAGCGCGATTCTACTGCAGAGCAACCCACCCCTGGACCTGGCCTGGAACGAGGCCTGCGCACCGCGCGGCTGCAGGTCCTCCCGGGCCCGGGGTTCTCCGGGCAGGACAGGCTGGGCGGGCACGGGTCCGGGGGGGGGGGGTCCCCGATCCAGGAACTCCACCCCGGCGTCCCGCGATGCTCGCACGCGCCTCCCGTTCCGCGCTCCGCCGCCAGGAGGCGCTGCCGCCCCTTCCGCCGCCGGCTCCTGGCTGGCGGTCCCCGCAGCCGGGCGCCCCTCCTGCAAAGATGTCCGCGTGCGGCGCCGAGCGGCCGCAGCGGCCCGGACCCCGCCTGTCCTGGCTGCTGTGTTGCAGCCTCCTGCTGTCCCCGGCCGCCGGGTACGTGATCGTGAGCTCGGTGTCCTGGGCCGTCCCCGACGAGGTGGACGAGGAGCTGGACAGCGCCTCCACGGAGGAAGCGCTACCCGCGCTGCTGGAGGACTCGGGCAGCATCTGGCAGCGGAGCTTCCCGGCCTCGGCGCACAAGGAGGACGCCCGGCCGCCGCCCGCGCCCCGCGGGATGTTCTCCTACCGCCGGGAGGGCGGCCCCGCGGCCCGCGCAGCCCCCGAGCCCGGCCCGCGCGCCGCCACCGCCCGCGCGCTGGCCCACGCCAGCGCCTGGGGCTGCCTGGCCACCGCGTCCGCGCTGGAGGAGGTGAGCACCCGGCGCGCCGGGGCCGGCGGGGCGGGGCGGGGCGGGGGCGGCGGGGCCGGGGGGCGGGGCGCGCGCCTCCCGGTGACCCGCCCCGCAGGTGCCGCGCCGGGGGTCCGGCGATGCTGGCACCGCGCAGGGCCGCAGCCCTGTCCCGAGGGCTCCACTGAACCGCGGACGCCTGGCACACGTGGGAGCCTGGCTGTGCCCAGGTGGCATAGACGGCCAAGCGCCTGGCCGTGGGAGAGCCGGGGGCGGGCGGGCGTGCGCCCTGCCGGGTGCTGCTGGTCTGGACGTGGACGAATGGATGCACAGCTAACCCGCGGGAGACGAGGGGCCCCGCGGGGCAGAAGGAAGCGGCGGGCGCCTTTGGAGTCACCGATTCGCCCCGCACAGCTCAGGCCCGCTCCAGGCACGGCCCGGATTTCCTGACCCGGAATCCAAGCCCAGACGGTGGGCCAAAGACAGGGCCTCCCCGCCCCCGACCCGAGCTTCGAGCGGGTAGCGTTGATTCCTTAAAAATGGAGCCCAGGGGCTTCTGCCTGGAAAGAAGGCTAAGGCTGTAAAGTGTGTCCATGTCGAGGGAGCGGTTGCAGGCTGCGTGCAGTTTCTAATCAGCCCACAGGTGCTGATTCACCTGTTAGAATGCCACCTAGTCCCCCAGGGTGAAAGGGCGGAGGGAACTCAGGATGTTGCACCCCGCGAGGCCGAGAGGCCTCTGGAGCTGCGGGGACAGACGTGGGGGGTTCACTGCCAGGCCCGTGGCTAGAGCTCCGTTACTTTCTGCAAAGTGAATTCACAGCTTGTCTACGACATTGATCGGGGGCCTGGTTTTTGCTCAAGCTCCAGACTGTGGCCCAGTTGCAGGCTCCTCTCTCCATCTAGAAAATGAAGTGTTAGCTTGGCAGGTGTGTGTGTTGTGTGTGTGTGTACACGCATGTGCCAGTACTGGGGTCCAAACTCAGGGCCTGAGTGCTGTCCTTAGCTATTTTGCTCTATCACTTGAGCCACAGCTCCAGTTCCAGCTTTTTCCTCCCCCCTTTTTTCCTCCTGAGCTCAGAGGAATTGAGTCTTATGGGAATTTTCTGACCAAGCTGGCTTTGATCTCATGAACCTCTCGCTCTCCTGAGTAGCTAAGATTACAGGCAAGAGTCACCAGGACCTGGCTAGCTTGGTGGTTTGGGAGGCCCTTTTTCTTTTTTACAAAATTATGGAAATGACTATTCCAATGGTCTTAGTCTCTTTGTGTTAGATCCTAAACCAGTTGGATATTCACAGCAGCCACGTGTTTTTTTCAATTGTCTTATACATTTAAGACACACTTTAAGGGGCCGGGAGTTTGGCCTAGTGGTAGAGTGCTTGCCTAGCATGCACGAAGACCCAGGTTCGATTCCTTGGTACCACATACTTAGAAAAAGCCAGAAGTGGTGCTGAGGCTCAAGTGGTAGAGTTTTAACTTTGAGAAAAATCCAAGGACAGTGCTCAGGCCCTGAGCTTAAGCCCAAGACCGGCAAAAAAAAAAAAAAAAGACACACTTTAAGGAAATATGAAGCATAAATATAAAGCTAATCTTAGTTTAAAACAAATCTTTTCAGACAATGATCTGTTGTCTTATACTCACATATTAAAGATAATTTCACTCTTGCCAGGCACTAGTGGCTCACACCTGTACTTAGAAGGCTGAGATTTGAGCACCAAAGTCAGAAGCCAACTTAGACAGAAATAGGTGCAAAATGCCTTGTGAAGTCCCTGGCTCATGTGCAAAAATGGTAGAGCATCAGTCTTAAGCAAAAAGCCAAGCAAGCATGCAAGGATCTGAGTTCAAGTCCCAGTACTGGCATATGTGCATGTACACACACACATATTTTCACTCTCAACAAACTTTTCCCGATCTTTACAAGGAGCTATCCTTTCCAGTATGGACATTTAATCCAAATTCAATAAACTCAACAACTGTTTACATATGTGCAAAGCATGAATTTATGAATGAATGATGTTATTACACCATTGGAGGGCTCTTTTTCCTGTTATCTTATTAACAGATTGAAGTCCTTCCAGTGGCATACACTAAAGCCATTCTGAGCTAAGAAGCACTGGGGTACACTTTGTAAGAAGGACACTCGTGGAAGATTGGGAAGTTGTACGAGTAGTGTTTGGGAAAATCATATCGATTGCAATTAAAATATAATGAATAAATGAGGAAGTATAGCCTTAAAAGAAATGAAATGAATTTAAACATCCGTGGCTCATTCCAGTAATCATAGCTTCACAGGAGGCTAAGATCTAAGGATCGTGGTTCAATGCCAGCCAGGGAAAGAAAGTTTATGAGACTCTTTTCTCCAGTTACATAGCCCCCAAAAAGCCAGAAATGAAGCTGTGACTCAAGTAGTAGAGTGACAGCCTTGAGCAAAAAGGCTCAGGGACAATGCCTAGGTCCTGAAATCAAGTATCTGCAACAACACACACACACACACACACACACACACACACACACACACACACACACACACACACACACAAGATGTTGCTAGACTCAAAACATTACAGAGGAAGCTTGTGGGAAGCCCCAATCCTCATAAATGTCATTGACCTCCCTAACATTAAGTTCAATACCATAAGTGTCTTTGGCTACTTCCGGAACAATCTCATGATTTCCACACAGAATGTCACTGCTGTGTATTCTCCCTCTGAGATACAATCTCCCCACAACTACTATGATGGGGTACCTTGCCCTCCAGACACAGGCTATGCTGTCACAGCTCTTGTCATTGGGGTGTTTCCTAGATCCAAGGACTGCCATTTGGGAGCTGCCTGGCCATCAGCGATGGCCCTCTCAGCAACAGCACTGGAATTCCTTTCTTCTACGTGACATCCAAGGACCCTGTGGTAGCTGATCTGATGAAGAATCCCCTGGCATCACTGGCGCTACCAGAGTTAGAAGGAGAGTTTTGCAGGTAAGCAAGGGTTTAGCCCCACAGGTGCAGGCCCAGGGAGTTTAGCACAGAGAAGATAGAACAGGGGATGACAGAACCTGTGATGTAAAACTGATGTCCTTTATTCCTGGGATCTGATAAACCAGAACTTCTCCATGGAACCAATGAGTGTGATTGAGGACAAGTTATTTGCCTTTAAAGGTCTACAAAATGGAAATATAGTCTTGACTTACACTGGTGTTGTGGTCCAATAAACCCATTGTAAGTTGAAAATAATAGTAAATCAAAAATTAATTTAAGGGCTGGGAATTTGGTCTAATGGTAGAATGATTGCCTAGAATCATGAAGACCTGGGTTCGATTTTTCAGTACCACATACATAGAAAAAGCTGGAAATGGTGCTGTGGTTCAAGTGGTAGAACTCTAGCCTTGAGAAAGCCCAAGGACAGTGCTTACACTGAGTTCAAGTCCAGGGACTGGCAAAAATGAAATTAATAGCTGAGCACCGGGGGCTCTTGCTTGTAACTCTAGCTACTCAGGAAGCTGAGATCTGAGGATCAAGTTTCAAAGCCAGCCCAAGCCAAAAAAAAAATGGGGGAGAAAATAAATAGCAAAAGGCTGGAAGTGGAGCTGTGGCTAGAATGGTAGAGCACTAGTGTTGAGCAAAAAAGTTCAGGGACAGCATCTAGGCCCTGAGTTCAAGCCCCATGAGTGGCACAAACACAACACACGTACTCACACACACGGAAACTGCATGGACCACCACTGATTATTTCTATCACTCTTACCCATAAGCTTTTGGAATATATTTTAATTTGATAAAACTAAATATATCTAAGATAGTAATTCAATCAGCACAGGTCAGACACGGCCATCTATTCTGGGAAGGGAAGATGCCTGGCCATAAAACGCTCTGTTAAGAATTCTGTTAATGGCTAGGAATGTGGCTTACTTATAGAGTGCTTGCCTAGCATGCACGAAGCTCTGGGTTCAATTCCTCATTACCACATACATAGAAAAAAGCTGGAAATGGTGCTGTGGCTCAAGTGGTAGAGCCCTAACCTTGAGAAAGCTCAAGGACAGTGCCAGGCCCTGAGTTCAAGCCCCAAGACTAGCAAAAAGAAAAGAGAGAATTCTGTTAATTTTCCTCATTAAAAGGTTTTACCAGAGGACTGTTCAACTCTCATTTGAGTTTGGAAAGGTTATCCTGATGTATGGTTCAAGATTAGTTCAAGATGATAAGGAGTGGGCCACAGCCAGGAATGATGGCACACACCTGTAATCTCAGCCATCAGTGGGGCTGAGATTGGGAGAATTATTCAAGGCCAGCTGAGGCAAAATATTTTCAAGGGTCCATCTCAATCAATTTTTTTAAAAAGTCCAAGTACTGTGGTATGTTTGTGTCATCACAGCTATATTGGAAATAAATATAGGAGGAGGATAGAGGCCCAGGTTGGCCCTGGGAAAAAGCAAGACCGTATTCAAAATGTAGCATATCCAAAATAAGCTGGGGGCATGATTTGAGAGGCAAAGCACCTGTTTAACAAGCACAGAATCCTAAATTCAAATTGAGGGAGGGAGGGAGGGTGGAAGGGAGAGAGAGGGAGAGAGAGAGAAAGAGAGGGAGAGAGAGAGAGAAAGAGAGAGAGAATATATATATTCTGCAAAGAGTGTTATATAAAATACAAATTCCCCAAAACTGAGAGTAGAGTAGAAGAGTTTCAGCAGCCTGGAGGCAGAGATGAAGGGACATGGTAATTCCACAAGCAGCCTTGTCCCCGCTTAGCCCCCAATCCAAGCCCTAGAACCTCTTAGGAGATGAGGGTTTGTAGAATGAGGTGTCTCCAAGACTGACAGCGAAGACCGTAACTGGGTCTTAGGTGCATTTCACTGCTGCCTGCCAAGAACTGGAATTTAGCTTCCAGGACAGCTCAAGTTCTTTGTAAAATGAAGTCAGCATTCGTGGGACAGAAAGACGCATGCTATGTGCTGTCACTAGTTATTTGAAATCTAAAAGAAGTGAAGCCCATGGAAGCCAAGAAGAAAGCGCATTGCAGAGACTGGAAGAGATGGGAGGACACACTTGCTGTTCAGTGTGTGCAAACCAGGTATAAGACAAACAGGAGCCGGGCGTGGTGGCTCACGCCTGCCACCCTAACTACTCAGGAGGCTGAGATCTGAGGATCACGGTTCATTTGATTGCAATGACAGTCACACAGTTTACATGTTGTTGGGAGATTGGGGGAAGTACAGCACTGAGATTTGAACTCAGGGCCTCATACTCTCACTCTGCTGGCTTGCTTAAAGCTGGCACTCCACTACTTGAACCATGCTTCCAGCCTTGTATTTTGCTAGTTAATTTTAGATGAAGTCTCCCAGATTTTTCTTCCAAGGCTAGCTTTGAGTCACAATCCTCAGATCTCAACCTTCTGAGTAGCTAGGATTACCTTGAATGTTCTAAACCTGAAACAGTTAAATACTTTCTTAAAAGATTACAGTCGGAAAGTGGTAAGAAAGGTAGCTTTTCTACTTGTAAAACATCATATAAAAAAAACATGGGAAAGGGCTGGGAGTTTGGCCTAGTGGTAGAGTGCTTGCTTAGCATGCACAAAGACCGGGATTCGATTCCTCAGTACCACATACATAGAAAAAAGCTGGAAATGGTGCTGAGGCTCGAGTGATAGAGCTCTAGCCTTGAGAAAGTCCAAGGACAGTGCTCAGGCCCTGAGCTCAAGCCCAGGACTGGCAAAAAACATAAAAAATAAAAAAATAAATAAACATGGGAAGGAATAACAATATTCAAGAAGTAATGGACCTATGTGAAAGGGTATCAATGTATGTGAATTAATGCGCCTTCTATCTGGCAAATATCATGTAACCCTTTTACTAATTACAATAAAAAATTGTAAAAAAAAAAGAATATAACAGGAAAAAAAAACATATGCAACGAGTACATTTCTTGTAAACATGGTTACCCCTTCCTTCCTTTTCTCACTTTGCCTTCTCCCCAAAACCCCTCCCACAAGTCATAACGTTTATTTATAACAAATATATTTGTATTTTCATTATTGAAAACAATAGTGTGAAACGTGTTGAAATAAATGATATAGGCTGAAAAAAAAAGAAGTAATGTACCAACTACCGATGAATGTAACTGTAACCCCTCTGTACACCACCCCAACAAAAAAAGCCATTGCATCCATTCAAATCAGACCTACAAACATGTCCTGACTAATCACTGTTAGTTTATTTAAGATCTAGCTTACTTAATTACTATGTTTACTTCTGGGTACTGTGATATCTTCATTTAATTAATTAGATAGATTGAGGGAGGGCAGCAATTTCCTCACTCAGGCAATAAAGGGGAAGATTGTCCTAAGAGTCTGGCAACCTCATCCTCTCCTCTCTTCATTTCCCTCTCCCTTCAAAACTCAGGTGCCCCTGCCACTAAGTGAATTTATGCTCAGACCAGAGACCATGTATAAAAGCTCAAAAACCGCGATTTGCAATGAAAAGACCCAAAGTGTTCAGCCCCCAGCACTGAGACAGAGAGGAGGGGAAGGCAAGGAGAACGGCTTATGGAAGGCGACTTCTCAGGCAGCATCTTCCCTTACATTCAGACTTGAATTACTGAGCTTTAACTTGATCTTCTCAGTGAGGCCAGGCAGCAAGCCCTCCGGACCAGGGGGAGATTGTATGTTGAATTATATCCTCTTTAATGATATCCATTTTATTTTATTTTGATAAATGAAATCAAGAGACTTTATAAGCTATATCTGAAATGAAAACATCTCAAAGGATAATCAACAGATGCTAGGATCCTAGGTAGGCCTGATGACTAAGAAAGAAGAATCTGGAAGTATCTTTTCTCTCTTCCCAGAAAGGTTTTCCATGAAGGTCTGCTGACACTGTCACAGCTCCTAGCCCCTTCCAGTCTCTCAGGCTGAAGGTATCCCTGCCCTTCAGGTAGCAGGCTGCTTTTCAGAGAGTGTGTGTCCCAGTCCCAGTCTTGGGGCTTGAACTGAGAGCTTATGTATTGTCCCTTTAGCTTTTATCCTCAAGGCCAGTGTTCTACCACTTGAGCCATACCTCCATTTCAGCTTTTTGGTAGTTAATTAGAGACAAAAATCTCACCTACTTTCCTGCTTCAAACCATAGTCCTCAGCTCTCAGCCTCCTGAGTAGCTAGGAGTACAGGCCTAAGCCACTGACACTCGGCTTCAGAGCTTTTGTAATGGAGGCCTTAGCAACAGAGGAGAGCTAAATTCCAGGTTTTGCCAAAAGATCTCATTTCTAAGGATGAGATACCAATGAATGGGCTGAAGTCAGGGCTGCATAAGACACAAACCGGAAGCCTCACATGCCTTGCTAGGAGGGGTGCAAAATTAAGCATTGTTAGAGTAACCCTACATGAGGGCTCTCACAAGAAAGCACTGGGACAGGCTTCTGTGAGGTTGTACTCAGTCCTAGAAGCAGCTCCACATGTTGTGGGCATACCAGTAGAAGCATTCAGTGAGACAGAAGTGGGGGTCATTGCCTTCATGCTATAGGTTCAGAATAAATCTTTAGCCAGTCTTTCTATATAGGACAATAACCTCATCAATCTTCCCTATATTTTAATGGTTTCTTATAAGAATAAAATATAAAATATTAGATGAAAACCTCTCCCCACCTGCCAGCAAATATAGTTTCCCCTAGAAAGGTGTTTACAAAGCAATCCATCCACTCATCATTGTCTAGCAGAGCTTCACGCAAACGCCAGGTAAGCATGCACTTGCCACAGCTTGCCTGCTTGCTGGCAGCCAAGGTGAATCTGTGTCTGGAATCTGCGTTTACTTGAGACGTGATATGTATGTCAAAGCCCAGGGCCTGGACCTAATCAGACACAGGAGCGAAATCCAATTTCTCTTCACTGATTATTGTTCATTCCCCTTGTAAAGCAATATATGTCTTCTAAATAATTTACCCTCTGTGCAAATTCGGCTTCCTCTTCTCCTTAGCTGGAATGTTTCTATCTATATTCCTGGTGGATTTCCCCAGTATTCCCAGTAGATTTTAATAAGAGCTGCCAAAAGCTAGTAGTTTGTGTCTATAATGCTACTAGATACATGGGACGCTGAGACCATTCAGGGCCAGGCAGAAAAGAAGAGCAGTGAGGCTGGCATTTGAACTAGGAAGCTAACGTTGGGAGATGCGAACATAGGCAGGAAGCAGAAAACACAGGGGGGCCAGGTGCCAGGCAGTTCATACCTATAATTCTAGCTATTCAGCAGACTGAGAATGGAGAATCAAGATTTAGGGCCAGCCTAGGCAGGAAAGTCTGTGAGCTCTTTTGTTTGGGGGCTGTTGTTGTTGTTGTTGTTGTTGTTTTTAATCTTCAGTTAACCACCTAAAAGCCAGAAGTACAACTGAGGCTCACTGATAGAGTGCCAGCCTTGAGCAAAAAAGCTCTGGGACAGCACCCAATCCCTAAGTTCAAGCCCCAGGATACACACACACACACACACACACACACACACACACACACGAGCAAAAAATCAGTGGAAGTGTTGCTCAGCAGTAAGAGTGTCTGCTTCCCAAGCACAGGGCCCTGAGTTTTTTCAAAAGACTGCAGTACCATGAAACAAAACAAAAGAACTCTTAGAGAGGCCTGCAAAGGGAAGCAGGTGCCAGGTCTTTTCGCCTCTCTTCTGCCCATTTCTGTGGTGGTATCTCATTGCAATTTACAGTCTGTGCAATTTACAGTCTGATCTCTCTCTCTCTCTCCCTCTCTTTCTCTCCCCCTCTCCCTGTCTCCCTCTCATAGTATTTCATGCCCATGAATGCTGATCCTCATAATTCCTCTCTAGTTCGTGATTGCAGTCCCTTGGTTCTTAGACTACCCTTTCCCACTGTCTTCTGAGCACTCATCCAAGCTTTAGACTTGACACCATCTTTAGTAGAAATAATGGCAATATATGTTGAGGATGTAATGCCCACAGTTATGTTACCCTCCACAAAGCTTTTAGCACTATTAAGATTGTTGTGTTGTCTTGTTTGTGTGATTTTGGTTTTGTTAGTTGTTGTTGTTGTTGTTGTGGTGGTGGTGGTGGTGGTAATAAGGTCTAGGCGCTGTCTTGGAGCTCTTTTGTTAGTTCTAGTACTCCGCCACTTTGAGCCACAGGTCCACTTCGAGTTTCCTGGTGTTTAATTGAAGATGAGTGTCACGGAGACTTTTTGCCCAGGTTGGCTTAGATCTCAGCCTACTGAGTAGCTGGGATGACAGGTGTGAGCCACTGGTTTGGTTTTTACAGGTCCACCAGCTCCTGGCAATTGTTAATCTACTCTCTCTCCCCGTGGAATTGAAATGTGACATTTTGTAGCTAACATCTGTCACTTAGTATCACATTTTCAAGGTTCATTGTGTTGCAGAATATATCAACAAACTCTTTTTGGTAGCCCAATAATATTCCATTTTATGACTATATCACATTTTACTTATCCATTTCTGTCAGCCCTTGGTTTATTGATGAACATTATTTCCATGTGTGGCTATCATGAATGATGCCACTGTGAACATTATGTGAAAGTTTTATTCAGACAAATAAACTGAAATTCTGGAATTTCACCTAGAATTGATTGGTCAAACAGTGAAATATTTCTAATTCTGAGGGCTCTTTATTCCAGATAGGACCTTTTTCAGATAGACAATTTATAAATAGCATCCTCGTGTTTATTGAAATTTCTCATGTTTGGTCATTGGAAGAAACAATAACATTAAGTATTCAGTACTGACACTTAATTGTACATGTTCTTGGTCCCCAAAAATCTCATATCACCCATTTAACTACCCTATCTGCTAAGTCCATCCATAGGAACAGGAGTGAGGCTGTCATCACTTAGGTGGCTGGGTTCACTTTGCTCTACCTAGATAAAAAACATGAATGTATGAGAAGCTCTGCCACTGCTGGCATTTCCAGGCCTTGTGTGCTCAAGACCAAGAGTTGAACTGACAGAATCAGAGGCTTACAGCTTCAAACCCTGGAGTCTAGAGGCCTTCTAAAGCTGCCAGGCTTTAGCAGCCAGAGATTCATTGCTTTAGGCCTTCAGGTTGGAGAATTATTGCTCTGGGCTTTAACGACCAGTGGCTCAGCTCTTGGCAGCTATTGGAACTCTCAGCTTTCAGCCACCATGAGTGGCAGCAGCAGACAGCAGCAGGCGGTGCCGGCTGGTATTATGGTTCCTGAATAGGCCTCAAGTGTTAAGACCCCTCCACAACACTGTTAAAGCCTGTGGGGCTAAGGTGTCAGGGTCCTGTGCCCTCCACAGAGACCGGTGCCATAGCTCTCAAACCTGGGATGTCTGGAACTCTTGGTCCATAAGACTTGGCAATTCTCTCAAACTCTTCCAATGGCTGAGGCTGGCAGTTTCTTGTCTGAGGCAGTTCAAAGCCTCCATTTTCTCCATAGTCTTTGCTCACCACTCCTTTTTGTTTGCTGGTAGTCCTCTGGAGTACCTTGGCCACCATCTTGCCAGTATCACTGCTGTTGCCTTCATCACTGCCACCATCATGTGACCACTTCTACAAATCTCTGTTTTTGTTATTAGCTCAGCCCACTCTCCTAATCATAAGACAGAAGATTACAAAAGAAAGTAGGCAAGATGAGATGGCTCAATTGTTTCCTAACTTGAAAAAATAAGCTGACCAGCCTGCTTGTAAACCAGAAGGGGAGTAGCTAGCGTCTGCACCAATCACAGCAGTCCTTCCTTCACGCCACTCAAGGGTCATGTTTGCACCAATCACAGGCCTTCTGCTACACTGCCTGGGGAAGTGGCTCAGCCCCTACTGATGAAAATGGCTGCCATTTAAAAGCCATACAGACTTGTCTCCCTTAGAATAGTGTCCCTTAGAAGTAAGGCTGGTGCTAGCTCTGTGCAGTCATCACAGAGCTAGTAGTGGTGCTCCACAGTTGCTGGATCATCCTCAGATTTGGGAAGTGTCCAAACTCAGCGAGGCTTCCCTGAGGACAGTCTAGCCAGCTATCAGTAAAGGGTCTGCTCCCCTACTCATAAAGGGTCTGCTCCCCTACTCAAGGCTACCATCCATGGGGCAGGGCCTGCTCTTGACAGTTTTCGTCATTTACAGAAAGTATTAAAAGGGTAATAATAAAGACGCAGAATAACATTTCATAGCATTTAATAGTACTTACTAGTACTTAGTGCTTAACAGTGCCTAACTGCTGCTTCACTCCACTGGGAAGACGTAGGCCCCTCTGATCTGTCTCAAGACCAGCCTGGCCCCCACAGGTGTGCTTCTAGAGCTACCTGGAAGCAGCACCATAAACTGAGGTATGCAATCTGACACCAGTAGAGCTAGCTACTCCTCCAATGCTTTTTCTGGCTTCAGTTTCTGAAGATAGGACTTACCCTGGCTAAACTTAAATTCACACTTAAATTTGTGAATGACTGGGCCAGGAGCTTGGCCTAGTGGAAGAGTGCTTGCCTAGCATGCATGAAGACCTGGGGTCGATTCTGTGGTACCACATACATAGAAAAAGCTGGAAGTGATGCTGTGGCTCAAGTGGTAGAGTTCTAGCCTTGAGAAAGCCCAAGGACAGTGCTCAGGCTCTGAGTTCAAGCCCCAGGATTGAACAAACAAACAAACAACAACAACAAAAACCTTGAGAATGGCTGCAATAGGTCAAAGGTCTTCTCATTTATAATTCATTGATCTGAATGCTCAAGTCTCCAATTAATAATGCTTACTTCCCTTTGAGTAACTCATTTAACTTGTCTGATTCTCAGTTTCCTTGCTCCTAACACGTGAAGAAGAGTACCCATAGTTTTGCTTTCAAGATGAACGCTCTTGGTGTATGCTCTCTGCTTAGCACAGGTGCAGTACTAACAAATGTTAGGATTGAGAATGGCAGAAACAGGAAAAGGAGATGAGCATCAACAGTGCCCTACTTACTCTGCATGCCTTCTCAGTACGATGGGAGTTGTATTTAGATATGATACACACTACTCTTCTGTGACAGCTAAGCAACTGACATAAATAAGTCCTTGTATCATCCTCATGAGAGTCTCACGAGAAAGCTGCCATCATTAGATCCATCTTAACAGATAAGGAAGCGGAGGCACCAATGTCTGAAGGAACTCATGAATCAGATTCTGATGGGGCTATGATTCCATCCCAGATAACTGACTCCCAGCTTGCTTGTCATTCTCACACCCCTCTCCTCTCCATATAGTTACATGTTGGAAACAGTGGCACTCCTCAACCACATTTGAGGAAGAGCTGACTCCGATGCTGTAGAATCTATGAAAACACAGAAGGATTTCATTTATTTGCATGTAATTTCCATAAGATCGCGCTTCAGATACGGTCATACAGATGTATGCAGACAGCCTATCCCCAAATTATTCACTTCATCAAATACCCACTGAGCATGTACTATGTTATGAACTATGCTAAGCACTGTTGAGATAAAGGTAAAGAAAGTGTCTTCCTCTGAAGGACGAGGAAAGTATACAGCACACATAGAGATACTGCGCATTCATGAAGCCCTTTAAAAGACATTATTCTGGAGATGGTTAGTGGGGAGAGAGAAAGTGAAGTTTCTTTTTTTTTTATTTTTTATTGTAATTAATAAAAGGGTTACATGATATTTGCCAGATAGAAGGTGCATTAATTCACATACATTGATACCCTTTCACATGTCTTGGTACCCATTACCCTCCCCCCCACCCCCCATCTTGGTTTTCCCCCCTTCCCTATCAAATTTCAAATAACCGAATACAAATAAATTCAATATATCAGATAATGAAGTGAGATACTGTAACAATATGAGATACCCAAGGGACAGCAAAGGAGATGAGAGATAACATAGTACATTAAGGACAACAATCATTTGTTATATGGCTTTTGTTTCAATATCCTGGAGGTCCTTCCAATTAGCTTCATACTATATGGCCTTATGTATCAAGGTTTTGCTCTATTGCAGATCTCTGCTAGTAGAGCCCAAGGTTTCTACTGATTATGACAAATGAGGGGAACCATTGAGCCTAAGTTCCTTTGAGTCTGGCTTACAGAAAGTGAAGTTTCTATGAAACAGCCTCGTTGCCTCACTCTACACGTCCGTCCGCTCTATCACCAAATACCACCCATAGGTGGCTGGAGCTCCTGAACTTAACAACCCCATGATTCCTATGAATGACCTCTCACTTGAGATCTATACCTCAAATCCCACTTTTTCCTCAGTCTTCTCCTTGTCCCCCCAGAAGGATCTTCTGCTCAGGCTCCCAGTCCCCTCAGAGCGCACAATAGTCAGCAAAGGTTACCTATCCCCCCCCACTCAGCTCTCCACTTCTCTCCACCCCGCCCCAAGTTTCTACTGTCAGTTAATCAATAGAAAACGGGAACTGGGGCTATGGCTCAAGTGGTAGGGTGGTAGCCTTGAGCTGAAGAGCTCAGGGACAGTGCCCAGGCCCAGAGTTCAAGCCTTGTGACCCACAAAAAAATTATTTTTTCAAATGTCTTAGAATATGCTCTTTGAGGCACATGTGCAACACCAACAACTGCTTGTACTGTCAACAACTAGCTATAGAGGGTTGGATGGAAATCGGTAGAACCTTCAAGGCCTCTGCAAGGGCTAGCCTCTCCTTCCTGTCTTTCACCTGGTCTAAATGACTGTCTTGGCCCATTCCAGCTGCAATAACAAAATGGCTGAGCCTGAGTACCTTAGCAGCAACGGATATATATTTCTCACAGTTTCATGAGAGATCAAAACACAATCAGAATCTGGTTGTGAATCTTGCTGTGTCTTTGAGTAGAAGAAGGGAAGAGGGTCTCTGGAAGGACTCTCATAAGGGCACAGATCCTATTCGTGTCGCTAGGCAGCACTTGTCAGTGCCTTTCCCGTCCCCACATGGTCTAATTCCCACTCATTTTTTCAGACTTTAGCCTTCATGAGCCCTCGGAACACAGCCCGATCCATTTCATAACTGCAAGTGAATAAATAAACCCAAATTTATATAGCAAGCTTCCAGTGTCTGCCCCTTCTGCTGTAGTACAAATTCTGTGAGGACCAAGATTCTGTCTTTCTAGCTTCTCACAGCCCCCAGCAACCAGTGCAGAGCCTTGAGCATGGCATAAAGGTGAATATTTATTGACTGAAATATGGCATATTTGAGATGGACCTTGAGGGTTGGTACATTCTTTTTCTGTTGCTACTGTAACAAACTCATAGACAGTCTAACTTAGAACAACATTGGTTTATTCTTACACAGTTCTAGTGGCCAGAAGCCCCAGTGAGTTTTACCAAGCTTAAATAAAACCAATGTGAGCCAGGCACCAGTGGCTTATGCCTATAATCCTGGCTGCTCTGAGAGCTGAAGCTCAAGATTGGAAGTCAGCCTAGTCAGAAAAGTCCATGAGACGTCAATTAACTGGAAGTGTGTCCCAAGTGGTGGAGCACCAGCCATGTGCAAACAATAATCTGGGT
This sequence comes from Megascapheus bottae, assembly GCF_031878675.1. Taxonomy (NCBI): domain Eukaryota; kingdom Metazoa; phylum Chordata; class Mammalia; order Rodentia; family Geomyidae; genus Megascapheus; species Megascapheus bottae. The sequence continues at coordinate 6,567,356 of NC_143515.1, forward strand.
AAGAGTACAAGGCCTTGGGTTCAAGCTCCAGTTGCTGGCAATATTTATATGTGTGTGTGTGTGTGTGTGTGTGTGTGTGTGTGTGTGTGTGTGTGTGTGTGTGTATACAATGTTTGGTTGGCCTGCTTTGCTCTGAAAGTGCTAAAGGAAACTTTCCTCTTTCTGCATCTGAAGGCCAGTTGCATTACCTTGACTCAGGGTCCCATGATTTCATTGGTCCAACCTCTTGTTTCTCTTGCCCTAAATCCTTTAATCTTTTGTTTCCCCATGAGAATCCTTCCAATTACAGTTGACCTTTGGAATAATACAGAATGTTTCTCCCTTCTCAAAACCCTTTCCTGCAACACACCTGCCATGTAAAGTGTGACATGGACTCAGTGATTAGGATATGGGCCTCTTTGGAGAAGCCCAAATGAATGTGCCAGTTTATATGTACTTGTAAATGAAGATCTCAACGTGATACTAATGTATGCTATAGCATTTTAGGGGAGTCACGATTGCATTTATTTATAATATAAATGTTTTAAAATACAGAAGTTAAAATGGCAGTATAATATTCAGCTGGCCAGGGTAAATTTTAATACATTTCAAATATATCAAAGTGAAAGAAATGATTCACTCAAGAGGAAAAGTTTATACATGGAAGCATATAGACGTGTCATCATGTTAGTACCTGGCATAGCTTAAGTGGTAGAGAGCCTACCTGTCTAGCAAGTGATAGGCACTGAGATCAACCCTAAAGCTGCCAAGAAGAAGGGGGGAAATGCCTCATTTTAGATAGTGTATGTAAGTACCACATCTTTAAAAACCTACCCGTCCATTCTAGGGCCTTTGGGGAGCTCATTTTCTTGACCTGCCCAGCTTCCAGAGGCTGCCTACATTTCTTGGCTCATGCCACTTCCCTATTCTCACATCATACCCCTTCCACACTGTCTTGCCTCCTCACATGCGCGCCTGCTTGCACTCAGGATATGAGTGCTGTCCCTGAGCTTCTTTTGCTCAGTCTAGCATTCTATCACTTGAGCTACAGCTCCACTTCTAGCATTATAGTGGGTTATTGGAAATAAGAGTATCACAGACTTCCCTGTCCGAGATGGCTTTGAACTGCAATCCTCAGATCTCAGCCTCCTGAGAATCCTGAAAAAGTAGGATTACAGAATTGAGCTGCTAGAGCCTGACTTTACTCTTCTACTTTTAAAGACCCTCTAATTCCACTGGGTCTGGCCTGATAATTCAGAGTAATCTCCCTCTTCAAATTCAAATGATTGCAAGTCTTAATTTCCTCTTTCATAAAAGGTAACACATTTACATATTCCAGGGATTAGAGCATGGACATTTTTAAGGAGTTTTTAGCTATCCTGTAACAGGTAGTGACACTGTGTTTAGCTGGATTTCCTACTGTATAAATGGAAAGTGCAGTTTTTGCTTTTCTTTCTTTTTCTGTTCTTTTTTTTAATTTTGTTGGTCATGGAACTTGAACTTGGCTTGGGCACTGTCCCTGAGCTTTTTCACTCAAGGCTAATACTTTACCATGTTGAGCCATAGCATTACTTCTGGTTAATTGGAAATAAGAGTATCATGGCCTTGCCCGCCCAAGTTGGCTTTGAACCATGATCCTCAGATCTCAGTTTCCTGAGTAGCTAGGATTACAGGTGTGAGCCTTGTTAAATACACAATGTCCTTTCTATTCTAGTATCGAGCAGGAGTGGAAGCAAAAGCATCCTCTACTGAAATGTATGGTTATTTTATTGTGACCGACTCGAGTGCCAGTTTCATTGCATAGTAACTTTGTTGGCGTGCTTATCTACAATCATGAATAAAACCACGACTATCTTGACAGTCTATTAAAATGTTTGTAAACTTAGTTCCCGTTTACTGATTTCACTTATTTTCTCTTTGTGTCTGTTTCTTTTTTCCAATGTCCAGTGGGGCTTCCAGGTTTGTACTGTTGTGATGACATCCCATCATTCTTTCATCATGCTCACAGCTCAGCAACTATATCTTTGCAAACACAGCCTATAAAACTTTCAAAGGTAACATAGTGTTCCTACATGAAGCACTTACCAGAATACGTGGGCATGGCCCCTGTTACCCTCTCTTGCTAGGACTCACTAGGGTGTGTAATAAAGGAAAATGTCTAGGCAGGTGAAAACAGGTTCCTTAATTAAAAGGCAAACATGTGCCCTGCTTGACAAATGTAACTTGCTCAAGGCTTCAGTGTGAAGTAATAGACATGCAGAGTTTTTGTCAGGTGTTGGAAATGTCTCGGGATATTGGGGTGTCCCGTAGAGATAAGGATACAAACTCAAAAGAAACTCAGCAAGGCAAGATGTTACTTCTGCAGAAAGGTGTACTACTGACATGAAGCCACGTAAGCAAGTGAGTCCTTGTTTGTCCCCCCGCCACCCCGCTTTTTTTTTTTTGCCATTCCTGGCCTTGAGCTCAGGGCCTAAGCACTGTTCTTGGGTTTTCTGAAGGCTAGAACCCTACCACTTGAACCACAGCACGACTTCTGGCGTTTTCTATGTATATGGTACCAAGAAATTGAACTTGGGTATTCATGTGTGCTGAGTAAGCACTCTGCCACTAGGCCAAGCTCCCTGTCCAGTGTATCTTTGTTTTATTTCTAATTGTCCTTCATTCCAATTGGTAAGAACTTAGGTTCACAACCTTGCACAGTTTGCCAGTTTGAAAGGGGTTAAAAGTTTAAGCAATCAACCCAAACCAGATTACCTGGTCAAAGCAGGAACTTATTAAAGCACCCACTGTGACAAAAGATTCTAACTCCTAATTCAGTAACATCTCAAGACATCTGAAGCATCTCACTTTCTCCAGCCAGCTGAGACAACTCTTCTACAAGGTCTTACAAACATGGGCTTGCCTTCTAGCACTTTGACTAGATGGGAGAACCAATTCAAAGAGGATTCTATAGGTGTACCAAGGCTAGGACAAAAGGAGCCAGCTTCAAATCATGTGCCACACAGACTGGTGAAAATAATAAACTATGGCTGAAATTAGAAAACAAGAAACTCAAGCAAAAATTCTATCAATACCAAAAGAATACACAGCCAGTATGGTCATTACAGGAAAATTTACAGTCCTAAATGCTTACACTTGAAGAAGAAAAAAATACTAAAATTAACCAAGTATCCAAATAAAAAACCCACTCACCCAGCCATCAGATCAGGAAACAAAACGTAGGAAATTAGCTGGGCACTGGTGACTCATATTTGTAAACCTAGCTATTCAAGAGGCTGAGATCTGGGAACCATGGTTTGACGCCAGCACAGGCAGGAAAGCCCATGAAATTCTTATCTCCAAGTAACCTCAAAAAGCTAGAAGTAGAGCTGTGGTTCAAATGGTAAAGGGCTAGCTTTGAGCACAGAAGCTCAGGCCCAGGGTTCCAGCCTTAGGATTGTCAAGAAAGAAAGAAGAAAGAGAAAGAAAAGAAAAAAGAAAAGAAAGAAAGGAAAAGAAATTACTGTAACATTTTAAACTGTGTGTGTGTGTGTGTGTGTGTGTGTGTGTGTGTGTGTGTGTGTGTGTGTGTACTGTGGCTAGAATTCAAGGCTTCACGCTCTTTATTTTTTTTAGCTAGTCCTGGGGCTTGAACTCAGGGCTTGGGCACAGTACCTGAGTTTCTTTTGCTCAAGGCTAGCACTCTACCACTTGAGCCACAACACCACTTCTGGCTTTTTCTGTTCATGTGGCACTGAGGAATCAAACCCAGGGCATCATGCATGCTAGGCAAGTACTCTACCACTAAGCCACCTTCCCAGCTCCGTAGCCCAGCCAGGGCTTTGGGTATGCTAAGCCTATGCTCTACCACTGAGCAAGTTTTAGCTTAAAACTATATCCTGCCTAGTGCCAATGGCACATGCCTATAATACTAGCTACTAAGGAGGCTGAGAACTGAGAATGAGGTTCAAAGCTAGCCCAGGCTGCAAAGTCCATGAAACTTTTATCTCTAATTAACCACCAAAAAGTAGAATTGTGGTTGAAATTGGTAGAGCACTTGAGAAAAAACAAACACAGAAACAAAAACAAAGGGTCAGTGTCCAGGCCCTGAGTTCAAATCTCAGGACTGGCACACACACATGCGCATTTGCGCGCGCGCGCGCACACACACACACATGCACACAACTGTATCTTTTGCTGTACAGAAACCTTTTAGCCTGATACAATCCCAATTGGTAATGTGATAGTAACACTCACTGAGTGTATATGAAAATGGAAGGAGGAAAATTTAGGAGACAGATGGATTTGGGATCAATGGAGGAGAATGATAAAAGGATGACACTGACCAATATGCATTCTACCTATAAATGGACAAATTGAAACCTTTTTTGGAGATATTTGAAGACAATAAAATAATTGTCAGGTTTTTTTAAAGTACCACAAAATTACTATCAGGCTCAGATGACTTATATATTCATTTTCCACACCTTAAATGGATAACATCTAATCTTATAACCAAGGCTGTAGAGGTTAGAAGTAGGAAGCACTCACATTGTTTTTCAGAACCAGTAGAAACTTAATGGCAATTACCAAGAAAGTAGAAGGGAAATTGTCCATCAAAATAGTTCATAAACACACATACAGAAGTCCTACATAAATTGCTAGCAAGCTGAACTTATAATTGTCTGTGAATGAAGAGGGAAACTCATTCATATAGCTACTACATCAGTAAAAGAATTTATTGTAGGAAATTATACAAATCATATTATTAGAGCAGTTGAAACATGGCCACTGTATAATCTTTTTTTTTTTTTTTTGCCAGTCCTGGGCTTGAGCTCAGGGCCTGAGCACTGTCCTTGGACTTTCTCAAGGCTAGAGCTCTACCACTTGGGCCTCAGCACCACTTCCGACTTTTTTCTATGTATGTGGTACCAAGGACTCGAACCTGGGTCTTCATGCATGCTAGGCAAGCACTTTAACCACTAGGCTAAACTCCTGGCTCCATTGTGTATTCTTATTTATTAAATCTGGTAACCCATACCCAAATGATATCTTTTTAAATATATTTTGGTTGGAAAACAAAAAAGTTTTGTACTTTAATTAGTCAAACCATCTATCTTTATGGTTTATTCATTTTGTGTCTTGTTTGAGAAATCCCTTCCTACCCAAATCATTAGCATATTTTATTACATTTTTATCTGAAATGTGTTAGAGTTTGCTCTATATTTGTAGATAATTGATTTCATTTTAAATTAGCTTGCGGTGGGATATAGGTATCTATTTTAAAATATTTTCCATATAGTCACTTTTAAGCACTATTTATTGAGTAACCTGAACTTTACTTGCTAAATTCGACTTCCATCCTGATGAAATAGCAAGAGTCTTTTATGCCTGGGTCTTGTTCATATGACTTCTCTCTTGGTTCACCCTTGCTCAGTACCTTATTGAATATGGTTTTTTGTTAAGGAAATCCTTCTCGTCCTGATGCCCTCCTTACAGTGATTTTGACTAGTGAGTTTTATTATTCCATCTGAAGTTTAGATTCTGCATCCAGTGCTGACTGGTGAATGGGTATGTAAGGAATTAAAATTAGATTGATGTGATAGTTACATAAGTCTATCGATTTTTGTAAAAAAAAATCTGATGTATAGGATTTTATATTTTAATGAATTTTAGCCAGGCACCAGTGGCTCACACCTGTAATCCTCTACTCAGATAGCTGAGAATCATGTTCAAGGCCAGTCCAAACAGGAAAGTCCATGAAACTCCAGCATTGTGGTTCAAGTAATAGAGTGCTAGCTTTGAGCACAAAAGCTCAAAGGCCTACGTTAGCCAAGGCCCTAAGTTCAAACCACAGGACTGGCCAAAAAAAAAGTATGGATTTTATGTTTGAATATGAAGTGTCTTGACAGACTATAGCTGGTTCCCAGCTAGTGACATTATTACGGGAAGTGACAGACACCTTCGGAGGTCGAGCCTCATTGAAGGAAGTGGATTCCTAGAGAAGTGCCATGGAAAGATACATCTTGTCACTTACCTTCCTCCTTCCTTGAAATGAACAGCTCTGTTCCACCACAAGCTCCCACCATGAAGTCTTGTTTGGCTTCAGGCCCACAGGAATAGGACTGACTAACCATGGACTGAAGCTTGTAAACCTGGAGGCCAAAATAAATCCTTCCCTCTTAAGTTGGTTTGCTCAGAACAGCAACAGCCACAACTAAAAATACTACTTCGCTAATACAATATTTATTTGAGTTTCAGGTAAACAGCGAATGTTTTCATCGAATGAGGGCCATGTTTTGTCCAGCAGCCCTAATTAGTTTATTATATAGTAGACAGATTTAGACTTTGATTTAGATATAAATCTGTAAATATCTGGGGAAGAGGTGATATCTAAAGTACCAAGAATACGATTACAGATTAATAAGACAAAAGCAAATAACCAGGCGCTGGTAGCCCCCATCTATCATCCTAGCTACTTATGAAGTTGAGGTTTCAGGGATCTCAGTTTGAGGCCTGACCAAGCACACACACAATACTCCTTACCCAATAGCTTGAGCTCCTTGGATACTTTGGATATTAGGCCCTTGTCAGTTGTATTGCTGATGAAGCTCTTCTCCTGGGCAATTGGCTGTCTTTCTAGTTTAGAAACTGTGTCCTTTGCTGTGCAGAAACTTTTTATTTTGATGTAATCTCATTTGTCAAGTCTCTCTCCTGTCTACTATGTCCCTGAGACTGTCTTCAAAAAGTTCCTATCTGAGCTGGAAGTGTAGCCTAGTGATAAGAGTATTTGCCTAGTATGCATGAAGCTCTGGGTTCAATTCCTCAGTACCACATACATAGAAGAAGCTGGAAGTGGTGCTGTGGCTCAAATGGTAGAGCTCTAGCTTTGAGAAAGCTCAAGGACAGTGCTCAGGCCCTGAATTCAAACCCCAGAACTGGCAAAAAAAAAAGTTCCTGCCTATGCCAATAAGCTCTAGTGTTTCTCTTACTCTATCTTGTAGTAGTTTCAATGTTTCAGGTCTGACATTGAGGTCTTTGATCCATTTTGAGTTGATAGTAGTGTAAGATGATGAACAGGACTCAGGACTCCACTCTTAGTTTTCTACATATGGACATCTAGTTTTCCCAGTATTGAAGAAGCCATCTTTTTATCCCCCCAACATATATATATATATATATATATATATATATATATATATATATATTTGCTTCCTTGTCAAATATCTGATGGCTGTGTGTATATGGGTTTATTTCTGGGCCTTTTAGTCTATTCTATTGGTCTTCAGGCCTACTTTTATGTCAGTACCAAGCTGTTTGTTGTTATAGTTATTTATTTAGTTATTTATTTTTGCTGGTGGTGGGTCTTGAATTCTGGCTTGGGTGCCATCCCTGAGCTCTTCAGCTTAAGGTTACTGCCCTACCCCTTGAGCTATAGCGCCACTTCAGATTTTCTAGTGGTTAATTGGCCATTAGAGTCTCCGGGACTTTAGTACTGGTGCTGGCTTTGAACTGCAATCCTCAAATCTCAGCCTTCTGAGTAGCTAGGATTACAGGCATGAGCCACCGTGCCCTGCTTGTAGTAACATTTACGATCTGGAATTATGCCTTTGCCTGGTGTTCACTCTTCCCTCCCCACCCCAATCCTAGGGCTTGCACTCAGAGCCTAAGCACTATCCTTGAGCTTATTTGCTCAAGGCTAGCACTCTACCACTTGAGCCACAGGGCCACTTCCAGCTTTTTCTGTTTATATGGTACTAAGGAATCATGCTAGGCAAACACTCTATCACTAAGCCACATTTCCAGCCCTGCCATGCACTCTTGAGCTGGATTGTTCAACTACAGCCCTGTATTTCTGATGAGCACACAGAGCTCTGATATTGCTATGTCTCTAACCTGCCATCTTCTTCCTTCTTGGGTGCTTTTTTCATATATTTTTATTGTAATTAATAGAAGGGTCACATTATATTCACCAGATAAAAGGTGCATTACTTCACATACATTGATACCCTTTCTCATGTCTTGGTCCCCATTTCCCTCCCCCACCCCCACCTCTCATCTTGTTTTCCCCCCTTCCCTATCCAATTTCAAATAACCAAATACAAATATATCCAATATATCAGATAACAAAGTGAGATACTGTAACAATATGAGATAACCAAGGGACAGCAAAAGAGATGAGAGATAACATAGTACATTAAGGACAACAATCACTCATTATATGTCTTTTGTTTCTATATCCTAGAGGTCCTTTCATTTAGCATCATACTATATGGCCTTATGTATCTAGGTTTTGCTCTATTGCAAATCTCTGCTAGTAGAGCCCAAGGTTTCTACTGATTATGACAAATGAGGGAAGCCATTAAGCCTATGTTCCTTTGAGTCTGGCTTACTTCACTTAATATGATTTTTTCTAAGTCTTTCCATTTCCTAACAAATGGGGTGATGTCATTCTTTCTGACAGCAGCATAGAATTCCATTGTGTACAAATACCACATCTTGTTGATCCACTCATCAACGAGGGACATCTGGGTTGGTTCCATATCTTTGCTATGGTAAATAGTGCTGCAATGAACATCATTGTGCAAGTAGATTTAGTATGCCCTTGTTACCATTGAGTAAATGCCAAGTAGTGGAATTGCTGGGTCATAGGGGAGTTCTATGTTTAGTCTTTTGAGGAACTGCCATACTGCTTTCCATAGTGGTTGAACAAGTTTGCACACCCACCAACAGTGTAGTAGTGATCCCTCTTGGCCACATCCCCTCCAGCATCTCTTGTTATTAGTTTTCTTGATCCTGGCCATTCTAATTGGAGTGAGGTGGAATCTTAGAGTTGTTTTGATTTGCATTTCTTTTATGACCAGAAAAATTTTTTTTGTCAGTCTTGGGGCTTGAACTCAGGGCCTGGGCATTGTTCTTGGGCTTTCCTCAAGGCTAGTGCTCTACCACTTGAGCCACAGCACCACTTCTGACTTTTTCTATGTGGAACCAAGGAATCGAATCAGGGCTTCATGCACGCTAGGCAAGCACTCTACCAGGAGGCCACACTCCTGGCCCCTTGGATGCTTTTATAGTACTTCCAGACAGTGCCAAAATCTGAATAACATAAGCAGTCATTTGCTTCCTTGTTTTAATTGTTACTAGATCCTCAGTATTTCAGGCTGATGCCCTACCATGGTTTCACCACATGGGCAATGTCTTCTCACACAGGAAAAATATCGTGGACCCAGAAGATCCCCGGTGTGCCCGCTTAACACTCACAGGACAGATGACAGCCGTGTCTCCAGCGGAAGTAGAATTTGCCAAGCATGCCATGTTTTCAAGGTGTGAAGATGTTTTCAAATTGAGTTGCCAATACAATAATAATAAAAAGTGTGAAGTAATGTTCCTTCTGTCTGGTGAATATAACTGTAACCCTTCTATTAATTACAATAAAAATAAGTCCAGGTCAACTCTGTGCTACTGGTGAATGGATGACAGCAGTTGGCTTGAGCAGCCCTTTCGTAGCAATATGTGGGCTTCAGATGAGAGCTGTGGCAGCAGGAGCCAGGCAGGTGGCAGCAGTGAGCTGACACCACCTTTGGGGAAACACCTCCACCATGAGATGCTGCAGGTGTAATGCCTTTGGCACCATTTCTATGTATTCCAACCTTAGAAATGCCCTGCCTTGCACTGCCTTGCCCAGTCAGTGCCACAAACATTCTCAGATTTCCTCTCTAAGGATTTATTATTGCATTTGTTACAAATACTATATTTGTTACAAATATTGTTTTTCCCTTTTGGACTTGGTGTTTGAATGATGCTTATACAAGTTTTAGATATTAAGACAGTTTTTAAAAATCTGGTATCAGGGGATGGGAGTTTAGTCTAGTGGTAGAGTGCTTGCCTAGCATGTACAAAGACCCAGGTTCAACTCCTGGGTACCACATACATAGAAAAAAAAACTAGAAGTGGTGCTGAGGCTCAAGTGGTAGAGCTCTAGCCTTGAGAAATCCCAAGGACAGTGCTCAGGCCCTGAGCTCAAGTCCAGGACTGGCAAACAAAATCTGGTATTAAATAGGATTTGATACTTAGAGCTTCTCAACTATTTAGCTGTTTTGCTAATGGCTGATACACTACCACTTGAACCATCCCTCTAGTCTACTTTTTGCCAGCTAATTGGAGATGGAATCTCAGCAGGCTTTTCTTCCTGGGCTGGCTCCAAACTGCTATCTTCTGAATTTCAGTTTCTTAAGTAGCTAAGAGGGCAGGTGTGTGCCACCAGCATCCAGCAGGCAATTTTGATTTTTTTTGTCTTAAGATAACAATTTTATTAATCTATCAGATACAATTTTGATTTTTATACAGTTTAAAAGGCTGAGTACTGCTGGCTCATGCCTCTAATCCTAGCTACTCAGACAGCTGAGATCTGAAAATCACAGTTTGAAACCAGGCCAGTCAGGAAAAAAAAATTATCACTAACAGCAAAAAGTCTGAAGTAGAAGTATAACATGGGTGAGTTAAAAAAAAAAAAGTTAAGGGAGAGCACCCAGACCCTGAGTCTAAGCTTCAGTACTTGTACACACAAAGCAAAATCAAGTAAATAAATAAATGAAGTATTAAAAATAGGTATACCAGGGGGCCAGGAGCTTGGCCTAGTGGTAGAGTGCTTGCTTAGCATGCATGAAGACCTGGGTTTAATTCTTCATTGCCAGAAGTAGTGCTGTGGCTCAAGTAGTAGAGGGCTAGCCTTGAGAAAAAGAGACCAAGGATAGTGCTCAGGCCCTGAGTTCAAGCCCCAGGACTGGTAAAAAAAAAAAAGCTAGACCACAGCCCCTGCCCTCAGAGATACTACAGTCTACATCACAGGCACCTGGGGAGGAGATAAATCTAGCAGTTGCAGAAGATGGGTGTGACACTGTTCATCCTGGCTGACTCTCCAGCTGGAGCAGCAGTGGATGTTGCTGCCACAATGGATGCTAAGCAGAAGTGCCCCATGCATTCACTATTTTGTTACCCTTTCCTATGGAGATCATATGGCCCTTTCCTGATGCCTCCAAGCATCCAGCAACTCACTGTGCCCTTACTGAATGCAGGTATTTTATGTATACTTATTTGTTGACTCCCCACACTTGCCCATGACAAAAGCAACATCAACAAGGCCCCCAGGCTTCTGAGCCTCACCACACCCAGAAGGCTTCATGGCTCCTCAGCCATTGAACTGGGATTCAAACCAAAGGAGTGTGGCTGGAGCCACTCTGTGTAGGGACTCCAGCTTTGTGCCTTTTTATGGCTGGCCGACCTACAACCTGACTCATAATTCCTTGGCTTGCCATCCCTCTTTCTGGGTTGAGCAGCTATGAGCTCAAATTAAACCAGGAGTCCAGAGGTGTCATGGCTAGCCAGCCAGACATGTGTCTTTGAGAAGAGCGGCTTCACTATGGACTTTCTCTATCCCTGCAGGCACCCAGGCATGCGCAAGTGGCCTCGCCAGTACGAGTGGTTCTTCATGAAGATGAGGATAGAACATGTCTGGCTTCAGAAATGGTATGGAGGTGTATCTGACATTTCAAGGGAGGAATATTTCAAAGCAACTCCTAGGAAGGCCTGACATTGTGAGAAGAAAGTTCTTGGTGTTTATATTAAAAATGCGAAGTCTTTTTTTTTAAGGGCTGCAGCCAGAGACAGCTCTTGAATGCTGTCTGTTCCTTGAAGGGCTCCTAGCTGTAGGGCCATCCTCCTGCAGAATGAGCAATGCAAACAGGATCCCTTGTATTAGGGCACTTCACATTCACGATCTTTATTTCAGATTCACTTATTGGAAGTCATTGTTGGTTGTCAAAATGGCCCTGTGAGATCACTGATTATTCTTCTATTCTTTAAGAAAAAAACAAAGGCTGAATGTACAATGTGATCGCTTTGTATTGTGAGTATTTCTGTTGCCTGCTGTGCCAAAAGCAGTATCCTGGATCTAAGCTCACTGTGGCCATAAAGGAGCTGACACAACACACCTTATGCTCCAGATACAGATAGGGGACTTATGGTGGTTAATCATCCCGCTACCACATTGCAAATGCATTGTTGAGTCACAATTGCTAGAATGTATGGACCACTCATGGAGCATCTGTCTCCCTCTGGAACAAGACAGTATTAGTACCAGGCAGAGTTTTATACACAAGCTGAGTCTACGCAAGTAGGCTGTGGTGGAATATTAAAGAGAATGGGTCTGGGTAGCTTATTTTTACATATGAAGCCTCATATCTTTAATCTTAGCTACTTAGGAGGCTGAGACCTAAGGATCATGGTTCGAAGCCAGCTTAGGCAGGAAAGTTTTTGAGATTCTTATCTCTGACTAACCAGCAAAAAGGTGGAAGAAGAGCTGTGGCTCAATAGGTAGATATCCAGCCTTAAGTGAAAAAGCTAAGAGACAGTGACCAGGCCCTGAGTTCAAGCCCTAGTGTGGCACACACACAAAAAAAGAAAGAGAGTGGGCTAGCTTTTGCACCAAGCTTCCCAGATCCTAGATGCTCCATTTCTGATAGCCTGTTTTTCATACATTACTTGTGATACCCAAAATAAGAAGCATCCCCTTCCATTATTTGTAGAGAAGAGAGGGGAAAACAAAGACAATACACAGGACAAGGAAGGGAAGCATAAGCAACTCAGCTCCTCCTTCCTGCCCAGACCTGGACTAGCCCTTCCTGATACAATCAGTAACACACATGCATTATCATTCCTTACAGGCAAGATAACTGAGGCTTAGAAAGAGCAAGCCACCACTGCACTGTCAGACTCTTGAACTTGCTACACATTGTAGTTGCACCTCCAAGCTCTCCAGTTCTCAGAACAAGAGTTCCTGAAATGTGCAGGTGTCACTGTACCAACCAGTTGAGTGTAGGGATGGTAAACATGGAAAGGTAACTATCTCAGAGAGGATGTGTCACTGCCTTGGAGGAAAAGTCATCTCTAAAATTTGATTCTTAACTACAGAGTTAAAAAATTTTCTAAAAATTATACGATCTTCCCATAGGGATATGAAGCCTGCTGGGTTAGATATGATGTATTACATAAAAAAACACATCACCATATATAGAAAATACATATTCTTCAAATACATGTAGATAGTTCTATTTTGTTTAACAAAGTAAAACAATGAGCTTGACTTGTCAGCACATATGTTAAGTGCCTATTATTAAAAAGCAGAGTGAGATGTGCAACTTTCTTTCATTTTTCCTTAGCCAGTACACAAAAGAGCTCCTGATAATGACAATTTCTAATATGTAAGAATATGTAAGATACCTTTTGAAGATACTTCATCTTCTCAGAATTTAATGATAAAGCTGGGCATGGTAGCTTATGTCTATCACCCTAACTACTCAGGAGGCTGAGATTTGAGGATTGCAGTTCAAAGCCAGCCTGGGCACTAAATTCTATGAGACACTTATCTCCAATTAACCACCAGAAAAGCAGAAGTGGCACTGTGGCTCAAGGGGTAGGATGGTAGCCTTGAGCTGAAAAGCTCAAGGCCAGCACCCAGGCCCAGAGTTCAAGCCCCAATCAAAAACATTTTTTAAATGATAGCCATCCCCCAAACTTAGAGGAAAGAGAGGAAACTGGAAGAACAACCACATGTCAGAAGTACCCAGTATCCCATAGGTCAGTCTCAAACCTTATTCCTTTTCTATTAAGTAACCCAAAACAATATACAATTATCCCTACTATGCTGCAGTGGGTTAGTAATCCAAGTGTTATATAGCTGGGTCTTCTGCTTTCTGAAATTACAAACTTTACTTTTTGAAAGCATCTCTGCCTCCTACTCCTGTCTTACAGATAAAATGTCTATATGCCAAGATGATTTAGTGTTAGGTTCCATTTAGCTTATTTTAGGTCCCTGGTGCACAAAGGTCTTGGAAGACTGGGTTCCATTAATTATTGATGAGTATTGTCAGCTATTAATCAAAATCACAAGGAATGGAATCTGAATAGGTCAGACAATAAGAATAATGTTAAAAACTCAAGAGGTCAAGCATGACAGGCCTTACTCAGGCAAGTCTCTAGAAATGTATACTAATGAAAAGTGTTAACAGTTCTAAGCCATTGTAATAAAGCAAGAAAAAGACAAAGTGCATGTAAAGTGGAAAGGATAGCCTTGTTTACATATGACGTGATTGCTTTTTGTTTGTTTGTTTGTAACTGTATTTTTTTGTCTTTTCTTTTTTGATACTGGGGATCAAACCCAGAACACTGTACTTGCTAGGCAAGCACTTTGCCACTGAGCTACATTCCAGCCCCCAAATAATACGTTTTCAAACATAAAAGGAATCCCTAGTACTACTGCATTCAACAAGGTCTCAGGATGCAAGGTTAGTACAAAAATCGAATCATTACACTAACAAAGAATATGAGGAAGCCATGATTATTGTGTTTTTAGTCAAAATGACGGGAACAGTAGTCTACTCATGGATTGTTCATTATGCTTAGTAAACATGCACAAACTTATTCTTGCGGTTATAGCTCAGGATAGGGGTGTGGCTAACTAGCATGGCATTTGTCTACTATACACAAGGCCTTAGCTAGCACTGCAAAAGAAAAAATTATATCTCAAAGTCTAAAGGGTTTAAAATGGCTAAATCAGTCTTGTAAAAGAAAAAATAAGTTGGGTAAATCATTTCTTTTTACTTCTTGGATTACTGGCAGTCATAGACATAAATCAATGGAACAAAACAGATTCTAGACTAGAAATCTAGAATCTAGTCACATGCTAAGCTTTACTGATTTATCTTTAGACACAAAAGGAATGCAACACAAAAAAGTAATGTTTTTAATAAATTTGCCAGGGCAAATTTAGAAAAATAAATTTAGAGAAATAAAATAATTCTTGGAGTAAGCTTCGTACTTTACCCAAAATATTTAACTCAGAAGAGGTCCTCTGTAAACATATACTGTAACTATAAAAGAAAATCTTTAGGACCCAGGGCTGAGCCATATTTTCTTAGACTCAATTCCAGTAGCACACTCTGAGAGAATAAAATGTGATAACTTAAACCTCATCAAAATTTTAAAAGGACCAGATTGAAAGGAGGATTAAAAGACAGACTGCATAGAAACAGAGGGATCTGCAACCCACACACACCTGATTTAAGAAAAGCTGCCATCCAGATACATATAAAGAATTGTTAGAGCTGAACAGTAATTAAAATCCCACCTAGCTGGGCGCAGTGGCTCACACCTGTAATCCTAGCTACTCTAGAGGCTGAGATCTGAGGATCGTGATTCAAAGCCAACCCGGCCACTAAAGGACATGAGACTTTTTTGTTGTTGTTGTTGTTTGCCAGTCCTGGGCTTGAGCTCAGGGCTTGAGCACTGTCCTTGGACTTTCTCAAAGCTAGTGCTCTACCACTTGAGCCTCAGCACCACTTCCGGCTTTTTTCTATGTATGTGGTACCAAGGAATCGAACCCGGGTCTTCGTGCATGCTAGGCAAGCACTTTAACCACTAGGCAAAACTCCCAGCCCCAGGACATGAGACTTTTATCTGCAATTAGTCACTAGAAAGCGGAAAGTAGAGCTGTGGCTCAGGGGTAGGGTAGCAGTGTTGAGCTGAATAGCTTAGGGACAGCGCCCAGGCCCAGAGTTCAAGCCCCATGATCCACAAAAATAAATAAATAAAATCCTACCTAGGGAAACAGAAGACTCAAGAAGCTATTTCATGTCAGGAAACGTGTGAACAGCAAGTACAGACAAGAACTATCCGATATTATTGTCCATTAGGGAACTTACCTCCCAAAACTGCTAAAGTAAAACAATGGTGACATCATCAAAGATTGGCAAGGATGCAAAAGACATGGATGGGTCATATATTCCCAGTGGGAATGTAAACAGAATAATCATACAATAGGTTTCCCCAAAATCAAAACATGCAACTCCCATACTAAGCAGAAATTACGTATGTGAGTGTTGACCTCAGAAAAATGAAAACTTACATTTACCAAAATAAAAAAAACCTTGTACATAATTTATATATGATACTCAAAAAATTTCAAGAATCCAAAAACCTTCAATCTGATAGCTGGCAAAACCAATTGTGGTCTATCCATGTCCTAAAATATTATTCACAAGAAAACAAAGAATGAATGACTGAAATAGGCACTAAGTAGAATGACACCCAGTAGAATTCAGATGAGGAAGGAAAGCTGACTCAAGCTCTACCCATTACCAGGTGCGGTGGCTCACACCTACAATCCTAGCTACTCAGGAGGCTGAGATCTGAGAATCAAGGTTCAAAGCCAGCCCAGACACAAAAGAACCTGAGACTCTTATCACAACTTAACCTCTAGAAAAAAATGGGAAGTGGGGCTTGGCTCAAGGGTAGGGTGGTAGCCTTGAGCTGAAGAGGTCAGGGACAATGCCCAGGCCTAGGAGTAGGGCAGTAGCCTTGAGCTGAAGAGCTCAGGGACAGCACTCAGGCCGAGTTCAAGCTCCATGACCCACCAAAAAAAAAACATTCTACCCACTGTGTGACTGTGACTCCATGTAGATCAGATTTTGAAATGCAAAATTACAAAAACAAATGATAGAACAGGGATTACCAGAAAGGCAGATGGAAAATAAAAGATATGACTATGAAGATTAACATCAAAGTCTTTGGTGGTGATGGAAATGTTCTGAATGAATATGGGAAAACCTAGTCATTACATTATACTAGGGTTTAGTAAGATGTTACTGATAGAAGTTACGCAGGCATTATTCATATGATTTGTTAAAACTGCATGCGAATCTATAATTACATACAGCTATTCAGAATTTGCAATTATCTCTGAAGGCAAAGCTTAATATGAACAATACTCAAGTCTTCATCAAAGTAAGGGACTTACGCTATCTTCCTTGATGACCTCTAGCAAAATAAAAAATTGTGCCAAAACCTAGCAGAAAGGAGACTGCATTCATTTTTTAACCATTAATACAGGTAATTCTAAATGAGATGGAACACTTCTTTACAAAGTTTCTAAATGTATTCAGTGTAATATTGAATACAAATTCTATGAGTTGATCTGGTATAGCTTGGTGGAAGTCATTTGACCATCATGCACAAGTTAGATTGAGTCCAGCAGAAAGAATGAGCTGTATCTGCTTTACAGATTTTAGGAAGGGCACTTAGGAGGGGAAGATGTCATCAAGTTTCTGTCATAAACATGCTGAGCCAGGTTACAGGTATATGATTTAGGCATTCAATGCTTATACAATACTTCTGCACTGATATTTATGCAAAGAACTCCATTTCAAGTCACTTCCTCTAAAGATCCTGAGAAGTCATTCTGTTTCTGTGAATAAGCTATCCCAGCCAAGAACTAGTGGCTCCGCCTGAAATCCAAGCTACTCAGGAGGCTTAGACCATGGTTTGAAGCCAGCCAAGACAGGAAAGTCTATACGATTCTTATCTCCAATTAACCACTTACAGGCTGGAAATGGGGGTGTTGTTCAGGTGGTAAAATGCCAGCCTAGAGGAAAAAAAAAAGACCAAGTAAGGATAGAGGCTCTGAGTTCAAGCCCCAAACTAAAACTAAGCAAAGTATATCCAAACCCCATGGTTTATGTGACAGTGGCTACATCAATCTTAGAGGCTGGTAATTAACATAGTCTTACTTGTCTCACTGTACCTTGTATATGTTGGCTCTTTGTAACAGTTGTTTTGAGATTCAAATGTATTTCACCAAAATTTCCAAAAGGGCTGTGTTTCAGTTTTAGGCATTTACTGTCAAATACTGGTTTAAGTATAAAAGCTTGGCCAGGCATGATGGATTACACCTGTAATCCCAGCACTCAGGAGGCTGTGGCCCAAGAATCACAGTTCAAAGCCTTTCTAGAGTATACAGGCAGACTCTGTCTTTAAAAAAAACCAAAGGAAGGAAGGAAGGACAGAAGGAAGAGAGGGAGGGAAGGGAAGAAAAAGAGAGGGGGGAAAAAACCTTGGAATAATTTGCTGATGCATGTTTGATAACAGCTAATAAGTTATGAACTTTTTGAATTATAATAAACTTATGACTTGTATGTACCACGTAATGCATGTAGACTATAAAATCTGTACTCAAAACTGGATATGTCTTTCACCAGACTGTTTCATTCCTGACATTGTCTCTGTGCTTAATTAAATGAAGTTATGGTATTTATATATTGTCCTTTTTTATATAAGATTACAAATTAGTGTTATTAGATTTTGAATCTGCGGATTAGTTTTTAGCAGAGCCAGGCACTGATGGCTCATGCCTATGTTAGCTACTCAGGAGGCTGGGATTTGAAGATCAAAGTTTCAAAGGAAGGTCTGTGAGTCCCTTATCTCCAATTAACTACCCAAAAAGCCACCAGTAGAAATATGTGTGGTTCAAGCAGTAGAGTACCAGCTATAAGTGAAAAAGCTAAGGAACAGGAGTGGGAGTTTGGCCTAGTGGTAGAGTGTTTGCCTAGCATGCAGGAAGACCTAGGTTTGATTTCTTGGTTACACACACATAGAAAAAACTGGAAGTGATGCTGTGGCTCAAGTGGTAGAGCTCTAGCCTTGAGAAAATCCAAGGACAGTGCTCAGACCCTGAGTTCAAGCCCCAGGACTGGCAAAAAAAAAGGCTAAGGAACAGTGCCTAGGCCCTGAGTTCAAGACACACACACACACACACATACACACACACACACACACACACACACACCAATAGAAAAGTTGCAGCATCATATATACACACACCAGTAGAAAAGTGGCAACATTTCCATGGCTTTTAGATTGTGGTATCTTGGGCCCATTGCTTTTCATTCTTACAAATTTGGGGAATTAGTGATTTCTCTGTATCTCATTTTCTTCCTGTGTAAAATTGGATCATGATTGTTTAGTGCTTGGCACACCACAGAGTTAAATTACTGCTGTTAGCCAAGTGCCAGTAGCTCATGCTTTTAATTCTAGCTCCGCAAGAATCTGAGATTGTGAGGATCCTGGTTTGAAGACAATCCAGATAGAAAACCTGGCAAGACCCCCTCCTTAATCCACACCTGGGCCCACTGGTACACGCCTATCATCCTGAGACCCAGAGGCTGAGAGGGAGGATCACAGCTCCGATACAAAACCCACAAGATTGCATCTCCACAGAAAAGAGCTAGATGTAATGGCACATGCCTGTGATCCCAGCAAGTATGGAAGTCTAAAGCTGGCAGGCCTGCAGTATGGCTGGGTACCTGAGCAAGAAGCTAGACCCTGCCAGCAAAATCCAAAAAATGGGTTGGAGGCATGGCTAGATAATAGAGCAGCAGCTTGGCAAGGTGAGATCAGGCCCTGGATCAAAACCCCCAATATGAGACAGAAAAGAAAGAAAGGGAAAAAGAGGAGGGAAAAAAAGAGGAAGGGGGAAGAGGGAGGGTCTGTGTAACATGGATTCTTGTTTTTACACTATATTGAAGTCGTCTGTCCTGAAGTCACTCTCCTTGGCAAGAATGGGAGCTATTTGCTGTGACTCTATTCCCTTGTCCCTTTTCTGTATGCTTTTCTTTCTTTCTTTCTTTTTTCTCTTTCTTATTTTCTTCCTTCCTTCCTTTCTTTCTTTCTTTCTTTCTTTCTTTCTTTCTTTCTTTCTTTCTTTCTTTCTTTCTTTCTTTCTTTCTTTCTTCTTTCTGACAGGCTTTCAGTGACCTCCAATTGAAGATCCCCCCACCTCTGTCTCCCATGTGCCAGGATTATGGGCATGCACCAACACAGCTATGGGTTATTGCCTTCTTAACCTTTCACCAAGGTGCTCCTAATCATTCCATACAAACTACTAAACCTCATGAGAGTTTATGAGGAACTTTGGAGTTTCCAAACCCTGAGATCTTGCCTCGTCACAAAGGCAAGGAATCATTGCACCACCTGGTGGCTGCCCCTGGAAACATCATGTTCTCAAGAACCCAGACTCCAGCCCATCTTCAGTGAAGTATGGTATGGTAGTGAGTACACACACAAGTTCTCTTTGAAAACACATGGAAATAATATCTTCCTGCCTGTGACACAGGAAACTCACAATCGTATTCAGATAGTGGAATTTTTCAATTACTTATAGCAGTTACTGTGAGTAAATTTCTCCTGTTCTGGGAGTTTACATACACTACTCAGTTTTTACATGCCATGTAAGGGCAGAAACACTTTAATGTGGGAACCCGAGGTTCAACAAGCTCACAGACTGGGCTTCTGGCGTCGTAAGTAGGAGACCCAGTAGACATTAAGTTCGGGTATGACTTGAACATCATTCCCTCCCTTTAGAGCTGTGGAGGTTTCAAAAGAGCCCTTGCCCCCTTGTTCGGGTTTCCTTCACTTCTGCTCTTCTCTGAAGACTCCTCAGACCTCACCAGGACCCTGGCTGTCGCAGGATCTGGTTTCTGCCAGCACCCAGTTTTGACTTTGTAGGCTGTACTTAGCTGGGTCCCTCTGGAGAGACCGATCTCTATCTTATTCCGTTAAGTGAGAAGTCCTACCTCAAGTCACAACAGCAGTGAATAACACCAATTCCCAGGTGAAACCAGATTACCACCTCTCCTCTCTAAATTCATACTCAACATGACATCCAGGCTTGTGGTTGGATTCTTCCATGTCCCATTAGGATTTCAACTTTACTTTTTGTTCAACCACAATTATTAGAACCATAGCTCAAGTGTAGACTCATGTAACCTCCAGCTCCACAACCCACCCTCTTCCCTCCTCTCCAGTCCTTCCAACTGCCTCTTAGCCAAGTCCTAGCATTAAACCCTTCATTAACCTAGCATTAAACCTAGCATTAAACATGGGTGTATATATGTGTACCATTACTAGGACTTCAGGGCCTCTCTGGCTTAGCTTTTTCACTCAAGGTAAGAGCTCTACCACTTGAGTCACTGTTCACATCTGGCTTTTTGCTGGTTGTTGGAAATAAGATTCTATTCGATTTATCTGCCGGGTTTGGTTTCAAACTGGGATTCTCAGATCTCCGTCTCCTGCATTGCTAGGATTAGCTGTTAACACCTTATGTAACTCCATTTTAGTCAGGCATTTACATCTAACTAAATAGAAATTTCATGGCATTGGTTTCTTCGGAGTTGGGAGGGGAAAGGCAGGGCATTTATTTGATGAGAGAAGATCTGGAAGCCCATACACACTTGATTAGGGCTTTATCACTAAGCCACACCCCAGCCTGACATTGATTTCTTAGCTTCTCATTGAATGAAGATGTTCGTTCTCATTCTATCACCATGGTGTCTCATTCTTCCTAGGTCATCACACAATACTTTCTGTTGCTCAACAAAAGTTGAGCTATAGGACACCATTGCTCTTGATTCACCCCCTTTCTAATATCCCTAGCCGACTGGACTAAAAACCAAGGTGGAGTAAAATTTCACATCATCCAATTAAAACTAATTTGTTACCTGACCCTCCAGAAGACCAAGAGAGAGCCAAATTTTCCACACACACACACAGACACACACACACAAGGTAACTAGACGTCATCTGATACTATTCAGTCATTCTTTCTCCTATCGTTGTTCTCTTTGTCCATAACTTGCTAGAGAAATAGATGTGTGTATGTGTGTGTGTATTGTGTATATGGATTCTAATTTTGTCTTTTGCCAACTTCTAAAGCTGGCTGAGATCTGAGAATCATGTATTGAAGATAGACCTATCAGGAAAGTCCTTCAAACTATTTTAAACTAGAAAAGCAATAAGATTGCTGGTCTGCTTTTTTTTTTTTTTTACTGTAAAGAGGGGTTGAACTTACATAAGTAAGGCAATGAGTACATTGCTTTTTGAACAGTGTCACCCCTTCCCGGTCCCCTCCCCCATGACTTCTATATTTCATTCCCAAGGTAGTGTCCAGGGAGTGGCACTGTTGCATTTGTTTGCTCATTGTTCCACAGTTTCTGTGATTCCCCTTCCCCTCCCCAATCAGATAAACTTATATACAAGATAAAAGGTACAGAAAAAAAATGGTGACAATAAGGAATAAACCACCGAGTAGGGAGAAGAAAAAACTGCAAATAGTACTCTTCTCTTCACATAACCTCCAAATAACTAGAAGGGAAGATCTGGCTCAAGCACTAGCCTTGAACAAACTGAAAGCTCAGGAATAGAGCCTAGGCCCTGAGTTCAAGCCCCAGGATGAGCATGCATGCACACGTACACACACACACACACACACACACACACACACACACAGATTCTCTTTCCAAACACGTTACAGAATGAATAAAAACCTCAGAATGAGGAAGGAAACCCCTATGCTGCCATGCGTCAGATGCGCAGAGGCCAGAGAGCAGCAGCTTACACAAGTAACCAGAAATGATCTCACTGCCCCGGTCAAGGCACATTTGGACAACCTCACAGCAATCCTGCATTGAGTGACTTCCGCTTTCTCAACCATGGGGGACTTCCTTCTAAACTCTTAGAGTGTGGAAAACTTTGCTGTTGGAGAGCACATCAGTAAGAATGAAATACTGTACCCTTGCCTGGAGAGTCTAAGTCTTTGAAGTTGGAGACACAGCCCTGATTTTCAAGCAGGTGTATATGGGTTTCAGATGAGAATTCCTCAATGCTCAGCTTCCTTTTCAAGCCCACAGCTGGACTTAGTGTGCAATCCAAGCTCTAGCAGACAATGTATGCCCCTGGAGGACAGAAAGCATGACTTTGATCTAAATGCCTCCCTCCCCCAGATCATACAGCAAGAAGCCTTTGCTCCTTGTTTCTGGGATTTTCTTTTTACTAAAATGGCTGAGCCCTCATTTGCAACCATCAGTAATCCTGACTTCCTCCGGCTTCATGTTTGTCCTCCTGACCTTTGATTAGGCTGGGACCTGTTCCTAGTAAGAACTGTTCATTTTGATTGTAGCTGAAGTCAAATGAGTTGAGATCCAAGGAAAATTATATTCATATTCATAGCAGAGGAAAAGAAATGTAGAAAATATCAGAATCAAATCAGAAATCACAGCTGAGTGCCAGAGACTCCTGATTGTTATCCTAGCTACTCAAGAGGCTGAGATCTGAGGACTGTGGTTGGAAACCACCCAAGGCATGAAAATCTGCGAGACTCTTACCTCCAATTAACCACCAAAAAACTAGAAGTGGAGCAGTGGCTCCAGTGGTAGAGTTAAAACTGCTGGTCTAGAGCAAATACTGCAATGGGACAGCATCAGGCCCTGAGTTCCTATACACACACACACACACACACACACACACACACACACACACACACACACGCGCGCGCACACTAAAGCCACAAGCTTATGAAGGAAGGATCTCAACTACGGTTGTCCAGTAGTAAGAATCACAAATGACTTTGCCAGAACCACAGGCCTGCATACAAGCTACCAAAACCTTAAGAAAAAGACACTTCTGCAAGACATCTGCCCACCGACTGTTGGTTCAATTTCAAACTGACTCCATTCTTACACATCATCACAGCCAGGATTATTGCTTCAAAATATCTGATGCAATTCTGTACATTTTTGTCAGTTAAAAACTTCCCTTTGGCTGGGTGTGCTGGTGGTTCACACCTGTAATCCTAGCTACTCAGGAGGCTGAGATCTGAGGATCCCACTTCAAAGCCAGCCTGGGTATTAAAATCTGTAAGACTTTTATCTCCAGTTAACCACTAGAAAACCAGAAGTGGCACTGTGGCTCAAAGGGTAAGGACAGCTCATAGACAGCGCCCAGGCCCAGAGTTCAAGCTCCCCCCCCCTGACTAAAAAGAAAATTAAATTAAAAAAATGCTTCTCTTTGCTTCCAATCCCTTTGTCTGTACCCATGGTTTATTATGACACATATATTCTTCGACAAGACTCTGCTGTCCACAAGTAAATAATATTATGTTTTAGTCAATCCCTGCCTGATTGGTTTACCTAGCAACAGGATCAATTCATTCATTCAGGACTCTGAAATAACCTATATGGAAATGATCAGTAAATATAAACTACTCCTTTTTTTCCCCACAAGATTTTCTCAAGCACAAATACAAAACACAGGCTAAGTATGCTATGACCTGACTAATTCATTCTAGCTAGTCGGAAGCAGAGATAGGATTATAGTTTAAGACCAACAAAGAGGAAATAGTTTCCAAAACCCTGTCTCAACAAAAGAGCTGAGCAGGGTAGTTCATGTATAATGCAAGCTACAAGGGAGGTAGCAGGATTGAGTTCTCAGGTTAGCCTGAAAAAATAAAAGTAAAAAAGGACTAGAGAAATGACTCAAGTGGTAGTGCCCCTGCATAGCAAGCATGAGGCCTAAATTCAGTCATTGGGTCTTTCAAAGAAAATAGAATACAAAATACAGTGTAGCGTTGTACTTGGTATATATGAGGACTTGAAGCTCAGCACTGCAGAGACAGAGATATAGACAGACTCACACACACACACACACACACACACACGCACACACACACACACACACACACACACACACACACATATACACAGTGAAAATACAGGGTCCTGACTGAGTTCAGGGGAGTAGCCTGGAGTTTGTGTACTAACCACCATTTACTAGCATGTGACCATGAGCAACTCAGTCTCTGACTCTTCCTTTTCCTCTTAGCAAACTGGGAACAATTGCACACTTGTAGCCATGGAGTGGCTACAACTCCTAAGTTAAGTTTATACATTTAACTAACTATAAATAACTAACTGTGAATACATCCCCTTATCACAATGCCTGGTAAATCAAAACCACTGTCTAGATAGCTGTTCTAAGTATTGTATCAATGGGCACATAAAAATAATTATGTGTGGTCTAGTGGTAGAGTGTTTGCCTAGCATGCATAAAGGCCTGGGTTCAATTCCTTGGTACCTCATACACAGAAAAAGCCAGAAGTGGTGCTGTGGTTCAAGTGGTAGAGCTCTAGCCTTGAGAAAGCTCAAGGACAGTGCTCAGGCCCTGACTTCAAGTCTCAGGATGGGCAAAAGAAAAAAAAAAAAAAAGGATGTAGCCTCAGCCTCAAACATATAGAAAGGTGGCCAGTTTACTGGCCAATTTGGAAAATAAAACATCTACTGTTTTATTGATTTTATTGATTGTTGTTGTTTTCCCATGTTAGGGACTAGACATAGGCCTTGTTCACCTAAAGCAAACTCTCTGCTATTAAGCCCAAAACATTTGTGAACAACCTCAAATGAATAAATGTAAGGAAAAGGCTCGGACTTGATCATTTTCTGTGTTTCTTTTCCTTTTAGGTTTCTATTAGGTTAATAAGCTCTTGCCATCTTCTATTTGGTTGTCTTTCTGAATTTTCTTTTATGTAGTCCAATCTTGTTTTTTAGCTCAAAATGAAAAGTCTATTACTTTAAGTAGATGAGATAATTTTGTATCTCCATTACTTACATGAGTGATATGTTTGGTCTGTCATAATGCTGTATACCACCGTGTTCTTTACTTCCATCTGTTGTTATTTTTCAGTAGATAGATGACAGATTAGATAGAGAGAGGATAGATAGGTAGCTACATAGATAGCTCATACACACATAAATGATAGGTAGATAGACATAGAGCAGTGGAACATTATTCAATACATAGTATATTTTTATGGCTTTATTTATTTATTTTTATAATGTTCGGGTTAGAACCCAGGACATCATACATTCTCAGAAGGACGTGTAACTTTTTTACATTGCTTACTTTTTCATTTAGGTTGATAATTTTTTGCCTATAAAGGGCTTTCAGATTTTATATTATTCTTTAAAATCCAATCATTTTCTTAGTCTGTGTCTCAGAGCTGATATTTCTAGGTTAATTTCTTCAGTATCAGATGAGGAACTGGGTAGATCTCTTTGCATTTCTAACTGCCGGTCATCAAGTGAATATACAAATCCTATAAATAGCCTGACAGTTGCTTTCTTGAATCAGAAGAAATTGTTGTTGTTGTTGTCATTGTTTTT
Source organism: Megascapheus bottae (assembly GCF_031878675.1). Taxonomy (NCBI): domain Eukaryota; kingdom Metazoa; phylum Chordata; class Mammalia; order Rodentia; family Geomyidae; genus Megascapheus; species Megascapheus bottae. The sequence continues at coordinate 6,593,194 of NC_143515.1, forward strand.
GCCAGTCCTGGAGCTTGAACTCAGGGCCTGGGCACTGTCTTTGAGCTTTCCCAAGGCTAACACTTTACCACATGAGTGACAATACCATTTTCTGCTTTTACTGTGTATGTGGTACAGAGGAATCGAACCCATGGTTTCGTACATGCTAGGCAAGCACTCTACCACTAGGACATGCTCCCAGCCCCAGAAAAGATTGATTCTTTAAACTAAGACATTAATATACTAAAATATATTAGTTCTAACTAGCAATCTAAATGTTGTATGAAACTATAATGAACATCATGAAAAGAAATGTTTTGCAATTGTTCAGGAAAACACTTCTGTATAACTATGTCAAACTGGTCTTGCCTCAACATTGTTCAAGAGGTTGCTGGCCATGACCTTGACTTTTAATTAGGAAGGAGATCAATATGTAATAGAATGGGCAGTCACTCAAAACTGAAAAGACTGCCAACATTTTACTTCAAATCCTCCCCTTTTTTTTCCTTTCCTTTTCTTTTCTTTCTGCTACTTGCGCTCCACCCCGACCTTTTGTAAAGTTAGCACTTTTTCAGGAAAGGTTTCACAATTTTCCCAAGGCCATCTGTCAAAGAGTGATCCTCCTATTTCTTCCTTCCATGGACCCGGGGGGTGACAGGACGCAACACCCTGATTAGCTTACTGTCGGAGACTGAGTCTAACATTTGCCCCAGTTGGCCTTGAACCATGATCCCCTCAATCTCTGCCTCCTAAGCAGTTAGTATTGCAGGCATGTATCACCTATTGGTACATGAGGCAGACAGAAGAATGAGCTCCCAAAATAAAGAGCTCCCACGTCCTACTCCTAAGCACCTGTGAACTGGTTGCCTCTTTGTAGCAAAAGAGAATGTGCAAATGTGATAGGGTGAAAAAATCTGGAGATGAAAAGATTACTCTGGATATTGGGGGAAGGGGGCGGAGCAACATAATCACAAAGATCCTTACCAGTGAAAGAGGGAGATTTCTAAAAACAGAGTGTGAGGAGTGGATCAGCCATTTGTGATAGAAGAAAGCCATGGACCAAAGAATGTGGAAGCTTCTAAAAGCTAGAAAAGGTAAGGCGTGGGCTTCTGCTCTAAATCCTCCACAAAGGAGGCTCACTGAGAACTATTGCAGAATTTGGACCTGCAAAACACTTAAGATGGTAAGTTTATGTAGTTGTGGTAGTTTGTTACAGAAGCAACAGGAAATTAGTATAGTACATACGGATGGCAGATTAGTTTGCATGAAAGGTAAGTAAGTAAAAGCTAAAGGTCAGTTTTGGTTATTGGATCTTCAGTATCTCCCAAAAGCTCCTGTGCTGAGGCTTGGTCCCATCCGGTGGTGGTTTGGGGAACGGCTGGCACATTTAGGAGGTAGAGTCTACCTGGAGGAGCTAGTTCACCAGGAGCATGCCTGTGAAGGGTGTGTTAGGACCATAGCCCCTCCTCCCTGCTTCCTGTCCACTATGAGGAGAGCAACTCCTTCACTGCACACTCACCATATTCTGCCTCACCAGAGGCCCAGAAACAATGGAACCAAGTTAAACTGTGAACCAGAAGAAATCTTGTTGTTCATAGGTATTTTGTAGTTATGGAAAGCTGACTATCACCATTAGGATCCAATTTAAAATAAAATTAAGGTTTCATGAATGAAGGAGATCTTAATTCAGTGAGATGAGGTAACTCTGGAATAATTTTTAAAAATAATAATGAGACTCTTATCTCCAATTAATGATTAGAAAACAGGAAGTGGAGCTGTAGCTCAAGTGGTAGGGCAGTAGCCTTGAACTGAAGAGCTCAGGGACAGCACCCAGGCCCAAAGTTCAAGCTCCAGCGCCCAGGCCCTGATTTCAAATGCCACAACCAGCAAAAAGGAAAAAGAAAAAAAAACTTGGTTTTTGTGGAAGTAAATAAAATTCCTATGACAGAGATTTAATCTTTTATTTATTTATATATTTTTTTGCCAGTCCTAGGGCTTGAACTCAGGGCCTGACCACTGTCCTTGGGCTTTCCTCAAGGATAGTGCTCTACCACTTGAGCCACAGCTCCACTTCCAGTGTTTTCTATGTATGTGGTACTGAGGAATCAAACCTGAGTCTTCATGCACGCTAGGCAAGCACTCTACCACTAGGCCAAACTCCCAGCTTAATCATTTTTTAAGTGTGAGATTCAGTAGCACTTAGGTCTTCAGTACACCCACAATACTTGGCAGCCAGAAATATTCTTTGTAAATTTTATTTTCACAAATCTTTTAAAGTAGTTATTCACCAACTATTAATAATGCATGAATTGATAAAGACTGTAATTGTTTCAGCTAACAGAGACCAAACATCAAATAGCAATCAAACAGCCACAGCTCTGTCTTTTCTTATGCCAAAAAGACTTCCAAATCTTTTCAGTGGAAGTCAACAGAGATGAAAGGGCCCTTCATGTTACCTCTGAGAAAAATGGATGCTCTCCTATTACATTTCAGTAAACCAGGAATGCTCATGCACCTACAGAGTGGAGAGTCTCTCAGACTTTCCAAGAGAGGCAGTGAGAAATCTCCTAGGTAAATTTGATGGCTATACCAACACCTATCCTTAGTCATGATGATGACATGTCGCTTTATGTTTTTTTTTTTGGTACTATGTAATTTGGTTTTGTCATTCTTCAATGAGCAGCTTCAAAACATAAGACTCAAATATCTGGAAAAGCTGGTTAAGTGGTTTATTTTAGTTCATGTGATTATAGACACTTCTTTGACTATGAGATGTACTTTCACCAGTTAAAGAAGTCTAGTTTCGCTCACTTTGACCTCTGGTTTTCCCTCCTTTGTCTCCTGTCAGCAGAAGATAACAAGAGAATCTGAGCTTTCCAAACCTCATATTCCAAGAGAATATGTGGATTCCCAGCTTACCATTACCGAGCCAAGTAGAAAGGAGTTATTGTGACTATAAGACCATACTGAGCACCTGTAGCCTACAATACACATCTCAACCACAAGGCTTCTGCCTTAAAATACAATATACTTGGCACAAATAAAGATTCAGAGTATCAGGAAATCCCATCAGCCACTGTCACTGACTCTGGATGATATTAATTCTTACCTGGATATTTCATTACTCAAAGACCAAATTATAAAGGAAGGCTCCACACTTTTCCTAAAAACAATATGTAAAAGGAAAAGGGCAAGTTTTAGGTAAATAAGCACAAAACAAGTTTAAAAACACAGTAAGTACTAAAGCCTGTGCTAGATAGCTGGCCACAAAGTCAAAGTTGCTATTCCTAACTTTCTTCTATAATCATTTTCAGATCCCCATTCAATTAGCCCGCAGCTCAGCTGAGAATTATTATCTGGAGTCTTTCATTCCTGAAAGGTCTTGTTGTTCAGCAGTCTCACTTGTGTTGGTCCCTTGTAGTCTTTCATTGTATTTTACAACCTTCCCCCTCTTTGGGTTTGCTGGAGCCCTATTTCCCTTCATAATTAGGCTAAGTCACCGCAGCCTTCTAGTTCAAGGCCACAAAGAGCTTTCATGGTCAAAGGACAGAACAAACCAGATGGTTGGTCCTTCCGGGACTAGTGCCACCTTGGAGATAAACAGTGACCTCTATTTTGAGGAGATCTGAGAAGCAGTGACTATGTCAGCCTTATGGAAAGAAGTAGAGGTTGTAGAGTAGCACGATGACATCCACAACTCCATTGGGAAAAGCCAGAGGACCCTGACAGAAGAGGTTAACACTTACAGAATGGCATTTTCTTCTCCGATTAGCCTGGTCCGCTCTGCAGAAGTTACTATTTGGTCAACAATTATATTCTCGCAATTTCTGCCCTTTAACAACACAAGCATCACGTATTCCTTCCCAAAATTCCTTGTCATCTATCATTTATTGTCCAGATCTCTTACTACCATGCCAATATTTATTGCCTATGTATCAATAGAGGCCATCTCCTTGACCATCTCTCCATCAGGAAGTTCAATCCAGAACATTCCCTTCCTGTTGCCTTTCAATACTACTCTGAATCTGTGCCCCCCAAAATACCAAGCCCAAGTTTGCTTGTTAGTTTTCTCCAGTGAATTGGTCAGAGACACTCCCCATTGTGGGCTGTTACATATTATCTCACAAACCTAAGATCTTTCCTAAATTCTGGTTTGTCTCTGTGTTCTTACATAGTTATTGATTGTACTTGAAAGAAGAAAGAGGAGATCAAGGAAGACTCAGAAATCGTATCTTTCTGTCAGCTGAAGAAGTCAGAGAACTAATTCATTAAAATACATATAGCAGGGCCGGGAGTTTGGCCTAGTGGTAAGAGTGCTTGCCTAGCATACACAAAGGTTCGATTCCTCAGTACCATATTAATAGAAAAAAGCTGGAAGTGGTGCTGTGGCTCAAGTGGTAGATCTCTAGCCTTGAGAAAGCCCAAGGACAGAGCTCAGGCCCTGAGTTCAGTCCCCATGACTGGCAAAAAAAAAAAAAAAAAAAAACCATGTATAGTGCTGGGCGTGGTGGCTCACGCCTATCATCTTAGCTACTTAGGAGGCTGAGATCTGAGGGTCAAGGTTCAAAGCCCGCCCAGGCACAAAAGGACTTGACACGCTTATTGCCAATTAACCTGTAGAAAACTGGGAAGTGGGGCTTGGCTCAAGGGTAGCGTGATAGCCTTGAGCTGAAAAGCTCAGGGACACTGCCCAGGCTGAGTTCAAGCCTCAAGCCCCACCAAAAAAACAAACAAACAACAACAAAAAACCCAAAACATATACATCCCACTGGAGAAATAATGAGAAGCCAAATGAGCTTCAAGAAGCCCAGAAGTCCATGGAATTAGACTGGGAAACTTTTGGGCTCCTGTTCCCTTTCCTACTCCTCACTTATACCTCTTCCTTTTTTCCCTAACTTGTTAATTATTCTAATATCTACCAATCATCTACTATATAATCATGAACAAATAAACAAACAAAACCCATGTCTTCATGGGGACTTTGTCACAGAGAAAATCGTGTGACAATGTGTCAATAGACTTGCCACTCACTGTCCATGTGATGATCTTCAACAAACTGGTCAGATCTTGTGAGCCTGTGGTTTCCTCATCTGTAAAACAGTTCAACACAGTGTGTACTTTATCAGATTGCTGAAAGGACTCTGTGAGTTAATACACAATGCTGAGCACAGGGCCTGGGGCATATTTCATGGAAGAAATGTTAGTTATTCTTATATTGTGTTCTAGCCATCATTTCTGATGAAAAGACTAATTTTAAAGTGGGAAGGAATAGTTGTTAGAGAGCAGACAGTCCAGAGTCTTCCGTGGACAAACATAGAATTGGTGACCTTAAAGAGCCCCTGTCCCCAAGTCTCTGGAAGGTTAAGTCATCACTTGAGATCAAGGTGAGCCCTCTAGGGAGAGAGTCTGAGGGATCCCACATGGCATGGCTGAACCAGATAAGCAAGCTGGATGTGTCAACCCCATCACTTCCTAATTATATAGCCCCAGGCAAGCTATTTATAGTGAAGAGGAAGTGGGTGATGCCCATGAGCTGACGATGGTGACCACAGAAGTCCAATGGAGACACCGAATGTGCTCTCAAAGAGGGGGGAGCAGTTGGGATACACTCACCCCAGTGACTCCTGGCTGTCCCTTTCTGGCTTTGTCTTCAGGAACTGTCTTGAAAGATGGAACATAATTCCAGTAGAAGAAGAAGGGAGAAAGAAAGGAAGGAAGGAAGGAAGGGAGGGAGAGAGGGAGGGAGGGAGGGAGGGAGGGAGGGAGGGAGGGAGGAGAGAAAGAGAGAAGGGAGGGAGGGAGCCCTTAGATTCTGAAGGGCAGACACAGAGGAGCACAGCAGTTGGGACAGGTCCCTTCACAGTTCTGGAGAGTCTCCTGGAGAGATTCTTCCTTGAGCACTTCGACTTTTGTGCTGCTCCCATTCTGAGATGGAGAACCCTATTTTGACTAAGCTGAACTATTTGCCCAACTCCTGACCAAAGAAAGGGAAGCACCTAGAGTGACATGAATCAAGACACTACAGTGTCATGGGCAATTTTTACAAAGCAAAATGATGTTGCTTCTACCAGAACAGGAACTGGACCCTGGCCAGGCCACACCTAAGAGTCTCTCCAATGCTTAGCACCATGATCCAATGACAGGATGTCACTTCCTAGTCAAGCCTTAATTCACAGTCTTCCCCCACGCCTCTTCATTTGTTACAAAGAAAGAAAAAAACAATCACCGCCTATCACTGCAGGTCTGCCGGATGCCAGTCACTACAATGGAGATGCAGGACTGGTCTGGCTGAGGAGTGGTTTGTGAAGGCTCCTGCATACTACCTCAGACTTCTGTTGGTTTTGCTCAGCCTGCCTGCACTCTCACTTTATTCAGGGATGGTCCTGCAGAGCTTTTATAGATAGGTTGAACATTGGCTGTGGGTTTGGGGGAGGTTTTGGGGTTTTGGGGTGATTCTAGGGTTTCAACTCAGGGCCTCATGCTTGTCAGACAGGCACTCTATCAAAAAGAGATCCCAGACATTTTTGCTTTATTTTTTAAATAAGGTCTCAAATTGTGTCCTAGCCAGCCTGAACTACAATCAGCCTACTCTTCTTCCTGCACAGATAGGATCAGATAGGATGACAGGCATATACCTTAGGCCCAGCTCTGTGTGTGTGTGTGTGTGTGTGTGTGTGTGTGTGTGTGTGTGTGTGTGTGTGTGCCAGTACTGGGTCTCAAACTCAAGGCCTTGAGCTTGATTTCACTTACAGTTGGAGTTGAGCCATCCCCTCCACTTCTGGCTTTCTACTAGTTAATTGTATGTAAGAGTCTCTAAGGGCTGGGAGTTTGGCCAAGTGGTAGAGTGCTTCCCTAGCATCACAAAAACCTGGGTTCGATTCCTTAGTACCACATACATAGAAAAAGCCGGAAATGGTGCTGTGGCTCAAGTGGTAGAATTCTAGCTTTGAGAAAGCCCAAGGACAGTGCCCAGGTCCTGAGCTCAAGCACAGGACTAGCAAAAAAAAAAAAAAAAAAAAAAGAAAGAAAGGAAAGAAAAGAAAAGAAAAGGGAAAAAGTCTCATAGACTTCTTGCTCAAGATGGCTTCAAATTGTGACCCTCAGATCTCAGCATTCTGAGTAGCCTGAATTGCAAGTGTGAGCCACCATCCCCCAGGTAATATTTAAGGGGGTTTTTCTTTGGGGCAATACTAAAGTTTGAACTCAGGGATTCACACTTATTAGACAATCACCCTATTATATGACCCATGCCCCCATTTCTCTTTTTTTTTTATTGGTTGAGATAGGGAGGTCTTCTCAAAATTTTCCCCCAGGCTGGCTTTGAACTGTAATCTTCCTGATCTTTACCTACCAAGTAGCTAGAGTTGCAAGTGTGAACCACTGTGTCCATTCCATGGGTTTGTTTGTTTTTTGTTTGTTTGTTTTGGTTGTTTTCTGGTTGGGTTGGGCTTTTTTTTTTTTTTTGCCAGTCCCGGGCCTTGAACTTAGGGTCTGAGCACTGTCCTTGGACGCTTTTTGCTCAAGGTTATCCCTCTGCCACTTGAGGGCACAGATCCACTTCCAGCTTTTTCTGCATATGTGGTACCAAGGAATCAAACCCAGGGCTTCACTCTGCCCCTCATCCCAGAGTTTTTAATGTTTTATTTGATTTGTTTTTGTTTTGTCAATTTGTTATTTAGTTAGTTGGTTGGTCCTAAAAAGGTCTTTCTTCACTTGGGCTAAGACTTGCGTGCAATCTAATGTTGCTCTCAACCTTTTCCAGCTTCCTTCCCCTTTATCTTGCAGACATAAGAAAGTCCTTGAGCCACTCTTCCAGTCTTGGAGTCTGTATCTAGGAGGACCTGGTCTGGCATACATCCTTTCATTAGAGCCCAGAGGCTAAGTGGTTACAGGCAAGTAAGAGACACCATGGATTATTCTAGCAACTACATAGGCTGTATTTTAAGAAATCAGCAGAACATCATGAACAAACAAGAAATTGTTGTGTGAGCCCTGTCCCTCTTCTTTCTCACTGAGAAATGGCTACTCCTAGAATAATTGCCCAGGGAACAGATATATTAGACACAGGTTGAGGATAAAACAGCTGCTCTACTATTTCCACAGCCTTCCTCCCAAACATACCCTGAGAGAGGATGCCAGGGCTAGAAATCAGTCATTGTAGCCAACCATTAGCTGATGGTAATTCTAGCACTGAGGAAACTGAAGGAGAGGAATTATAGGTTTGAGTTCAGCCTTGGCTCTAAAGCTAACTACCTAGCACCCACCTTGAAAGGAAAAAGCTAAGCAATAGCATGAAGTCCTAAGTTCAAGCCCCAGGACTGGCACACACACACACACACACACACACACACACACACACACACACACACACACCATCTGTCAACTCTAAAAGTTCATATGATACCTAGATGATGATCAGTTTTGTGGGGTCTGTGTAATTTTGTTGTGTGGAAACACCCATATCCTATGCTTAAATTCCGTATTTCTTAACTTCAAGCTTAGCAATGTAAAAAGGTAGTTTCTGGAAGACGTATAATTATAGTCAATTGCCTCCGATCCAGAACCTGACAACCAGGTTTGCAGCATCATAGCTTGTTTTACTGACTCACCTCTCAGTTAATAGGTTTCCCATGAACTAAATTTATGAGAATTCATAATACCCATTTAAGAGCCATCAGGCCAATTTATTCGTGTTAAGAGAAGATAAAACTCATTTTAGTAAACCACGATTGTGCCTTGATACCAGACTTGTTGGATCTCAGAAAGCCAAATTAAGAATTCAGATTGCAAGGTAAGCATAAAGACAAAGGAAAACGGCGTGGGGGCTTTTATGAGTCTTCTCCATGGCAGGCCAGGGGAGGGGGTGGCAGGTTCCGGTGCCCTCTCTCTAGTATGTATAGCGCTGCTGACAGAGTACTGATTGAGCCTTAGTGACACACTGCTTCTCTCCTATTATCTCCTGCGGCCTGGCAGCAATTAAAAAGAATTCTGACCTGCATGTACATTCCATCCATCCATCCATCCATCCATACCCTAAGTGTTTGTTATGAGTATGATGATTGTACTAGCTACAATCATGCATGCATGATTGCGTACAATGATGCATAAAATAGGAACCAACTCTTACTTTCAGTGATTTCCTGACTAGATTACAAGGATGTCCCATTATCTATTTGCTCAGTACAATCTGACAAATAGTTTTACTGCATATTTGTTGATTCAGACTCAGTTGGGCTGTTGGTGGTTTTCAGAAATCTACCTCTTTCTAGTGACTCCTCCTCTCATTTTTAGCAAGATTTTTAATCCTTTGCCCTAATCTCTCAAATCCCAACACCCTCTTCATCCTAGTTATTTTTTATTGTTTTTGTTTTTGAGGGTTTTTTTCTCCCCAGTACTAGGGCTTGAACTCAAGGCCCAGGCAGCTTCTTGAATTGGAATGGTGACATCACCTCTCCCTCTCAAGTTGCTGACCTACGTTGTCTGCAAATTTCTACTTGGATGTCTTGCCAAGCACCTCAAGCTGTATTCAAGCCAAAGTCATCATCTTCTCACCAAACTAGTTCTTCTTGCTACTTCTCATCCCCCACCTTGCAAGATCATCCATCCAGGCACCCTTTCTTTCTCTTGCAGTTCATCTTGGAGTAGTCTCCAAATCCTGTAAGTCTTGCCTCCATCATATGTCTTCACCTGATGCCATGCCTTTCGTATCCTGTTGGTTCCCAAAGGCATGGAGAGTAGACAGAGATGGATCAACATCAGCATATGTTTACCGGGGAGAAAAATCGGTGGAGAGGAACTTCCAGCCAAAGAAAGAGACTCATTCCTGCTCATAGGCTGGTATATTTGTAGTAAGCCCAAGAGAATGCATCTTGTGGTGGATTGGTATGAAAGTAGGAGACAGATAATGCACATAAAGTGCTATACCTGAAGAAAGGTAGGTAGTGAAGTGGCGTGTCTATTCAGAGACCTAGTCTGTTGCCAGCCAAATAGGTACAGCCAGGCAAGGAGAGAGGGTAAGGCAAGAGTGTTCATAAATCAAGGCACTGGACTGGGAACTCAAGATAAGATCCCCTGGCTATTCAGACAGAACAGATGCCACTGTTACTTCTACTCTGGCATTCCCCTCCATTTTCCCCACTAACCACCCCTTTCCAGCCCCTTACTATTGAGCTATTTTTATTTAAATAACATCATAATTCAATCTACCTCTCCCAGGTTTTTCTTCTTTAGATGGCTTCTTGTCAATGAAATGAGGATGAAGTTATCTTGTGTTTCTTTTGGTGGTACTAGGGTTTCAACTCAGAGCCTTCTGCTTGCTAGGCTGGCACTTAACTATCGAATCATACCTCTAGTCTTTTTTCTGGTTATTATTTATATAGACCCTCACTTCCTGCCCCTGAAATGTCTGTACCCTAATCCATCTACATTAGGCTTCCTCTTATTGTTGGCATGACAAACGCAAAACCCACTGTATCAGGCTTCTCTGATTTGAGGAGACAATCTCACATTCTCACAGAAAAGAGTGCTGTTAACGTTGACATCACAGTTGAATCCTTCTACTTCCTAGTCCAAAAATGTCCATGGGCCCCTATTGTCCTCTAAATGAAGGGTGAACTTCCCAATATATAATCCAAGTCTTCATATAGCCTCAAACACTCTGAACCAACCTCACACTATTGAATTGGCCTATCTTCTTTCTCATTCAAAATTGACTACTTAGTAGTCTTCAATCCCAACTTTCATTTCCCCATTTCCAAACCTTTTCTTATTCTTCATTCTTTGTGTGTGTGCATGGGTGTGTGTGTACATGTGCACACACAGGTGTGTATGCACACACATGCCAGTCCTGGGGCATAAATTCAGGGTTTGAATGCTGTCCTCAAGTTTTTTTGCTCACGCTACTGCCCCGTTTTTAACCTCTTCGTGGTTAATTTCAAATACAAACCTCATGGGCTTTCCTACCTGGGCTAGCTTCAAACCACGGTCCTCTGATCTCAGTCTCCTGAGTAGCTAGGATTATAGGTGCAAGCCCTTATTCTTCATTCTACTGCAAATGTTTTTCATTTCATCAAACTCTTAGCCATCACTCCATTTCCTTCTAATTCACTGTTTCCAGAAAACACTGCTTTCCAGAAAACTTCCCAACAAGGGGAAGTTCTCCCTTGTTATTTGAAGCTTCTTATGGTACTTTATCCAATACACCTAGTAATAAGACACTCAACCACGAATGCCATATTCCTGTCACTCCTCTGTAATAAGCCCATGTAAGGTTTCTCTTTGTGTCTCCTCCAATGATGTCTTATATATGCAAAGCACACAAGATTCAAATACTGTCCTATTTAGCTGAAATCTTTTTCTCTTTATAGGAAAAAAAAACTTTTTGTCAGTAATGGAGCTAGAACTCAGGGTCTGGATGTTGTCCCTGAGCTCTTCTGCTCAAGGCCAATGTTCTACCATTCTGAGCCGCAGCTCCACTTCTGGCTTTCTGATGGTTAATTGGAGATAAGAATCTCATGGACTTTCTTGCCCCGGCTGGTTTTCAACCACAATCCTCAGATCTCAGCCTCCAGAGTAGCTAGAATTATGGGCATACGACACTGACAGCCCAACCGGCTACTCATTTATAGAGTAGTTTTAGAGTCACAGCAAACTTGGGAAGATACAAAGGGTTCCCATTCCCTGTAACTTTCCCATAACCTACATCCCCCACTAGAATGGCACAACTGATGAACGTACATGGACATATTATTGTTACCCAGAGTCTATAGGTCATATTAAGGGTCATTCCCACTGAATAAACACTCAACCTTAAAATGACTACAATCATAAGTTATGCTCATTGATATACTGTATTAAACTAGAAATCCACAGAAAGAAAGTAGTTTGGAAAGTTCACAAATTAAACAAGTCATTCTTAATCAATGGATTGATTTTTGTGTGTGTATACCAATCCTGGAGCTCCAACTCAGGGCCTAAGGATTATCTTTGAGATTTTTTTTTTGCTCAAGGCTGATACTCTATCACTTGAACCACCATTTCACTTCAGGCCTTTTTTTGGTGGTTAATTGGAGATAAGAGTCTCATGGATTTTTCTGCCCATGCTGAATTCAAACTGTGATCCTTAGATCTCAGCCTTTTGAGTAGGTAGGATTGTAGGCATGGGCTTGTGTTACCTAGCTATTTTGTGTGGGGTGGGGATCGTGGGGCTAGAACTTTGGACCTGGGCACTGTCCCTGAGCTCTTCAGCTCAAGGCTACCGCCATAGCTACACCTGGAGCCACAGCCCCACTTCTGTTTTCTAGTGTTAACTGGAAATAAGAGTCTCACAGTCTTTAGTGTCCAGGTTGGCTTTGAACCGCTATCCTCTGATCTCAGCCTCCTGAGTAGCTAGGATTACAGGCGTGAGCCACCATGCCCGGCTCCTAGCTATTTTTTAAAAGAAAAATTAGAAAATACTTTGCAATGCATGAAAATGAAAAACATATTGGAACATGGGATAAAATTAAAATAGTATCCAAAGAGAAACTCCTAGTTGTTAATGCCTTTACTTAAAAGATCTCCAGCTGGGCGTGCTGGCTCATGCCTGTGATCCTAGCTACTCAGGAGGCTAAGATCTGAGGATCTATGTTCAAAGCCAGTCTGAGCACAAAAGGACCTGAGACTCTTATCTCCAATTAACCACTAGAAAGTGAAAAGTGGGGCTGTAACTCAGGGGTAGGATGGTAGCCTTGAGCTGAAGAGCTCAGAGGCAATGCCCAGGCCCAGGGACAGGGCCTGGTCAGCGCCCAGGCCCAGAATTCAAGCCCCATGACCCACCGAAAAAAAAAAATCTCCAATCAAGTTGCTGGGTGTTTGGCCTAGTGATAGAGTGCTTGCTTTGCACATATGAAGACCCGGGTTTGATTCCTCAGTACCACATACATAGAAAAAAAGCTGGAAGTGATGCTGTGGCGCAAGTGGTAGAGCACTAACCTTGAGAAAGCCCTAAGGACAGTGCCCAAGCCCTGAGTTCAAGGCCCAGGACTGACAAAAAAAACAATCCTCAAAACATCCTCAAGAGAGGCTCATTTCATGAGTATAAAGAAATGTGTATAACTTGTCCCCAGAGAAGCACTGCAATTCACAAACTTGAGAATATGGAAAACCTTTTTTTCCTACAATGGGCTATTCTTTGGCATAAGAGATTCTGCAAGAAAAATCTATCAGTGGATGACCTAAAGTGAGGGATGCCCTAAAGAGCTTAAAAATCATGGCCCTTGTTTATGCACTTACAAACCTGTGCATTTCTGGAATTTATAGGATGTCATAACTTACTGGTTTCAAAAGGATGACACAGTTTTTATACGAGTGTTTTGGTAAACATCCAACCTCATAATGTTTCATCTGCTGTAAGTGTAATGCATACTGACTTTCAAACCCAAGAAAATTGTACATGATCTCATTTCTAAAATACTGCCTCTGTGTTGATATTTTTGGGTTATTAAGTGGAATAAAATGCATTATTAAAATTAATTGCATCTATTTCTTTATACTTTCTTCATGTAGACACGAAAACGTTTTCAATTACAAATGTGACTCATGTCATCTTTCTTTCGGATGGCAATGACCAAGACTCAAGGAGAGCCTGACACATCCAAGGGAGAGATGATGTCATTAGCACACCAACTGTGACTGGGCATGACTGCAGAAATATTTTTCCTGAATTTTCATCATGGACAGTTCGTGGGATATAGGTTTTGGGGTACTTCAGTGTTTCTTAAATTGTAGATTTGGGGTGGGGAAATAGATTACTGTGAAAATGGTTGCTCAGACTTAGACCTAATTAGAGTTTGATTCAGCTCCTCAAAAGGATGTTTAATGCTATCCCTGTTTATGGACTGGTGACCAGCATTGTCAAATTACCCCCTTTCTGGACTTTGGTGCAATGTTTATGGGCTCTTTCATACAGAGACTGAGAAGCTGAGCAGCATCTTGTTACCCATAATAGGAACTAGTGCATTTTGCAGGCACTATGGGTATGTATTCTAGACTAAAATGAGCCTTCTTTTAGTGAGTTATGCTACATTTATACAGTTTGTATATAAAACCCCGTAAAAGCTCACCATGGTATGTCTGTTTGAGTTCTCTCTCTCCAATAGGGGAGGCCAGGTATCAGACAGTAACCTAGAAGTTGTATCTTGTGTAACTCCAAAGGTCCCATACCCTTTATTCCTCCCCTAATACACAACTACACAGCTTGACCTAAGCCAAGAAGATCCTCAGACCTACCAACCCACATTTACTTAAGGTTAGAACATTTTATTAGCAAAAGAAACATACAAGGGCACTAAAAGTGTGCAAAATAGACAAGCAAACTTTTAAAATTTACGTAAAATAAAACTAAATTCAGAAGATTTGTATTTTCTTAGGACAGTACTGGAATGAAAAACAGTGATTATTAACAATTACATGCTATTCATATCTGTTTTCACATATACATGGTTGTCAGAAAGTGAGTTTGTTTTTTTATTTTAATAAGTGTTCCTTTGTTCATGTATGCTTCTTAGAGTATAAAAAAATCTAAAAGTTACCATCTTTTCCCACCATGAAGTCATCCTGACCAAGACAATGAGTTTTAACTCAACTTCGGATCCATTTTCCCCCCTAAAAAAAAAAATCTTGACAAAGTGCCAAAAAGTAGGTTGCCTGCATGGAGATGAGACCAGTGATGTTCCATGCAAAGAACGTAATTCCATAGTTATAAATTAGTGATCTCTACTTGGAAATACAAATTTGTTTGTTCTACTTGTGCCCACACCCAGTTCAGTCAGGGCTCAGGTGGAGATTCTGGCTCAGGAAGTTTTGCACAGTGGACAGCAGAAGCTGTCCTAAGGCTCTCCCGCCCTTTGAAGACACAGCCACAGTTACAGAATGCTGATCCTCGCAGAAGCCTGGAAGGCTTCTTAGAAGTGTGAGTTCACAGCCCTGCCCACCCCAACTCCTATCTAAGGCGGAAGAATCTCAGAAGAGGAGACCCTCTTAGGTAATGGATGCATCCATCACAACATGAAGACAATTTGGCTTAGAGGAAGGGTTCCAGAGGCCCATAGGTAAAAAGCACACTGTTGAGTAGATGGAGGAAGAGGGGAACGAACATACTGCATATGTGAAGCTCCAGGCTATACCTAAGAAGGTTCTGAGATCTATGCTGAGGACACTGGGATTCCCAGCCCAGCAAAGCCTCCTCCTGCAGTGTTCCACTACATAATTGAAGGTGGCAATGATGTGTGATGGGCTGCTAACCCAAAGGTCCTCCCCAGCCCTGGATTCTGTACCTCATCACAACTTACAATCTTTGGAAAAAGGCTTCTTGAAGTGAACATTATGGGAT
This sequence comes from Megascapheus bottae, assembly GCF_031878675.1. NCBI lineage: Eukaryota > Metazoa > Chordata > Mammalia > Rodentia > Geomyidae > Megascapheus > Megascapheus bottae. The sequence continues at coordinate 6,608,543 of NC_143515.1, forward strand.
GGACTTCCCTGTCCAATTTGGCTTTTATTTTTAAAAATGAGGAGGAGGAAGAAGAAGAGGAGGCAGTGGCAGCGGCAGCTAGATGCCCATGGCTCATGCCTATAATCCTAACTACTCAGGAGGCTGAGATCTGAGAATCATAGTTCAAAGCCACCCTAGGCAGGAAAGTCTGTGAGACTCATCTCCAACTAACCACATAAAATAAAAGAAAATAACAGGGGCTGGGAGTTTGGTCTAGTGGTAAAGTGCTTGCCTAGCACACACAAAGACCAAGATTCGATTCCTTGGTACCACACACATAGAAAAAGCTGGAAGTGGTGCTGTGGTTAAAGTAGTAGAGCTCTAGCCTTAAGGAAAGCCCAAAGACAGTGCTCAGTCCCTGAGCTCAAGCCCAGGACTGGCCAAAAAAAAAAAAGTGGAACTGTGGTTTAAGTAGTAGAGCACTAGCCTTGATAAAGAAAAAACTTCTCATAGACATTGCCCAAGTCCTGAGTTCAAACCCAAGACCGGCACAAAAATAGAAAAAGAAACAAAAGAAACAAGATGGAGCTCAAGTGGTAGAGCACCTACCCAGCAAGCACAAAGCCCTAAGTTTAAACTCCAGCATTACAAATAAAACAAAACAAATCATTACCCAAAAGAACAAAGAATGAGAATTTTTGCCCATCTGAGAATCTTTCCTACTGCAAATATTATAAAGTCAACAAATGAGACATTTTGATGAATGCCTAATTCTTCAGTCTATGACAGCCCCCCTTTCTAAAGCATTTCTTTATCAGGGATCTCAACCTGAAATAACCATCTGATTCTCCAAAGCTTGATGAATATATTTAGGAATGGCACTGTCTTGAAAAGACAAAGCCAAGGCAAGTGTGATGGGGCTTGAACTGAGCCTGGGTACTATCCCTGAGCACTCTACCCTTGAGCCAAGCCTCACTTCCTGTTTTCTAGAGGTTAATTGGAAATAAGAAACTCAGATCCTTTTTTTCCCAGGCTGGCTTTGAACCTTGATTGTCTGATCTCAGCCTCCTGAGTAGCTAGGATTACAGGCATGAGTCACCACGCCCTTAAGGCAAAAGGCAGCTTTAAAGACAATCTAAGAAGATTTACAGAAGTTGTTTTGAAACAATCATTCTTGATTTCATGGACCAGAACCCCACGTCACCTCAGCCCGAGGTTGGACAGGAAGTTACCAGGCAGATGTCATCACAGAGGTATTTTATATGTGATGTTGGAGCAGCCTAGGTACAAGGCTATGATTCTGGCAGAGACTTTGTGATAATTCTCCTTACCATGCACGCATGTACAAGATCCCCTCCCCAACCGACTTTCATTATTTTTTCCCCCTTAAAGTCTGGCCTAAGGAACTACGTTTTGATCCTAACAACTTTCACACACAGGCAAAGACAAAAAGAAAAAGAGAGACAAAGGTTCTCTTAGTCGCACAAAGTTTTATGGATTAAATAAAATTTGATACGTTACACATTTTTATTAGTGTATTTTTGTGTCTGCAGATGAAAGTCAAGGGCAAGGTACTTGTCTATCATGGACTTCTCAGCCCAATACTGGGGAGTGCTGGGGGGGGGCACTTCTAACAACAATTTTCAAAGTTAGAACTCCATTATGAATAATAATAAATTACATTGATGGGATCCCTTTGTTTGTTTTGGGGGGGGTGTTGGTTGGTTGTTGCTTGATTGGTATGTGAGCTTGTAATAGGATTGAATAAAGGGCCTGAATGTTGTCCCTTAGGCTCATACTCTTATCACTTGAACCACACCTCCCCTTCTAGCTTTTTTGGTCTTTAATTAGAGGAAAAACTCTCAAGGCAATTGCCAGTGGCTCACACCAGTAGTCCTAGCTACTTATGAGTGTGAGATCTGAGGACTGAGGTTCAAAGCCAGCCCAGGCAGGAAAGTCTGTGAGACTCTATCTCCAATGAACCACCAGAAAACCAGAGATGGTGCTGTGGCTGAAAGTGTTAGAGTGCTAGCCTTGAGCTGTAAAGCCCAGAGACAGTGTTCAGGCCCAGATTTCAAGCCCCGTGAAAGAGTCTCATGGACCTCCCTGTCCGGGCTGACCTTGACCACTAGTGTGAGCCCCAGTGTCCAGCTTATCATTAACTGAAGCATCATGGGTCAAAATCCATTCACCAAGAGAACCTGTTCTAAAAGATTGTGTTTCTGGCTGTCTAATATGGGTATGCATCATCCTGACCAGACTACTGTAACCTCAGTGTGTACCACCTGCTTAGTTTTGGAGTCAGGATGTCTGGGGTAGAGTCCAGAATTGTGCATATGACACATTCTCAGATAAATGACACTGACCCATGAAGCATCAAGAAGCTTTGGGAGCCACTAATACAGATCACAAGGTTACCCCTAGTAGTCTGCCTTGGATCAGATATGCTGGCAAAGATGATTCCGAATGCTCCCTTCAAAGGTGCTTTTGACCCAGGCCAGGGTTGGAATGAACAACTGGTCATCACTATCCATTTGCTTTCACTCTAAGACAGACTCTACCCTGGAATCTGTGGGACGTTTGTATACTACCACGCCCAGGACCAAACACCAGAGAATATAAAATGTGTACATTTTCATTAATAAATACTATATGCCTATTATAAATTCCTAATGAAATTTTGCTATGTATTTAGTAATTATAATTCATTTAAATTAACAATACATTGAAAGTTCTATTTTTTTTTTTTTTTTGCTAACACTGGGGTTTAATTGGAATTGGAGAGAGTTTCTTCAACTTCTCTGATGTCCCTGAACTCTTTGGCTCAAGGCTAGCACTCTACCACTTTAATCACAGCACCACTTCTAGTTTTCTCGTGGCTAATTGGAGATAAGTTTCATGGACTTTGCTGCCTGCACTAGCTTTGAACCACAATCATCAGATCTCAGCCTCCTGAGTAGTTAGGATTATACGCATGAGCCACCAACGTCTGGCTTAGAAAAAAAAAAGTTTTTCATGGTCTTTGGAGGAATGAGGAAGTGCTCAAATGTGCAGGGGAGGCTGTGGGCAATCCTGGGTTGCCTGGGGTAGCAGTGAAATAATCTGTTCTAAATACCTCTGAAAGCTAGTGTTTTGTGGTGTGTGTGTGTGTGTGTGTGTGTGTGTGTGTGTGTGTGCATGCACACATGCATATTTGTATTCCAGGACTTGAATTTGGGGCCTTTGCTTTTTCTCTGAGTTCTTTTGCTCAAGACTAGTACTCTACTAGAGCCATAACTCTACTTCTCATTTTTAGGTGGTTAATTAGAGATAAGAGTCTCACAGACTCTAGGATTACAGAAGAAAAAGATATAGTGATATTCACCCCTTACCCTTTCCAATAAAGAAGAAAACAAAACAAGAAGGCTGGAGGCAAGGTCTATTAGCTCTTCTGAGGACATAGAAAAGAGCTAGCCTTTGGTAGTCAGTGTACAAGAAGAGGGACCTGGAGGTTTAAGCTAGTGGTGACAGCTTTGCATCGAGAAAAACCAGTTTCAGCTTGGGAGCTGGTAATGAAATCACAAAGACCTAGAGACTGGGCTGGGCCTAAGAGCTCAGAAGCTACAAAGCTTGTCCTTATTAGCCTGTTGGGCTTCTATGCGTAGGAATTTTGTATCTAACCATGTGAGTCCTTAACCCTGGAAGAGTAAAATGAGTGACTTTTTATACACCGCTGTTCTAATAAAAGTAAGCTCATGAAATGAGCAGCCAAGCAATCTGGACCTTAGGAAGCTTATAGTGTTATATAAGAAGGCCAAAAGCATTAAGAGATCATTGGAGATCAGTATTGCTAGTCAAACATGTATGTGTGAGCATCTCATACACACATGACAGGGAAACTAAAGGAGTACCTGTTTGTCTATAGTTAACCAGGACACCTCTCACACAGGAAATAGTTCCAGATTTAAAACATAGACTTACCGGGACAAGTGCCAAGAGTAAGAGATATTTCAGGAAGAAGGAAATGAATTTTTAAGACATAGCATAAAACCACAATTGTGTGCTCTGGGAATGATATGTATTTGATTTGTTGGAGCTTAGAGTCAGGGTGTCTAGGATTTGTTCCTTGGTCTGCATAGATCACTATACTCTGCCTCCTTATTCTAGGTCTGGGATGAGGGAAGGGCTGTAAGCCTACCGAACTATTATACCTTTAAAATTAGTTTCCTAAAGCCAGGCACTGGTGGCTCAGCTCTGTAATTCTAGCTACTTAGGAGGTTGTTGATATCTGCACATTCAGGTTCAAAGTAGCCTGAACAGGTAAGTTGGTGAGACTTATCTCCACTTAATCAGCATAAAAACCAAAAGTTGAACTAAGAAACAGCTCTCAGGCCCTGCATTGAAATCTGAGTACCAACCCAAAAAGAATAAGTAAATGGGAAAAGGAGATTAGGTTCAAAGATAACTCACAGTTAAAGAGAGAGCTGCATCCTGGAGCACTCATGCAGTTAGAGAAAGACAAAAGGGAACATTAAAAGATTTAAGATCCAGCTTGGTGCCGTGGTTTGTTACCTGTAATCCTAACTATTCAGGAGGCTGAGATCTGAGGATTGCCACTGGAAGGGCAGGAAAGTCTGTAAGACTCTCATCTACAATAACCACCAAAAGAAAAAAAAGAAGAAAAGCTGGGAGTAGAGCTGTGGCTCAAGGGGTAGAAAACTGAGGGGGGGGGCACATCTCAGGGATAGTGTCCAAGCACTGATTTCAAGCCCCAGTACCAGAAAAAAGAAAAAAGCTTTAGCATTTATGGTGCAAGCAGCAATAATCTTTTTTTTTCAGTAATTACAGATTCTTGTACAAAGACGAAAGATGAATCAATCAGAAAGGAAGGCTCTAAACTTCTTTTCCTATAAGTGTTTTGTATGGTGAAAATACATAACAGATGATCAAAGTATGAGCTCATGAATCACATAGCTTACTGCCACACAAAGCCATTGTATTTTCTGATCTCCAGACTTGAACTCAGGGCCTGATTTTCTTATGCACAAGGCTAGCTCTCTACCACTTGAGCCACAGTGCCACTTCCAGCATTTTGGTTGTTTGTTTAAGTGGTTCTGAGGAATCAAACCCAAGGCTTCATGCATGCTAGGCAAGCACTCTACTACTAAGCCACATTCCCAGCCCAAAGCCAGATTTTAACCCCCCCTAGGTTCCCAATTCTTAAAGAGAGGGACAATAAGGAAAACAGATTCTACAGGAAACACACTGGATGAAGGCTCATTAACTCCATGGTGAGTGAGTTCCCAAATTCAGTTGTTCAATTAGGATGGAAGCGAGCCTCTGTGGAAAGTAAAGTTTAATTAAAGATTAAGGTATGACTTTATACAGTGGTGCTCAGGAGAAACTGGTTTGACAGAACAATGTAGGAGCAGAGTTAATAACTGTAGAGGTCCCTCCAAGCTGGAGAGCAATTCCAGAGTGGGGAGGAAGGGCAGATTTGAGAGATTAGCTAGAAGATCTGTGACAACATATTTTGGGAAAGGGAAAACACCTCAGAAAAGCTTTTTTTCTTTTTTGTTGGTGGTGGGGTTTGGACGTTGGGCCTGGGTGCTGTCCCTGAGCTCTTCAGCTCAAGGCTACCACCCTACCCCTGAAGCCACAGTGCCACTTCTGTTTTTTTAGTGGTTAATTGAAGATAAGAGTCTCATGGACTTTAGTGCCTGGGCTGGCTTTGAACCTCAGTCCTCAGATCTCAGCCTCCTGAGTAGCTAGGATTACAGGTATGAATCACCTTGCCCAGCTCAGAAAAGCTTTTTCAAGTAGCAGATCTCAAAACTGTGTAGCCTACTATCACTTACGCTAAGTGTCCCCATCAAACTTTTCAGTTTATATGTATTTTGATGTTGATTAGCTTACATATATAATAAAGTGTGATGCCACATCTCCGGAGGAAGGAATTGTCTCCACTTTTTCACCTATGGGGATCTGGTAAGATTCCATACTCTTCAAGGGGAGGTGGAGATGTGGCAAAAGTAGTAGAGCAAAAGCTTTGAGCAAAAAAAGTTAAGGGAGGAGCCAGGAGTGGGGCCTAGTGCTAGGGTGCTTGCCCAGCATGGGCAAAGCCCTGGGTCAATTCCTCAGTACCAGATACACAGAAAAAAGCCAAAAGTGGTGCTGTGGCTCAAGTGGTAGAGGGATAGCCTTCAGAAAGCTCAAGTCAGTGCCCAGGCCCAGAGTTCAATCTCTAGGATGGGAAAAAATAATAATAAATAAATAAAATTAGAAAAAAACAAAAGCTAAGGGAAAGCATAAGCAAGTTCAAGTACTGGCAAGTAAGGTGTCAAAATGCATTTTATGTTCTTTTATTTTCTAGCAATACTGGGAATGGAACCTGAGCCTCAGATATTCTATCCCTGAGCTACACCTCCAGTTCCACACCTTGAATTCTTATTAGAACAAGGCACATCATCATTCGTGCAGCAAATTATGTAATTATTGGAAATCATTTCAATGCTACCTGACAAGTAGGCTTTGTACTCACTGAGCTTTTATACAACTCTATTAGTATTTCTAAAAAAAAAAACTATTTTCTCCTTTTTCTTTTGATTGATAGATGTGCTAAGTATTTGTCTAAATGGCACATTTATACATAAAATGAGCAGAGGAAGTGGGCAGCACACATTTATAAATAAAATACAGTAACAGAAAATCATTGTGAATAACCTCTAAGAGAATCGATAAGAGAATCAATCAAATGATGGCAAAATTGATAACCAAACATATCTGGCTAATGTATGCTGTTTTTTTTGTTGTTTAGTTTTGTTTTTGTAGTTGTACTGAGGTTTGCGCTCACAGCCTTGTGTTTACTAGGCAAGGGCTCTGTCACTTGAACCATGCTTCCATCCCTGGAAACTGTGCGTGCGTGTGTGTGTGTGTGCGCGTGTGTGCGCGCGTTTTCCGGGACTAGGGCTTGAATGCAGGGTCTGGGGGCTATCTCTTAGTTTTTGCACTCAAAGCTGGCTCTCTACAACTTGGGCCACAGTTGTACTTCCAGTTTTTCAGTGGTTAACTGGACTTAACTGGACATAAGAGTCTTGGGGCGAGCCGGGCGTGGTGGCTCACGCCTGTACTCTTAGCTACTCAGGAGGCTGAGACCTGAGGATCAGGTTGAAAGCCAGCCAGGGCACATAAGGATCTCCATTAACCCCTCGGAAGCGGGAAGTGGGGCTTGGCTTAAAGGGAGGGCGGTAGCCTTGAGCTGAAGAGCTCAGGGACAGTGCCCAGACCAGAGTTCAAGCCCCATGACCCACCAAAAACAACAACAAAAAAGGTCTTACGGTGTTTCCTGCCCGGGATGGCTTCGAACCTGTAATCCTCACGTCTCAGCCTCCTGAGTAGTGGGATTACACGAGCCATCAAGGGAGCATCCCCCCACACTTTCAAAAATACAATCTTTACTGGCCTGCCAGTTTCCCCCAGCGTCCCCACCCTCGGGGCGCTCGGCGTCCGGTGGCACACAATTTGGGGCTCCCGCCCGGGAGGCGTGGAATCTCGGTCGCTGTGCAACGCCTGTCTTTCATCCGGGCGGGGGGCGGTGCCAACACAGTCCCCGCCCCCGACGTCGTCCCGCCCCACCAGGTGCGCGTGCGCCGCGGCTCCGCCCCCAGCCGCCTGCAGTCTTTGGATCCGCAGGCCCCGGGCTGGTCCTCGTCAGTGGATCCGAGCGGGGCCTAGCGGACGCGCGCGCTCGCCCTCGCCGACTCCTCGGTCTCTCTTCAGCCGACCGGCGCGGCCATGGCGTGGCGGCGGCGGCGGCCCGAGGCCGACGTTCGAGCCGGAGGCGCGCTGGCGCTGCTGGCCCTGGCCCTGTGCGCGCCGGGGTCTCGGAGCCAGGCGCTCGAGTGGTTCTCCGCCGTGGTGGGCCTCGAGTACGTGGACCCGCTGACCAACCAGACCGTGTGGAGCGTGTCGGAGAGCGGCCGCTTCGGAGACAACTCGCCCAAGGAGGCCGCGCAGGGCCTGGTGGGCGCTCCGGGCGGAGACCCCGAGGGCTGCGCGCCCGACACGCGCTTCTTCGCGCCGGGCAGCCGGGGAGTGGCGCCCTGGGTCGCCCTGGTGGCGCGCGGGGGCTGCACCTTCAGGGACAAGGTGCTGGTGGCGGCGCGGAGGAACGCCTCGGCCATAGTGGTGTACAACGAGGAGACCTACGGGAACGTCACGGCGCCCATGTCCCACGCGGGTGAGCCGCCCGGGCGGGAGGCCCGCGAGGGCCCGGCGCCCTCTGGACGGTCTTCGAGTTTGGGGGTGGTTTTTTGTCTTGTTTTGTTCCGTTTGGGGGGAGGGGGGCTGCGCGCTGTGTCTAACTGGAGGGGAGATCTCCCAGCTGAAGCCGTACACCAGGCAGACTGTGTGTGCTTCCACCGGGGGCCCTGCCTTTGTATCCGCCTTTCCAGACTTGGGTGGGAGGGGAGGAAGTGAATTAGAAAAGATGACTTAGAGGCACGCGGGTTTCCTCACCTTCCTTGATGGCTGTGTGTGTGGTGTACTGGACTTGAACCGGCCCCAGGTACTGTCCCTTAGCTTTTTCGCTCAAGGCTAACACTTGAATGGCAGATTGACTTCTAGTCTTTTTTTTTTTCCCAGTCTTGGGGACTGAACTTAGGGTCCAGCACTGTCCCTGGGGCTTTCCTCAAGGCTAGAGCCTCAGCACCACTTCCAGTTTTTTTCTATGTATGTGGTACCGAGGAATTGAACCCGGGCCTTCGTGCATGGTAGGCAAGCACTTTAACCACTCGGCCAAACTCCCGGCTCCCACTTCTAGTTTTTTGGTGATTAGTTGGAGGTAAGAGTCTCACGAACTTTACTGCTCCGGCTGGATTTGAATCCTCAGATCTCAGCTTCTTGAGCATTTAGGATTGCAGGTGTGAGCCACCGGCCCCTGCCCTCCCCCCTCCTCCCTTGAGGTTATCCTGAGTTTTCTATGCTTTTGGCTCGGGAAACCTGACCTTTAATTCTGTGAATTTTCTCCCTTGCTAAAATATAGGTTTGTAACTCTGACTCGACTTTGGGTTTATGTGAAATCTGAAGCTTAACTGTGTTTTGATTCAAGAAAAGGCCTTACTATTTCTTTGCCAGGAGACCCATTCTACACATACTAGTCTCAGGGACAAACAGCAGGTTACATCTTAATACAGTAATGAGGGTTGAAGGATTATTTTGGGAAATAACCCCTTCTTAGAACTGAGTTGGGAATCGGAGTAAATTGTTGTGCCTTTTAAGATCACCTTACCTTTACCCACAACGTAATTGACTCAGACCAAACTTCCTTTGTTTAAAATTGTTTTCTAGTGCAGAAGCTCACGCCTAGAATCCTAGCTACTCAGGAGGCTGAGATCTGAGGATCAGGGTTCAAAGCCAGCCTGGGCACAAAAGGACCTGAGACTCTTAGCTCCAGTTAACCTCTAGAAAACGGGAAGTGGGGCTTGGCTCAATGTCGGGTGGTAGCCTTGAGTTGAAGAACTCAGGGACAACTCCCAGGCCCAGAGGTAGAGTGGTAACCTTGAACTGACGAGCTCAGGGACAAAACCCAGGCCGAGTAAAACCCCATAATCCCTCCCCCCACAAAAAATTTGTTTACTAAGGTCAGGAGTGTGGTCTCTGAGTAGAGTGCTTGCCTAGCATGCATAAGTCCTGGGTTCAATTCCTAGGTACCACATACACAGAAATAGCAGGAAGTGGTGAGTTCAAGCCCCAGGACTGGCAAAAATTGTTTTCTAAATTTCTGCTGTTAACTAAGCTGTACATCCCTTTTCCTGTACTGTACTTCTGTTTTTTTTGTTGTTGTTGTTTTGTTTTTAGGGTGTTTTGGTTATGTGACTGAGTTTAGAAGTTAACTGTAGAATGACGTTTTGCAGAAAAGTTTAGATTGATTTTGGCTAGTTTAATACAGTGTTGGGAATGGTAGCCAGATGGGAGGTGGGGAAGTGGGGGGCTCCAATGTAGCTAACTAGAGAGTTGGGGGAGGCAGAACAATGGGCTCAAACTGTAGGAGCAGGAGAAAGGAGTGGGTAGGAGATGGTAAGGGGTTCTTGAAGTTGGGTGAAGTGATCTGTTAGGACCCCAAAATGAGGAAGAAAAGAAGAGGGGACTGGAGAAATGGGTCTTTGAGAAATCAAGAAGGCCAGTCCTGAGAAATTGTTGAGGGTAAATAAAGAAATAAAATTGCTGAAGTTTGGCTTCAAAACAGTAGCAAGTGGGGATGAGTGCAGATGTCTATGTAGTGGCATTGGGCTCGACGTATTAGTGTATTACTCCAGGGATTGCAAATTGACCCGATTGTCATTGTGCCCAAGCCATATTTCCACAGGACTCATGATGAAAAGTCCTGGAATTTAAGGTAGATTCTAACCACAGAGTTCACAAGATGAGTAGTTGTGTTAATGAAGAGATCAGTGAGCCATGTTGCCCAGATGCTAGGTGTACATACTTCTTAACACAGCCTCTTTCTTTTTAATAACTGGTTCCTAAGCCTACAATTTTCTTAATCTACCTATTTCAGTTTTCAATCAAGTGAATGTCACTTGTTTTAACCATTGTTCATTCGGCAACCTTTCTTGCTGGTATTATTGGCATGTAATTTATTCAAGCACCTTCCCACCATAATTTCTTTTGATAGTCATATGAAATACTTTGTTTCAGTGCTCTGATTTATTATCAGCCTCCAGTCCTCCTCTGAGCATGAGAAAAAGTCTGTTTGAGATACTTCCTCTCTTCTCCACAAGAAACATTGAAAAAATATTTCATTTGGTTTTGTGTGAAAATATATGTTGTGTAGACATTGTGTTCAGCATTCTGCTTGCAGTGACTTACTTAATTTTCTGCACAACTCTTTCAAAGAGATATTTATCTCATTGTACAGATGAGGAAACTGATACTTAAAGAATTTAAGACCTGGCCCAGATTAAATGGTGACCCATATATTCAGATAATTGCTATAGTAGTGTCTGTTTCGTGCATTATAAGATGTTTGACTGCATTCTTGCCTCCCATTCCCTTTAGCTCTCACAATTTTGAGGGCCAGTGTCTTTAAATGTTGCAAAATGCTCAGGAAGTGAGAAGGACAAAATTACTCAGCACTTTGAACCACTGACCTTAGATTAATTTGGTAGAGGTATGACTGGTAGAAATAGAGTTTCAGTTAGAGTGTATTCCCGTATATAGAAGGGCCAATACCATGGTGGTGGCTGCAGAAATGGGAAGTGCTTCCTTATAGAACTTGCTCCAGACACATACATTATACAAGCCGAACGTTAATGGGCTCATCCCTATAATCTAAGCTACTCATGAGGCCGAGATCTGAGGATCACAGTTCAAAACTGGTTGGAGGGTTTTATCTCCAGTTAACAAACAGAAAACCAGAAGTGGGGCTGTGGCTGAAAGTGGTAGAGCACTAGCATTGCGCAAAAGAGCTCAGGGACAAAGCCCAGGCCCCAAATTCAAGCCCCACTACCAATAACAATAAAAAATATAACATATACAAGGTACAGCTGTAACTTGAGAATAGAATAAAGGTGAGAGGAACCAGTTTTGACATGGTCTATTTGAATTTGGGATGAATATTTTTGTAGAACCTCGGGCTGCTAAGGCTTATGTTTCCTATATTTAGTCAGATGTTGCTGGAGTCAGGAAAACCTGACTCAGCCTCTCACTGTTCATATGTAACACTGGATTTCTACAAAGTAGTTAGTGGTGGATACTTGTTAAATAGAGTATCTATTGCGTATCTTAAGATTACTAGATCACTGTTGAATTTAAATCAATATTTCATTGTAGCTTTTAAAAAAATCATGACTTAGCCTAATGTAGAGCTAACCATCTGTAATTCCAGTTTTACAGGAGGCAGAAATGTAAGGATTGTGTTTGAAGCCAAAAGTTAGAGAGACTGTGTCATATAGTGGCATGTTTAGTCCTAGCTATGTTTGATTGTGGGTTGATAAAGAGGATGCTTTCATAGCTGAATCTTGGTGAACTCTTTCAAGAACGACACTTGAGCAGTTGTTTAATGAATGCCAAATAACTGGCAAGGCTTATGTTTGTAGGAAGGGTAGAGTTGGGATGGGGCATAGGAGGTTTCAAAGATGTGTAAGACTTTGGAAAGGTCACATATTGAGAGAGATGTATTGTAATTTGACAGAGCATGGTATATAGTCTTTTATAAGTGAATAAATTATCAAAAACTTAGATTTGAATTTAAGATGTATACCTCACAGAGGGTGGGGGTTTTAGGACACCTAGAAAGATTCAGTTTTGAAGGAAAAGTTATAGTTGACAGGGGAAATTTGTAGCATTTATTCATAAGAATGAGTAGAACTTCTCAGCAGCCAGAATAGCATTGCAAAAGGCTCAAGGTCTAAGATGAAGTAACGCATCTGGGAAAGATGCAGGATTCCCAGTAAGATGGTTCAGTAATCAACACACCTGAAATTGTTTTGATTTACTTTTGAAACAAGGTCTCACCCTATAGAAAGAAAAGAGAATGTGGTTTCCTTCTAACTCACTGTAGCCAATCCTGAAGTCTGTATAATGGTTTCAAATTTGCAAGACATTTACATTTTGTACTATTTCTCCAGCTATAATTATCCTTAGTAGGTCATCTCAACAATAGCCCTGGAAAATAAGCCAGCTTTTCAGATTAATTGTTCATGCAGAAACCCTTCTGTGGGCTTTCATTTCTTGATGAAATGAAATTAGGCTATAAAACCTAATTAAAAAAAATAGGTAGTATTTGTTAGTGAGGGGAGAGGCATAGAAAGAGATTTTCATGTGTATAAAAAGGAAACTCCAGGACAGTTGCACAGCCTGGAGTTGAACTTGCCCTAAATATTTGAGATTTGACTGGAAATTCTCCAGGCTGGGAATAGGAATAGCCAGAATTTGGCAGCTAAGTTACTAGAAAAAAGAAAACTTGAAAATTCAGGTGATTCTGTCACTATAACTTTCCGATGTGATTTTTACGTACGTGAGTTAGTTTGCTAGATCAGAAATAAAGTCCACTATTTTAAATATTTCAGTAGTTATCATCTTCAAGAGAATGTTGAAGTTTAAAATCTTTTCTTCACCAGGAGAAATAGTGTGCTAGGCTCCCTTGTTACTGCTGAATTTTGAAACAGCCAAATCTGAATTTGTTATCATTTGTTTATTTGTTTTGGCAAGGTGGTAAGGGGAACACAGAAAATGGAAAAGGAAGTGAATGCCATTTTATTTTTGGCACTGGAAAATTTGAAATTAGGTTACTAGTAATTTTGCTTGCTAAAAATACTATATTTGATATCTGTTTTTCAATGAATAGGTTTATAGTCACTGTGGGCAGTGACATTGTGCTAGATGTAAGACAGAAATAAAACAGAAACTGCCCTCAAGGAGTCATTCTGATTAGTAGGGAGGTGTATGAGTTCCATCGTGGGGGAGGGATTGTGCAAGATAACCTTTTATAGTTCAGCAAGACTGAGAGACACAGGCCTGGGGAAGATAAAAGTTGTCCAAGGATTTTATCTCTTCTGCTTCAAGTCTTTATACCTTTTGTGAAAAAATTGGTCACTTTTATTAAAATTCACCACAGCTTAAAAATAAGCTGATATTTGCTCTCATGTGTATTAACTTTGAATTGTATAAAATAACTTGAGCCAGGTTAGCTGTGTAGGATTGGCTAGAAAGGCAGTAAAGTAATGCACCAGGGCCTGAGCTCTGTCCTTGGGCTTTCTCAAGGCTAGTACTCTACCACTTAAGCCATAGCACCACTTCCAGCCTTTTCTGTGTATGTAGTACTGAGAAGTTGAACCCAGGGCTTTGTGCATGCTAGGCAAGCACTCTACCATTAGGCTATACTCCTGGCCCCTTTTTAACTCTTTTTGAGACAAAGTTGTGTTACCCAAGCTGTCCTTAAACACATTTTTGTGAAAAAGGTATTGCCTTACTGTCCCAAGCAGTTGGGATTACAGGTATGTACCACCATGCTTGGCATCCCAAAATGTTTTATAAAAATATATCAGTCATAGGGTAGAGTCAGCATTCTTGAACCTTATCAGTTTAAAATAGGTCTTGGAAAGGATCTTTTTCTAGTTATATGATCCTGATTATTGTGTAATGAACTTTTTAATCCTCATCCCAGCCCCAGCTTTTAATACATTGTCATTTAACTCAGTGAGCTAAAGTTAATTTTCTAAGTGAGAAATTTTAGATGGCTATTACAGATATTTTCAGATGAGGTTGTTCTTCCAGTAGTCACTGTGTCAGGACCCATTCCTTCAACCCCTAGTATTGAGATTTTAGGTGTTTACTAATCACTCTCCTCTCATTTCATTTACTTATCATTTGTGCAACAAAGGGCTTTATGTATATTTTAGTCACTGTCAAATGGAACCAGTACCATCCCAAATAAATGTTTATAGTGAGTTCACAGCCTAGAGAAGTTCCTGTTTCCTAAGTAAACTTTTCCTGCCCTTGAAAATGTAGCATAAGTCAGGCACAGTGGCTTACGCCTGTAATCCTAGCTACTCAGGAGGCTGAGATCTGAAGATTATGGTTCAAAGCCAGCCTGGGCACTAAATACTGTGAGACTCTTTTTTTTTGTGGGTCATGGGGTTTGAATTCGGCCTGGACGCTGTCCCTGAGCTCTTCAGCTCAAGGCTACCACCCTATCCCTTGAGCCACAGCCCTACTTCCCATTTTCTAGAGGTTAATTGGAGATAAGAGTCTCTTGGTCTTTAGTGCCTGGGCTGGCTTTGAACCTCAACTCTCAGATCTCATCTTCCTGAGTAGCTAGGATTACAGGCGTGAGCCACCACGCTGTTAAGACTGAGATTCTTATCTCCAATTGACTACTAGAAAATGGGAAGTAGCACTTGGCTCAAAGGGTAGGGTGGTAGCCTTGAGCTGAAGAGCTCAGGGAAAGTGCCCAGGCCCAGAGTTCAAGCCCACAACTGAGCCCCCCCCCCAAAAAAAAATGTAGCATAAATGTTCATTCCAGGGAAAAGATATCCTCTACCCCAGATAAGATTATCACCTTTGTTACTCTCCTTGCTTTGTTAAATAAGTGACTCACCACATTAGATTGATTCTCAGTTATAGATAAAGAAACATCCTCAGCCATCAGTGCATCACTAAGTGAGATTTGAACCAGCTTTACCTCGCTCTGAAGCTATATTTCTTATGGAAAGGGTACAGGGTACTATTCTCTTCAACCTGGGTCTTCAGACCCTTAGAACTGACT
Organism: Megascapheus bottae; assembly: GCF_031878675.1. Lineage (NCBI taxonomy): Eukaryota > Metazoa > Chordata > Mammalia > Rodentia > Geomyidae > Megascapheus > Megascapheus bottae. The sequence continues at coordinate 6,623,751 of NC_143515.1, forward strand.
TTCCACATAGTGTATGACATTAAGCAACTCCATGATGATTTTGCTGTGTAGGGTATTACATAATATGGTCTCTGCTGAATATTCAGTAAATATTGGAAATGCTTTCAATTTTTTTTCTCTATTATCTCACAAAGAACTTGCCAAAACAGTGCCAGAAATTGAACTAAGCAATAAGCATAGCATGAAACATTTTAACTAAGATGTAAAAATAAGTGCTCAATTATACCGTGGTTTCTGCTTTTACTAATAAGACTTTTTGCTAGAGTCATGACACAAATGGTAGAATCCCTGCCTAACAAGGCCCTGAATTCAAGTCTTAGGACCACATGAAAACCATCTTTTAACTTACAGAGTGTCATAATTGTAGGTGATTTATAACTATTCAGGGTTGCTGTACATATACTGAATATTTATTTTCCTACAGATGGAAAATACTTACCTTGTATTGTCTCTCCCCAGTGCTGGGTAGCAAGATAGTGTGCACAAATGCTGAGGAACTACAATTCTAGATGAGGGGGACATTTAGGTGGAGAGTGGGAGGTGTCACAGGGCTAGCTTTTCAGCAGTCACCTTAGAAGAACGCCCTTCTGATGTTTCAGTAACTAAATCCCAATGGCTGAGATACACAGTAGATGTGCTACAGATTAAATTTCTTTCAACAATAAAACAGTATAATAGTGTGCTGTCAGTGTAATTTCACAGAACAATGTGTATTTTTAAAGTTCTTGTTTGATTAGGTAATATGTGCAGATGGTATGGAATTTCTCCTATGTGAAGAAAGACTCCCACTTCATCCTGCAGCCATTGGCTCATCTCCCTGGAGAAGGTGGTCATGATCCCAGACTCTTCTGTAGACTTGCAGAGGTCATCTGTATTGATGTGGTAGCTCCTTGGAGATTTGTAATGGTAGTACGGTGTCCACACAGCTTTGCCTGTTTAACTATTTTGAGTACTATCAGTACTTAGGGCTTCATCCTACATATACATACTAATATGTATGAGTGTGTATATATATATATATATTCATATTTCCTTTTTCATGGGCATTTAGATTGTGATGGCAAAAACAGAAGGAAAAATAGCAGATGAAAGAAACATATGAGGAATGAACACTTATCTAGGTGAACTCTGTCAGAGCTGCTTTGCTAATTTGCACTAGCAGTTTCTTTAGTAATATCTTTCAGCCTAGGTGTCACAGCATTTCACTATGATGGCAGGCATTCAGCCCCCAAATCTATATAGGAAAAGCACGTGGATCTCAATCCTTCAGTGCTTCAGGATAACAAAAGTACCTGCCTTTGAGCTTCCGAGGCCCATAGGGAGAATGTCTTATACAGACAAGGTAGCACATTGGTTGTACCATCTCAGGCATTCAGCTGTGATGATGTCATTGAGGACTCCATGACCAAGACAACTGTGCCAAATATGAGGATCATGTCCTGATGGCCAGTGAGAATCCCCATATCATAAATTACAGGAAGGACTTCACACGTAGTAGGCAGGGGTCCTACCACTAAACTATACTCCTGAGCTACACTCCTAGACTTTTAAAAGTTGATTATAGATATAGTTGTAGTTTTTAGAGTGATGTGAAATGAACATAACTTTAACTTGTTTTCCCTGTTCAAATTAGGACCGCAAATTTTGGGGGAGAAAATGAAAACATTGAAATTTTTCTATATGAAAATATTTTTCACAAAAGGAGCCTCCCACATTTATACAATATATGCTGTGCTGAGGAAAGAAACTAGAGCAACTGCTTTTGTATTTCTAGGATGGATATGTCAGGTCAGTCTTGACACATGCAAATATGTCCTACATAAGAACTGATGTTATGGACATGTCCTAGAGTCTGAAATTATGATAATTTATGTCTTCTATTAGGATATCTTATTTTGATAATAAAAATCCTTCACAGAATTCTAAAAAAGTAGGTAGATGGGTGGATAGACAGATAGATAGGCAGGCTGACTGGCTGGAGATGTGACTTAGCAGTAGCATATCTGCTTAGCAAGAGTAGAGTCTTGGACTGGGATGTAGCTCAGTGGCAAAGCACTTGCTTAGCAAGTGCAACATTATTGGTACACTAAGGGAGGGAGGGAAGCAAGCTAGCAGAAACCAACAATAGTTTATTGAGTTCATGCATAAGTATGTATGTACACTTAAGATCCTAGATACAGAATTGCTAGGTTGTAGAAATACGCATTTAAGTTTTTGGATGGCCATTGTCTTTTTTCCCCCGACCCCCAGTAAGAGGAATCATTCACTCCTATAGCAATATGTGAGAGTGACAAGTTGTATGTAATTTGCCAATATCAAACTTTAGTTTTTGCCATTTTATATGTTTGTTTCCTTTTGTGCTAAAAGTTTTCCTAGTTAAAATCGGGGTGATGGAAATGTTAGGAATTAGATGGTAGTGATGTTTGCACACCTTTGTCAGTATATTTGAAACCACTGAATTGTGTTCATTAAAGGGTTCCTTTTTTTTTTTTAATTCTTTTTTTTTGGTGAGTTGTGGGATTTGAATTCGGCCTGGGTGTTGTCTCCAAGCTTTTCAGTTACACTGCTACTGCCCTGATCCTTGAGCCACAGTACCACTTGCGGTTTTCTGGTGGTTAGTTGGAGGTAAGAGTCTCACTCACAGACTTACGTGCCCATGACTTTGGACCGTGATCCTCAGATCTCAGCCTCCTGAGAAGCTTGGATTACAGGCATGAGCCACCATGCCCAGCTTAAAGGGTTAATTTTTACATCATGTTTCAGTTTAGCTTCTTTTGAAAAATCATTTGGGCTAGGCATAATGGTTCAAGCCTATACTATTTCCTACTTAGGCAGAGATTGGGGGGGGGTTCTTGACCACTTGGGGCATAAAAGCTTATGAGACTATCCCAATCAATAACTGGGTTCAGTGGCATGCACCTGTTATTCTAATATGAAGGAAGCATAGTGACTGGTGCAGTGGCATGCACCTGTCATTCCCAGCAATAAAAGGAAGCATAAGTAAGAGAATCAAAGCCCAAAATTGGCCTTGACGTAAAGTGACACTGTATCCCAAAAATAACTGAAGCGAAAGGAGACTGGAGGTGTGGCTCATGGTAGAGTAACTGCCTACTAAGTGTAAGGCCTTTAGTTCAAACTCCAGTAGTGTTCCACCCTCTGCTTTTTGTGTGTGCATGTCTGTGTTAGCTTAGAAATAATTTTAAGATAATCATATTTTTTCCTTTTGACAAGTTGTGAAATAGTAATGCTTTTTGTTTGTCTATTTTGTTGGGGTTTTTTTGGTCAGATTCTGGGGCTTGAACACAGGGCCTGGCCACTGTCCTTGATCTTGTTTCCTCAAGGCTAACATTCTACCACTTGAGCCACATTCTACTTCCAGCTTTTTGGAGGTTAATTGGAAATAATCACCTTCTAGCTTTGAACCATGATCCTCAGATTTCAACAAGATTTCTTCTTGTGTAGCTAGAATTGTAGGCATGAGCCACCAGTGCCTGGTTTGTGCTTTCTGTTTTGTTTTGTTTTGTTTTTATTTTCTTGCAGTGCTGGGGATGCAACCCAGGAATGCTAGGCAAGAGTTACATCCCCAGTCCCTGTGGAACAACTGAAATGCCATTAGTATTACTCCTTAAAGGTAGAATTCACCTTTCAAATTGAATCCTGTTCTTGCTATTTGTTGGATAGTACTGAGTGATTTATTCTACTCTTCCTACTGCAATCAGTCTTTTTTTTTTTTTTTTTTTTTTTGTGCCAGTCCTGGGCTTGAGCTCAGAGCCTGTGCACTGTCCTTGGACTTTCTCAAGGCAAGAGCTCTACCACTTGAGCCTCAGCACCGCTTATGGCTTTTTTCTATGTATGTGGTACCGAGGAATCGAACCCGGATCTTCGTGCATGCTAGGCAAGCGCTCTACCACGAGGCCAAATTCCCGGCCCTCAGTCTTTTCTTTTAAAACCTGTTTTGGTAACTGCCACTTTTCTTGAAAATAAGCCACTTTATTGGCACTTTTTTTTTTTTTTGAGAATCTTTTTTTTTTTTTTTTTTTTTTTTTTTTTTGCCAGTCTTGGTCTTGGGCTCAGGGCTTAAGCACTGTCCTTGGACTTTCTCAAGGCTAGAGCTCTACCACTTGAGCCTCAGCACCGCTTATGGCTTTTTTCTGTGTATGTGGTACTGAGGAATCGAACCCGGGTATTCGTGTATACTAGGCAAGCACTCTACCACTAGGCCAAACTCCTGGCCCCCTTTATTGGCACTTTTAAGTATGTAATAATGAACATAACTTTCTCTTATTTTGTATCCTTTATGTTGATTTTTTTTCTTCTTTTCTTCAGGTACGGGAAGTATAGTGGTTATTATGATTAGCTACCCAAAAGGACGAGAAATTTTGGATTTGGTGCGAAGAGGAATTCCAGTGAAAATGACCATAGGGATTGGCACCCGGCACATGCAGGAGTTTATCAGCGGTCAGTCTGTGGTGTTTGTGGCCATTGCATTCATCACGATGATGATTATCTCCTTAGCCTGGTTAATATTTTATTATATACAGCGTTTCCTATACACGGGGTCACAGTTTGGAAGTCAGGTAATTATGGATAACTATTAGTTTTGCATATAAAAAGATAGTTCATATATATTCAATTATATTTGGCTACATTAATTTTATTTTTGCTTAGGATACTGATGTATATATTATGACTTTGTTTTTTTGTTTTTTTTTTTTTTGTGGGTCATGGGGTTTGAACTCTGGGCCTGATTGCTGTCCCTGAACTCTTTAGCTCAAGGTTACCATGCTACCCCTTGAGCCATGTTCTTTAGTGCCCTGCTGGCTTAGAACCACGAGCCTCCTGAATAGCTAGGATTAAAGGCGTGAGCCACCGCTCTCTATTTATTATGACTTTTTGTGTGTATATATCAGTATAGGGGCTTGAACTCAGAACCTCACATTCAAGCTTGGCTTTTTCTCTTTAAGGTTAGCATTCTACATAGAATCTCTTGAGCCATACCTACCTCCAGCATTTCTCTTCGCTGGTTATTTTGAAGATGGAGTCTGTACTTCTCTACCACTGTAATCCAGATCTTAACCTCCCGGGTAGCTAGAACTATAGGCATAAGCCATTAAGTGCCTGGCTTAAAATAAATATTCTTAATTTAAAAAAAGAGCTTAAGTGATATTAACGTTGTCTGTATTAACACTTAAAATAAGCTGGATATGATAGCATACGCCTGTAATCCCAACACTGGGATGGCTGAGGCAAAAAGATAATGAGTTTGAGGTCAACCTAAGCTGCAGTAAGATCTGCTTGGAAAAGAGCTTAAGATGTTTATTTAAGGGTGTTTGTTTGCTTAAGTTATTTTGTAGTAGTCATTTGCTTTTCTTAGAAATTTTACTCCATGTGTTTGTTTATATTATGTCTGACTTTTAAAAAATAATTATTTAAAATTTCCAATAATACCTTTCTTCCCAAGGGCCGTAGGAAGGAAACTAAGAAAGTTATTGGCCAGCTTCCACTTCATACAGTGAAGCAAGGAGAAAAGGTAATACTTTCATGATGCTTTGTTGTGGGTGTTTTTTGCTTATAACTTATAACTAGACAGTGTGTTTAGTTTGAGAAATACTTCCTTCTAGTACACTAATGAGTATATGGAGCTTTGTCGAATTTAAATTAGTATTAACTTTCATGAATGTGCTTATTTTAAAAGATTGGCAGAAATGCCATGATAAAGAGCCTTCCGGGCCATGCTCCTGGCCCCAATATATATATATAATTTTTGTCAATTACACTTTAATAAATCTAAGGGAGACAAAATGAAAAGAAATTAAAATTAAATATTATATTTAATAATAAAATAAAATTAAATAAAAAAACAAGCCTTCCAGAATAGTGGCACCTATAGCTATCTACTATGACAGTCACTGGTCATATATGGCTATTTGAATCTAATGAGTAAAGTAAAGGGGTTGGAGCTCCAGCTCTGTGATAGAGCATGTGCTTGGCATACACAAGTTCCTGGATTACAATATTGCTTCCACCCTCCAAAAAAGAAAAAGTAAGGTGAGTTGTTTTAGAAATGTGTAGTAGTTGTCATTCTTGTACTATCTTTTGTGCTATGAAGTGTTGCTAGCTGAACTACCTTGCAGTGGCTTGGTTGAGTTATTTTCACTTTATCTCATTTAGCCTTACTTACTCAACTTGAGACTTAGGAATTTCCATCCTTAGTATTTTCCATCCTCTAGTCTTCATTCCTCCTCAAAAAAAGAAATTGTACTTATGTTTTATTTATTCCTCTGTTGTACTTAAATTATTAAAGTAAAAGTGACATACTAAATTGCAGACCTTTGAGTTTAAAAAATTTGGAATCTGATATTAATGGCTTATAGCTTAATATTCCTACTCTTGGAATTATGTTGGTGGCTACCATTCCTTTCCTAATAACTTTCACATTGTGGTACAGTGGAATTTTAATACTTTGTGCAAGATACCAATTTTTTACTATGCATTTTTTTTCAGGGGGTGGGGTCATGAGGCTTGAACTCTGGGCCTGGGTGCTGTCCCTGAACTAACTCTTCAGCTCAAGGCTAGTCCTCTGCCTCTTGAGCCACAGCATCACTTCTGGTTTTCTGTTGATTAATTGGAGATAAGAGTCTCATGGACTTTCCTGCCTGTGCTGGCTTTGAACCATGATCCTCAGATCTCAGCCTCCTGAGTATCTAGGATACTCAGCCCAGCTCCAGATAGAACTTTTGAAAATCTGTTACCAGGGATTGTTTTATTAAGTTTGTTGAAATAATAGTTTAGGAGGTCCATAGCGGGGGTGGGAGAAATATGTACAAGGATATTCTGGTTTACATTTAAACATGTTAAGAAATAAAATGTTTTCCCCAGTCTTCATCTTAGTTCTAAAAACTGGTGTTTTGTTTTGTTTTTTAATTTTTCTTGCTTTTGAACTCCCTTGTGGTAACATTAAAAACTTGGCAGGTAATTAGAGATTTTGAGAATGATCTCCTCATTCTTGCATAGCATGATAAGTGAAAGTATTTTTGTTGCATCGTGTAATTTAAAATACTGTTATAAAAGTAATTTAATGCAGTCTTTGATAATTATATTTAAATACAAAACTAAACTTTTACTGCTTCCTTATGGCTAAGCAGGCTTTAAAATAATAAGGATGGTATATCTGTGTGTCATCAAATGACTTGCTAATGTTTCTGAACCTATAGTGGTCTCAGAACCCAGCCTGACTTGGGTCAGATGACCACTCTGGCCCTGGCTGCTTTGGTTGATAGAACAGGACCCAAGTGCTTAGATCTAGAGGTTGCCCAGAGAAGTGAGGAGAGTTGAGTCCACAGAAAAGATCTGTGACCTATAAATTCTTAAAAATAGAACATTTCCAGGTACAGATGGTTCACACCAGTAATTCTTAGTTACTCAGGAGGCTGAGATCTGAGGATCATAGTTTAAAGCCAGCATGGTTAGGAAAATAAGTGAGACTTTTCTTACCTCCAATTACCCACTAAAAAGTCAGAAGTAGAACTGTGGCTCAAGTGGTTGACTGCTAGCCTTAACAGACAGCATCTAGACCCTGAGATCAAGCTCTAAGATTAACACACACACACACACACACACACACACAGAAAGTTTGTCAGTGAGGATTGAACTCAGAATCTCTCTCAGTTACTAGGAAAACACTCTACTACTTGAACCATTCCTCCAACCTCTTTAGCGGGGAGCATGGTACTGTAGTTTGAATTCAAAGCTTCATATTTGCTAGACAGCAATACCACTTGACCCATCCATAAGCCCTATATTTATTTATTTATTTATTTATTTATTTATTTATTTTTATTTATTTATTTATTTATTTATTTATTTATTTATTTATTGCCAGTCTTGAGGCTTGAACTCAGGGTTTGAGCATTGTCCTTGGACATTCTCAAGGCTAGAGCTCTACCACTTGAGCTACAGCACCACTTCTGGCTTTTTTTCTATGTATGTGGTACCAAGGAATTGAACCTGGGTCTTCATGCATGCTAGGCAATCTACCATAAGGCCAAACTCCCAACCACATATTTGTTTTTTTTTTTAAACACTTAGTGTTTAATACTTATGTATTTTTAATGCCTAATTAGACAGATGTTGGATTTTTCTTTTCCTTTTATTCAGATTCCTTAGATAATTGCTTGGTAGGAATAAGAAAAAATATATAAAGTATAAAGCTGGGTGTCATGGCTTACGCCTGTAATCCTAGCTACTCAGGAGGCTGAGATCTGAGGATAGTGGTTCTAAGCCAGTCCGAGCACTAAAGAATGTGAGATTCTTATCTCCAATTAATCACCAGGAAACAGGAAGTGGGGCTGTGGCTCAAGGGGTAGGGCAGTAGCTTTGAGCTGAAGAGCTCAGGGACAGTGCCCAGGCCCAGAGTTTAAGCTCCATGACCCACAAAAAAAAACAAAACAAAACAAAAAACGGAATAATTTTCTCTGTTGGTTTTTTAGGTTGTTCCAGTCAGTATAGAATTCATCATTGTTCTAGTCACAGTGTAGTATATTTATCAATAATGTTCTGTATATTAATCTCTTTCCTACTCTTACAGGGAATCGATATTGATGCAGAGAATTGTGCAGTGTGCATTGAAAATTTTAAAGTAAAGGATGTTATCAGAATCCTGCCATGCAAGTACGTTCTTTTTACCCACTGAGATGAGCAAAATTGCTTGACAGGTGTTAGGATTCTGACAAGAATTCCCCATCTTTTCTTCATATGAACTTCTTGCTATCTTTGATCATCTCTTTCAGAAAAAATACTTTGGCTTTCATATGATCTTCAAGGCTCTTTTTAGATCTTAGGTGACCATTAAGACTCATTATACATCCTAGTCATAAATTGGCTTAGAAGCCTGAAGCAAGCTTCATTGAAATCCTAGGAAACCATTATATATTTAACAATGCAGAAAATGCTGTGATAGGAAAAAAGCAGAAGCCAGACCATTGAGGAACCAGGGTAGAGAGGCCTGACTGTTATTTCCCTGCTGGGTTTGCATTTCTTTCGAGGCTGTATAAAATAAATATTTTTTCTATATTTAAGTTATAGTAATTCAGGTTCAGTTTTTGGCAACAGGCAGTTGCAACTTCCTTTTTTAATAATAGGCTTCTTTAAAAAAGAATTGCTATTTTAGCCGAAAGGTTTGATTACAGAAATTAGGTATTTTAACTCTGGTCATTTTCAGTTATACTACACATTTTTGGAAGCAAAAAATTACTATAACTAAGCTTTTGCTTTGTTTGCAGAGAGTATTTTAGCTATGTATGTTCTTTATAGTAGAATAAGTTCTTGGCACTCTGAAGGAAATAAAGCAACTGTATTAAAGTCACCTTACTCAGGAGGCTGAGATTTGGATCATGGCTCAAAGCCAGCCTGGGCACCAAAGATAGCAAGACTCCTGTCTCCCGTTAACCACTAGAAAACCCGAAGTGGTGCTGTGCCTCAAGGGGTAGGGCAGTAGCCTTGAGCAGAAGAGCTCAGGACAGCACCCAGGCCCAGAATTCAAGCCCTATGACCAACAAACAACCAAAAAAGTTTCCTGGGTTTAATATGTTGGTTAAAACTTCAGCATTTATATGGGGTTGGCACAATAAATACTTAAGTGAATTAGGGTCAGTATAAGTTGATTCTGTCCTGTAGGAAATTGTGAAAGTAGAAAAACAAAACCATTCTCTAGGCTGGGTAGGGCAGGTCTTTAATTACAAATGATACTCAGGATGCTGTTCACGAGCTAAGTATGTGCTGATAGCTAAGCTGGGATTTTTACATGATTTTCAAATGCACATGTGTTGCAATGTATATTTTCTTACCTAATAATTAGGGTTTTGACTCTTCCACATTCTTTCCTGAGCTTTACATAGCAAATTCTCCAGTAGAGCCAATTTGTTTTTATTTAGTTATTGTTTAGTTATTTTTATAAAATTACTCTTTTGGATCATTAAGTTTGGGTTTGAGGATGAAAAGGTCAAAAGACAGGTTGATCTAGATTATTAGGTGATTAAGAATTGGCATTTTTAGCCAGATTCTTATATCTACTAAAGTGCCTAAAGAAAGCTAGAAGTGAAGCTGTGGCTCAAGTGGTAAAGTGCTATCCTTGAGCAAAATAAGCTCAGTGCTTAGGCTTTGAGTTTTAGCCCCAGGACCAGCACAAAAAAAGGCGGGTGGGTGGAATTGTTATTTTTAATTGCACTGGTAGATTTATTTATTCTGAAGAAAAGATTTTGAAAGGACCCTAGTTATAATGAACACTTACTAGATACATTCTCTGCCTGGCAAATTGTGAACATAGTGTGTGTCAACTGGAAGCAGGTTGTGATATAGATAAACAACCAGCCGACAATGCCTGTTATCCTTGCTACTCAGGAAACTGAGATCTGAGGCCAGTGGTTCAAAGCCAGCTCGAACAGGAAAATCTGTGAGACTCTTAACCTCTAATTATCTACCAAAAGATTGAATGAAGATATAGCTCAAGTAGTTGAGTGCTAACTTTGAGCACAAAAACTCGGAGATGGTACCTAGGCCCTGAATTCAGCTGTGAGGATGGCACTAATAAGTAAATAATAAATAAATAAAAATCTGATGATAGGTTGGGTACTGATGACTCATGCCTGTACTCAAGAGGCTGAGATCTAAGGGTTGAGGTTCAAAGCCAGCCAGGACTTTCCTAAGTCCATGAGAGTCTTATCTCAAATAAACCACCAAGAAGGTGTGAAATATAAAGCTGTGGCTCAAGTGGTAGAGTGCTATCCTTGAGCAAAAAACAGTTTTAGGCAGCAAATGACCAGGCCCTGAATTCAAGCTCCAGGACCAGTTCCCAAATAAAAATTTTGATGATAGGTATTCATTACAGAAAAAAGTATATAAAAATGTGTAAGAGGGAAAGTAAGTGTTTTGTAAGTCTGCCTCTAAAGATGATTGTTAATATCTTACTGTATTGTGTTATGGACTCATTCAAGATACTAAGTTATTATTTTATTTTCTCATGTATGCCACATTTATTTTCAAAATGTTAACTTATTAAGGCATATAAAAATGTGTACCTGGCATGTAGTACAAATAAGACATGCCATTTTTATGTAGAGAAAATTTCACTGAAATCCTAAATTCCATTTAACTGGAAGATAGAATAGATAATAACTTAAGTGACTAAACTGCAGTGTTGATTTGACATTGGCTAACTGGTATTGAAGGATTAAGTTGGTAAATTGTCTTATTTCCTTTATAAGATATATAAACATTTACTTTTAAAACATTAACACATACTTAATTCTTTTAGGCATATTTTTCATAGAATATGCATTGACCCATGGCTTTTGGATCACCGAACATGTCCAATGTGTAAACTTGATGTCATCAAAGCCCTGGGATATTGGGTTTGTTGCATTTCTGTTTATATTCGATCTCTGCCCCTGTTTTTCCCAAGTGATCTGATTTTATTATTGACCAGAGGCAAAAGGAATAAGTGAAATGGTCCTTCTAATATGCTTATGTTTCTTCAAAAACAGTTTCCTATATTAAAAATGAATTATTGCCAAGTAAAATGCTAGCTACTCTGGAAGTCAAGATCTGATGATAGTTCCAATTTGAAGCCAGCCAGCAGACAAATCCCAAGAGATTCTTACCTCTGATTAACCAGCCAAAAATAGAGGTATGGTTCAAGTAGTAGTAAGTGTCAGAGTGAGTGACAGAGTGAAAAAACCAAGCAAGAGCACAAGTCCCTGAGTTCAGTCCCTAGTAGTAGCACCAAAAAAAAAAAAAAAATCAAATTAGTCCAGGAAAGTTTGGAACTTAAATTTAAGATAGAATAATACATCAGGATGTTTGTCAGAGTTTATAGTTACTTAACACAATATTTTTTTATATTAAACTACATAGAAATGCTAATTTTTATGCAAAAAATCCTAAAATGTGAAATGAGGAACCCCATACATTTTCTGGCTTAGGGTGTATATTTTACATATGAGAAAACTAAAGCCAGTACTTCCTGATATTCATTCCCACTGTCCATCAATTTCAGAATTCAGCAGTGCTCGTTAGTTTGTAATGCTTTGATGGTCAAGAACATTTCTCAGGAGACACAGAGGAAAATAAAAGTGCTGCTCACAGTAGCTAACCCTGTGCTTACTGAAGGCCTTGCATGCTGTTTCCACTTGATCTGTACAGGCTTAGTGTGAAGGCACAGCTTCTAGGTTAGAAACTTAAACTGGGACTAATTAAGTGACTTGTTGCAGGTCACACTAGTTATAGAGAGCCAACTTTCAAACACAAGTTTACATAATTCTAGTGCCCAATTTCTTTGCTTAAAGAGGAAAGACATAGAAGAAAATTTGATTTTTCTAAGTGTTTTAAAAAATTATTTAATCTTCATCATTATATTAATATCTCAAAAACTTGATTAAATAGTTCTTTAAATCTTTGGGAGAAAAAAACAGCTTGAACATCAAATTTTTCTAAACATAATTGCTAGTCAATAGGATTCTCTGTAGAAACTACAGAGAAATTTTTTAAGATGATCATTTTATACATCTGAAATTCTTCATAGCCATGTGGTTTTCTATAATGACACCACTAAAGAATTGGCCTATGAAACAAGACTATAACTTCCCAGACTGCAGGTCTGCCTAATTCCTCTCATTTTTTAGCTTAGCCTGCCTTCAGAAGACACTAAGAGACTTCTTTATGGCTCCTGAAATGCTGTGAACTGTGTCTTACAAGAGTCTGATCCTTGAAGTTCAGCATTACAAATGACAACACAGAGAACTGATCTTTTGGCTAAGTCTCAGAACTTTCTTCCTTTGTTAGGTACTTTGAAGCTCTAATAAGAAAACAAAAACAGCTTTGCTTTTTATTTCTAAACATTAAAAAGAAATTTTCACTGACCTTTGGAGGTTTTCATTCTTAAATGATTTTATTTTAGAAAAGATAGCTCTTCTGCCTTTTTGTTTTCCATCTGGTTATATTAGCCTTTGAACTCAGTTTGACAAATACTAAGCGGATGTTCTACCATTTCAGCCACATGCCAGTTCCATATATATTCTGTTTATTAATAATTAAGTCTTCCTTTTAGGTAAGATTAAGTTGCCTTTTTAAAGTTATTTTCTGAAAACTAAGAAGGTATGTGTCACCACAGTGCATGATTTTTTTTTGAAGGGCAGAAATTTTAAAGCTAAAAGATTTGCTTGTCTTTTAATATTTTAGTCTTTAGGTAGTATGCTATCTTTTCAAACAGCCCCCTTGCCCCTGCATTGGATATTTTCAACAGCCATGCCTTGCTCTCAGACATGCACATCAACTCTTAAGACAGTCCTTTGCTTTGTACCTGTACCAGTTCATTTCACCATTTATCACTGTTTGCATCCATTCCACAAGCACTGATGAAAGCCATCTAAAATGTTAGATCTAAACTTGACTCTGGAGACAGAAAGATGGATAAGACAATGCAGCACTGCCCCTCTGCTCCAGGACCTGAGGGTTTCACTTTTAGGACTAATGTCAGGACATTATTGCTAGTATGGCTAGAGCAGCAGATGAGGTACCAAGAGGAGCTCATGCTGTGTGATGGAAGTGGGAAGAGGAAGGGAACATATGTTGGAAGAGAAGCGGATGTAGATTCCAGGTTTGTGGTGGTCACCTGTGGGGTGAGAGGCTGGCAGGGAGTAAAGCTTGGCAGATATTAGATAAACAGGTTGGGTGAGCTGAGCAGGAGATAGGACATTGTGATACCATAGTCCCAGGATTTGTTGATGTTGTATCAAGTGTGAGGAAAAGCTGTGCTTGGTGTCAGGGTGTTACAGTTGAGAAAGCAGGAGGAGGTTGCAGAACACAAGTAAAGGAGACCAATAATACTTGGGAGCCCAGAAGACGGAGATGAGATGTGAGATGCTCACAACCTATTTTATCATTTTCCCATACACAGCTTTGCCTTTGACATTAATCAACATTCAGGTGTCCCCTGAATGTTAAGGCTTTGTGTAGTGATGTTGGTCCTCCTTTTTGTTATGTTACTCCATTTTTAAGCAGAAAAATGAATACAGCACTGACTTAATAACAAATATCTGAAGCCTTTTGTTGTTCAACAGCCTTGTTGCTCTGTAAGCCCCAGAGCTGTGCTGTAGAAAGAGTGCAAAGCAGTGAATAGGGCTCCTTCTTCCAGAAGCAAGCAGAAGGCTGCCTCATGTACTCTTTGCAAGACCACAGGAAACCGAGAAAGCTGTACTTTCTGTCAGTAAATAGTTTAAAAGGTAATGATGTTTGTATCAAGAAAGGAATATTGACTTCAGGAGAACAAAAGATGGCATAGCTCTTAGAAATCTGCTTGTTGAGAAGTATCCCTTTTCTGGTGGTGTTGGATAAAAGAAACACTGGTGTACTGCACTGCCAGATTCAGTGTAGAGAAATAATGATATCACAATGGATTGCATCAAGGTGACAAGGATAAAGTGATTGTGTGGTTTAGGATGATGTCTTTTCTCCTGTTCTCCAGGGAGAACCTGAGGATGGACAGGAGCTACCCTCTCCAGAGTCTGTCCCTGTCAGCGTCTCTTCTGGGAATTTGAGTGTGACCTTCCAGGATGAGGACAGGAGCAGCATGAGCAGCCCACTGTCAGCTGCCACTAGTGAATCTGTGCCACAGTGCCCTGCCAGTTTGAAAGAAGATGTAGGGGAAGACACAGCATTACTAGGTAGGTAGCTGGAAGATTGTTCTTAAAAATTTAATGTCTTTAGTAGTTGGATGAAATACAAAATGCAAAAGAGCATTTAGGAATCCACTGAAAACCAAAGTCCCACAGCTAGCGATACCATTTCAACATTCAGTCCTTTTCTAGATATTGTTCTCTGTTCAATGATGAGGGCATCATCACCATACACTGTTGGGTAGCCCTTCTTTTTAAACTTAATGTATGATGTTCTTTGTATAAATGGACATTTATTATTATCACTTTGAAATCATCGCATTGGACATATTTGCTGGTAAATTCTTATGAATTGTTCATTTTATCCCTTACTACTTTTCTGTTGTTGTGGGGTGGATATTTATTTTTAATCTTTTTAGTTCTTATTTTTCTGAGACTATACTAACTTTTTTTTTTTTCTTTGAGACAAGGCTAGTCTTGAACTTCCTCTCAGCTAATTTCTTTGTACTGATTTTTGGATATCTTGTATATTGAAAATAATCTTTCTTGAATATTTTGTACATTTCTCCCAATTTCTTTTTGGTGATAGAAATGGACATAAGTCCTGTGTGTTCTAGGCACAAATTCTGCTACTGAACTTTGCTCCTGGTTTCCCCAATTTCTGTATCCTTTAACTTCTGTATTTGACAAGATAGTTATCATTTTTATGTCTTCTGACTTCTTGTTCTTTTTCAATTTTGCTTTAACGGAAAGATAATTTAGGGGTCAGGAGTTTGGCCTACTGGTAGTGTGCTTGCCTAGCATACATGAAAGACCCAGGTTCGATTCCTTGGTACTACATACATAGAAAAAGGCTGGAGGTGGTGCTGAGGCTCAAGTGGTAGAGTTCTGGCCTTGAGAAAGTCCAAGGACAAGGCTCAGGCCCTGAACTCAAGCCCAGGCCTGGCAAAAAAAAAATTAGGAAAATCTATAACTAAGATCGTGGAACTACTAACCTATAATTTGCAAGTATTTTTTTTTTGAGTCAGGGTTTTGCTGTATAGCCCAGGCTGGCCTCAAACTCATGATCAAGACTCTTGTCGTAAGTGCTGAGATAACAGGCTTGCCTTTCCATGCCTGACTACATTTAAGTTTGAATTCACATAAGGTATGAAGCAAGATTTAAACAGTCTCTTCATTTTTGTTTCCCAAATGTTTAACCGTTTATCTTGTAGTTAGTGCATACTGGTTATATGATTTTTCTCTTCTTACTGGAGGTTGACTCTAGAGCCCTACTAAGTGAACACTAACAGTAACAGTGCAGTGAGCTACATGTCCAACTTTGGTATTTGTGAGGCAGGGAAAATCCTCTCATCTTTGTTGTTTTTAAATTTTTCTGGGCTACTCTACGTTATTTAAAGAATACTTTTAAGATCATTTTGCCAAGTGAACGAAAATGCATTTTTGTTTAAGGTTACAAAGATTATTGTAACTTGGAATAATTGATGCTTTCTATTTTTAATTTTGCCTTTCTAGAAATGGGAAGCGTATTTTTCCAAAGCAGTACAGTTCAAATTGAATGAGCTTGTCTTTTAACATGTTAAGGATATGTGAGGCAGATAGAAATTGAAGGCTAATGATCCCCTAAGTTTTAAATTAGTACAGAAGGAAGAATAATCCATTGTAAAAGAAGAAGGGAGAATGGATTTCACAGAATGCTGATGTTGTGAGTGTTGTTTTCTCTTCTCCAGCTGATACTGGACCACCTCACAAGGCATCATAATTTTTTTTTTTTTTAGGAATCCAGTTACAGTGATCCAGAGTGCATACCAATGTGGAATTTGCTATTGCAATCCAGAAAGAAAACTAAATTATTTTATAGAACACCAGTAAATTGAGGATTTAAAGACAGAAACTCAAGCCAGGCGTAGGTGGCTCATTCCTGTAGTTCTAGCTAATTAAGAGACTTTAAGAGCTGAGGATTGCAGTTTAAAATCAGCCTAGGTAGGCAAGTCCTCTCAGAGTAGTAAATAGCAATAAAAAGACCATGTTTACAGAAAGTAGAATAAGAGAAACTCTCTGAAGGTTATCCCTCTTGCCCATCCCAATCTCCAGTGCTTACTTTTATTTTCTCTTTCTTTTTTCCCTCAAGTGTTGCCTTATAATGTAACATTAAGTTGTGCAATACTAATTTAGAAAAGTTGGTTATTTTAAGCTGATACAAATACTTGGCTAATATGCATCTCACTTAGAGCCTGGAAAACATTGCTAGTTGCTCAGGAGCAACTAGAAAAGCAGTGTGTGTTATGTACGAATGGTGGGCCTTGGAGAATATAGCCCTACTATGAATTCTGCACAGTCCATGTGGCCACCTCCTTCAATCCTTAAGGAGCTCAGAGTATTTGATTCTGCGTAATATTAATAAAACCATACAGAACTTAAGTGAGAGATCTATTGCACAAGATAGCTATAGTTTATAAGTTCATTACATACTTGAAAATTAACTAAATGTAGACTTTTAATTGTTCTCACAACAAATGAGTAACTCTGTGAGATGTTTATGTTAATATCTTGATTCATCCATTCCACAATGTATAACACCTATTCGGGACATTACATCATATTACCATATGGTATATATTGCCCTAAATGTATGTTTTTGCCAATTTTAAAAGTAAAGAAAAAATTTAAGCTAGGAAAACAAGTTTAACCTTAGGGACTAAGACACTCATTGGTAATTTTAAGTTGACAAAGTAGAGTACTTGCTGTTTGTCTAGAACTACTAGTCAGGAGAAACCTTTTGCGGAAATAATTTTGCACTAATTTGTACTCCTGAGCTTCCCCACTTCCTGCTGTCTATGAAATGGAATAATAACCTATTAGTCCCTCCCTTGTAGAATCGGTTACAGTGCTAGTGAATTCTAGCTGGAGCTTTTATTGGTGACAGTGTAGCCATAGTTCCTTGGCTTAGTATTATGAGCCCAAACTTCATCTTCCATGGTACCATGCTGATCAAATAATACTGGCTTGGCTGGTGCTAGAAAACTTGTTATCCTGTATAAGAGGAAAGTGGTTCCCTGTTTTTCTTGTCAACAATAGGTTGCCTTTTTTTTTTTTGCCAGTCCTGGGCTTGAGCTCAGGGCCTGAGCACTGTCCTTGGACTTTCTCAAGGCTAGAGCTCTACCACTTGAGCCTCAGCACCACTTCCGGCTTTTTTCTATGTATGTGGTACCGAGGAATCGAACCTGGGTCTTCATGCATGCTAGGCAATCACTTTAACCACTAGGCCAAACTCCCAGCCCTAGGTTGCCATTTTTGCGTATCAGTTTCATTTAAATGTTTGTGTCCAAATGAGTGAATTTGTTTGTATAACTGAAGTCTGGAATGTGCTGACCAACTTGCTGATCAAGAGTGGCTTTGGTGCTTTTTTATAGAAGCTGGCCGGAGCGACCCTCAGTGTGGAAGACCAGCCTGCTAGCACCCGTCTTCACTGATGGCATCACCAACACAGCCTTGGCTTGAACAAAAGGACATTTTATTTTTTTACTTTAGTGTATAGTTTGTATGCTTGAAAATAATGTATATTATTTTACCTTTCAGGTTGATAAACAAAGGGCGAAGATAGTTTATTCTTAAAAAGACCTTTTGATTAGTCTTTATATATTTATGTATTAAAATACTGTGTTTACAATAAACTTTTTTTTTAGACTGTCACAAAAGACAACACCTAGGAAAGATACTTTAATGTAAAGGATGGGTGTTGTTTCTGAATACTAGACTAGGTACTGTGGTACTGTAATAATAAGATTAATTCTATTTCTCAAGCTTTTTAAACACAAGACATCTATTTTTAGATTAGTTGAAGTAGAATTGTGTAATAATAGTAATTGATCAGATGGGCTTTCCCTGGAGGAAAGACTTTTTTAGACCTTTAAACTTGTGAGTTAAGAAATCTTTCTAAGTATAGTGGAGAAATCCTGTAATCCCAGTTTTGGGAGGCCGAGGCAGGAGGATCCAGAATAAGCAAAAAGCAAGACACACTGTCTGAAAAAGAAATGTTGATAGGAGCAGATCTCCTAGGATCTCCCCAGGATACTTTTCCATTGTTTGGAGTTGTGGGAAAAGCACTAGATGACACTAGGATATACATTTTTCCCTTTCTTACTTCATTGGAGACTTTGACAGGGAGGGAAATTTGTCCACTTTTTCTTGAAAACTCAAGATTCTTGTATTGCACATTAAGATTATTAAAATCTTCATAAAGAAAACAAGTACATTTGTGAGTTTTCTTAATCAAGAATATACTTTACTGGTTCTCATCATTAAAATGGTGATAGCTAAATAGTTCTGGTGTTGTCCAAGTAAAGGAACAATTTTCTTGACCAGTTTTTAAGCACAATACCATGACCTTGTCTAATTATTTATCCTTTTTTTTACTGATTTGCTCTTATTTGTAGGTCAGAGGTACAGCCTTTGGAAATGGTTGCCTAAGCTTTACAAAGTGGCCAAGTATACAAGCTCAGTCCTTTTCTGATTTCCTGGAGGTTAAAGTCAAGGACTGGACTATAAAGCACCTTATGTATTAGTTTATGTTTTGTTGGTACTCGAGCTTGAATCCAGAGCCTGAGTGTTGTTGTTGAAGGCTAGCACTCTGCTACTCTGTGAATGGTACCTCTCCTTCCAGCTTTTTTTTTTGCCAGTTCTGGGCCTTGAGCTCAGGGTCTTGGGCTTTCTCAAGGCTCTACCACTGGAGCCACAGCACCATTTCCAGCCTTTTTCTATATATGTACCGAGGAATCGAATCCAGGTCTTCACGCATGCTAGGCAAGCACTTGTACTACTAGGCCAAACTCTAGGCCCTCCTTCCAGCCTTTTGATGGCTAATAAGAGTCTCCAAAGTTTGTTTGCCTGTGCTGGCTTTGAACTTAAGTTCTTAGATCTCAGCTTCCTGAGTAGTTAAGAGTTGCAAGCATTAACCACCACGCTCTAAAAATAACTTCTTCAGTTTCTAAAACTATATTTGCCTTAGTAACCATTTCAACTGCAAAAGATATACACAGTAACTACTCAGAAACAATAGAATGTTTACTGAGGCAAATATAATTTTAGAAATGGAAGAATTTATCCTTAGAGCCATACTTACAACATAATACTTAAAGCTTATTTTATCTAGCTATTTACTGAGTCTAGCTACTCAGTAAGATATCTGATGAGCAGTTTTACTGAAAGAAATCCTACAGCTCTTTGACATGAATTGGCATAGAAATATATAGCTTTCGCCTGTAATCCTAGCTATTCAGGAGGCTGAGATCTGAGGATCAAGGTTCAAAGCCAGCTGATGCAGAAAGGACCTGCACTCTTATCTCCAATTTACCTCTAGAAATCGGGAAGTGGGGCTTGGCTGAAGGGTAGGGCAGCACTCTTGAGCTGAAGAGCTCAAGGAATAAGGCCCAGGCCCAGGCCCAGGCCTAGGGTTAGGGTGGTACTTTTGAGCTAAAGAGCTCAGGGACAGTGCTCAGGCTGAGTTTAATCCCATCATCCATTAAAAAAAAAAAAGAATAGGAAAAAGAAATATATAGTTTTCTTTTCTTTGTATTTGTTTGACAGCCTCAGAGGTAGTACTCATAACCTTTAATTTATCTTCTGTAGTCAGGGCAGTTGGTAATTCTGTACCAACTAGATTGTTTGCTCCTTGTCATTTAAGAGCCATAATATGGAAAAATGTTTTAATAATTTTCCCAGTTGCTAATAAACATGATTTGTATAGAGAATATTGTCATTACAGAATAATATATATTTATTTTCTTTTGAGATGGTTTCCCTATTCAGCGTCACAATCCTCATGCCTCAGCCTCTTTAAGCTAATCACAATTTGCTTCCATGCCTGACAGGAAGTGCTTTTGTAGTCATCAGCTATCAATGTAGTTGTCCTGACTCATTATCAACTTTCGCTAGAAGTTGAAAAATGATAAGGGAATTTAGCAGATCTAAGTGCAATGTATAATAAATCAAAGATAGTTGATGGTGGTGATTTAAGTTCATAATTTGTCTTATATTAAGCTCTTATAGTCGTCTTCATTTCAAAGACTTTGTAGAAGGTTTTGTTTGCTTTTCTTTTTTTGTTCCAGTCTTCAACTTGAACTCTGGGCCTGGGTGTTAGTGCTCTACCATTTGAGCCACAGCTCTACTTCCAGCTTTTTGTAGTTGAGTCTCCTAGACTTCCCTGTCTTTGAACTGCAGTCCTCAGATCTCAGCCTCCTTACTAACTAGAATTACAGGCAAAAGCTACCAGCATCAGGCTAGGAGGTCATTTTGAGACAGCACTTCCTATGTGGACCTGGGGTCATCCTGTGTCAGCCTCTCAAGTGCACTATGCCATATGCCCTGATTATAGGCCTGGATACTACACTGGGCTTGGGATAGTGTTTTTGGTTGTTGTTATTTTTAACCTTGAAAATTGTAGGCAAAGATGTGAAAAAAGGCAGTGTCTGTGACACAAAGCTCACTCACTGTTCACTGCTGCCTGGCTTGCTCACTGCCCAGTGTTGTGGTTAATGTTCCAAGTCTCTGAGCAGAAAAACAATCACCAGAGAGGTGTGAAGACATCTTATTATTTGGCAGGTAAGTTTCTTACATTCTGTCTTTTTTTGGGGTTTTAAATTATGTAGCCTTTCCCAAGAGAGCCTTTCCCTCTGGTTACTGAGGAATGATGACAATAAAAGGCCGAATTGCAGTGTCTCCATCAGCAGTTTGCTCTCTCTGGACACACGATGACAAAATCTCCTGAAGCGAACCACTGGTCTGACCTCAGTAACACCAAAATGGAATTCTAGCTGTTTCTAAGAAAAAAGTTATCAAGCTTGTTTATGAAGGATGTGATTAAATCAGCATGTGTTTCTAACTAGAACTTGAAGACATTGTTTTAGTTAGAGTAGTTTGTATAAGCCTTGCTTTGTGATTTCCTAAGCACAAGATGTTGACCTACAGCAGAGCTTAGCTTTGTGGTATAACATACGTAGTGCATCTCTGATGCAACAACCAATTAAAGCACTACCTATGCCTTTCCCAGCTTTAGTTTGGGGATTTTTTTAAGTCTTAAAATTACTTGTCAGTGTCTCACTTTCAAGAGTACTATTCATATAGCCAAGTGTGGTGCCTCACACCTGTAATCCTCGTGACTCAGGAGGCTGAGATATGAGAATGATGATTCAAAGCCAGTCCGGACACTTAAAGTCCATGAGATTCTTATTTCCAATTAACTACTTGAAAACCTGAAGTGGTGCTGTTGCTCAGGGGTAGGGCGGTATCCTTGACCTGAAGAGCTCTGGGACAACACCCGGGCCCAGAGTTCAAAGCCCCAAGAACCCACCCTTCCCCCCTCCCCAAATACAAATACAAATGAAATCCACAAAATGGTTTAACAAGTAGCTGTTGTAAGGCTTTTAATGACTATAAAAAGTTCTTCCTGTTCATTAATTTCTCAGATATCCATTATCTGAAAGGATTATCAGTTCAAAATATTCCTTAAAATAGATGTGAGATTCATCATCCGCATGAGACTGTGACTGAAAATGTATTGAAACTGCTACTTAAAATGAGGTGTAAATGACTGTTATTCTATAAAAAAATTGAGCAATACCACTTAAAATTGCTACTCAGTTTCATTTGTAAAGTTGTTTAAGTACTAATAATGAGAATTATTTGTAGTGGTCATATTTTAGGATCTCATATTACTTACTTTCAAATAACTTCCCTTCCAACTATTACTTACTGCTATATTCTTTTTTAACAGATACTTTGAAGTTGGAAATTGGAACTGAAAATTGAAGGTATTTTGTATAACCTGAGTTAAATGCAACTTGTATAATTATACTTAAAGGTTGGTTACAGTTACTGAGTCTCAAAACTGTAATTTTTAGACTTTAATGCTGAGTCTCAAAACTATAATTTTTAGACTTTATTGCTGTATTTATTTTTATGTGTTGGAGGTCTGACTATGATGTACAAGCTGGCCTCTTGACTTCTGGATTCAAATGATCCTTTGCCTTAGCTGTTTAAGTGGGAGTAAGATGTCTTGCCATAGGTAGCTTGCTTTTTAAACTAATGAAGACTTTTGCTGGTATTGTAAATTTTGACAGACATATATATTTGGGGGGAAGTAGGGGTCAGGGGGCTTGGTGCTGTCCCTGAGCTCTTTAGCTCAAAGCTACAGCCCTATCCCTGGGCATTGTCCCTGAGCTCTTAACCTCAAGACTACTGTCCTATCCTTGAGCTAAGCCCTGCTCCCCTTTTTCTAGAGGTTAATTGGAGATAAGAATCTCAGGTCCTTTTTTGTCTGGGCTGGCTTTGTACCTTTATCCTCAGATCTCAGCCTCCTGAATAACTAGGATTAAAGGCATGAGCCACCCTCATAGCTGTTTATTTGCCCACTTACTAATTGGGTTATTTTAATTTTTTTTGGCTCTTTGTGTATCCTTTATCATTGAATAGCTAATGGGTTTTTTTTTCATACTATGGGTTGTCCCTTGATTCTCGTGATTGTTTTTCACTTTTTAATTTGATTCAGTCACATTTATCTGTTCTTGATCTTTTCTGCTGGACAATTGGATCATGGCCTAGGGATAGAGTGCTTGTCTATCATGAATGAAGCCCTGAATTCAATTCCTCGATGCCACATACACAGAAAAAGCCAGACGTGGTACTATGGTTCAACTTGTAGAGCCTTGAGGAAAGCCCAAGACTGTGCTCAGGTCCTGAGTTCAAGCTCCAGGACTGGCCAAAAAAAGAAATACCTGTGTCATATTCTTCCAGTACTATGTATAATAAAGAGTGGGGAAAGTGAATGGACACCCTTGTCTTTCCTGACTTTAAAGGAAATGATTTGAGCATTTCCTTCTAGTATGATACTGTCTGTAAGTTTACATTTTCTTTCTAATGTCTGTTCAGGGCTTTTATCATAAATAAAGTTTTGACAAAGACTTTTTTTCTACTATTGATATACTCATGAGATTTTTGTACTTGTCTGTTTACATGCTTTATTATTTACTGACTTACATATGGTGAACCATATGGGATGAAACCAACTTATTCATAGTATGAGATTTTGCTGTTTACTAGATTTGGTTTGCAAATATTTTGAGTTTTTACATTTATGTTGCTTCACCAAGAGATTGAGCTATAATTCTATCCTTTGTGTTGCTATAACCATTAGTCTGGGAAGGAGTGTATTACCGGCCACCTAGGATGCAGTTGGTGGCGTTCCTTCCCTTTCTATTATGGGAAAGTTTGAGGAGTGTTGGTATTATTTCTTTAAAGGTCTCGTAGAATTTGGTGATCAGTCCATCCAACTCTAGGCTTTTAGGAAACAAATACTTTTCATTCTAAGTCTGGTTAAGTGGTTTGTTTCCTCTTGGGTTCAGTTTCAGTAGGCCAAAAATATCTAGAAACTTATTAATTCTCCATTGCTACTTGATCCATCTAGTGGGATTTCTTTTTTTTTTCTGTGTTTTGTCTGTCTTACCTTCCTTTTTCATATGATTACTTTAAATTATCTTCTGTAGTGCTAGCTTTGTGGTCATGGATTCCTTTAGTTTGTATTTATTCTGAGAAGTTTATTTTTCCCACAATTATGGGTTTACTAACCTAGGTTAACAGTTATTTTCTTTCAGGACTTGGACTATGTCCCACATGCTCTCACTGCATTTAAGAAATCTGCTGGGCTTGTCTCCATTACAGCTCCTTTAATATTCTTTCTTGAGTATGCTGCCAGTTTTAATACCTTTAGAAATGTTTCTTCTTCTCGCCACCAAGCTGGAGGCTCACGCCTGTAATCCTAGCTACTCAGGGAGGCTGAGATCTGAGGATCAAGGTTCAAAGCTAGCCCGGGCACAAAAGAACCTGAGACTCTTATCTCCAATTAACCTCTAGAAAAAGAGGAAGGGTAATGTGGTTGCCTTGAGCTGAAGAGCTCAGGGAAAGCGATCAGGCCAGAGTTCAAGCCCCATGACCCACCAAAAAAAAAGAAAAAAGAAATGTTTCTTCTCTGATGATTTACCTATTCTGAAAGCCTCTCCCACCTGTAGGAAGATGTTTTCTGCTATTTTATTAAACCGGTTATCTATGTCTATAGTTGTATCTCTTATTTTTGTTTTGGGGTTTGGGTTTTTTTCTTTTTTTGTATTTTTGTTTTTTATTATGTATATGCCAGTTCCAGGACTTGAACTTTTGGAATTTTGCCCGCAGCTAGATTTCTACCATTTGAGTCAAGCCTCCAGTCTGACACTTTGCTCATTAATTGCCAAAGGTTTTCAGACTCTTCTGTTAGGGGCTTCAAATCTTGATCTTCAAATTTAAACTTCCTGAGTAACTAGGATTACAACAGGCATGAATGAGGTTTTTTGTTTGTTTGTTTCTGCTAGCCCTGGGCTTGAGCTCAGGGCCTGAGCACTGTCCTTGGACAGAGTTCTACCACTTGAGCCTCAGCACCTCTTCTGGCTTTTTTCTATGTATGTGGTACTGAGAAATCGAACCCAGGTCTTCGTGCATGCTAGGCAAGCACACTACCAGTAGGCTTGAACTCTGGGCCTGGGCAATATCTGTGAGCATTTTTGCTCAAGGCCTGTCCTCTACCCCTCTGACCCACACCTCCACTTGCAGTTTTTTAATCAAAGATAAGGGTTTCTTGGGAACTTTTCTGCCCAGGCTGGCTTCGAACCATACTACTCAGATAGATCTTAGCCTCCAGATTAGGTAGAATTATAGGTGGCAGCCACTGGTCCTTGGCTACTGAAATACTTTGGAGTTTTGTTGTTTTTTGGAGACATATTGTTGTGTTTATTCATAAATGTAGTGATTTTGTACTGAGAGAGATTGTACATCTGAGACGTAGTTTTTAGGTCTAGTATTAATCTGATTAAACCGATGTTTTCTCAAAGATTACTTACATAACTGGGTTGTAATAAAATGTTATTAGATTATATGGGGGTATGACTCAGTACCCCATATATTTCAATTCTCTCGACACTATTGTGTAAGATCTCTTATTTTCAGTGCAGATGCTAAACTGCGGTTGATAAACTACAATCTTTTGTTTATGATAATCATTAGTGAACCAATCAGTGTCTTTAGATCAATGAATATAGAAGCAAAACTGTGTCATCTTGATCTACCTTAATTAACTTGGGTGGCAACAGGAAGAAAATAGAAAATAAAACTAATGAAAAATCAAGACGTGTTATGTAGATAAAGAGAGGGTGGCAGGTAAGCCCAATAGAAGCTATTAGAGAAAATAGAATGGGGCAAATAGAAAACTTTTAATTGAGGTAAGGAAATGGAAAGCAAAATGAAAAGTGAATAGGTAATACAACACACACAAAAAATGTTTGGACAATATTGGTAACAGGGAAAGATTGAGTAGAAGTAAAATAACATGGAAGTAATTCTAACCACAGACAGAAGTTAAATGTGGGGGCCGGGAGTTTGGCCTAGTGGTAGAGTACTTGCCTAGCATGCACAAAGACCCAGGTTCAATTCCTTGGTACCATATACATGGGAAAAAGCCAGAAGTGGTGCTGAGGCTCAAATGGTAGAGCTCTAGCCTTGAGAAAGTCCAAGGACAGTGCTCAGGCCCTGAGCCCAAGCCCAGGACTGGCAAACAAAACAAAAAAGAAAAAAGTAACAGGAAAGGGAAAAGAGTATGATTAGATTGGATATTGAAAAGCATATGTTGTAGTCTAGATATTATTGAAGAGAAAGGGGAGAAAAAAATCTAACAATAAATGGAGAAACAGGCAAAATTATTTCTACCAAATATACAAGCTAAAAACATAAATACTGAAGTTTCACTTGTTTGTTGTATGACACACTTCTGTTGGATATAAGAGGCTATGGGTCTTACAGAACTTGAAAGGTCTGAGTGGGAGGTTTTTGACCCACCTAGCAGTCAACACATGGAGACAGGTGCTGGTTGGCTGAGTTCGTAATGGGCTTTCAGGCTCAAAGCTTGTTGCTGCCATGGTGTCTGATTGATAGTGGTGTCACTCCTGGTCGGAAAGTGTGTATAATAGACAGATTCCAGCCCAAGCCTTCCACATCCCAGCTTCCTCTAATTGTGACTCTGGTGGGCTCATGGGCTACAGCTGATATCTTCCTAAGGTGCCAAAAGCACCTTAGATGCCTCTGCTGAAACTCCACAGGGTGTCTCAGGGTGCTGGATCCATTGAATATCTCAAACAGCAGCCTCTGCCAGTATAGGACCTCACTGTTTAAACTTGTCTGCACGGTCCTGCTGGACATTCTACTTTACCTCAACCACCTCTTTGACCTACTCAAAATCCAAACTCTACAGCAAAGTGTCCTGAAGCTCTTGAAGTCATGATTGTTCCTTATTCTCTCATCTACAGAGCATCCCCAGTTTCCAGCAATAAACATTCTTTTAAAAATGGTATTTATTATCCTCCAAGGTAAGGGAAAGCAACAGAATGCTACTGCTTTTCTTCTACTGCCTTCATTATCATGTTTTTCCTTCCATCTTCACTGTTACTGATTCTCTTCCTTTCTTCAAAATCTAGTCTTTTTAAGCTACCAAAACATGTGGAGCCTGGGAATTTGGCCTAGTGTTAAAGTGCTTGCCTAGCATGCACAAAGACCCAGGTTCTATTCCTCAGTACCACATACATAGAAAAGCTGAAAGTGGTGCTGTGGTTCAAGTGGTAGAGTGCTAGCCTTGATGAAAGCCCAAGGACAGCAGTGCTTAGGCCCCAAGTCCAAGCCCCAGGCTGCAAAAAACAACAACAACAAAATAAAACCATGGATCTGAGCTGGTAAATTATTCTAACCCGCTATCTCACCCCCAAGAGGGGTGGAGGCTAACACAGATTCTTAACTGGTTTAATGGGGGCAGCTTCTTCATATTTCAGCTCTTATGCTACAAGTGGCATTTACATGGCCTATATTTAGTAAATGACCTTTTCATTTTGGGGCTTCCATTGGCAACTTCACTGCTTAAAATGGTCCCAGCAGTGAAATGTTGCTCTCCTTATAAACATAAGGAGGCTGTGGTAGGCCTTATGGACAAAGTACTAACTTATCTAACCAGATAAGCTTCAGGTCAAATGCTGTGAGATTGTAACTTATACTCTTCTGCTAAGTGCTGGAGTAGAATAATTATCATTAAACAGATAACTTCCTTGTAAATCTGCTTTGAAAGTGCCACTATAAAAGGAACAGTTCGTGATTTTTTTCAAGTGAAAATGAAGGGACAAAGATGATTTAAGAAAGAACTTTAATGAAAGGCACTGTTGTCCAAAGTGCTACACCTTGCTTTCCTTCCTATGTGTCAAAGGCATCCATCCCACTAGATAACATTTCTGGGGGAATATTACTTCCCAAAGCCCTGACTCATATTTTTTCCTTAAAAGAAAAAAATCAGCCATTTCTGACTAATAACCAAGAATCATCTCAAGGGAAATAAAAGAAAAAGAAGAATGCCTGCCTACAACTACAAACTGGAAAAAGGTTCCTCCTAAGAGTTCCCATGTTAAGAGGCCCAAGGAACTCTCATATTCTGTTGTCATGGTCGCAGACTGTCTTTAATGTGATGTTAAAAGCTCCTCTCCGCTAGTCTCACCATAGGACAACAATCACAAATTCAGTGTCTTCACTGAATACTTTTAACACTGGAACTTTAACCTTAGCCTTCTTAGTTTTCTCAAGTTTGTGGCTTGTTTTTTAAGCAACAGCAGGCACTTTGCTCTTTAGTGCTTAAAAAAAATAAAAATAAAATAAAACCAGCTTAGCTGCTTTCTTACAGTAACTTTGGGGTTAAATTGTTCCACTATGGATGGTTGTCAGCAAGACCATTACAAAACATTTTTCACAAATTTTTACCAAAAATTCATCTTTAGGAAGAAGTCATCCAGGAAAGTTAAGTAAATAAAGTGTTGTTTATGTGCATTAAACCAAACAATCCATTTGGTGTGAAAAATACAATACAGATGAGCAATGCGTGGTTCTGGTGAGGTATTATTTTGACATTTTGGTTTCTGAAGGAGTTTCCCCGGTATCCAAGGTCTTCAGCAACCGGAAAAGACCTGCAGCTTCTCGTATCCTACTGAATTCAATACAGAAGGCCTGCACTTCTATAAACAAGTCCTGTACATTAATAATTTTGTTACGGATCAAGGACTGGAGAAAGACACACACAAGACGCACCAAACGATTCTAGAAGAGGGAAAAAAAACAAATTTAGTTGACTTTTCCTAACAAGTATTAATAAAATTTACCAAAATTCCTGTTACTCACCTGCATATATTTATCCTTAATTTGTTCACAAGTAGAGATGCAATTTGATATGTAAAGGTGAATGAATTCAGGAGGTAGATCAACAGCTGTAGTTAGCCTATTTTATAAAATTACAATTACATATATATAATTTTAAATTGTTATCTAGTGAAAACTTACAATCTGATCTAATTCCCTAGTTTTTTGTATCTTTGACACTTAGGCTAAGTTGACACTTCTGCTTTTCAGTCTACCCTTAGCATTACACACTGCAGTTACTTGGCATTATGTCCCAGGATATTACAAGTCTTAGACAAGCTTTAATCCTCAGCAGTTACTCTGATCCAGTTTACACTTAGGAAAGCCTTATTACACAGCGCTAGGAGGGGCAACTTCAGACTTGACAGGGATGCAGCATAACATATAGTCAGCCAAAGGCTAGAATAAAGGATTTAGAAAAAGTAACGAAGGTTCTTAAAAGTGTTCCTTAAACTGATACCTAGGAAACAGGCCTTCCTAAAACAGTGTCAACAGCATGAAGACCTGGAACCAAGCACTATAAGTATAGCACAAGAATTTTGAAAGGAAGATATCTGGCTGCAGAAACATGTCATAGAGACCCAAAGCCGAAGTACAGAGACTTGAAGGCCAAGGCCAGTCAGTATTTTGCAAAGAACTGTATACAATGTCTATAATGAAAAAAAAATAGAGAGGTAAGGATCTATGCTTAGTCATGTGAGACAAGCTTTGTCATTACAAAACCTTACTAGGCTTCTGTTCCAAAAGAAGATGAACATATGCTGCCTTTTCTATATTTATCTTATCTGGAAACATATTCATAAAGCAGTGAGAAACCTGTGTTCCAAGAAAACTGTCAGAGTTGGGACTTAGGTACCAGCAACAAGTTTGTCTCAAGCTTAAGGATGACCCAATGTTTTAGAAGCTGGAGGAAGAAATGCAACAGGGCTGTCCATTAAATTCCAGATAGATACTTTTTTAAAATGACGCCTACCTGAGCAAGATAACACTGCTGTAAGAATTCTGTGAAGGGAAAGCATCCTGTGAAAGATAAAGTGAATCCTGCTGGAATATAAGACTCTTAAGAGGAGGCATAATTGGCAATGTACACAGGACACAAGCTGAAAATCAATTTGGAAACTTAGTTTCCTTAGAGAACTCAATATACTGGGGATAGCTGCCAGGCAAGCTTTTGGCAACCAGTTACTTAAATCTTCAACTTAAAAACATGCTCAAAATACTTGTTGCTTGTCACTCAAAGTGGAATTCCCTACACATGAGATCCAAATAATTTGCCACACAAACTAGGCCAACCCATGAAAGGGAGCTGGGGATGAGAAGCCTGAATGAGAACTACTGTGGTTAGGTAAGTGTGGGCCTAGTGAACCCTATATGTAGGTAATAGCCTCCAAGCCAATTTAGCTTGCAATTTAAGAGGAAAAGGATAATATATGAAAAAAGAACACATCGAGAAGACGATGTTTCCCTGATGGTCAGCAATGGTAAAAGAAGCCTGGGAGTATAGAGGGGGAGATGAGAGAGCAGTACAGAGACTCTCCATGCTGTATGCTGTTGGGTAAAGGAGCTACAATTTTGTAAAGATAAATTTCATATATTTTCATTTGTGCTTCAACTAACTGTAAAAGTTCTGCCCCGATTTCTTGCCAGTAGATGCTGAATTCAAAAACTGAACACTTAAGATTCAGTTGGTATCTTTAGATGTTAGGCTCACCATATCAGAAGAGAAATATGCTTATGTTTTCTCTTCCTACGTTATTTAATTGAGCTGTATATCCCCACATACTAGATGAAACATGAGAACTTACCTGTTTACAACTTCCATTGAATGTAAAGACATATCCATGTTCACCAGGACAGAGAAATACTCAGTGATCTGGCTTGACTGCATTAATTTCAGCAACATTTCTATAGCAACTAGAGGATTGTTTTCCACTAGGTCTGGAAGTTTGGCTGGAGTGAGACCAATGTGATAAACCAGTTTGGGGTCTTTTTCTAACTCACTGAGTAGCTAAAGAAAGCAAAAATTGTAGAGGTTTGAGTTACATTAGAAATTTTTTTTTCTGATGCCAAAATTTTATACAAAACTAAAAATTATCACCATTGAGTCAGTTTCTTTAATTTCTCCCCTGAAAGCTGATTATCATGTCTATAGGTTTTCACTTAGAGTTGATTTGTGAGGATTTCAAAATAACAATTGAAAAGAATTTGTGAATCAACTGGTTTTGAAACTATTAAATACAATACGTCTGACAAATACCATCTTTAAGTGTTTTGTAGATTTTTTTCCTGTTGTTACATCCCAAAATAATTACCAACTAGTTTTCTCCAAAAGCACAAACCAAGCTGAAGGGTGTGGTAAATACCAGCATTCTCAAAGGTGCCTGGGCTACAGAGTGAGTTCTGAAACCAGCCTGAGCCAGACACAGAGATGTACCTTATCTTAAACAAAAAGGCACAAAAGCACAGAGAATCAGTAACACTGGGAGAAAAACAAAAACAACAAAAAGCTGCACCCTCTCCAAAGCAGGTGCAGAACAGCAGAAAAGGAAGTGCTGCAAGCTTCTGCTGGTTACTTCTCAATTCAGGATACACTGTTATACACGTGCTGCTCGACCTCAGAAACATTTCTCTTGGCAAACAAATGGCACTCCCTCCCCCTTCCCTTTTTTGTAGATCATGAGATTCGAACTCCACTTGAGCACTCTACAATAGCTTTTTCCTGACAGCAAGCCCTGTATCACTTTTAAGCTGTAGCTCCACTTCCAGCTTTCTGGTGGTTAGCTGGAGATATGGAGACACCAGTGGCTCATGCCTATAGTCCTATCAACTCAGGAGGCTGAGATCTGAGGATCTCAATTCAAAGCCAGCCCAGGCAAGTAAGTGTGTGAGACTCTTATCTCCAGTTAAACCACCAGAAAAATGGAAGTGGGACTGTGGTTCAAAGTGGTAGGGCCCTAGCCTTAAGCAAAAAGATCACAGAGACAGTACCCAAGCCAAGTTCACGCTTCATAGCTGACAAAAATGTCTACTCTGAGAAGAGTTACTGTCCAGCTTTAATGCAACAATGTCTACAAAGTATCTACAACAGGAACACAGTGGCCAAAAATAAGACCCCTACCTCACTTCTCCAGAAACAAAATGATCACAAACTAGTCAGGAAATTTTAGTCATTAGACTTCTTATCTTATCTGAATCACAATTAACAAACTGTGAAAAATGACAAAGCTTCACATACCAAAAAGAATAATGATTCCCCAGAGGGAGCTTGTCAACAGTCACACAGAAGGGGGAGTTCCTCAGCTACAAGGGCCGTAGCAGCAACCAAGCAGTTCTTTGAGGATACTATGACCTGTACCATTACCAAGAATTCTGGTTTTGGAGGCCTCAATGGGGGAAAGGAGCTTCGTCTCAGAAACATTTTAATTTCTTTAAAAAAAAATTATTTCTATGATTAACAGTAAAAAAATAGGAATGAAAGCCCTGTCAGGCAAAATGAAGTCCTGAAAGTTACCTGTGTTTTGAATAGACCTCACTCATCTTTCCCACCCAGAACCACAATCAAGAGAAGTTAGCAGATGAGATGACCAAGCATATTTGCCTATTCCAGGAAAGCAAAAAAGCTAAAGATAGGAACACCATCTTGAGTTTTAATTCCCACTTCCTATGTGGGAAGCATGTTTCTTTTCACCCTATTATACTAGTCTTTGC
Organism: Megascapheus bottae; assembly: GCF_031878675.1. NCBI lineage: Eukaryota > Metazoa > Chordata > Mammalia > Rodentia > Geomyidae > Megascapheus > Megascapheus bottae. Next base: position 6,656,426 of record NC_143515.1, read on the forward strand.
CAAATTAAAAGAACTCAGATTTCCTAGTTTTTATGAACTAAGTTCATGATAGATTGAGGGTAAACAAATGCTTTTAATACATACATACCTGTGTCTGCTGGGGAGAAGATAGGGGGCTTTTAAAAGCTTTGGCCATGATTCTCTTGATCTCTACACCAGTGCTATTCTTAACACACATGGATTTATCCCACTGAATCACATGGTCAGGCTCTGTGGGATTTAGCCAAGCCAGTTCATCCTCACAAATGTGGAGAGGTGGTGGTGGACGGATAAACTCTGGCCGGAAATGGCCTGTAATGGGAATAGAGATAAGTGACTGCTTCATCAGAGCTAACATTTGTACATATCTCATCTGTATTTCACTTAAGAAAGTATTTCTTAATGAGAATGTTATAAAATCAAAAAGAGAAGCAAGGGTCAGGAGGATGGCCTAGTGGTAAAGTGCTTGCCTAGCATGCATGAAACCCTAGGTTTGATTCCTCAGTACCACATACACAGAAAAAGCCGGAAGTGGTGCTGTGGCTTAAGTGGTAGAGTGCTAGCCTTGAGAAAGCCCAGGCACCTAAGCTGTAGGCCCTGGGTTCAAACCCCAGGGCTGGGAAAAAAAAAAAAATAGAAGAATGATGTAGAAAGTCAAGGTTTCACTCAGAATACAAACGAACATACACACAAACTCTAATGAAACAGCATATGACCAAACCTATTTGTTTTTAGAGGAGAAGAAAACATGGCCATGATCTGCCAACTTTTAATCCAAGCAGACCACGCATAAGCAAAAGGACAGTCATCTGACAGGAAGGTAAAATAGGATTTACCTTATTCTATTCTTAGTTACCACTAAGATTCTGTTTCAGAGACCACCATGATTTGTAGGTTTACTTCTCCATCTTCTAACTTCGAAGTAAATTACGTGCAGATGAAATGGCAGAATAATATGTATTTCTTTTTTGTCCGTGTTAGTTTAAACTCAGGATCTCACATTTGCTCTGCTTGCTTGCTCAGGTGGTACTCTACCACTTGAGCCGCGCCTCCAGTCTGGTCTTTTCTAGTCATTTGGAGATGAAGTTTTGCAAACTTTTCTGCCAAGGGTTGCCTCAAGCCACATCTCCTTATGATCCAGTCTCCCGAATAGCCAGGGTTTCAGGAGTGAGATGTCAGTGCCTGGCTAATAAGTATTTTTACTTTTCCATATGCATTTGGAGTCTTTCATAAATTCATAAATACTAGACCTACTCATAAAATATAAAAAATAAAGTGAATAACTACTTTATAAAAAGGTTTTCTTCGCCCTCTCCCCCTTGGGTTTTATGTGTGTTACTGTGGAATTGAACCAGAGCCTCATGTATGCTAGTAAACACTGCACTACATCCCCAGCCCAATAGTGATCATAAATTATAAACTCACTACAGTAAACTCTGGCTAGGACTTTGGTTGTACCACTGTTACACTTCAGTTTAGTTTTCACAAAGGGCAGAAACGGCTTATTCCTATCAGAACTCATCCCTGCTAAGTTTGAGATGACATTCTAGTTTGTTGAAAATGCCATTTCCTGGCTAAGAGTCACCACTAACATCTCCATGTCCCTTCATTTGCATCCCCACGATGAGCATCTGAACCTCTTCTGTGGCTACTTGTGCACAGAAGAGCTCAGTGCTTCATTAGAATTACTGGTGAAGATGCCTGGTGTGTGGTCAGACACATTTATTATAAGTTTGCTTTCCATATATCTTCCAGGTAGTCCATGCAACTCAAAATTGTAACTGAACAAATACTAAATAGAAGTCAATTAGGTGCTTTGAATCTTTTGGCACGCTTACAACTAACTGAAACTTCAAATACTTGAGCCAGAGAGGTGCTGTGAATCAAATGGTTTAAGAAGTCCTAGGGTAAGTTTCAAAGTCATGGGAACACTATAATCTGGACAACAGGTCTATGTAGGGAGCCTTCATCATTCAACCACACGGAAACATAAAACCAAATGGTGTAGCTACATAATTGAAAACTCAGTGTTTCTGCCAATGTAAATTAAGAGCTATAGATTAGGTAATTATAGTGTTAAAATTACCTATAGTAATCTTTATTGGGTCATAAGCTTATTAAACTTTTTTTTTTTTGGTCATGGGACTTGAACTCTGGTCCTGGGCACTGTCCCTGAGCTCTTCAGCTCAAGGCTAGCACTCTACTACTTTGAGCCAAAGTGCCACTTCCTGTTTTCTGGTAGTTAATTGAAGATAAAGAGGCTCACACACTTTCATGCCTGGACTGGATTTGAACCATGATCCTCAGATCTCAGCCTCCTGAGTAGCTAGGATTACAGGCGTGAGCCTCCGGCATATACTTTTTTAGTAAAATTATAGAATTTTCATCTTCAGGTATGTGTATGATAAACATGCAATAAAGAATTTGGGTGATTTTTTTTAAAGAAAGAAAAGCATTTTTACTGAGCATTTCTACTAAATTCTAGACATTGTAAGAAGTTTCACATTAAATTCAAGCTTAGGAAACAATAAAAACAACAATCTCAAAAACGTGAAAAGTTCCAGGGGATGCTCATATAAAGAGAATAAAATTAATTTTTTGCTTTTATATTCTGCCATTCCTGGGGCTTGAACTCAGGTCATGGGCACTGTCCTTGAGCTTCTTTTTGCTCAAGGCCAACGCTTTACCACTTGAGGGACAGCACCACTTCTGGCTTTTTCTGTTTATGTGCTACTGAAGAATTGAATGCAGGGCTTCATGCACGCTAAGCAAGCATTGTACTACTAAGCCACATTCCCAGTCCTGAAATTAATTTTTTATATACCTACTTTCAATAGGTGGTTTTGGTCCACTGACTAAAGATTCTGTAATCCGAGAGGCAACGGAGCTGTCAAACCCAGAATTAGAAGAATCCGGGTCTGGGTCACTGAGAATGCTAGGAAAGCTGGCTTTACTCTGGGTTGGCAATTCCGACTGGCGTTCTGAAAGAGGTTACAATAAGAGGCATTTTTAAATTGAGTACACCCTGAAGAGAGTGAAGGGACAAACAATTAGACGCTATCTACAACACACTAAAAGAAAAAAAATTCCTACAAATCAATAAAAATAAGAACACAAGAAAGCTGGGTGTTGGTGGCTCACATCTGTAATCCTTAGCTACTCAGGAGGCTAAAATCTGAGGATCACAGTTCAAAGCTAGCCCAGGCAGGAAAGTCTGTGGGACTCTCATCTCCAATAAACTACTCTCCAAAAAACATCTGGAAGTGGAGCTCTGGCTCAAGTGGTAGAGCACTAGCCTTGAGGAAAAAGTTTAGGGACAGTGCCGAGGCCCTCCATTCAAGCCACAGGACTAGTGGGCGCGTATGAGCGCGCGCACACAAAGAGAAACAAAACAGACTAAGGGGCCCCATGCCAGTGGCTCACACCTGTAATCCTAGCTACTCAGGAGGCTAAGATATGAGGATGGCAGTTCCATGACAGACCAGGCAGGAAAGTCCACGAGTTTCTTATCTCTAGTTAACTACTTGAAAGGCAAAAGTGAAACTGTGGTTCAAGAGGTAGGGTGCTAGCCTTAAGCAAAAAGAGCTCAGAGACAGCACCCAGACTGTTTAACAAGGCTGACATTATCAAATTCAGGAGAGAGGAAGTAAGGTAACACACTGGTAACAAAGAATGAAACATTTTACTAGCTCATCATGAACTAGTAAAGTTTTACATGTGTGCATTTCTCCACATCTCTGCAACATCCTCTTTCATTTATGACCCAGAAATATATGTAGAAGAAACATTTACAGGAATACACGTCCATCAAGAACTTAGATTTCTACAATGTGAATGCACTAATAGCAACTAAGGTGGTTACTTCACTGTTGCCAAATGAGGCCCTCCCAAAGGAATGCACAAAACAGATGTAGCATAGGGCATAAGAAACCACAGGCATGCTCAGAAGGTTAGTGACTTCAGTGCCTGGGCTGGCTTTGAACCACGATCCTCAGATCTCAGCCTCTTGAGTAGCTAGGATTACAGATATGAGTTCAAGTCCCACGACCAACACACACAACACACACACAACACACACACACACACACACACACACACACACACACACACCCTACAGTATCCAACATAGTCTAAATATTGTCCTAAATCCTAAACATGATTTAGAGACTAGACAACAGGTTAGAATAGTATCCAGAAATAACACTCACATATATGACCAACTGGCCTTCAAAAAAGGACAGCACAAAAACACCTGAGAAGGGACCAGGAGTTTGGCCTAGTGGTAGAGTGCATGCCTAGCATGTGCGAAGACCCAGGTTTGATTCCTTGGTACCACATACATAGAAAAAAGCCGGAAGTGGTGCTGAGGCTCAAGTGGTAGAGCTCTAGCCTTGAGAAAGTCCAAGGACAGTGCACAGGCCCTGAGCTCAAGCCCAGGACTGGCAAAAAAAACAAAAAACAAAAAACAAAAAAAAAACCACCTGAGAAGGGTATTTCTATTCTTTCTTTCTTTTCTTGCCAGTCCTGGGGCTTGAACTCAGGGCCTGAGTGCTGTCCTTGGGCTTTCTCAAAGCTAGAGCTCTACCACTTGAGCCACAGTACCTTTTCCAGCTTTTTCTATGTGTATGTGGTACTGAGGAATCGAACCTGGGTCTTTGTGCATGCTAGGCAAGAACTTTACCAGTAGGCCAATCTCCCAGCCCCATAGACATTTCTCCTTGTTAGAATCCCACTATTTTTTCAGAAATAGAAATCTTACTTAAATGAATATTTGGGGTAGTAAAAACACACACTAACATTACCATCATCCAGTATGAACATTAAAAAAAAACAAAAAACCTTTATCTGACATTGTTTAAAATTGGAAAAGCAAACAAAATGAATTTCTGTGCCATATAAGCATGAAATAAAAAGTACTTTCACTAAAGAAAAAAAATACTGAAATTACTTATTTAAGTAGAGATACCACCTTAATGCAAGAGAGATCACAACAACCTTCCTTTAGAATTTGTCAAAACAGACACGAGTATCTCCTTACCAGCCAAGGCCAGCTGAAGCCCACTAATATCCACAGACTGACTCATGTTCCCAACATCCATCAATGCAATCTGGCGAGGAGTCTTTTTGAAGAGTTCCCTTGGAGGTGCCAACATGAGCTGGGAAAGAAAAAACTTTTCTGGTGGAGTTATAGGAGGTAAAAATCCTGTGAAGAAAAAAAAGAAACAATTTATCCAACAGTTACTTTAAAATCTTAACTTGAATGTGATTTTAAAAAATTGCATCTGCTACTTGCCACTTTAATCAATATACTTTTACAAACTAAGTAATAATGGAGCACAGGCATCTACAGAGCCCTGGAGAATCACAATTTCAAGGTAGCGGGGACAGAAAAGTCTGAGATAACATCTCTAAAATTAACCAGCAAAAATCCAAGCTAGAGTGGTAAAATGCCTGCCTACCAAAAATAAGGCCAAGTTCAAACTCTAGCACAAAATATTCAATTAATCCAATATATATGTGTATATATTCTGTAATTAAATTTTATTTGAAATTTGGTGCTTTGTGGCCCTGTCGATGAAAGACAGAGATAGCATTTAGAAAGGCTTTTTTCTCTACAACTGAAACACGTTAAGGTTGAAAATAAGAAGAAAGCAGGGCTGGGAATATGGCTTAGTGATAGAGTGCTTGCCTAGCATGCATGAAGCCCTGGGTTTGATTCCTCAGTACCACATAAACAGAAAAAAGCCAGAAGTGGTGCTGTGGCCCAAGTGGTAGAGTGCTAGCCTTGAGTAAAAGAAGCTCAAGGACAGTTCCCAGGCTCTGAGTTCAAGCCCAAGGACTGGCAAGAAAAAAAGAAAGCAATCAGCAACAACTTACTTGCTCAACTTCCCAGTGGTGACACCTCGCAAGGCTTACATATCCCGTTCTGAGCCATATTCAACTGTTCACTAAACCTCATCCACCAGCCTCACAATGTCCCAGACGGCAAGTGGCTGCATTCAACCCATCAGGCTTAATCTCCACCCCCTAAGGTCCCTAAGACTGGATTCCTGCAGTTTACCTCATTTCTTTCTCACTCTTGATAGCTCTGCTCAAGCGTTATTTCCTGACTTTCCCAGTCTCCATCTTTTCTTGGGTTTTATCCTGTCTCTTCCCGATTGAAGTCAAGCTTTCACTCATTCTAGTTTTGACCTAAGCAGATTCACCATTTGTACTTCACAGTACTTGACCAGCTTACACAGAATTCAACACAAACCCATGCACTATGGCAAGAACTTCCCTGGTCCATCTTAAGTTCTTCCCATTCATGCCCTGTACATTCCATGGAGACCAACATCCTTCTACTTCTCTGAATAAACCCAACTCTTCAAAAATTGGCAAGCTGTGCAGATGTTGTCATGGTTACTCCTGTGCAGCCCACAACTCAGCGGTTGGTTGGTTCTGACAGAGAAAAGCTCTGCACTGCTGGGTTACTTTGCTGAGTGAGTTTTCTCTTGTTAAAACTCCTTCTACAGTCAGGGTGGCTCATACCTGAAATCCTAGCTACTCAGAAGGCTCAAAGCCAGCCTGGTCAGGAAGGTCCATGAGACTCTTACCTCCATTTAACCAACAGAAAACCAGAAGTGAAGCTGTGGCTTAAGGTGGTAGAGCACTAGCCTCGAGCAAAAGCGCTCATCAGGAACATCACCTGGCCCTAGGTTCAAGCCCAATGACTGACAACACAAAAACAATTCCTCTTACACAATGGGTGATCTCGTTCTCTGAATGCATTTTGTGATCATTGTGTTAATTGTGTATTGTAATTGTTTTGCTTGATGAGGAAGCTTTGGAAACTCAAAGCCCCTCATTCAAATCAGATTTGAACTAGGTTTCCACTTGTAATGTTGCTGTATAGCATTTAATTTTCTCTTAGTTTTAATTTGAGTTTATGTACAATAAAATTTTGCAATAAAAAAAATAGCTGGCAAGGCCTCACCCTTTCCTCTTCTCATTCCCAATTAACAGCTAGCAATGATATCACTTTTGGAGAATCCTTCCAACTCCACAGGTTGTCACTCTGTTCTATATCAACCACTAATGAACAAGGCACTTACCATGCTATTTAGACAGTTCCCCAACCAGAATGTGGGCTCAGGAAGCCATTTCCCTTACTTCCCAATGTATCCTTGAACCTAACTCTGCCCAGAATCATCTGAAAAACATCTTTTCTTTTTTTGTGTGTGCCAGAACTAGAGCTTGAACTCAGGGTCTGGGTACTTGCTAAACTTAAGGCTGGTGCTCTAAAACTTAAGTGACATCTCTGCCTGTTTTTGTTATTTTTGCTAATTACAGTTTAAGAGATTCAGACTTTGTTCTGTCAGGCTGGCTTCAAAGTGGGATCCTCAGATCTCAGCCTCCAGAGTGGTGAGGATTTATAAGCATGAACTACTAGCACTAGGCTAAAATATGTCTAAATGTGTCCATTTGATGCTCACCCTAAATACACAAAGGAGTCTCAGGAGTGGAGTTTGGGGTATTGATATTTCCTTTTCTATGTATTTAAGGGTTTTCCCTACCCATTTTAATAATGGTGACAATAGTAATGGGTAAACTATAAGTGTTTTATTCTTCATTGAGATTTATTAACCTCTGTATTTACATATGAAAAAAGTTAAGACACAAAAAAGATTGAACAACCCATTGGTTGCTTTCCTGACAACTGCCTCCTCTTCCCTGCAAGCTTGTTCTACAGTGCAGCTCGTGGATGAGGTACAGGTTTAGAGTACTGCATTTGCGGATATTTTGGCATATTCGTCTAATCAGACCTACAGAATTCACTGGTCTCTGACCTAAAATCCCACATTGTCCCCATCTCTTCATGCACTATTGGGTGCCTCGTGTATGCTTTCAGGGAAGCAATCCATTTCCTAAAAGCCACCTGAATACTCTGTTATTGGAGCAATGCTCCACAGGTGCACATTTCATATAAAGGTTCCCCGGGGCCAAATTCTGGACCATCTCCTACCCTGGTCCCCACCACATTAGTTTTCACTTTCTTTTGGTTTTTGCTGAACCCAAGTTGGAACTCAGTGCCTCTGGGATTCTACCACTTGAGCCATACATCCAACCCTATGAGCTTTACTTTTCAAATAAGTTCCTGTTTTATTTCCCCTTGGGGCTTGGGGTGGGGGAGGGAGAGAGACTAGACACTGTCCCTGAGCTCTTTCACTCAGTTAGTGCTCTACCACTTTGAGCCACAGCTCCACTTCTGGTTTTCTGGAGACAAGGGTCTCAGGGGCATTTCACCTGGGCTGGCTTTGAACCATGATCCTCAGGTCTCAGCCTCCTGACTAGATAGGATTACAAGCTTCAGCCACCAGCTAAGTTCTCTCTTTTATGTCAAGACCAGCCCAGACTGTAGTCCTCCTATTTGCACTTGGTGCCTAAGCTGGAATAACAGGTAGGACCCAACACAACACTGTACTGGTTAAACAGGGTCCTGCTCCAGGAAATGGAAACAAGACGTTCTTTTTCTTTTTTGCTGTTTTTCTTTTCTTTTTGTCCTGTTTGTTCATTATATGTCTTGGGAGTGTAAGGGGAGGCACAGAAATGGGGGGACGCACAAAGGATGAACAAAATGCAGCTGTGAGTGGGGATGGGAGTAAAAAACTAGTAAAGAGTAAGGGAAAGGGTGACTTATGTAACTGTAACCAGTTTTACACCTTTATAGTAACAATAAAAAACTAAAAGGGCCGGGAGTGTAACCTAGTGGTAGAGTGCTCGCCTAGCATGCACCAATCCGTGGGTTCGATTCCTTGGTACTATACACACAGAAAAATCCGGAAGTGTTACTCAAGTGGTAGAGCACTAGCCTTGAGAATACCGAAGGACGTGCCCAGGCCCTGAGTTCAAGCCCCGGGACAGGAAAAAGAAAAGAAAAAAAGATAGGGTCTTGCTCAACGGAAGATACTTTCAGGGGAGGAACCCAAAGGCACATTGTAACTGCGCAAATAATCGTCGAAACGAATCCAGGACAGTTAAAAAATAAAAATAAAAAAAGACAGGGTCTTGCTAACTCCCCCGCCCCGGTCCTGGCCTTCTAGTGCCATTGTCTGGATCCTAGCCTCCCGAATAGGTGGAATCACAAGTGCGAGCCCTAATGCCTAGCATCCTTTGTATATTAAAAAAAAAAAAAGACTTCTATGTATTCCTCTGAGACTTAAATCGGTTCTGAACCTCACACCCAGACTGGAGTCAGCATAAAAATGCCGAGCCCTCCTGCAGGTCTCGTCGGCCTACAGACCCAGTGGATCCGTCCCGCAGGTAACTCGGTCCCCACCTGGGCCTGAGTGGTGAGAGGGAAGGGCCGTGGAGGGGGGCGGGGCCGGGGGCGGGGCCGGGCAGGTTCCCCCCCCCCCGTCCCCTCGCCCCCCCCCCGCCCCGCCCCGCCCCCGGGCCCGCGGTACCTGAGAGCGGCGGGCGGTCGGGCTCCTGGCCGCCGCGGGCGGGCGGCGCGGGGTTGAGCAGGTGCGCGAAGCTGGCGGCAAAGGGGTTGGCGGCGAGCGGCTCGGTGCGGTACATCTCCCAGAGCAGGTAGAGCGCCGTGAGCCGCTGCGCCGCGCTGGGCAGCAGGTCCGGCTGCTGCAGCAGCATCACCAGCACGGAGCCCAGGCGGAAGTGGTCGGCCTTGCTGAAGTAGTGGTGGAAGGCGGTGGACAGGCCCTCGAAGGTGCTGCCGCCGCCCGCCTCCTCCGAGATGATGCTCAGCAGGCTCGACAGCTCCTTCGGGCTCAGGCTCATCCTGCACGCCGGGCTTCCGCCGCCGGAGCCCCCCGGGCCGTTCCGGAACGCCGCCGCCGCTTCCCGGGACCCCCTCTGCTCCGCGGTGAGGATAAGCCGGCCCGACGTGGCGCTGGCCCCGCCACCGGGCATCCACTTGGCCTGCCGGCCCTGCTTCCCGGCCCGAGCGGCCCTGGCGCCCGCTCGCTCCGTCGCCGAGGCCGTAAAGCGCGCTGTGGTGCGACAGCGTCGCAAACAAAACACGCCGCGATAGGAGAGGGAAGGCGCGGGCCGAAAACCAGGCGGAGCCGGGGGATGATCCGGAGGTGCGGAGGAGGGCGGGGAGAGTGACCGGAAATGGGCGTGGAAGGGCGTGGCCTGGCTGTCTCGGCGGCGTCTCGGCCTTCATAGGAATTTACAGCCCGACCGGGCGCCAAGGGTGGAGTCCAGGCACAGCGGAGCAAGTCCTGCGGAGGCCTGGCTAGGACATTTTCCAAACGTTATTGTAAGTGCAAATAACTAAGCCCCACACATTTCTCAAAGCCAGATTAATTTCTAGTCTCAACGCTTGTTTATTCAGGAAAAAGGAGCTTTGCACCTGGTGAGTTGTGGGTTTTTGTTTTTTCAGTCGTGGAGCTTGAACTCTGGGCCTGGGCGCTGAGTTTTTCGGCTCCAGGCTACCACCCTACCCCTTGAGCCACAGCCCCACTTCCGGTTTCTAGTGATTAATTGGAGATAAGAGTCTCACGGACTTAGTGCCCAAGCTGAGTAGCTAGCATTGCAGGCCTGAGACAGGCTGCTGTCTGTTTTGATTTTTAGTTGAAAACATTTGTTAAGGGAAAAAATGCAGTGGGTGGGGCGGGGCCTTTCCCCCAGCCCACCTCGCCTAGGTGGTTCTGAGTGAGCCTTTCCCAGGCACTCTACGGCTGGAGCTGTGTTTCACTGGGCCGGAGTGAACATCTGGCTCTGATCCAGAGGTCCAGGCTGGGAGGTCTTCTGGAATTGAGTCTGGTGGCTGATCACTGAGGATGGGAGTCCTTTTGATGATCACTGCATTCTCCTTGAGCCTGTGCGGCTGTGGGGGACTCTTGAGGGTAACCTGACCCTGGGAGTCAGATTGGTTGGCATTCAGGCGCGCATGCAGCAGATACACATGGGACTTGTGTACATGATTTTATTAAGAATGTCAAAAGAGTGTTCCTAAGAATTAGTCAAAAACTGAGCATTGTGTTCAAGCTTGGAATCCTAGCATTGTGGTGGGGGAGGGTGAAGACAGGATTTCTGTTCCTAGCCAGCCAGAGTTTATATAGCGTGACTCCACCTCAAGAAAAGGAACATCCCGGCATGGTGGCTCACGCCTATAATCCTAGCTACTCAGGACACTAAGAGCTGAGGGTCAACATTCAAAGCCAGCCCAGGCACTAAAGAATGAGTGAAATTCTTATCTCCAATTAATCACTAGAAAATGGGAAGTGGCACTGTGGCTCAGGGGCAGTAGCCTTGAGCTGAAGAGCTCAGGGACAGCTCCAAGGCTCAGAGTTCAAGCCCCATAACCGCCCCCCCACACACACACAAAGGAACGAAAGAACATAGAGGAAGGGAGGGAGGCTGGGTGGGAATTCACAAAAATGTCCAGTACTTTCACTTCCACTGAAATGCTTATTTGTCCCACCCTAGTTTGCACACACCCTCCTGGTAATGGAGCTTGAACTCGGGGCATGGGCACTGTCTGTGAGCTCTTTTGCTCAAAGCTAGCAGTCTACCATTTTGAGCTACAACTCCACATCCCAGTAAATGTTTTTGTCATAAAGTGACCTATATATTGTTTGAGCCATTTTGCACTGTGGGACCTATTTGGGACAGCCGCTATTCTACAGTACTAATATTGATTCATATTAATTATCAATTATAAAATTGTTACTGTAAATACTAAAAACTGGTCTTTTGAAGATGATTAAATGTATTTGAATATTCCTTTTTTGAGGGGTTAAAAAAACTAGGGTCCTAGATAGGTTGATGGGTGTAAAAGACAGTCTCAAGGAGACTCACGAGTGTCTGAGGTTATTTTTAGGAAGTGGGGATTCTAAGTTTTCCAGTTGTAAAGATCACTGGTGGAGAATGGGACATATATCAATAAAGGGGTGGTTCCTTGGCTATCAGAGAGCTAATCATTGGTGCCCATAGGCTCCAGTATCCTCCAGGGCCTGTCTCACCTTCCCTTATGCAGAGCCACCCTGAGTATGGGACAGGGAGAAAACCCACTGAGGAAGAAACCTGATCCTCCCCAGTCAGCCCTCTGGAAGCTGGCCCAGTCTGAGACTGATGAAGCACCTACAGTACGTGTGGGGGTGGGCGGAGAGGGGGTTCATCTTCCTCCAGTAGAGTGGAGATGATTGATGACACTTTCCATTTCTCTTTTCTCTTAGAATGAACTAAAAGAACATGGGAGGGCCGGGCGTAGTGGCTCATATCTGTAATCCTACTCAGGAGACTGAGATCTGAGGATCACAGTTCAAAGCCAGCCCGGGCACTAAAGTCCGTGAGACTCTTATCTCCAGTTAATAACCAGAAAAGCAGAAGTGGCACAAGGGGTAGGGCAGTAGCCTTGAGCTATAACATCCAGGCTCAGAGTTCAAGTCTCATGACCACACCAACAAAAAAGTGGGAGACTGAGGAAACGGTACAGGCTTTCAACCAAAGGTGAAGGCAGGGAACTGACCAGTGGCCAGGATTTCCAGCAACTACTTGCCGGACAGTGAGAGCTGTCTGGAGTCTCAGCTTCCCTCACTGACCACCCCACATTGAACGTGGGCCATTGGAGCTCCCAGAGGGTTCAGAGATTTCCCATGGAGAGGCAGCTACCGTGCTCCTCCCCTTCATCAAATCCATCTCTGAAATGTTCAAGCATGTACTTCAAAGGCGTTCTGGAACAGCTTCAGCTCCGCACCCCGCCTCCCCTGCCCCAATTTTTAAACCAACACAAACAAGACCAGCACCAACAGAAATAAGGACAAAGTGGCCACCACACTCACACACACACACACACACACACACACACACACACACACACACCCTCAGGACTCAAGCCAGTGAATCCCAACCAAGACTTGAATCTATTACAAAGGGCCAGTGATATCTCTTCTAGTCTTAGGACACTGGACAATTGTGTCTGGTCTCTCAATGTCCTACACAAGAAGGTGCCCCACACAAACTTACCTCAGAAGTCTCCAAGGACAAAGCGACTTTCTATGATGTCAAAAACAATTTAGGAAGGCCGGGAGTTTGGCCTAGTGGTAGAGTGCTTGCCTAGCATGCACGAAGACCCGGGTTCAATTCCTCAGTACACATACATAGAAAAAGCCAGAAGTGATGCTGTGGCTCAAGTGGTAGAGTTCTAGCCTTGAGAAAACCCAAGGACAGTGCTCAGGACCTGAGCCCAAGCCCAGGACTGGCAAGCTTGGAAGCTTCTAGAACAGCAGGGAGGAGAGAAGTGGGGTTCCTGGGGCCCTGAAACATTTCAGATGGTACCTCCCCTGGTACTGAGGAATCCAACCAAAGTCTTCATGCATTCTAGGCAAGCACTCTACCACTAGGCCAAACTCCTGGTCCCCTGTCTTGTGCCAGAGTTTGGCCTTGATTTAAACAGGGAAAATTGGAGTCCTTAAAGATGGCTTTCTGACTATTGGGTCTCCTTTCCTTCTCCTATAAAATCACAGTCCCAGAGATTTTATGCCCCATTCTTATTTCTTCTTTCTTTTGTTCTTCTTACTTCTAATTATTTCTCCTTCTTCTCCTCCTCCTCCTCCTCCTTCTCCTCCTCCTTCTTCTTCTTTTTCTTTTTTTGGTGGGTCATGAAGCTTGAACTCGGCCTGGGTGCTGTCCCTGAGCTCTTCACCTCAAGGCTACCACCCTACCCTGAGCCAAGCCCCACTTACTGTTTTCTAGAAGTTAGTTGGAGATAAGACCTTCGGGTCCTTTTGTGTTTGGGTTGGCTTTGAACCTTGATCCTCAGGTCTCAGCCTCCTGAGTAGCTAGGATTACAGGTGTGAGCCACCACCTGGTTGATAGCACTTTTTTTTTAAAAAAAAAGTTATAATGTATTTAATGCTGAATAAGGAAATATAGTTGTAATTTATATTATGTTTAAAGTTTGCCAGTAATTTCTCCTATTTTTAATTAAGGAATCTCTTAACATTGATTTTTACATCATATTTCAAATGTCATGTTTAACAAACAAGTATTCAAGAAGGGAATCTATATGCAATCTCTGGCACTTAGATTTTAGAACATAATTAAAATTAAACTGAGGGTTTGTATGTCAGAGGTACACATTAACCTATGTAATGAAACATTATGTCTATAGAGTATATAGCCCATTATAAATTTTTATGTCTATATAGCTATGTTTATATCTCCACGACCATGTCCATAACCTTGGGTATCCAAAGCTTCCTTGGTCTTTCCAAGACTGTCTTAGGCTAAGGATTTATCACCACTAGATGGTGTCAGTCTCCAACCAAAGCCTTAGCCCAGCCCTTGGGATAAAATCATTATTTCTCTTTTTTTTTTTTTTTGTAATTTTGAAATTGAGTAAAAAGAGGATGTCAGCTGCAATTCATATGCAATTCATAGTCATATACCAATTTGCAATATGAACTCCAATATATACTCCAACTTCAATATTGTACCTCTCAGAGCTATTCTGATATGACAAATACAAATCTAAGGTATGATATTCTTTAAAAACTAGATTTTAAGCCAGGCACCGTGGCTCATGCCTGTAATCTCAGGAGGTTGAAATCTGAGGATCCCGATTCAAAGCCATCCCAGGCGCTAAAGAGGGTGAGACTCTTATTTCCAATTAACCACCAGAAAATGAAGTGGCACTGTGCCTCAAGGCGTAGGGCAGTAGCCTTGAGCTGAAGGGCTCAGGGACAACATCCAGGTCTTGGTAGGGTGGTAGCCTTGAGCTGAAGAGGTCAGGGACAGCACCCCAGAGTTCAAGTCTCAGGACCACCAAACACAACAACAACAATAGCAACAACAAATAGAGTTTAGAGCCAGGTGTCAGTGGCTCACTCCTGTAATCCTAGCTACTCAGGAAGCTGAAATCTGAGGAACTTGGTTCAAATCCAGCTCAGGCAAGAAAGTGTGAGATTCTTATCTCCTATTAACTACAAAAAAATCCTGGGAATAGTACTATGACTCAAAGAGGTAAGAACACTTAGCCTTGAGCACAAAAGCTTGGGGACACTACCTAGGCCCTCAGTTCAAGCCCCAGGACTGGCACGAATAAATAAATACATCCATAAATTCATAAATAAATAGATGTCCAGTGATTTCGAATCCTTATTTGTCAGTCCTGGGGCTTGAACTCAGAGCCTGGACATTGTCCTTGGGCTTTCTCAAGGCTATCTCTTTACCACTTGAGCCACAACACCATTTCCAGCTTTTTATGTGTATGTGATATGGAGAAATTGAACCCAGAGCTTCATGCATGCTACACAAGCACTCTACCACTAGGCTGTTTTCCTGGCCCCTCTAATCCTGACTTTAAAAATCATTTTAGGCATAAAAATTATAAATATCACTGTACCAATTATCAATATGCCTATATTTCTCAGGCTGAGAATCTAGAATATATTCATAATTTCCTTGGTGTGTTTCCTATCTCAAATTTCCTAGCCTGTCTTTTTTATTTGAAAAACATCTAGGTTTACATGTGTGTTCATATGTGTATAGGATCTATAACCAAGGGTTTTTGACCATAGACCCAACTCCAGGATTTCCAGTGAGTCAAGTCCAATAACTCTCCCCAGCTCACCAAATAAAAAGCAAGTTTTGCCTAGTGGTAGAATTCTTTCCTAGCATGCACGAAGATCCAGGTTCAATTCCTTGGTACTACATACATAGAAAAAAAGCCAGAAGTGGTGCTGTGGCTCAAGTGGTAGAGCTCTAGCCATGAATAGTCCTAAAGACAGTGCTCAGGCCCTGTGTTCAAGGTCCAGGACTGGCAAAAAAAAAAGTAGCAATGCTGGGAAAGGAGCTTCATCAGTCTCTATAGAATGGGCAAAATAAGCATGTCAGCCTATCTTGGAAAAACAGACATGAGCTTTATGTGTAAAAAGTGGAATATTAGCTACTAAAGTAGAAAGACAGCCAACCAACTGGGAAAAGATATTTGCCAACCAACTGGGAAAAGATATTTACCAATAAGACATCAGACAAATGCTTAATATCCAGTATCTACGGGGAACTCAAGAAACTAATCTCCCCCAAACCCAACAAACCAATCACTAAATGGGCAAGGGAACTAAAGAGAGACTTATCAAAAGAGGTTAAAATGGCAGAAAAGCATATGAGAAAATGCGCATCATCCATGGTCATAAAGGAAATGCAAATAACAACCCTAAGATACCACCTTACCCTAATAAGAATGGCCAAGATTTTGAACTCAGACAATGACAGATGTGGATAAAAGGAACCCTACTGCACTGCTGGTGGGATTGTAAGCAAGGTCAGCCACTCTGGAAAGCAGTGTGGAGGTTCCTTAAAGAACTGAAAATAGACCTTCCCTACAATCCTGCCATACCACTCTTGGGCATCTATCCTGATCATAACACAGAACATAATAAGGACACCTGCTTAATAGCCAGGCGATGGAAAGAATCCAGATGCCCTACTGCAGATGAATGGATACAAAAAATGTGATGTGATATATATATATATACACACATATATATGTATATATATGAATTCTACATAGACAACAGCCAAGATAAAATAATGCCATTCGCAGGGAAGTGGATGAATCTAGAGCAAATCATGTCGACTGAGACAAGTCAAGACCAAAGGAACAAAAGGCACATGGTATCCTTAATATGTGGCTATTAGATCCAAACAGTACAAGAGTGACAACTCAATATTTGCATACCCAATGCTATGGACATGGTATTGGAAATATAAACACAACTACATAGTCATAAAAATTTGTGACTCTATAGACATAATGTTTTAATACATCGATTAATATGTATCAATGACATACAAACCCTCAGCCTAATTTCAATTATGTTCAAAAATCTAAGTGCCAGTGATTGTATATAGATTCCCTTCTTGAATACTTGTTTGTTAAATGTCATTTGAAATATGATGTAAAAATCAATGTTAATAAATTCTTTAATTGAAAAAGTGGAATATTATAAACAACCACAAGTAAAATATAGCCTGGCAGATCACTGTCCCAGGGTCCAGGGTTCAGAAGTTACCATTGCTGTAACTGGAGAAAAGCAATTTGATCATGATGGCCGAATAAGAGGAAGACAGTGTGTACTCATTTTTGTTTTTGTTTTTTTTTTTAATGCTAAACAGTAAGTGAAAACAAAGTACTGACAAGAAAGTAGCGAGACTCTTTACCTGGAGAGAAGCTTCGAAGAGGAGACCAAAAAAACTCTCAAAGAGTGTTTTCTTTTTTTTTTTCTTTTGCCAGTCCTGGGGCTTGAACTCAGGGCCCGAGTACCATCTCTGAGCCTCTTAGTGCCCAAGGCTAGCACTCTACCACTTGGGCCACAGTGTCACTCCCAGATTTTTCTGGGTACTTTATTGGAGATAAAAGGCTCAAAGATATCTGAGAATATGGCTTAGTGGTAGAATGCTAGCTTTGAGTAAAAGAATCTTGGGGACAGTGCCCAAGCCCTGAGTTCAAGCCCTGGGACTGGCAAAAAAAAAAGTTTCAAGAACTTTCCTGCCTAGGCTATCTTTAAACCTGGATCCTCAGCCTGCTGTAAGCTTCCTCCTCCTGGCTCAGTAAATGGTTTTATAGTAAAAGGATTCCTCCCTTACCAGTTATACTTTTTTTTTTTTGGTGGGTCATGGGGCTTGAACTCAGTCTGGGCACTGTCCCTGAGCTCCTCAGCTCAGCCCCACTTCCCGTTTTCTAGAGGTTAATTGAAGATAAGAGTCTCAGGTCCTTTTGTGTCCAGGCTGGCTTTGAATGCTTTTGACAGAACGTTGATCCTCAGATCTCAGCCTCTTGAGTAGCTAGGATTACAGGCATGAGCCACTGTGCCCAGCTTTCAGTTATACTCTTGTTATAAAATGTTTATAAAAAAAAAAGATTAATCCTGGATGCCAGAGTGTTTGTAGGTGAGAGGCCCAGAGTTCAGAAGACAGATGGCTTTGATCAAGATACTTTGTATGTAAATGTCATGAAAAAAAAAAAAGTCGGGAGTAGTGATTCAAGCCTATAATCCTAGCTTCTCAGGAGGCTAAGATTTGAGGATCACAGATCAAACCCAGTCGAGGCACTAAAGTCCATGAGACTCTTATCTCCAATTAATCACCAGAAAAAATGGAAGTGGGGCAGGGGTAGGGCAGTAGCCTTGAGCTGCAGAGCTCAAGGACAGCACCCATGCCGATGGGTAGGGCAATAGCCTGGAGGTGAAGAGCTCAGGGACAGGGCCCAGGCTCAGAGTTCAAGCCCCATGACCCAGATAAAACAAAAAAAAAATCTCCCTTGAGTAACTAATACATGCTATTCTAAAAAAAAATCTTCAGACAGGGATGAGAGCTACACTGGGCACATACCCTGTTTGTTCGCTGCAGAATCTGCTGAGTGGTGCTCTGTATTGATTCTAATTTCCTATGGGAAATTGTGATTGGGCCCAGTGCAGGTGGCTCATACTCATAATCCTACTTACTCAGGAGGCTGGGATCTGAGGATCACAGTTCAAAGCCAGCCTAGGCAGGAAAGTCTCCAGGAGACTCTTATCTCTAATTAACCACTGAAACCCAAACCAGCAAAACAAAAAAAAACAGAAGTGGGGCTGTGACTCAAGTGGTGGAATACTAGCCTTGAACAAAAAAGCTTAGGGATATCACCTAGGCTCTAAGTTCAAGACCCTTAACTGACCTAAACCAAACCAAACCAACAACTTTGATTAAGGCTGAGATTTTACCTTACAAGTTAGCCTATCAGGTTTCATGGACCCTAGTGCACAGTCTCCTTCACCAAGAAAGATGATTACTATTCACCATCCATTATAGCAGCAACATTTGAGCCATTTCCCAGAGACTCAACACCCAGGGTGAAAATGGTAGGGATAGTTATAACTCAATTAGTTTCCATTACATGAGGAACCCACAGTTCTGGGCAATAAGAATGCCCTCCCAAACCTATAATTAGTACTTAAACTGCTTTAGATCCCACACATTACCTAAAGGCAAGAGAAAATGTTTGCATCCTTACCAGCATCTGTATTCTTTCCTCTGATCTATTCACCTTGCAGCCACCTGGATCCAGAAAGGACAGAAGAAAATTGCCCCTAAGGAAAGAACAAGACACTCCACAGCTCAGGACTCCATCCAGGCAACAATGACGTTTATCCCAACCAAACTTCTGCTCAAGTAATGTTATTGACAGTAATTCCTGAAGCTCTGCCAAAGCAAGGACTGAGGTAATGGCCAACCAGACCACAATGTAAGCTGGGCTGCTTAATACGTACCTCTCACTTCCTGCTCCAGTTCTTTTTCTGTTTAAACTCAAAGCTTATGCCTTGTCTCTGGCAGAAAAAAAAAATGGTGGGAACAAAAGATGGTGGAAGTCTGAGTGAGCTGAAATCATTACGTTGTTTCATCGGAAAGTAGGCTTTCTCTGCCTTTTACCCCTAACGCATGTCTGTAGTGTGATTAGTGGCCAGCCCTGACCTAAGGAAACCTAGCTTTTGGGGCGACCTAAATCTCTGGTTTCAAACTGGCTTTGTTTATATCTGCCCCACAGCAAGCAGCAGAGGGAGATCTTAGATCTAAGCCTCCTGAGTAGAAATCACAGGTGTGAGCCACCAGCACTGCGCAACAATAGCTATTTCTTTTCTCAATACACTGATTATAAGATGAATGGTATATTCAAGATTAATAAGCCATGTGTATAAATTTAATACATACATCAAAAAATATCGTCATATGTTTCAATTTCCCTCCTTTGTAAATAGTCCATAGTGCTTCATTAGATGTAGGTACATACATTTTGTTTTTGTATGCATCCACTAATGGCAACTTTACATTTTCAAAGGCCATCAAGTTAATCTATAATAGAAAATAGCCCTTCAAATCTATAAAGCTTTCTCTGCTTTACTCTTTTTTTCTAAGTCTTTTTTTGTTAAAAAAAAAAAAATACTGTTCCTGCCTGAGAAACTGATAACCTGATGAGCCAGTATCAAGGGGCCAAGAATAGCTCCACTCCAGACACTGGGACGAATTCTACCTAGGCCGAGCATCTTTGGCCAGCCTTATGCTATCAACGTTGAACAAAGGATCAGAATGAAGGTTAAAAGCCCATGTCTTGGACATATCTGTGTTAGTAGAAGAGAATGTTTCTACATTTCAAAGCACCTAGGATGTGGGTAACAGTAAGTGGCACCCGAGTCTATGCAAGTGACACATAAAAGGCCTACAGATCACCCCTAATATGTGCTACTTAAATTGTATTTAAGCAAGATCATTATGGACAAGATTCTCCCACATTATCTTCTAATTAAATAAAACGTTGCTGGAATAAGGACTGGCAATTGAGTACTTCCTGCTGAGAACTCACCAAATTCTAGTGACCCCGCCATGTGACTTTACTTTCCAGCGAAATCTCATCTTCTACCTCGAGGGCTCGGCTCCATATGGAAAGCAGTCCTCAACAAGAAGGCTGTGTCAAACAATTTCAGGTGTAAAAATGAACCAAAAATTTGGAAGGGAAGTCCAGTTGTTATCAAGCACCGCTTGGGAAACACAGCTCCTCTCTTTATTTCTACAACTCATGAAAAGTTGTGTCAAAGCATAAATCGAAGAGACTGTCACTTGTATTTCTAATACCCTATGCTCGAGAACAAAACTATCAGGCTGAAATGAACTGCAAGATATGAAACAAGAGACTTTTTTTTTGTTTTTGAAGTTCCTGAACTTTATTTTCAGAATACAAGCTATGTGGTTTGTAAAAATTAAGAAAATAATTTTTCTTTTTTTTAATCTTTTTTTATTGTAATTAGTAAAAGGGTTACATGATATTTGCCAGATAGAAGGTGCATTAATTCACATACATTGATACCCTTTCACATGTCTTGGTACCCATTTCCCTCCCCCCACCCCACACTCCCCAAGAAAATACTTTTTCTTAAAATAAAAAGGCACCATCTTTTACATTTTTCTGTAAGCCACCAAAGTATACTCTGCTCTACTGTATACCCAATTCACTTAAATTTCAAACTAATTCACTCAACTTCGACTTTTTAAAGGAGAGTAAAAAGAGATATACAGAGAAATACCCCAAAGTCTTAAGTTTAATTAAAAATATATTCATGTAGCTCCTTTTGAATCTTTCCCTATGTCATATCAAATCAAACTTAGTATAATTGTCATAATTTCAAATTCTCAAAATCACATACATAGACACATACGTAAATATCAACTTCAATTTTTAATTCAATGCCAAATTGTTGTTGAAGTTTCCATGGTATTATTACAATTTAGTGTTTTATACATTTTTTTCATTTACTCCTTTCTTGGGCAATGCTTAATCAACTTTTAGTATGATTATTAAAAGCATTAACTTGTGTGCTATGCTTCATTTTTCTGGTTTTTCTCTTTTTTATTGTAATGTATAGAGGGGTCACTGTTACATTCACCAGACAGAGGGTACATCACTTCTCACACATTGACTCCCCCTCTCATGCTTTTGTCCCCATTTTTCTCATCTTGTTTCTCCCCTTCCCTTTCCTATTTCAAATAAACAAAAAAAAGTATATACAATATACCAGGTAACAAAGTCAGGTACTGTAACACTATGAGATTAAACAAAGGGCAACAAAAGAGAAGAGAAATGACATAGTACATTAAGGACAACAATCACATGAAGCTCTTGTTTCCATATCCTGGAGATCCTTTCATTTAGCCTCATCCTATATGGCCTAATGTATCTAGGTTTTGAGCTATTGTAATCCTCTGCTAGGAAAGTCCTAGGTTTGTACTAATTATTATAAATGAGGGAAACTTATGTTCCTTTGGGTCTGGATTACTTCACTTAATATCAATTTTTCCAAGTCTTTCCATTTCCTTACAAATGGGGCCATGTCATTCTTTCTGATGGCAGCACAGAATTCCATTGTGTAGGTGCCATTTCTCTGTCAGTACAAGAGACTTTTTCCTCCTTTAAGTTTTTAGTTTTTGAAGATTCTGTCTTTTTCAACTTATCAATGACATATTCAGGTATACATCTTCATTAGGGTTGGAGGAAGGGTAGAGAACTCCAGGATAAAAGGTGAGACTGTCCAGCAGCAGAACCCACTAGACTCTGATGAAAGTGACCTATTCAACATTTGGATGAGGACAGCATGGGGAGGACCTTGGAGAGAGTGATGGAACAGAGGACAGGGTAAGAAGAACATGTTCTCATTACCTGACTCATAGAATTGTAATCCCTTTGTACTTCACCTCTATAACAATAATGAAGTCAATTACAAGAAAAAAAAGAATACCAGGCTGGATTTCCTAGATGCTTGTGTTATTTAAGTTTTTACCCCTCATATCTTTAACTCTCATTTCCTCTATGAGGAGCCAAAATAATTTGGGTCTTCATTGGATTTCTCCCTACTTTAACAGTTATACAAAAATTAATCCATGCCAAAGCATCAAAAACAAAGTTCTCTTCCTTAAGTTTTCTATGTGATTCTATGTGAAGATACCAGCAACAGGCAAACAAGAGAGCTAATAGTCAACTAATAGCCTAATAACTAATATAGTTAGCTAATAGTCTAGATGATCTATCTGAATTAGTAAACCTATTGTATAAATTTACCAAGTTAAAGCTGACAAGAAATGCAGGTTCATAATTTAAGTCCATCCTGAAGGGACAGGTCCACAAGATTCCATCTTCAAAATGCCCATCAAAAAGGCAGGAAATTGGGCCGGGAGTTTGACCTAGAGGTAGAGAGCTTGCCTAGCATGCACAAAGACCCGGGTTGAATTCTTGGTACCACATGCATAGAAAAAAGCTGGAAGTGGAGCTGAGGCTCAAGTGGTAGAGCTCTAGCCTTGAGAAAGTCCAAGGATAGTGCTCAGGCCCTGAGCTCAAGCCCAGGACTGGCAAAAAAAAAAAAGGCAGGAAAGGAGCTGAGAATTTGGTCTAGTGCTAACTGCTTGCCTAGCATGCACAAAGGCCCGGTTCAATTCCTTAGTATCACATACATAGAAAAAAAAAACACCAGAAGTGGTGCTGTGGCTCAAGTGGTAGAGCACTAGTCTAGAGAAAATCCAAAGACAGTGCTCAGGCCCTGAGCCCAAGCCCAGGACAGGCAAAGATGTGACTCAAGAAAATACTAACCTTGTAAGTCTAAGAATTTTAATTCTAGTCCTACTTTAAACACCTTCCCCCCAAAACAGAACAGTTATTGGTCCTCCTCCTCATATCTCAGTTCTACTCTGCAGCCTATGAAGAAACTGACATCTGCAGAATAAAAACTACTACTAGTTCATCCAAGTTAATACCTGGTATCCTCAAATAAATTTGAAAGAACACAATGCATCTTTTCTTGTGTGAGCGATAAAGAGACTAAAGGATTTGCACAGACATCTAGGCAATGGGCAGTAGCCTAACTGACCGGGTATCTGACTGGAAGCAAAACTGTGAGATCTAAAATGAAGATTTGGGTATGGGAATTGTGGAAGTAGTAACAAAAGTATGAAGTTGTTACATTAATCCTCAGTAGAAAGACATCATTGCAGGTAAGAGTGAGTAACTTTTCCCTTCATCTGAGATTGCAGGGTACTGCCACACTACACTCTGATGCTTACCTTCTAGAGTTAGCAGGATAGGAAGAACATGTACCCAGCAATAAGGCATGAAGAGTTCCTGTGCCTACATACATTCAGTTTTTTTTCCAGCACAGGTATTGCCTCCAATTCGTCTTTTGCATTTTCAACTCCAAAGAACCTGAATGGACAGAATTGTTCCCTTTCCATTCTGTGAGTGCTGCCCTTAGATGCATGCCACATACCTGCATTCAGCACTCCTCATTATAGCGAGACAAATATCCTAGGAGACATTTCTTCATACCTTGAACAAGTCAGGAAACTGGCCACAATATCCCAAATCTACACACAACTCTGATACACATTCAAGTTTTTGTCAGAGCTCCTCAAACCCTGTCTTAGTAGGATAACAATTTGTACCTTTTAACTTCTTCCAGGGTTTCAGTAAGTTTTCCCACAGTCTCCCAAGTACCTTGCCCCTCTAACATCTACTCGGTTTCATTAGTTCTAACCCAGCCACCCCACATTACCTCAAATGAAATTAAAAAATCATAAAGAAGGTCTTTGCTTCAAAGAATTACTAGGCTTTGCTCTGCTGAAAAAAAAAACTTTTGGAAAATGATTGCAACATGGACAAGGCAGCTATGGACCTTCTTCAGTAATCAATGTAACACTCAAATGCAGCTTTTCATCAAGTGCAAGACCCTCTGATTCAGATGAATCTCACAGATAAGAGAATTGGTTCTCTGATTATAGATTAAAGGCTATTCCAGGGATAGCCATGTCAGCGTGTGAGGGAAATTATTTAATAGAGCTTACATGACTAGAGCCACTTGCACAGTCAGTAGAACTTGCCCAGTCCAGGTTTGCCTAGGCACACCTTTGCATGAATTATCTGAACTAGTGATACTCCTCTTTATGGCAGAAGAGCATTGCTGTGAATGGTCAGCAGGTCATCAGAAACCCCCGGCCTAGATTATACTCAGCACTAACACAGAGCCTCACACAGAGGAACATGAGCAATATGGAGATGGTGTTCCATTTGGAAAGGAACAAATCAGCTTAAAATCCAGGTTAGTACTTGAGGTACTATTCACCATCGTTTCCCATATGGTTCTGAGGAAATTCAGGACTAGATCCTGGGACACAGGTAAGAGGCTAGAGGTAACTATGCTGAATAAAAAAACAAGCATGAACATATTGCCCCCCCTGAATTAGACTACATAATTTTAGCCATGAGGTGGCGGAACAGCTGAGTGAGGGATTCAGACAAAAACTCACGAAAACAGCCTTCTGGAAGATCTAGTCTCCATTACATATGCCCTTGCCATCAACTGTGGTGCAAGCAGACCCTATTAAAAATGGTTTGCTCTGGGGGCCGGGAGTTTGGCCTAGTGGTTAAGTGTTTGCCTAGCATGCATGAAGACCCAGGTTCGATTCCTCGGTACCACATACATAGAAAAAAGCCGGAAGTGGTGCTGAGGCTCAAGTGGTAGAGCTCTAGCCTTGAGAAAGTCCAAGGACAGTGCTCAAGCCCTGAGCTCAAGCCCAGGACTGGCAAAAAAGAGAAAAATGGTTTGCTCTATTTTTTTTTTTAAAGAAGGAAGGGAACTTTATTCGACTATTTAGAGATGACAGGATTATAATACGTAAAAATTGAATGAAATGTGTAAGAAATATGCAACTATGTGAGTTTGGAAAGATGGAAAGATACAGGGTGAGCATAGACAATGCGTTGTTATGTATCATCAAGAAGGAATTACAGAATTAAACAAAAATATGTCTACAGTATAACCTGAAAATAAACTACATCATTTGGTTTTATTGTTTGCAATATTATTTAATATTCTTAAGATATTTGAGTTAATGGCTAAAGTACTTCTTTAAAGGTGCTAACACATATCTGAGTCGTGATTGAAATAAAGGAGAGGATCATATACTGCAATGTTAAATTTTTTAGGTCCCATATCAAATTTGTCACAAATTTTTGCAATTAAGTTTTTCTAAATGTGCATATGTAAATCAGTTTGTAAAGGCTGACAACTATTACTTCCATTTCAATTTGTTGCTTATCATGGTGTAGATACTCCAGAACCAATTCCGAGTTTCCTTTGACTCCATAAGTCTTTAAATTTAGTAAGAACACTGTCTTCCCCGAGATAATTAAATTCCACCTAAATTTATGAAGATACAATTTTTTATCTTCAATGTTATACTTTTTTGGTATTTTTCCATATATTTTTATTGTAATTAATAGAAAGGTTACATTGTATTCATCAGATAGAAGGTGCATTACTTCACAAGCATTGATACCCTTTCTCATGTCTTGGTCCACATTTCCCTCCCCCCACTCCCACCCCTCATCTTGTTTTCCTCCCTTCCCTATCCGACTTCAAAGAACCAAATATGCATATATACAATATATCAGATAACCAGGTGAAATACTGTAACAATATGAGATAACCAAGGACAGCAAAAGAGATGAGAAATAACAGTACATTAAGGACAACAATCACTCATTATATGGCTTTTGTTTCTATATCCTGGAGGTCCTTTCATTTAGCATCATACTATATGGCCTTATGTATCTAGATTTTGTTCTATTGTGAATCTCTGCTAGGAGAGATCAAGGTTTCTACTGATTATGACAAATGAGGGAAACCATTGAGCCTATGTTCCTTTGAGTCTGGCTTACTTCACTTAATATGGTTGTTTCTAAGTCTTTCCATTTCCTCACAAATGGGGCGATGTTGTTCTTTCTGACAGCAGCATAGAATTCCATTGTTTATAAATACCACATCTTGTTGACCCACTCATCAACTGAGGGGCATCTGGGTTGGTTCCATATCTTTGCTATGGTAAATAGTGGTGCAATGAACATTGTTGTGATAGTGGACTTAGTATGTCCTTGTTTCTGGACAATTGGGTAAATGCCAAGTAGTGGAATTGCTGGGTCATAGGGGAGCTCTATGTTTAGTCTTTTGAGGAACTGCCATACTACTTTCCATAGTGGTTGAACGAGTTTGCACTCCCACCAACAGTGTAGTAGTGATCCCTCCTAGCCACATAGCCTCCAGCATCTGTTGTTATTAGTATTCTTGATCCTGGCCATTCTAACTGGAGTGAGGTAGAATCTTAGAGTTGTTTTGATTTGCATTTCTTTTATGGCCAGAGATGTTGAGCATTTCTCCATGTGTCTATAGGCCAATCTTATTTCTCCTTCAGAGAAGACTCTCTTTAAGTCTTTGGACCATCTTTTAATGGGATGGTTGTTTCTATGGAGATTCAATTTTTTGAGCTGTTGGAATTGAACCCAGGACGTTGCACTTGCTGGGCAAGCGCTTTGCTACTGAGCTACATTCCAGCCCAATGCACCATGCAAAAGACAGGGGTAGCAATTGTAATCTCTGACAAAATTAATTTCTCAGTAAAATCAGTACATAAAGATAAAGATGGCCACTACATTTTAGTAGGGGGGGTCAATTCATAACCAGAACATTACAGTTATGAACATTTACTCCCCAAACATGGAACTACCTAAGTACATCCAGGCAAACTCAGAGTTACAGGATAAGATAGACTCAAATGCAGTCATAGTGGGAGACTTCAATACACCACTCTCACCAAGGGACAGATCAGCTAAGCAAAAGACAAGCAAAGACACCTTTTAGTTAAATGACACCATAGCCCAGCTGGGCTTAACGGATGTCCAGTCTTCCACTCAACAGCAAAACACTATACATTTTTCTCAGCAGCACAAGGAACATACTTTAAAATAGATAATATAACAGTTCACACAGAAAATTTAAGCAGATACAAGCATTCTCTCTGATCACAATGGAATCAGACTAATTCTAAACAACATAGTAAAGGGTAAAAAAACATTCAAACATTTGCAAGCTGAACAACACACTTCTGAAAAATTCCTGGGTTACATAACAAATCAAAGAAGAAATTCAAAACTTTCTTGAATGTAATGACAATCAAGATACACCACAAAGGAACTTGTGGGACACAGCAAAAGCAATCTTCAGGGGCAAATTTATCATACTAGGAGCCCATATAAAAAGGACAGAAGAAGCTCATGTAAACAACCTAAAGAAGAAATTGAAGCACCTAGAGGAACAAGAAAAGGTTATTTCTAAAACTCCTAGAAGGAAATAACAAAAATAAAATTGGAAATATCAGAGATTGAAATAAAATCCACTATACATAAACTTGATATATTATCAAAAAGCTGGTTGTTTGAAAGAGTCAACCAAATTGACAGACCCCCCCTCTCAGTGTCAGGGGGCAGGAAAAGTGGTGAGTCCATGTGGGTGCCGGCCCTGCGCAGCGCAGCACGGGCTCACCATGGTGGAGGTGCAGAAGCTCTAGGTGCAGAACACGGTGGACTCCATGGTAAAGAGTGTGGAGAGAGAGAACAATGCAGGGCCTTATGTTCCGGTGCAGCACGACCTGCTGTGAAGATAACCAGGTGTCCATGCAACAGGTACATCAGTTCATCGAGCCCTGCCATGCACCGCTGGCTCAAGCACAGGCCTTGGTGACCAGTGAGTAGGAATTGCCTGGCCCGATGCACTATGCATTGGAATGACAAAGCCAAAGATTCAATAGATGCAGGGAGTAAGGAGCTTCAGGTGAAAGGGCAGCTGGACAGTTATGTGACCAAGTGTGTGGATGACCACATGTACCTCATCCCAAATTGTCTCTCTC
Source organism: Megascapheus bottae (assembly GCF_031878675.1). Lineage (NCBI taxonomy): Eukaryota > Metazoa > Chordata > Mammalia > Rodentia > Geomyidae > Megascapheus > Megascapheus bottae. The sequence goes on from NC_143515.1 coordinate 6,684,671, forward strand.
CCTCTCTCCCTCTCTCTCCCTCTCTCTCCCTCTCTCTCCCTCTCTCTCCCTCTCCCTCTCCCTCTCCCTCTCCCTCTCTTTCCCTCTCTCTCTCTCTCTCTGTCTGTCTGTCTCTCTCCCCCAACTTATTACTTGAAATTATAAGAGCCTATTTGCTGTGCCAATGCTGTGAAATATATATATATATATATGATATATATATATATATATATTCCCCCCCTGGTGGTATGATTTTAAAATGACCTCTATCTAGATGATGGATATTTAACTTTCTCAACATGCTTCTTGTTACATGTGAAATAAATTTGTTACAATATCCGAAAAAGAAATTGACAGACCCCTGGCAAATGTAAGCAAAAAAAGTAGAGGAAACTCAAACAAGATTAGAGATCCTACAGGAATAATGATGACTGACATTCAAGAAATTCAGTACATTATGAATAAGTACTTCCAGGACCTATATTCAAATAAACAGGAAAATTTAGTAGAAATGGATGATTTCTTAAATAAATATAAGCTACCCACATTGAATCAAGAAGAGAGAAGCCAACTGAACAAACCAATTTCATACAATGAGATAATGGAAGCAATCAGCAACATGCCAACCAAAAAGAGCCCAGGTCCAGACAGTTTCACTGTGGATTAATTCTACAAGACTTTTTAAATGAATTAATACCTATACTCTTGAAACTCTTTGATAAATAGAAGTAGAAAGACCCATACCAACCTCCTTTTATGAAGCTAATGTCATACACATCCCCAAATCATGGAAAGACCCAACCAAAAAAGAGAACTACACACCTCTCTCTCTAATGAACACAGACAGAAAGTTCCTCAATAAGATACTAGCCAACAGAATCCAGAAACAAATTTTAAAAATTATACATTATAATCAAGTAAGCTTCATCCCACAGATGCAAGGCTGGTTTAACATTCACAAATCCATTAATGTAATACATCATATTAATAGAGCTAAAGTTAAGAATCACAATTTCTCTGGATGCTGAGATGGAATTTGACAAAAATACAGCATCCATTCATATTAAAAGCTCTCGAAAAAATAGGAATAGGAGGTACATTCCTTAAAATCATTAAAGTCCTATATGACAAACCTCTCCACTTCTCTTCAGTATAGTGCTGGAACCCTTAGCCAGAGCAATAAGCAAGAGAAGAACATCAAAGGGATTCACATAGGGAAAGAATAAATTAAACTACCTCTATTCGATATACACACATGGAAGGAAAAGGAAGCAATGACAAATCTTTAAGGTATAGTCACTTGAATTTCAGAGGATGGCAGTAAATGAGGCTCTATTTCTAGTACTCAAATCACTATTAAACTCCTAGTGAAAAGGTTAAAGCATTTCTCAAAATTTTAGTCCTTTAGCCACAGGAGACGCTAACGTAAAAGTGATTGACTTCATTCAGTTACGTCGTTCATTTATGTCCTTCCTTTATTCAAAGCATAATCAAATGGACAAGCACATAAAAGGCCAAAACATTCTCTCCAGCTCTCAAACTATATTAGTGGATTCCAGAAGCTGTCCTATAGCAGCATTTACATATAGTTGAATATAAGAATAAAAGAAATTGAATCTTTGGAGAATTAAGACAATAAAATGTGGCAAATTATCAATGACAGTGTATTTACATGTAATTTATTAACCAAAATAGCCACATACAGGAAATTCAGATTTAGTATCCATTTGTCTTTAATACAGACATAGGATAAAAATAGCTTGCCTCAAAATGAAGATTAGTTTTAAATAGCACTTCTTGTCCTATTTTGAATAAGTTAGATTTATCTCATGCTCTTCTGATAGAATTCAAGTCTCTTCCACTCTGAGCAACATGCCTCTATAAGAATTTTTGACCTTGAGAAAGCCAAAGGACAGTACCCAGACCCTGATTTAAAGCCCCAACACTTGCAAAAAAAATTTTAAACCAGCCTCTAATGAGTTAAGACAAAATTAGTTGAGCGTGGCTTGGTGATAGAGTGCTTGGCTAGCATGTGTGAAGCCCTGGGTTCAATTCCTCACTACCATATACACAGAAAAAAAAAAAACAGAAGTGGTGCTAGGGCTCACATGGTAGATTGCTAACCTTGATAAAGCACAGGGATAGTGCTCAGGCCTTGAGCTCAAGCCCTAGTACTGGCAAAAAAAAATAGTTGAATTATCAAATATTAGCAGTATTGCTGACAGTCCAACCTGAATTCAGTAAGCTCATGTGTCCCATTAAAAACCTAGGTAGATTAGCACTGTTGGCTCACACCTGTAATCTTAGCTATTCAGGAGGCTGAGATCTGAGGATTGCTAACATTTAAAGCAATCCAAAGGGAACGCTTATAAGACTCTTACCTCCAATTAACCAACAGAAAACTGGAAGCAGAGCTGTGGCTCAAAGTGATAAAGGACTAGCCTTGAGCCTCAGGGACAGTACCAAAGCCATGAGTTCAAGCCCTATGACTGACAAAAATAAAAATCTAATGTCTTACTTGTTAATGTTACCATAGATTATGCTTCATTTCTGTTTAAGTTATTGTACAGTGTAACTATGGTGGTACTTTCTCTTGTATTGCATCTCTGCATTTTTCTAATAATTTGTCATTTTTCAAAATGTTAGTCTACCAAATGTCAGGACCTACCTGGTTCTTTAGCAAATTTGTACAGTACTAGTGTTAGTATCACTCAAGCCTTATACTCATTTGTTAAACAGGGGTTCTTAACTACCTGAAAAGTCATATACATCCTTTCATTCCAGCATTAGTAGTAGCCCAGAGCCCCCTTTCTTTTCTTTTCTTTTCTTTTTTGCCAGTCCTGGGCTTAAGCTCAGGGCCAGAGGACTGTCCTTGGATTTTTCTCAAGGCAAGAACTCTACCACTTGAGCCTCAGCATCACTTCTAGCTTTTTCTAAGTATGTGGTACCAAGGAATCGAACCCGGGTCTTCGTGCATGCTAGGCATGCACTCTACCACTAGGCCAAACTCCAGGCCTCCTGAGCCCCTTTTCTAAGAACAGGCTTGTATTAGAGAAAGGCTTTTCTCTCAAGCATTACCAGTCTACACTCTCAGCAAAGAAGAAATTCATCTTAGATGGAAGGGACGACTACAAGGATAATTTTGCCAAGTATCAAGTGCCAGTTCTGAAAGACTTCCTAAAGGGGAGATGAGAGGATGCCGAATGACACAAACGGCTAAGGTGGAGATCATGGAGATGAACTAATGGGGTCTACACTCATGACCTCACATTTGGAGAACCTGCTCCTCTTCAGGAATTAGGAAGTCTATAAACGGGTACTCATCCATTAGAGTTTTAAATTCATCTCCCAAAAAGAGGCACTTGGTAACCACAGTGGGAAAATCAACTGAAACATATTTTGTTACTGAATAAGTTCACTGTAGATGCTTTCTCAGTGGCAGAGATGGAGGTGGGAATACGCACACCCAAGACAGAGTCAAGAGATTAAGACCCTTGTTCAGTTTTATACAGTTTTAGAGCAGAAGAGAACCACAGCTGTCTACTGAGCTAATTAGAAAGGTAGTTGTTTAAGTCCTCCACTTTAGCTATAGACTTTTCCTGAAGTGGCATCAAGAGTGTCTCACATGACAGAATGCATCACTCAGAAGCACCAGAGGAATGTACTTAGAAACCAACAGGAAAGAGCTAGTAGCAGGAAACACACAATCACAAAAAGTACACAATACTTGGTGATATTATAGCTATGTTACTGGCTTGTTTTATGATTCATTATTTTTTATAATATTTTATAATATAATTGTTCTCATTAAAATGTTCACTGTAAAGCATGCATTTTCCCCCCAGAGGAAACTTCTTTTTTCATATATTTTTATTGTAATTAATAGAAGGGTTACATTACATTCACCAGATAGAAGGTGCATTACTTCACATACATTGATACCCTTTCTCATGTCTTGGTTCCCATTTCCCTCCCCCACTCCCACCCATCTTGGTTTTCCCCCCTTCCCTATTCAATTTCAAATAACCAAATACAAATATATCCAATATATCAGATAACAAAGTGAGATACTGTAACAATATGAGATAACCAAGGGACAGCAAAAGAGATGAGAGATAACATAGTACATTAAGGACAACAATCACTCATTATATGGCTTTTGTTTTTATATCAAAGAGGTCCTTTCATTTAGCGTCATACTGTATTGTCTTATGTATCTAGGTTTTGCTCTATTGTGAATCTCTGCTAGGAGAGCCCAAGGTTTCTACTGATTATGACAAATGAGGGAAACCATTGAGCCTATGTTCCTTTGAGTCTGGCTTACTTCACTTAATATGGTTGTTTCTAAGTCTTTCCATTTCCCCACAAATGGGGCGATGTCGTTCTTTCTGACAGCAGCATAGAATTCCATTGTGTATAAATACCACATCTTGTTGATCCACTCATCAATTGAGGGACACCCAGAGGAAATTTCTGAAGGAATTGTTACCACGACAGATTATGTGTCCATATGGGTTAAAACACTACATATGAATCATATGATAATTTCTCTGGATGCTGAGAAGGCATTTAACAAAATATAGCATCCATGAATGTTGAAAGCCCTACAGAAAATAGGAATAGGAGGAACATTCTTTAAAATAATTAAAGCCATATGTGACAAACCTACAACCAGTATCATACTAAATGGAGAAAGACTAGAACCATTTACCTTAAAATTGGTAACTAAACAGGAAAAATTATAAATGACTAAAGAAAGAAATCAAAGAGGATACAAGGAATGGAAAAACATCATGCCCATGGATAGGGAGAAATAACATAGTGAAAAATGGCCATACTGTCAAAATTGATATCCAATTTCAATGAAAACCCCATCAAGATCCCAAGGACATTCTATACTGAAACAGAAGGTAAAATCCAAAGGTTCATGTGGAACAACAAAAGACCTGGAGTAGCCAAAGTTATTCCAGGCAAAAAGAACGATGCATGTGGTATTACAATACCAGGCTTCAAACTGTACTACAGAGCCATAATAATAAAAACAGTATGGTAATGGCACAAAAATAGACCAGAAGATCAGTGGAACAGAAGATCCAGAACTAAAACCACATACCTATAATCAACAAAAGAGCCAGAGATATACAGTGCAATCAACACAGTCTCTTCAATCATTGGCGATGGGAAAACTGGACAGCCACATGCTGAAAACTAAGAATTGATCACAGCCTATCACCATGCACAAGCATTAACTTAAAATGGATCAAAGACCTCAACATCAGACCTGAAACCCTGAAACTGCTACATGATAGAATAGGAGAGACACTGGAACTCACCGGCACAGGCAAAAACTTCCTGAACAGAATCCCAGGGTTACAACAGATTGGAGAGACTCGATAAATGGGACTGCCTAAAAATAAAAAGTTTCTGCACAAATGCTTAGCTACTAAAGTATACAGTCAACCAATTGGGAAAAGATATTTACCAATAATACATAGGACAAATGCTTAATAACCAATATCTACAGGGAACGCAAGAAAATAATCCCCCACACCGAACCCAACAAACCAATCACTAACTGGGAAACTAAAGAGAGACTTATTAAAAGAGGAGGTTAAAATGGCAGAAAAACATGAGAAAATGCTCATCATCCATGATCATAAAGTAAATGCAAATATAAGCAACCTTAAGATACCACCTTAACCCAACTACAATGCCCAGTATTCTGATCTCAGAATTCTGAACTCAGACAATGGCAAATGCTGGTGGGGCTGTGGAGAAAGAGGAATCCTACTGCACTGCTGGTGGGAATGTAAACTAGTAGAGCCACTCTGGAAGGCAGTTTGGAGATTTCTCAAAAAACTAAAAATAGACCTTCCCTATGATTGTGCCATATCATGATGTGTGCATCTCTCCTGAGCATCATAACCCAGGATATGATAAGGACACCTGCTCAGCTATGTTCATCTCTGCACTATTCACAATAGCCAGGCAATGGAAACAATCCATATACCCTACTGCAGATGAATGGATACAGAAAATGTAGTACTTACTTATATACAATGGAATTTTACATAGCCAACAGACAAGATAAACTAATGACATTTGCTGGGTAGTGGATGAAACTACAGCGAATCACGTTGAGTGAGATAAGTCAAGACCAAAAGAACATAAGGTACACAGTCTCCTTAATAGGTAGATATTAGATCCAAACAGTACAAGAGTGATGACTCAATATTTGGGTACCCAAAGTTATGGACATGGTCTTGGAGATATAAAAATAACTACATTGACATAAAAATCTGTGATGGTCTATATACTCTATAGACATAATGTTATATAGACTGATATGTATCTATGACATATAAACCCTCAGCTTAATTCTAATTATGTGCTAAAATGTATGTGCCAGTGATTACGTATAGAGATACCATTCTAGAATATGTGTTTGTTTAACATGATATTTGAAATATGATGTAAAATCCAGTGTTAATAAAATCTTTCAATAAAATTATTGGCCTTAATTGTGCCTCATCAGATATGATGAGGTCTCAGTTATTGAGTAGGTTGTCCCCAAGATACAATTAGTAGCTTGTGTGGCTGGAAGGTTAGGGTTAGGGTCAGGGCTTGGTTTAGGTTTAAGTTAGGGTTACGTTAGGATTAGCATTAGGGTTAGAGTTCATGTTAGGGTTAGGTTTCTGGTTTGGGTTAGGTTTTGGTTTAGGCTTAGAGTTAAGATTTGGGTTAGGGTTAGGGTTAGGGTTAGTGTTAGGATGAGGGTTCTGGTTTGTTTTGGCGTTCGGGTTTGGGTAAGGTTTAGGGTTGGGTTAGGGTTAGTTTATTGTTAGGGTTAGGGTTCAAGTTAAGGTTAGGGTTCAGAATTGGATGAGGTTTAGGGTTATGTTGAGGGTTATGCTTAGGTTTAATTTAGGGGTATGGTTAGATTTAGGGTTCAGTTTAGGGCTAGGGTTAGGTTTCAGTTTAAGGTTATAGTTAGTGTTATGGCTGGAGTTCAGGTTAGGGTTATGTTTCTGATTTGGTTTAGGTTAATGTTAGGGTTACGGTTATGGTTTGGGGTTCGAGTTAGGGTTCGGGTTAGGCTTAGGCTGAGAGTTAGCATTAGGTTTAGGTTTAGAGTTTGGGTTTTTGTTCGGGTTCTGGTAAGAGTTCGGGTTTGGGGTCGAGTTATTGTTAGGGTTAGTGTTAGGGTCCTGGTTTGGGTTTGCTTTGGTGTTAGGATTAGTGTTAGGGTTAGGGTTCAGTTTAGGGTTAGGGTCAGGGTTTGAGTTAGTTTTAGTTTTGGTGTTAGGGTTAGAGTTAGGTTTAGGGTTTGGTTTGGGTTCAGGGTTAGGATTTAGTTTAGGGTTAGGGTCAGGGTTTGAGTTAGGTTTAGTTTGGGGGTTAGGGTTAGGGTACAAGTTAGGTTTAGGGTTAGGGTTAGGATTGGGGGAAGCCATAAGGTTAGGGTTAAGGTTAGGTCTAATTCTCTGGTTAGTGGTAGTGTTCAGTTACGTGTTAGTATTAGTATTTGGCTTCAGGTTAGGGTTCCAGTGTCGGTTAAGTTTTAGTGTTCAGGTGATGGTTACAGTTTGGGTTAGGATGAAGGTTAGGGTAAGGTTATGGGTTACAGTTAGGTTTGGTTTATGGTTAGGGTTATGGTTAAGATTAGGGTTCGGGATAAGGTTAAGTTTCAGTTTCAGTTTAGGCTTAGGGTTAGGACTAGTGTTAGGGTGAGGGTTTTGGTTTGAGTTATGGTTTGGGTTTAGGGTTAGCGTTAGGGTGAGGGTTTTGGTTCGAGTTATGGTTCAGGTTAGGATTAGGGTTAGGGTTCTGGTTCATGTTCAGGTTCAGGTTCAGTTTAGGGTTAGGTTTAAGATTCTGGTTCAGGTTAGGCTTGGTGTTATGGTTAGTGTAGGGTTCAGGTTGGGGTTAGGGTTAAGTTTTGGGTTAGGTTTATGTTAGGGTTATGTTTAGGGTTAGGGTTAGGGTTGGGATTCTGTATCAGGTTAGGTTTTGGGTTTGGGTTAGGTTTTGGTTTAGGCTTAAGGTTACAATTTGGGTTTGGGTTAATGTTAGTGTTAGGCTGAAGGTTCTGCTTTGTTTTAGGGTTCAGGTTTGGGTTAGGGTTAGGGTCGGGTTAGGTTTAGGTTAGAGTTAGGGTTCGGGTTTGGGTTAGGATTTGGGTTAGGGTTAGGATTAGAATTAGGGTTAGATTTCAGGTTTGTGTTCAATTTATGGTTAAGGATTGTGTTATGTTTAGGTTTAGGTTTCTGGTTCAGGATTGGATTGGTGTTAGGTTTAGTGTTAGGTTTAGGGTTCAGGTTAGGGTTAGTTTTGGGATTATGGTTAGAGTTGGGTTTAGGGTTAGGGTTTGAGTTAGGCTTAGGGTTATGTTTCTGTTCAGGGTTAGGATTGTGGTTAGGGTTAAGGTTAGTATTAGGATTAGGGTTTGGGTTCAGTTTAGGTTTTGGTTTAGTGTTAGGGTTAGGGTTTGGTTTCGGGTTCGGGTTAGGGTTATGCTTTGGTTCAGGGTTAGGAATATGGTTAGGATTCGAGTTAGGGTTAGGGTTAGGGTTCAGGTGATGGTTTCCGTTCAGGCTAGGATGAGGATTAGGGTTAGGGTTAGGATTAGGGTTATGTTTTGGTTCAGAGTTAGGAATATGGTTAGGGTTAGTGTTAGGGTTCGGGTTCAGGTTTGGGTTAGGGTTTGATTTAGGTTAGGGTTAGGGTTCAGGTGATGGTTTCCAATCAGGTTTGGATGAGGATTAGGGTAAGGTTATGGTTAGGGTTTGGGTTAGGGATAGAGTTAGGGTTCGATTTCAGTTTCGGTTTAGAGTTAAGGTTAGGCTTAGTTTAGGGTAGGGTTAGGGTTTGGTTTAGGGTTAGGGTTAGGTTTCTGTTTAGGGTGAGGTTTAGGGTTACTGTTAGGGTTTGAGTTCTGGTTAGGGTTCAGTTTAGTGTTAAGGTCAGGGTATGGGTTAGGTTTCAGTTAGGGTTGGGGTTAGGGTAATGGTTAGGGTTAGTGTTAGGGTTCCGGCTTGAGTGAGGGTTACTGTTTGGGTGAGTTTTAGGGTTAGGTTTAGGGTTTGGGTTCGGGTTAGTGTTACGCTTAGGGTTAGATTTCAGATTTGGGTTCGGGTTAGGTCTAGGTTTAGGGTTCTGGATCCAGGTAGGGTTGGTGTTGGGTTAAGTGTTATGATTAGGATTCAGGTTAGGGTTAGGGTAAGGATAAGGGTAAGGTTTAGGGTTAGATTGGGTGTTAGGGTTGGAGTTAGGTTTAGGTTTAGGGTTCAAGTTAGGGTTAGGTTTAAGGTGAAGGTTAGAATTAGGGAAAGCATTAGGGTAACCAGTTTCCTGGTTAGTATTAGGGTTCGGCTTCAGATTAGGGTTCTAGTTCCGGTTAGGGTTTATAGTTAGGGTGAGGGCTACTATTAGGGTTCAGGTTAGCTTTAGGGTTGGGGTTTGAATTAGGGTTATTGTTAGGGCTAGGATTCAGGTTTGGGTTCAGTTTAAGTTTCTGGGCATGGTTAGTGTTAGGTTTAGGTTTTGGGTTAATGTTAGTGCTAGGATTAGTGTTCGGGTTAGGATTAGGGTTCTGGTTAGGGTGAGGGTGAGGGTTCGAGATTGGGTTACAGTTTGAGTTTGGCTTAGATTTAGGGTTAGTGTTAGTGTTCGGGTTATGGTTTAGGTTAGATTTAGGTTAGTGTTAGTGTTAGGGTTAGGGTTTGAGTGATGGTTTCGGATTGGGTTAGAGTAAGATTAACAGTTACTTTTAGGTTTGGTTTTATGGTTAGAATTAGAGTTCCATTTGGGGTTAGGGTTAGAATTAGATTTGGGGTTAGGGTTGTTAAGTTTAGCGTTCGGGCTCATATTTGGATTAGGTTTAGGTTTAGGGTTAGGGTTAATGTTAGGGTTAGTTTTAGGATTAGGTGTACATTTTGGATTAGGTTTTGGGTTAGGTTAGGTTTCGGCTTGGGTTATGGTAAGGATTTGGGTTAGGGTTAATATGAGGGTTAGTGTTAGGGTGAAGGTTCTGGTTTGTTTTATGGTTCGGGTTCGGGTTAGGGTTAGGGTCGGGTTAGGTTTATGTTAGGGCAAAGGTTAGAGTTCGTGTTAATGTTAGGGATCGGGTTAGGGTGAGGTTTAGGATTAGGTTGTGGATTAGGGTTAGGTTTAGTTTAGGGCTAGAGTTAGGGTTAGTGTTGGGGTTTGAGTTCAGGGTAGGATTAGTGTTCGGGTTTGGTTTAGGTTAGGGTTAGGGTTAGGGTTCCGTTTGGTTTTGGATTTGAGTGAATGTTAGTGTTAGGTTGAGGGTTGGGTTTAGGTTTAGGATTAAGGTTTGGGTTTTTGTTAGAGTTCGGGTTAGGGTTTGTGTTTGTGTTTGGGTTAGGGGTAAGGTTAGGTTTAGGATTCTGGTTCAGGTTAGGTAGGTTTGGTATAGGGTAAGGGTTCAGTTTAGGGTAAGGGTCAAGGTTTGATTTAGGTTTCAGTTATGGTAAGGGTTAGGGTTAGGTTTCGAGTTCAGGTTAAAGTTCAGGTTCCTGTTAGGCTTAAGGTTAGATTTCAGGTTTGGGTTCGGTTTAGGCTTAAGTTTTGTGTTTAGGTTTAGGATTCTGGTTTGGGGTAGGGTTGATCTTAGGTTTAGTGTTAGGGTTGGGGTTCAGGTTAGGGTTGGGTAAGGGTAAGGGTTAAGTTTAGGGTTAGTTTGGGGGTTAGGTTTAGAGTTAGGTTTAAGGTTAGGGTTAGGGTTAGGATTGGGGAAAGCGTTAGAGTTAGGGTTAGGATTAGGTCCAGTTTTCTGGTTAGTGTTAGGGTTAGTGTTAGGGTTCACCTCCAGGTTTAGGATTTGGGTGAGGGTTACAATTTGGTTTAAGGTTAGGGTTCTGGTTAGATTTCTGTGTGGGGTTTGGGTTAGGGTTAGTGTTAGGGTTATTGCTCAGGTTTTGTTTAAGCTTCTGTTTCTGGTTAGGGTTAGGTTTAGGGTTTAGGTTAGTGTTAATGTTAAGATTCGTGTTCAGGTTAGGATTAGGGTTCTCGTTAGGGTTAGGATTTGGTTTTGAGAGTGGTCTAGGTCTTGGGTACAGCTTCAGTTTAGGTTTTGATTTAAGATGAGGGTTAGGGTTCTGATTCCAGCTCGGGTTCGAGTTAGATTTTGGTTCAGGATTAGGATTAGGTTAGTGTTAGGGTTGGTTTTAGGGCTAGTGTTAGGGTTAGGGTTCAGGTTAGGGTTAGGGTTCCGGTTAGATTTAGGATAATGTTAGTATAAGGTTAGGGTTTGGGTGCTGGTTAGGGTTCCAATTAGGTTTTGGGTTAGGGTAAGGTTACATTTGGCTTAAAGGTTAGGGTTAGGTTTAGGGTTCGTGTTCAGGTTAGGGTTAGGTTTAGGGTTCGTGTTCAGGTTAGGATTAGGGTTAGGTTTCAGTTTTGTTAAGGGTTTGGTTTAGAGTGTGGGGCACCTCACATCAGGGAAATGGAAACCTATGTTGTAGAAAAGGAGGCCTACCTCGTGGCCCAGTGCTCATTTCCTGGTTTTAGGATCCAACCTGCCTGTCACCTGGTTGGAAGGCTTGGCTAAGGTTTGTGATGTAAAGTAAGGCTACCTCTGGGATTGGCCCCGAACACTTCCGCCCTCCTGGATGGCACCTGATTCCCCTTTTTTATCTACCTCCCCCCTGCCCTGCCCACCTTTATGCTGACTGCCTCCTGCATCCTATATTAGCTAAATGTACTTCCTCAATAAATGAATTCCTGCCTTGACGGGCCTCCCTGACGGGTGTGATTGTCCTCCGACTAAGGAGGGCTGGGGGGCATCAGCCAACCCTTTCCTCTTTCGGCTAGTCCTGGTTGGGGCGTGTTCTCTCTATCCCTCTTGCAGGTCGGGAGGGACGAAGGACTAAAAACCCCGACATTAGAGTTAGTGTTAGATTTAGGGTTAGGGTTAGGGTTAGTTCAGGTTATTATTAGGGTTCGGATATGGCTTAGGTTAGGGTTAGGGTCAGGGTTCAGGTTCTGGTTCTGGTTTGGATTAGGGTGAGTGTTAGGATTAGGTTGAGGGTTATGGTTAGGTTTAGGTTTAGGGTTCGGGTTTTTGTTATGGCTTGGGTAGAGCTCGGGATTGATTTCGGGTTAGGGTTAGTTTTAGGGTTAGGATTAGGGTTCTGTTTCAGGTTAGGTTTGGTGTTAGGGTTAGGGCAAGGTTTCAGTTAGGGTTAGGTTAGGGTTAGGGGTTTTGTCAAGGTTTTGGTTAGAGTTTGAGTTTGGGTTCGGGTTCAGCTTAGGTTTAAGTTTTGATTTAGGATTAGGGTTAGGGTTCAGGTTCTGTTTCGGGTTCAAGTTAGGGTTAGTGTTAATTTTCATGTGAGGGTCTGGATTTTAGTCTTGGTGTTAGGGTTAGTGCTAGGTTTAGGGTTCAGGTTAGGTTTGAGTCAGGTTTTGGTTAGGGTTACATTCAGGGGTAGTGTTAGAGTTAGGATTAGGTTTAGGGTTAGTGTTAGGGTTAGGTTTCTGCTTCGGGTTAGATGGCCGGTTAGGGTTAGGCTTCAGTTTAGGCTTTGGGTTAGTATTTGTGTTAGGGTTAAGGTAAGGGTTAGTGTTGGCGTCAGGTTCTGGTTTGTTTTAATGTTTGGGTTTGGATTAGGTTTAGAGTTAGGGTCGGTTAGGTTTAGGTTAGGGATAGGGTAAGGGTTGGGGTTAGGGCTAGGGTGAGGTTTAGGGTTAGGTTGAGGGTTAGGATTAGGGTAAGTTTAGGGGTAGGATTAGGGTTATGGTTCGGTTTAGGTTAGGGTTAGGGTTAATTTTAGGGTTTGAGTTCTGGTTAGGGCTATGTTTCGAGTTTGGTTTAGTGTTAAGGTTAGGGTTCAGGTTAAGTTTAGGGTTCAGTTTAGGGTGAGGGTTTGGTTATTTTAGGGTTTGGGTTAGAAATCGGGTTTGGGTTCAGTATAGGGTTAGGGTTAGGATTAGGGTTACGGTTCTGGTTGGGTTAGGTTTGGTGTTAGAGTTAGGGTTCAGTTTAGGGTTAGGGTCAGGGTTCTGGTTAGGTTTCAGTTTGGGTTAGGGTTATGGTTAGGGTTAGGGTTGGAGTACGGGTTATGGGGAGGTTTAGGGTTAGGTTGAGTTTTAAGGTTATTTTTAAGGTTTTAGGGTTAGGGTTAGGGTTGGTGTTACACTTAGGGTTAGATTTCAGGTTTGGGTTCAGATTAGGGTTTGTCTTATGTTTAGGTTTAGAGTTCTGGTTTGAGGTAGGGTTGGTGGTAGGTTAGGGTTTAGATTAGGGATATGCTAAGAGTAAGAGTTAGATTTAGACTTAGTTTTGGGGTTGGGGTTAGAGTTAAGTTTAGGGCTAGGGTTAGGATTTGATTTAGGGTTAGCTTTCGGGTTAGTTTTAGGATTGGGGTAAGCATTAGGATTAGCGTTAGATCTAGTTTTCTGGTTAGTGTTAGGGTTCAGGTTAGGGTTAGTGTTAGGCTTCGGCTTCGGGTTAGGGTTCCAGTTCTGGTTAGGGTTTTGGGTTAGGGTGAGGGTTACTATTCGGGTTAAGGCTAGTGTTTGTGTTAGGTTACGGTTGTGGTTTGGGTTAGGGTGAGGGTTATGGTTAGGGTTCTATTTAAGGTTCTGCTTATAGTTAGGGTATGGTTTAGGGTTCGGGATAGTGTTAATGTTTGGATTAGGGTTCTAGTTAGGGGTATGGGTTCGTTTTCAAAATTGGGTTAGGGTTTGGGGTCAGCTTAAGTTTAGTTTTGGGTTTAGAGTTGGGGTTAGTGGTCCAGTTTGGGTTCTGGTTAGAGTTAAGTTTGGTGTTAAGGTTAGTGTTAGGGTTAGGCTTCAAGTTCAGGTTAGGGTTAGGGCTCAGGTTTGGTTTAAGTGTTGGATTAGGGTGAGGGTTAGGGTTAGGTTGAGGGTTAGAGTTAGGTTTAGGGTTAGTGTTAGGGTTCAGTTTTTTGTTAGGGTTCGGGCCACAGTTCGGTTTCGGGTTTGTTTTAGGGTTAAGGTTAGGGATATCATTTGGGTCAGGTTTGGTGTTAGGGTTAGGGTTTGGGTTTGTGTTAGAGTTAGAGTTCAGGATAAGTTTAGGATTAGGTTTAGGGTTATATTTAGGGTTAGGGTTCGGGTTAGGGTTATGCTTAAGGTTAGATTTCAAGGTTTGGGTTCGGGTTTGGGTTTGTGTTATGTTTAGGTTTAGGGTTCTGGTTTGGGGTAGGGTTGGTGTTAGGTTTAGTGTTACAGTTAGGGTTCAGGTTAGAGTTAGTCTAAGAGTAAGGTTTAGGGTTAGTTTTTAAGGTTAGAGTTAGGTTTAGGTTTAGCGTTAGGATTTGGGTTAGAGTTAGGGTTAGGTTTAGGGTTAGGATTAGGATTGGGGAAAGCATTAGGATTAGGGTTAGGATTAGGTCTAGTTTTCTGGTTAGTGTTAGGGTGGGGGTTAGGGTTAGTATAGGGTATGGCTCAGGTTAGGGTTCCAGTTCCAGTTAGGGTTTAAGGTTTGGTTAAGTGTTACTATTCAGGTTAAAGTTAGGGTTCTGGTTTGTTTTAAAGTTTGGGATTCGGTTAGGGTTAGGGATAGGATCGGGTTAGGTTTAGGTTAGGGTTCAGGCTAGGCTTTGGATTCTGGTTTGAATTAGGGTTCCGGTTAGGTTTAGAATTTGCATTAGGGTTAGGGTTCTGGTTCATGGTTGGGTTCAGTTTAGGGTTAGGTTTCGGTTTAGGGGTAGGGTTAGGGTTAGGGTTAGGGTTTGGGTTCAGTTTAGGGTCATGTTAGGTTTCTGTTTAGGATTAGATTTAGGATGAGAGTTAGAGTTAGGTTTAAGATTAGGGTTCTGGTTCAGGTTAGGGTTAGGTTTCATTTAGGATTAGGTGTAGGGTTAGAGTTAGATTTAGGGTTAGGGTTAGAGTTCTGATTTGGGTTAGGGTTTGGGTTAGGTTTAGGTTTAGGGTTATGATTGGGATTAGGGTTGGTGTTTGGTTAGGTTTCTTGTTCAGGTTAGGGTTAAGGTTTGGGTTAGGTACAGATTAGATTAGGGTTGGGTAGGGTTTTTGGTGAGGGTTAGGGTGAGATTTAGGTTTAGGTTGAATGTCAGGTTTAGGTTTAGTTTTCAGGTTATGGTTATGGTTTAGGTTTGGGTTAGGTTTAGGTTTCAGTTTTGGGTTAGGGGTTTAGGCTAGTGTTAGGGATAGAGTTCTTGTATGGGTTAGGATTCAGGTTCGGGTTAGGGTTGGTGTTAGGGTTAGTGTTAGGGTTGGGGTTCAGGTTAGGGTGAGTGTTAGAGTTAGGGTTTGTTTTAGGCTTAGGGTTCTGTTCGAGTTAGGGTTCCGATTAGGTTTAGGATTTGGGTTAAGATTAGGGTTCAGGTTCATGTTTGGGTTCAGTCTTGGGTTTGGTTATGTTTAGGATTAGGATTAGTGTTAGGGTTAGGATTCTGGTTCAGGTTAGGCTTAGTGTTAGGGTTATTACTATGTTTTGGGTTCGGGTTCAGGTTAGGGTTAGGGTTATGGATAGGTTAGGGTTAGGGCCTGAGTTAGGGTTAGGGTTAGTGTTTGGGCTCAGGTTGAGGTTAGGGTTAGGTTTAGGCTTTGGGTTAGGATTAGGGTTAGGGTTCGGGTTATGGTTAGGATTAGGGTTTGGGTTCAGATTAGAGATATGTTTGGGGTTCGTGATCGAGTTAGAGTTTGGTTTAGTGTTGGGGTTAGGGTTCAGATTCGGGTTGGGATTGAGTTCAAATTGTGATTCCATATCTCATTAGCGTTAAGGTTAGGGATAAGGTTAGGATTTGGGTTTGGGTTTGCATTAGGGTTAGGTTTCTGGTTAGAGTTACTGTTTGGATTAGGGTTAAGGTTATGGTTATGGTTTGGGTTAGGGTTCAGTTAGGGTTCGGGTTAGGTTTAGTGATAAGTTTTGGGTTAGAGCTTGGGTTAGTGTTAGGGTTTGGGTTAGGATTAGGATTCAAGTTCACATTAGGGTTCGGGTTAGGGTACCGGTTAAGGTTAGTGTTAGGGTTTGGGTTCGAGTTCAGTTTCAGGTTTAGGTTAGGGTTAGGTTCAGTGTTAGGTTTAAGGTTAGGGTTAGGGTTACAGTTAACTTTATGTTTATGGTTAGGGTTCGGGTTTGGATTTGTGTTCAGGTTCATGTTTGGTTCGGGTTAGGCTCAGTGTTAGGGTTTGGCTTAGGGTTAGGTTAGGGTTAGGATTCTGATTAAGGTTTGGTTTGGGGTTAGGCTTAGGGTATGAGTTTGGGTGAGGGTATAGTTTAGGGTGATGATTTGGGTTACAGTTATTATTAGGGCTCAGGTTAAGGTTAGGTTTAGGGTTAGGTTTAGCGCTCGCCTTCCCTTTAGGTTTAGGGTTAGGGTTACGGTTCAGGTTAGGATTAGGGTTAGGAATAGTTAGGGTTCATGTTAGGTTTAGGATTCAGGTTAGGATTAGTGTTAGGTTTCTGTTAAGGTTAGGATTAGCATTAGGGTTAAGGTTATGATTTGTCTTCGGGTTTTGGTTAGAGTTATGGTTAGGGTTATGGTTAAGTTTGGGATTTGGTTTAGGGTTAGGTTTGGTTCGGGTTCGGGTTAAGGTTAGGTTTAGGGTTCGAGTTTGAGTTAGAGTTAATGTTAATGTTATAGTTCGGGTTAGGGTTAGGGTTCAGGTTTGGTGTAGGTTTTGGAATCAGATTAGAGTTCGGGTTCAGTTTAGGGTTAGGGCTAGGGTTTGAGTTAGGGCTATGGTTCGTGTTAGCATTAAGTTTAGGAATCAGGCTAGGATTATAGTTCAGGTTAGTGTTAAGTTTTGGTTTAGGGTTTGGATTAGGGTTCGGGTTACGGTTCGTTTTCAGGTTTGGGTTCAGGTTGCTATTTGGGTTATGGTTCGGGTTCAGGATTGGCCTAGGGTTAGGGTTCAGGTTAGGGTTGCGATTTGGATTACAGTTAGGATTCAGGTTAGAGTTGGGGTATTGTTCGGGTTCGAATATGGCTTATTGTTTGGGTTCGGGTTCAGGTTAGGGTTAGAACTAGGGTTCGGGTTAGATTTTGGCTTCAGGTTCTGGTTAGGGTTAGGGCTCAGGTGCGGGTTAGGGTTAGATCTAAGGTTAGGGTTATGGTTAGGGTTATGGTTCGAGTTAGGGTTAGGGCTTGGGCAAGGGTTATGTTTACTGTTCAGGTTAGGATTAGGGTTAGTGTTAGGGTTGGGGTTAGTGTTATTGTTAGAGTTAGGTCTATGTTTAGGGTTAGGGTTAGGGTTTGGGTTTGGGTTCGGGTTAGGATTAGGGTTAGGGTTAGGGTACATGTTAGAATTAGAGTTCTTATTAGTGTTCTGGTTAGGGTTAGGGTTAGAGTTCAGGTTTGGTTAGGATTAGGTTAGGGTTCTGGTTAAGTTTCAGGAGGGGTTAGTGTTACCGTTTGGGTTCTGTTTTGGGTTAGGGTTTGGGTTCTAATTAGGGTTATTTCTTGGGTGAGGTTTAGTATTAGGTTTAGGGTTAGGGTTCATGTGCAGGTTTGGGTTCGAGTTAGATTAAGGTTTGGTTATTGTTATGGTTAGAGTTTGGGTTCGGGTTAGGGTTAGTGTTTGGTTTCGGGTTAGGGTTAGGTTTCGTGTTAAGGTGAGGTTTAGGTTTCAGGTTCAGGTTAGGGTTAGGATTAGGTTTCATGTTAGGGTGAGGGTTACATTTCAGGTTTAGGTTCAGGTTAGTTAGGGTTAGGGCCAGGGTTCTGGTTAGTGTTAGGATTATGGTTTGGGTTCCGGTTAGGGTTATGGTTAGGGTTAGGATTTGGGTTCTGTTTAGTAAGGTTTTGGTTTTGGGTTACAGTTAGGGTTCAGTTTAAGATTACAGTTAAGGTTAGATTCAGGGTTCAGGTTAGTGTTAGGGTTCAGGTTCTGGTTCAGGTTAGGGTTCAGATTAAGTTAGGGTTACAGTTTGGGTTCGGGTTCAGTTATGGTTAGGGTTCAGTTTATGATTACGGTTAAGGTTACATTTAGTGTTCAGGTTAGGGTTAAGGTTCAGGATAAGTTAGGGTTATGGTTTGGGTTAGGGCTAGGTTAGCATTAGAGTTAGGGTTAGGGTTACAGTTCAGGCTAGGGTTGGGGTTAGGTTTAGGATTAGGTTTCGGGTTAGGGCTAGGTTTATGGTCAGGGTTAGGGCTAGGGCTAGAGACAGGTTTGGGCTCGGGTTAGGGTTCGGGATAGTGTTAGCGTTAGAGTTAGTGTTCGGGTTCGGGTTAGGGTTAGGGCTAGTGTTAGGGCTAGTGTTAGAATTAGTGTACTTGTTAGGGTTAGGGTTGGGTTAGGGTTAGGGTTCGGTTTTAGGTTTGGTTTAGGGTTAGGGTTTATGTTAAGGTTCAGATTAGGGCAAGGGTTAGGGTTAGGGTTCATGCTAGAGTGAAGGTTATTGTTAGGTCTAGGTGTAGGGTTAGGTTTAGCTTTTGGGTTAGGGTTCAGGTTTAGAATTGGTTTCACTTTAGGGTGTCAGGTTAGTGTTAGTGGACCATTTAGGGTTAGCATTAGGGTTATGGTTACAGTTCAGTTTAGAATTAGGATTA
The DNA here is from genome assembly GCF_031878675.1 of Megascapheus bottae. Classification (NCBI taxonomy): domain Eukaryota; kingdom Metazoa; phylum Chordata; class Mammalia; order Rodentia; family Geomyidae; genus Megascapheus; species Megascapheus bottae. The sequence continues at coordinate 6,703,159 of NC_143515.1, forward strand.
GGTTTGGGGTCAGAGTTTCAGTTAGGCTCAGGGTTTGGGTTCAGGGTAGGGTTAGTGGTAGTGTTTGGGATGGGTTTATGTTCAGATTAGGTTTTGGGTTCAGGTTAGCGGTCGAGTTGGTTAGGGTTAAGGTTGTGGTTATGGTTAGGGTTCAAGTTTGGGTTTGGGTTTGGGTTAGGGTTTGGGTTCAGGTTAGGTTTAGGGTTAGGGTTCAGGTTAAGATTATGTTAGGGTTTGGGTTAGTGTTAAGGTTGAGAATTGGGTTACAATTAGGGTTCAGGTATGGTTTGGGTTAGGGTTTGGTTTAGGTTTGGGTTTAGGGTTTGTGTTTGGGTTAGGATTCGGGTTCAGGTTTGGTTTCAGTTTCCGATTAGGGTTAGATTTTGGGTTCAAGTTCGGGTTATGGTAAGGGTTAGGATTTGGTTTAGGGTTAAGGTTATGGTTAGAGTTAGGGTTGGGGTTTGGTTCAGAGTTCGGCTCGAGTTCTATTTCAGGTTCGAGTAAGGGTTAGAGTTCGGTTTAGTGTTAGGTTTAGGGTTACAATTCTGGTTTGGGTTAGAGTTAGGGTTCTGGTTAGGGTTACTGTTCGGATTAGGGTTAGGGTTCAGTTAGGGTTTGAGTATAGGGTTAGCTCTCAGATTAGTGTTAGGGTTAGGGTTCAGGTTAGGTTTAGGTTTCGGGTTAGGGTTAGAGTTCGATTTAAGGTTAGGGTTCGAGTTCTGATTAGGGTTTGCTTAGTGTTAGAGTTAGTGTTATGGATACGATTCGGGTTAGAGATAGGGTTAGGTTAAGGCGTAGGGTTTTGGTTAGGCTTAGGGTTAGGTTTGTGGTTACGACTGCAGTTAGCATTAGGTTTCGGTTCTTGATTCAGGTTAGGGTTAGGGTTCGTATTCATCTTCTGGTTAGGGTTTGGGTTTGGTTGGGGTTCGGGTTAGGGTTCCAGTTCGGTTTAGTGATAGGGTTAGAGGTATTGTCAGGGTTAGGGTTAGGGTTAATGCTAGGATTAGGGTTTGGGTTAGGTTTCAGATTCAGGTTACAGTTAGGGTTCTGGTTAGGGTTACTGTTTGGATTAGGGTTAGGGTTCAAGTTTGGGTTATTGTTCGGGTTCTGGTTCGGGTTAGGGCTTGGGTTGGGGTTACGGTTATGCTTAGGGTTTGCGATAGCGTTAGGGTTAGGATTTTGGTTCAGGTTCAGTTTAGGGTTAGGGTTAGGATTTGTTTTAGGGTTATGGTTCGGCTTAGGGTTATGGTTTGGGTAAGAGTTACAGTTAGGGTTCAGGTTTATGTTAGGGTTAAGGTTAGCATTAGTGTTAGGGTTCCACTTAGGATTAATGGTTGGGCTTCGGTTAGGTTGTGGGCTTGGATTAGGGTTTGGGTTCAGATTAGGGTTCGAGTTAGGGTTAGGATTAGGATTAGCGTTAAAGTTAGGGTTAGGGTTAGCGTTACTGTTAGGGTTCAGGTTAGGATTAGGGGTCGGGTTAGGTTTTGAATTCAGGTTAAGGTTAGCGTTCATGTTAGAGTTATGAAGTCAGAGTTATATTTAGGGTTCTGGTTGGGATTAGGATTAGGGTTAATCATTAGTGTTAGGGTTCATATTATGATTAGGAGTCGGATTTTTTTTTTTTACCAGTTTTCCAAGGCTGTTCGAAACTTCTATACTATGACATGCAAAGCAGCTTTAGTCTCTTGTCAACATCCTCTGAATACAGGAAAAACTGAGACTATTTGAAGAAGTCATTTGTTCCTGGCATGTAAATTTACATGCTATTTACTCCAGTCACAATCTTCCTATGGGCCAGGCATGCTCCCCTGTCCCTGTAGTTTTATTTTTATGGTTAGGGTTAGCATTAGTTTTAGGGTTCAGGTTAGGATTAGATGTTGAGTTAGGTTTGGGGTTCATGTTAGTTTTTTGATTCGGGTTAGTGGTATGGCTCTAGTCACAGTTATGGTTAGGGTTTGGGTTACATTGAGGATTAGGGGATTAGCGTTAGTGTTAGGGTTCAGGTTAGAATTAGGGGTCAGGCTAGGGTTAGGTTTAGCATTCTGGTAAGAGTTCGCATTAGGGTTAGGGTTAATGTTAGTGTTTGGGTTAGTGTTGGGTTCGAGTTTAGATTAGGGTTTGGGTTAGGGTTAGGGTTGGGTTCAGGTTAGGGATACGGTTTGGGTTACAGTTATTCATGTAATGGTTCGTGTTCGAGTTCAGGATAGGGTTAGGGTTCTGGATGGGTTAGGGTTTGGTTTCAGTTTCGGGTTAGATTTAAGGTTTGGGTTCGGGTTTGGTTTCATGTTAGATTTAGGGTTCAGGTTCCAATTACTGATCTGGTTAAGGTTCACTTTAGGGTCAGGGTTCAGGTTAGGGTTACACCTCAGGTTATGATTAGGATTAGTGTAAGGATTCAGGCTAGGTTTAGGGTTTGATTTAGGGTTAGGGTTCTGGATTGGTTTCACTTTAGGGTGTAGGGTTAGTGTTAGGCCTCAAGGAGGGTTAGGATTATGGGTATGGTTCAGGTTAGAATTAGGGTTGGTGTTGGGGTTTCTGATAGGGTTAGGTTTCAGGTTCAGGTTCAGGTTAATGTTAGTGTTTGAGTTAGGGTTAGGGTTATGGCTAGGGTTCAAATTAGGAATAGGGTTAGGTTTAGGCCTAGGGCTTGGGTTAGGATTAGGATTTGGATTCGGGTTTGGGTTCATTTTTGGTTTATGGTTAGAGTTAGGTAAGGGTTATGGCTAGGGTTAGGGTTAGGGTTACAGTTAGGGTTTGGCTTCAGGTAAAGATTTGGTCAATGGTTAGGCTCTGATTAGGGTTCAGGTCAGGGTTAGGTTGTGGGTTTGGGTTAGAGTTATAGAAAGGTTTCAGGTTAGGATTATGGTTCCTGTTAGGTTTAGGGTTCGATTACTGTGTGGATTAGTATTAGGGTTTGGGTTAGGGTTATTGTTCAAGTTCACATTAGGGTTCTAGTTAGGATTTGGGTTAGTGTTAAGATTCAGGTTAGGGTTAGGGTTCGAGTTCTGGTTGGGATTCGTATTCTTGTTCTGGTTCAGGTTCAGGTTAGTTCAGGGTTAGTGTTAGGGTTTGGTTTAGGGCTATTATTCAGGTAATGGTTTGTGTTCGGATTCAGGATAGGGTGAGGGTTAGTGTTAAATTTAGGGTTTGGTTTCGGCTTAGAATTCGGGTTCAGGTTAGGGATCGGGTTAGGGTTAGGTTTAGTGGTAGGTTTAGGGTTTTTTTAGGGTTAGGGTTAGGATTAAGGCTAGGGTTTGGGTAGGGTTAGGGTTTGAATTAGGATTTGGATTAGGATTTGGGTTAGGTTTAGGATTAGGGTTCTGGTTAGCGTTAGGGTTCGGGTTTGTCTTGGGGTTAGGGTTAGGTTTAGTGGTAGGTTTAGGGTTTTTTTAGGGTTAGGGTTAGGGTTAGGATTAAGGCTAGGGTTTGGGTAGGGTTAGGGTTCGAATTAGGATTTGGATTAGGATTTGGGTTAGGTTTAGGATTAGGGTTCTGGTTAGCATTAGGGTTCGGGTTTGTCTTGGGGTTAGGGTTATAGTTAGGGTTCATGTTTGGGTTAGAGTTCAGGTCCCAGGTAGGTTTATGGTTATAGTTATGGTTATGGTTAGGGTTAGAGTTAGGATAATGGTTAAGGTTAGGGTTCTTTTTAAGTTTATTGTTAGTGTTAGATTTCGATAAGGGTTAGGATTATGGTTCGGGTTCAGGATAGGTTTATGGTTATGGTAAATGCAAGGGTTTGGTTTAGGTTTCAGGTTAGGGTTAGGTTTCGTGTTAGGGTTAGGGTTAATATTAGTTTAAGGTTAGGGTTAGGGTTATTGTTAGGATTATGTCTAGCTTTAGGGTTAGGACTAGGGTTAGGATTTGGGTTCTGCTTTGCATTAAGGTTAGGTTTCAAGTTTAGGTTAGGGTTAGGGTGCGGGTTAGTGTTAGGGTTAGGGTTTGACTTCGGGTTAGGGTTAGGGTTCTGGTTAGGATTCAGGTTAGGGTTAGGGTTATCACAAGGTTTCGGGTTAGGGCTAGGGTTAGGGTTGGGGTCAGGTCTAGGATTAGGGTTTGGGTTAGGTATAGGGTTAGGGTTAGGGTTAATGCTGGGGTTAGGGTTTGGATTAGGTTTAGGGCTAGGGCAAGGGTTAGTGTTAGATTTCAGGTTAGGGTTAGGTTTCGTGTTAGGGTTAATATTAGGGTTAGATCTATGTTTAGGGTTAGGGTTAGGGTCAGTTCTAGGATTAGGGTTAAGTGTAGGATTATGGTCAAGGTTGGGGTAAGGGTTCGGGTTAGTGTTAGGATTAGGTCTATGGCAAGGGTTAGTGTTAAGGTTCAAGTTACAGTTAGGGCTCATGTTAGGGTTAGGGTTGGAATTACTATTAGATTTAGGTCTAGGTTTAGGGTTGGGGTTAGGCTTAGGGTTCAGGTTAGGGTGCAGTTAGGTTTAGGGTTAGGGTTATTGTAAGGGTTTGAGTTTGGATAAGGTTCAGGTTGGGTTAGGATTAGGGTTTGGGTTTGGGTTCAGGTTAAGTTTAGGGTTAGCAATAGTGTTAAGGGTTCAAGTTCGGATTAGCGTTCGTGTTAGGGTTAGTGTTAGGATTAGGGTTCAGGTTATGGTTCGGGTTAGTGTTAGGATTAGAGTTAGGGTGTAGCTTCAGGTTTTGTTTAAGGTTTGGGTTAGGGTTATTATTTGGGTAATGGTTCGTGTTCGGGTTCTGGGTAGGTTTAGGGTTAAGGTTAGGGCTCCGGTTCGGAATCGGGTTAGGGTTAGAGTTCGGGTTTGGGTTTGGGATAGGGTTCAGGTTCTGGCTAGGGTTAGGGCTAGGGTTAAGTTTAGGGTTAGAGTTAGGGTTAGGTTTTGTGTTAGGGTTAGGGTTAAATCTAGGGTTCAGGCTATGGTTGGGATTAGGTTTAGGATTACGGTTCAGGTTATAGGGCTAGGGTTAGGGTTGGGCTAGATTTAGGGTTAGGGTTAGGGTTAAGACTAGGGGTAGTGTTAGGATTCGGGTTTGGGTTAGGATTAGGGTTGCGGTTTGGTTAGGGTTAGGGTTAGTTTTCAGATTTGGTTTATGGTTAAGGTTAGGGTTTGTGCTGGGGTTAGGGTTAGGGTAAAGTTAGGGTTAGGGATTGGGTTAGGGTTCAGGTTCGAGTTTGGGTTAGGGTTCCGGTTAAGTTTAGAGTTAAGAGTCAGGTCTAGGGTTAGGGTTAGGGTTAGGTGTAGGCTTAGGGTCATGGTTGGGGTTAGGGTTTGGGTTAGTGTTAGTTTTCGGGCTAGGGCAAGAGTTAGGGTTAGGTTTTGTGTTAAGGTTAAGGTTGTTGTTAGGGTTAAGTCTAGGTTTAGGCTTAGGGCTAAGGTTTTGTTTAGGGTTCAGTTAGGGTTGGAGTTAGGATTAGTGTTAGGATTAGGTTAAGGGTTCAAAATCGAATTAGGGTTCAGGTCGGGTTAGTGTTAGGGTTTGGGTTCAGGTTACGGTTAGGTTTAGGGTTAGCATTAGTGTTAGGGTTCATGTTAGGGTTATGGTTTATATTAGGTTTAGGGTTCAGATTAGGGTTCAGGTTAATGTTAGGGTTAGTGTTAGGGTTTGGATTAGGGTTATTATTTGAATTCAGAGTAGGGTTTGGGTTAGGATTTTGATTAGTGTTAGGGTTCAGGTTAGGGTTAGGGTTCAAGTTCCAGTTGGGATTTGCGTTCTTGTTCTGGTTTGGGTTTGGGTTCAGGTTAGGCTTAGGGTTAGAGTTAGAGTTTGGGTTATGGTTAACATTAAGGTTCAGGTTAGTTTTCAGCTTCAGGTTAGATTTAGGGTTTGGGTTATGGTTTGGATACGGTTTAAGGTTGTGGTTCAAGTTAGTTATTGTTACGGTTCGATTTAGGGCTAGGTTTAGGGTTAGAGTTCGCATTAGGGTTAGGGTTTGAGTTAGGATAATGGTTCTGGTTAGAGTTAGGGTTAGTGTATGGGTTAGGGTTCGGGTTTGGGATCGGGTTAGGTTTAGGTTTCCAGTTAGGGTCAGGGTTAGGGTTAGGGGTGGGCTTCGAGTTAGGCTTTGGGTTAGGGGATGGGTTTGGGTTCGGGTTAGGGTCTGGGTTCATGTTAGGGTTTTGATTGTGTTTGCCTTACGGTTAGGGTTAGGCTTAGAATTAGAGTTCAGGTTATTGTTAGGGTTAGAATTTGGGTTTGGGTTAGATTCTGGGTTATGTTTTGGTTTTGGGGTAGGGTTCGTGTTAAAGTTAGGGTTAGGGTTCGGGTTCAGGTTCAGTTTTGGATTAGGCTTAGGGTTCTGGTTAGTTTTAGGGTAAGAGATAGTAGGGTTTGCATTTGGGTAAGGTTTCAGATTAGGGTTAGGGTTCTGGTTAAGGTTGGGTTTAGGGTTCAGGTTCAGGTTTGGGTTAGGGTTAGGGTTTCAGTTCAGGTTCAGTTTTCTGTTTGGGTAGGGTTAGGTTTAGAGTTAAGAGTTAGGGTTAGGATTAGGTTTATGGTTATGGTTAGGGTTAGATTTTGGGTTAGGGTTAGGGTTCGTGTTTGGGTTAGGGTTCAGTTTAGGGTTTGGGTTTGGGTTCAGGTTCCGGTTGGGATTTGCGTTCTGGTTCAGGTTTGCTTCAGGGTTAAGGTTAGAGCAGTGTTCCTGTTAGGGTCAGGATTAGGGTTTGGGTTAGGGTTAGGTTTAGGTTTCAGGTTAAGGTTAGAGTTATTTTTAGGGTTCGGGTTCGGGTTAGGGTTAGTGTTAGGTTCAGTTTAGGATTCAGGTTCCAATCAGGGATTGGGTTACGGCTCGCTTTAGGGTCAGGGTTTGGGTTATGATTACACTTCAGTTTATGGTTAGTGTTAGGGTTCGATCTAGGTTTGGGGTTCGGATTTGGGTTATGTTTAGGATTGGTTTCATTTTAGGATATGGGGTTAGTGTTAGGGTTCCCATGAGGTTTAGAGTTAAGGTTATGTTTACAGTTCAGGTTAGAATTTGGGTTAGGGTTAGAGTTAGGGTTCACGTTAGGGTTAGGTTTCGGCTTCAAGTTAGTGTTATGGTTAGTGTTAGTGTTCCCATTAGGTTTAGGGTTAGGGTTATAATTATGGTTCTGGTTTGTATTAGGGTTATGGTTAAAGTTTGGGTTAGGGTTTGGGATCGGGTTAGGGTTAGGGTTCAGGTTTGGGTTAACATTTGGGTTAGGGTGAGATTTCCGATTAGGGTTAGGGTGAGGGTTAGGTTTCGGGTTAGGGCTCGGATTAGGGTTAGGGTTAGGGTTCAGGTTAGGGTTAGGGTTCAGGTTTGGGTTCTGGTTTTGGTTCTGATTAGGGTTATGTTTTGTGTTATGGTTAGGCTTAGCATTAGGGCTAGGGTTTGGGTGCAGGTTTGGGTTCGAGTTAGTGTTTGGGTTCCAGTTAGACTTATGATTAAGTTTGAGGTTTGGGTTCTGGGTAGTGTTATTGTTAGGGTTTGGTTTTGAACCTGAGCCCTAAACCTAACCTTAACACAAAATCATCACCATAACCTTATGCTTCTGGTTAGGGTTGGGGTTAGTGTTCAGGTTAGGGTTAGGATTAGTGTTAGAGTTTTGTTTAGGGGTAGGGTAGGGGTAGGGTTGGGGTTCAGGTTCAAGTTAGTGTTTGGGTTTTGGTTAGGTTCTTGGTTAGGATTAGGGTTTGGGTTCTGGTTAGTGTTATAATTAGGGTTGGTTTTTGGTTAGGTTTAGTGTTAGGGTTCATGTTAAGGTTAGGTTTAGGGTTCAGATTCAAGTTCAGGTTAATGTTTGGGTTAGGGTTTGGGTTCAAGTTAGGGTTAATTTTCTAGTTCGGGTTAGGGTTCAGGTTTAGGGTAGGTTTCAGGTTAGGGTTAGGGTTAGAGTTCAGGTTCCGTTAGGATTAGGGTTAGGGTCTGGATTAGCATTCCAGTTTCATGTTGGTTTAGAATTCTCATTTGGGATTGAGTTAGGGTTCAGGTTCGCATTAGCGTTAAGGTTAGGGTTGGGTTCTGGTTAGGATTAAGGGTTAGAGTTCGGTTTAGGGTTAGGGGTAGAGTTTGGGATAGGATTTTATTTAGCCTTGGGTTTAGGGTTCTGGGTAGGGTTATTGTTAGGATTTGGTTTAGGTTTACAGTTAGGGTGAGGATTAGGTTTAGTTTGGTTCTAGTTAGGGTTAGAGTTAGGGTTCAGTTTAGGGCTACAGTTAGGGTTTGGATTCAGGTTAGTGTTAGGGTTAGGGTTCTGGTTAGGGTTAGGTTCCAGATTAGTTTTAAAGTTCTGGTTCAGATTAGAGATAAGATTCAGGTTAGGGTTGGTGTTAGGGTTCGGCTTCAGCTTCAGATCCGCGTTCGGGTTTGGGTTATGCTCAAGGTTATGATGCTGGGTAGGGTTCGAGTTAGAGTTATTGTTAGGGTTTGGGCTCGGGTTAGTGTTAGGGTTCAGGTTAGGTTTAAGTTTCTGGCTAGTGTTGGGGTTCAGGTTAGGTTTATGGTTCCGGTTTGGGTTAGGGTTAAGGTTAGGGTTCGATTTCAGGGTCTGGTTAGGTTCTGGTTTAGGGTTCTGGTTAATGTTCAGATTAGGGTTAGTGTTAGAGTTCGGGTTCTGGTTAAGGTTAGGGTTAGGGTTCATGTTAGGATTAGGGTTCTCTCGGACCAAGAACATTTAATTAAGAGTTGCCAATGAAAGGTCAGCTCAGGAAACCATATATTGGGGGGAGATACTGTGCTGGTACTAGTATTTCCTGAGTTTTTAGTTTTATAATTTGCCAAGTAAGATTTAAAAGTTGATGAAGACTAATATAAGTAGTGGCACAAAGCAAGAAATAAAATTAAAGACAGGATATCATGTCTGTACTTGCAGGTCCACCTTATTTTAAGCTTCAGAAGTTTAGTCGGGTTTTTATCAGCTGTCCAGGCCTCATCATCGGGGAAGTGATCCACTGGCTGGGCTTGGATGTGGTGCATCCACGTGGGTATTCCATCAACCTTGATTGCTGTGGGGGTGCTCAAGACTATCACATAAGGTCCTTTCCACTGAGGTTCTAAGTTCTTTTGACAGTGTCATTTGACCAACACCCAGTCTCCAGGCCAGAAGCGGTGTAGTTCAGGTGGAGGTCCCAACTTGTAGAGAGCTTTCAGTCGAGGCAAAATGTCTTGACACACCTGTTGAAGAACTTCAAGGGAGAAAAGTAGTTCCCTATCATCAGATTACTTCAAATAGGGCTAGTCCAAGTTTGTAGGGAGAATTACGAACCCGAAAGAGGGCATAGGGGAGGGAGAGCCAGTCTCCATGGTTAATTTAGTCAAGGTCTCTTTTATGGTTCTGTTCATTCTTTCTATCTGACCAGAACCCTTGGGCCTGTAAGTACAATGTAGTTTCCAATTTGCCCTCAATAACAGACATTAATCCTTGAGTAAGAAGGCCCATCCATTATCTGATCCTATGATAGTTGAAAATCCATACCTGGGCATAATGTTCTCCAGTATCTTTTTAACCACCTCCTGTGCAGTTTCATGCTTGGTGCAGGATGCTTCTGGCCAACCTGAAAAAGTGTCTATAAAAACTAAAAGGTATCTATAGGCATACTTTCCTGGTTTTCCTCTGTGAAGTCCACTTCCCAAAATGCAATTTGCAGACCTCCATTAACTGTCAAAGCACTATGTCATGGGAAATCATTGTATCCATTCAAGGTCTTGTGTAGAATAATTGGGTTTTTCAGCTAGGTGTGGAGGTCCTGGATCTGGAAGACTCACTGGAAGCATTATTTGAGTTTGTAAAGTGATATTTCTTGCTATTTGGTCTGCTAATTTGTTTCCTTGGGCTGCCAGTATATTTCCTTTCTGGTGGCCCAGGCAATGGGGCTGTGGCCAGTTTAAGGGGTACCCAAGGGGGCCAAGATTTCGTTCTTGTTTTTAATAGCCTTTCCCTCTGTGGTCAGTAGTCCCCTCTCCTGATAGATAGCGCCATGAACATGGGTGGTGGCAAACACTTAACAGCTATCAGTATATACAGTTAATTTTTTGTTCTTTTCCAGTTCCAGAGCCTTAGTCAGTGCAATAAGTTAGGCCCATTGGGCCGATGTACCCATTGGCAGTGCCTGGGCCCAGATTACCTCTGTCTCTGTAACTACAGCCGTCCCCACATACCTGTGTCAGATGAAATCTGCCTTATGTAGTGGCTGGTCCTACAGGTCTTTTCTGGTTCCATGTACTTGGGGCAAGATTTCAGTACAATCAGGTAGTGGCGCATCTAAGTCAGGATCTGGTAGCAGGGTAGCTGGGTTTAGGTAAGTAGGACTCTGGAGAATAACCTAGGGTGGGTTAAACAATAGTCCTTGATAATGGGCCATCCGTGCATTACTAATCCACCTAAGAGGAGGCTGCTTTAGCACTCCTTCTATTGCATGAGGGATGGTCACAACCAGTTCTTGCCCTAATATCAACTTGTTGGCATCTTTGGCAATCATGACAGTGGCAGCAATCATTCAGAGGCACGGAGTCCAACCGGATGCTACAGGGTCTCCGCCATGGGCCTAGGTACTGAGTGAGGACTTCCTTTGCAATACCGTTTTTCTCATCAATGAAAGGTGAAATGGTTTGGTCACATCAGGTAGCCCCAGGGCTAAGGCTAAGAGAAGAGCTGTCTTTATTTTAGAGAAAGAATTATCCATCTCATCTGTCCAAGTGAAAGCTTTCCCTTCATTAGTGGCTGTGTATAAGGGCTTGTCCCAAAAATTCTCGTACTTGACACTGATTTTGGGCTTAGGAATTTTTAGGACAGTAGCTTTTCTTGCTTCAGTCAGCCACCATTGTCCTCCTTTTAATAGATAGCCCAGGTAGGTTACCTCAGTTTGACAGATTTTGGGTTTTTTTTTTTCCAGTAGTCTTTTAGTTCCTGAGGTCTCCAGGAGTGTTTTAGTTCCCCAGTAGCAAGTGTCCAAGTCTGGGGCTACAATTAATAAATCATCTACATACTGCAAAAGGATGATCCCTGGTTTGTAACACGGTACTCAATCAGGTCTTCATAGAGTGCTTTATCAAAGATGGTTGGTGAATTTTTAAATCCTTGTGGTAGGTATGCCCTATCAGTTGGCCATGAATTTTCCCCTTGGGCTCTGTCCACTCAAAGACAAATATCTCCTGGCTTTGCTCCACCAAGAGTAATGCATCCTTTAAATCTAACACTGTACACCAAATTCTTTCAGGGGACAAGGAGCCAAGTAAAGTATATAGGTTAGGAACATTTGGGTGCATATTTTTAGCCTGTTTATTAACTTCTTTTGGGTCTTGACTGGTCTAAAGTCATTGGAATCAGGCTTTTTTACAGGTAATAAAGGGGTTTTCCATGCTGAATGGTAAGGCCTCAGTGATTCTTCCTTTAGGAGACACTAGATGTGAGGGGAAGTCCCATTTTGAGGGATATGGGGTACTGTCGAACCCACACAAAAGTTCAGCAAAGGGTTCTATATCTATGATAATAGGAACTCTATCAAAAGCCATTCCCATTCTGCCCCCCCCCATTTCTGCCCTGGCCTTTGGATACTGCTCCATCCAGAAATTAATGTCAACCTCATAAGGGCTTGCCAAAAAGGGATGTTTAGGCTCCACCGCCAAGTTTTCCTTATATGAGTCCCAGGGTTGAAGGAGCCAATATTCATCTTCCAAATTAAATCAGGATGTGTAGGGGGAGCCCTTGGGGATCTGAGATGGAGGTCCTTTCCAGTCCCAAACTAATCTTTGCCCCAATTTTAGTAAGCAGGTCTCACCCTAACAAGGGGTATGGGCACTCTGCAATTACCATAAAGGAAGGGGATACCTGGCCCATGCCAAGATCTTCTGTCCTTTGGGTAGTCCATGGGTATTGATTCATTCCTGTTCCCCTTGTACCCAAGAAGTTTTTCTCAAAAGTCTTCCGTGGGGTTGGAGTAGAACCGAATTTTAGGCTACAGTGTCGACTAAGAAGTCAACTGGAGTCTCCCCACTTTGAAGTTAATCCAGGGCTCGGGAGGGGTGCCAAACCCTGACTCCTCTAATCCTGTAATCTCCCGAGTTTGCCATTGATATTGGTCGGTTTTTTATTGGTTTGCCCCATTGATCTTTAGTCTAGCCGGGCATTCCTTGGCACAGCGCCCAAACTTTTTACAGTACGCACCCCGATTTCCGTGTAATTTTTCCCCAGGTCGAGGCTCCCTACCTCGGTCGCCGCTAGGTGTCCCCGCGGTCACTGTCTGGCGCTCTTCTGCTCCTCTCTCTCCTGAAGGGCCTATTATTGAGATCCTCTCACAGTGGTATCCAGAGCGCCGGCCTCTCCAAGGGGTCGGGCTACCAAACCGGAAACGAGAAACGCCGGCTAAGGGGGGGAAATGGTTAGAGCCACCGGAAGGGCGATGGATCAGGAACCGGAACCGGAGGTGCTGGAGGAGGCGGAGCAGCCACCGGAAGTGCTGGAGGAAGCCCCACCCTCAGGGGTTGCACATGGGTCCCCGCCACCCGCGGGGCCTTGGGCTTCGCCGGAGGAGGTTGCACAGCAGCTGCGGCCTGCGGGGGCTGTGGGGCCATGGAGATCTCGGCCTGGGTCGGCACCTGGTCCGGGGAGGAAATATCATGTCTTCCTCCGCTCCACCCTGGAAGACAGGGTAAAGGCGCCCTGAGGGCTGGGGGGGAGAAGAGGGCTTAGGGGGTTTAGGTGTTTCCTTAACCAAACCGCAGTACTCGGTTGGACCTGTGAGGATGAAAATGGTTTTTAGCCAAACGGGAGTGTGGGGGGGTCTTCAATCAGGTCCTGCCAGACCAGAATATAGGGGACTTGATCTGGATGGCCCCGCCTTCCAGGCCTGGGGATGGCTTTTGTGTGTGTGTGTGCCAGTCCTGGGCTTGAGCTCAGGGCCTGAGCACTGTTCTTGGACTTTCTCAAGGCTAGAGCTCTAGCACTTGAGCCTCAGCACCACTTCCGGCTTTTTTCTACGTATGTGGGGTACCGAGGGTCTTTGTGCATGCTAGGCAAGCACTTTAACCACTAGGCCAAACTCCCCGCCTGTAGATGACTCTTTTACAGCCCGGACAGTTGCCAAGTCAAATGTTCCTTCCGATGGCCAGCCAACGTTAAAGGTGGGCCATTCAGAGCTGCAAAAAGTGGTTTTCCCTTTTTAATCTCAGCACATAAATCGTGTGCTCTGCCCTTAACTTCCTTGAAATGATCAGTCATTAAATTCAAAGGAGTCGTCACCGTCTGTTCCATCTCCCACAATTCTAAGTCCAGTCACACAAATATACAAAAACACAGTCACTAAGTACCCCACTTAAAATAAGATCTGAACAGCCTCCAACAAACAAGACTTTAAAACACCAAGAGGTTGAGTCCCAGAAACACAGGAGACAACGTCTCCAGACAAAACCTCAGGAGAGCTTCCCATCTCCCCAACACCAGGAAGGTGAGTCTCAAAGTACAGAGACGAAATCTCAGGACAAAACCTCAGGGTCCTTAACTCTTGACCCCCCCAGGAGAGCTTGGGACGTCACCGCAAACTCCCTGTTAGCGACCCTCAGCGTGTCCCTATGGGTCCTCTGCTAATCTTATCTCACCATACAGGCCTAGAAAGGAAAAAACAACACAAGGGCACTCATGAGAAGACAAAACAAAGGAAAATCGGTGAAGACCCTCCGGCTTGGGAGTCCCGGGAGTCTAGGGGTTCCTGGAGGGACAATCCTCCAGATAAAGGTATACCCAAAGACCTCCTTTTGCAGAAAGGAAAAGGGTCTTTACGGCAGGGTAAGCTCTAGCCTGGACTCACACCAGCACATCCTAAAGTAGCAGGGCCAGCTGGGAGTGAGTCCTGAATGGAGTAGTGAGGGGGTTTTTATTAGCGAGGGTAGGAGGTTTAGGGGAAGTCCCATTACAGTATATCCTGGTTGAATAGAATTTGAACAGAGATCAGTCCTATTTTGATTGGTTCTGAAGTTTTCCAGGACCCATTGTTTTATGTTCATATTCTCTGTATTTCTGTGGTCCGCCGTTGCTAGGGGAGCTAATATTATGGGATGGCAGAGACTTTCAGGAAACCGCAAATCATTGGAGGGGGAGCAAAATTTTGGCTTAGGCCCAGCGCTTTGTTCTTTGTCTGCAAATTTACTGCCTGTCATGGCAACATTTTTAGCAACTATGTTGCTTTGCAGGAAAGCTAGATGAATTGAAATATATCATCCTGGTCCCTCACTACACACCTTGTGCTCTTCTTGGTCTCATGCTAAACTCTCATGTGAAGAACCCAGTGAAACCGTCTCAGGGTGTGCCAAGTACTCCAAGACTCTGCCGGGAGGGGCTGAGCAGCCCAGGGATAGAAGGGGAAACACTCATTTTTGAAACAAAATATTATTTAATATTTTGGAGCAGTTGCTCCATTGTCTCCCAAAGTCTGTAGTTGTGCAGAAATTTTCAACGTAAAAGAGATAGCCCTTCTGGTAGGTAGGGATCAGTTTTTACAGCAGCATTTCCAGCAGGCCTTCCTCCATCCTCCGTATAAGGCATATTCAGGGTCTGGGCTGATTCATTTTCACATAAAGCTGGTAAAAAGAATGGATCTCTCAAACATGGAAATGGGAGCACATTTCAAATTGAGTCATTGCGATGGAATGGAAATATCTCAGTATGGACACTTCAAAGCACACAAAAAGGTGGGTAGGATTGGGTCAAATAGATTTCCTATAATTAATATACCTCACCTGAGTTGTCATGTATTTCCCTTGTCCCCAACCCCCAAACAAAGCTCTGAGACAATGGATTTCTGGATGGCACTGATTCAATGTCTGCATCTTTGAGTAAGGCAATCATACCTCTCATGCCTGAGATCCAAGTCTTCTGACTTTCAGAAACAGCACAGGAATATCTTTCTTGTTTCTGAGCCACAGGCCAAGTGAGCTGGCTTGAACTATCAGTTATAGTTGCCTAGCTATCAGGGTTCCATATTCTATTCCATTGTGAGGGAGGTAGGGTCACCTCTCAGGGCCCAATGACCTAAGTTCCTTGCTTACATCAATCTTCCCTAAAGATAAGACTGTGGTGAAGTCTCCCTCCCATCACAATATACACATGTGGGCATAGGAAACAGCACACCTTTTTTTGTCAAATCCAAACATCCTTTGATAGGCATAGATGCTGTCCTGGTCTCAGGTTCAAGGAACCATTCCTAGGTCAGATACTTGCCTTGTCACTATTCCTCTCATTTTCACAGATCATTTTGCCTCTCAGGGCCCTCTCAGCCTGCACTGTGCTTCTTGAATGTTTTTTCTTATATCAATGCCCTAGGACATTGTTAGGTTTCTGCGTCCTAATTTTCTCTTTGCTCTTGAAGCCCCTCTGTGCTGTCATGTGGAAAACCACAAGTATTTAGAGTTGGGAAAATCAAAGAAGTATTATAATAAAGTAAGGATAGACTTATTTACAAGTGTTTATTGTTTATAGAATAAGAATTAGTTTGATACTGTTATCAAATATTTTGTGAAGTTGGGAAGGGGATGAGGAAAATGGTGCTGCATTGTCTTATTATGATGGTGGTATTAAGCACTAAACTTTATACACATGTGTACAAATACACACACACTATCTCAAGCAATACTATATCCTAAGTTTATATTCAGATATTGGACAACAGCTCAGACATTTGTGAAATCCCTTTTTCTTGTTTACTTTGACAAAAAAGAATATGTCATAGGACATAGAAGTCCAGACTTCCAAAGCGAGTATTGCATAAACAAATAGCTTATAAAAAGCAGTTTTATGTCCTTATCACATTCCTCCAACAATAATATATTTTAAAATAGTCGTCATGTGATACAAAGGAATTGAACCCAGGTCTTTGTGCATGCTAAGCAAGCACTCTGTGGCCTGTTCTTCCCTTTGAAGACTATCATCCTCCTGGTCCCTTCCTGTAGGCATGGATGCCTGTGTCTTCCTAGATGCCCAAGTTTGAAGGTAACTAGACCCATTTCACCCTTTGTGGGAACCAATTGCTGAGCGGGGTTGTATATTTGTGTGTGTGTGTGTGTGTGTGTGTGTATGTGTGTGTGTGTGTGTGTGTGTGTGTGTGTGTAGCACATGTATATGTGGCCAGATTTGCCTCTTTGCTTTCTATTTTGCTCCCAAGGGAAGGAAAGCCTGCTATAGATTCTTCCATTCCTCTCTTGCAGAGTATACCTGCTTACCCTTGGGTTATGTGTTATCTCTTACCCTATTCAACTTGTGCTTCACCTGTTGCAGAGAGGTCATGCCTGAGGGCCGTTTCAACTTCACCTTACCTACTTCATTTTCCTGATTTGTTTGTTCCAGATGAAGGTGCCATGCCAGATGCTCCTGATTCATGATGAGTAGTTTCTCTTGATCACCTGTGGGACCACTTGTGGGAACTGAACCATGTATGAGAGGTTGATACTTGTGTACATATGTTCACATAAACATATATTCCTGACCAGAATGGGTTTTGCACTATAGTGGACCCAAGATAAGGAAGGATGAAACTTGGAGTTGACCCAGCATCCCTTTCTGGCTGTGATGGTGTAACCTGACAGTATAGGCTTGAAGATAGGGATGCTGTTTCCCTCTTGAACCAATGCTTCACCTGCTACAGGTATGTCATGTCTGGAGGCTGCTTGGTTATTAGTTCATGAACCTCCATCTTCCTGCTCCAAGTCGGCCCAGGTCCTGGTGCCATCCTGGATGCCCACATTTCGGGTTAAGTGGATTTCCTCTCCTATTTAAAAGAACCAATCATTGGTGAGGGCTTGTGCCCACGTACTTGGGGCCAGATTGACCTGGGCGTGTGTTGTTGCCAAGCCAAGAGAAAGAAGGTCAGGGATGGAGTTATTCATGCTTGCCTTCCCAGCTATGGCCTATGTAGTTTAATGTCGTGTGCCTGAGCTGAACCTCCTGTTTCCTTCCCCAAACAGTGCTTAATGAACTATTGTTTAATCATGCCCAAGGGCCTTTTTATCCTCACTTCTTGGACCTCTTATTCCTGTTCCATGTTGGCCTAGTTGCCAGTACCTTCCCAGATGCTCCCTTCTCATGGAATCCCATTTCCCTCTTGCACAATGGTAAGTGAATTGTGAGTGAGAGGTCATGTTCCTGTGTCCACATGATTGCATGAATGCTCACATGTAGAGCCAAATTGAAATGGACCTGTGCTATAGTGAATGCAAGTAGAGGAAGCACATGGATGTAGTCTGCTCCACCATCCTTTCTGGTATGGCTTATGTATGGAGTTGACACTCTGATCAAATTGGTCAGTACTTGCCCTGTCCTAAGATTACTATGATTATCATAATGGAATCATAAGGTAGTGTTCACCCTGTGTAAAAGCAATTGATGTTAATATAAAAAATGCCTGTGAGCCACAGGCTCACATCTATAATCCTAGTTACTCAAGAGTCTAAGTGGATCATGGTTCAAAGTTAGCCCTGAGCAGGAAATTCTTGAAACTTTTACCTCACAAAACAGCCCATCAAGTGGCAGAGTGCTGGCCTCGAGGACAAAGTGTCTAAGGACAGTGCCCAAGCCCTGAGTTCAAGCCCCAGGACTGGCAAAGAAAAAAGCCCAATAAAAATTACGAGTAGCACATTACCCAAGTAGTAAAGTGCGACCCTTGAGCAACAAACAAACATGAAAACAAAAGGAAAAGCCAAAAAACCAAAACAAATAAATTTAATAAAAAGAACAGAGCCAATACCCAAACAGTGAATTCCAACCTGAGGACTGGCAAGAAAAAAAAAGACATGGAGAAGGCTGAAGATGTTGCTTAAGTATAGGGTCCTAGGACTCATTCCTAGCATTAGAAGGCACCAATAACCTGTTGGGAATTTCCAGACATGGCACCATGTTAAGGAAACTTGGCAGAGCTTTACTGAGTAGGCAAGAAAAAAGATAAATGCACAAGCAGATATATGTATATACGATCAAATGCAGTGTGCATGCTCTCAGTTGAAAAGGCACAGAGCTCTTTGACAACAGGGGTATTTATTTTTTTATTTTTTTCCAGACCTTGGCCTTGAACTCAGGGCCTGGGCACTGCCCTTGGACTTTTTCAAAGAGAGAGCTCTACCATTTGAGCCACAGCGCCATTTCAGGCTTTTTGCTATATATGTGGTACCGAGGAATCAAACCCAGGTCTTTGTGCATGCTAGGCAAGCACTCTACCACTAGTCTAAACTCCTGGCCCAACAGGGGTATTTATATGATAAAGGTAAGGTCTGTCACAAACTCATGCACAGAGGTAATTCATCTTTTCTCTTAACCATTCCTGGTATTACACCTTCTGAGTTCTAGATTGTTTGGTGGCTCACTCTTTAGTGCATTTCTTCTGAAAAAATGCATTTTACCATAAAACAGATGCTTGTCATGATGATGCATTCTATTGTTTCTCACTGCTACAGTGAAGCCAACAGTGCTTATAGTGTTTCTAAATGTCTTGTTTCTGACTATCTGGATGCCATTCCCCAGGTCTTATTTTTCCTAATCTATGATGCCTCAGAATTATAAAATGTTGTGATAAGAATTTTCATAAAATTGCATTCAATGTATAGATTGCTTTCATGGTTAATAATATCTACTTGATACTTAGTATTCCTATATATGATTGTTCTCTTTTCAACTACATTTCAACTATTTGTGTAATGTTTAACTTTCTTTATGGAGAATTATGTATGTCTTATTAGATATAATTCATAGGGTGCATTTTTTGTTTGGTATGGCTTGAACAACCCTGGGGACTAAACTCAAATCTTGGTGTATAGGTGGAAGAATGCAGGTATAGAAGTTAATTCTGAAACTATTTAAAATACTAATTTTTGGTCCATCTTCTTATTTAATTTATTGTTTTATTCTGGGGGGGGGTCTCACACTTTCCTTTAATCTTTTCCCCCAAGGCTAGCATTCTACCACTTACACCACACATTTAGGCTGTCTTATTACTGGCTAATTGACGATAGTAATGTCTGATTTGGTACTTTGGAGGCTGAGATCTGAGGACAACAGAAGCCAGTCTGAAGTACTTTGTGTTTTGTATATGTGGTTATTTGATATTTGGAAGGTGAAGGTAATCACAGAAACATCAGGACAAGTGGATGAATTATTGCAAGACTGATACTCAGTAGAGACTATGTTGAATATAAACCTTACTGCTTGGGGAGGAGTGGGAAAGGAGGAGGGAGGAGTAAGAGGGAGAAAATGAGGGATGGGGTAAGTGTTTACAAATGTGCTCGGTAATTTATTTATATAATTGTAACTACGTTGTTCATCCTATTTTTAATAAAGACTAAAAAATAGAAACCTACCTGAGCAAGTCTGTGAGATTCTTATCTTTAATAAACTAATCAGAAAAGCTGGCCATGGCACTGTGTGGCTCAAGTAGTAGAGCAATATCCTTAAGGAAAAGAAGCCTATAGACAGTGATGAGGCCCTCAATTCAAGCCCCAATACCAGCAGATCAACAGAAAACAAAACTGATTCATCTTACCAGTCTGACTTTAAAACAAGATCCATAGATCCAAGCCTCTTAAGTCATTAGGATTAGAGCTGCAAATAAGTAGTAATGATAATAGTTGTCTATTATTATTGTTGGCAGGTACTTTTAAAAAGACATAATATGGGATACAGAAGGAAAAAGATGGTGCCGAAACAAAGGGACTGAGCCTAGCTCTCTTCCACAAAAAGAGAGAATCAGGGAATCCCAGAATTTCTTAAGAAATCAATAACTATAAATTTAAGAAGCAAAGAAGAAGTATACAAACTGGAAAAGAAACACACATAAAGCTTATATCCAATGCTCTCAAAGAATCTGAAACGCGAGGACCCCTCTCCCACCCCTTGCCACGGAACCTTGGAGCTACAAAAGCAGCGCAGACAGTCACCAGTGGATTCCAGGGCCAGGAACCCCTGAATTCCAGCAAGCTGCAGAATCCAGATGCAGGAATCTCACTCAGCCCAGGCACAAACAGCACAGGAAGCAGCTGACACCACCGGAGAGGCGAACACCAGGAAATAGCTCACAGCCAAACCCCGATGAGTAAGTAGTCCACTGAATTCCCCCAAACGCTTCAGGAAAGCAGAGCTGGTGGTGAGCTACAGAACTTAACC
Source organism: Megascapheus bottae (assembly GCF_031878675.1). Classification (NCBI taxonomy): domain Eukaryota; kingdom Metazoa; phylum Chordata; class Mammalia; order Rodentia; family Geomyidae; genus Megascapheus; species Megascapheus bottae. The sequence continues at coordinate 6,723,218 of NC_143515.1, forward strand.
AGACCCCTCTCAATCCTATACAAGAAAGAGTGGCAAGGGTTGGGGGGACAAGAAATTCAGAATCTTACCACTTATCCCAACAGCCCCCTCCCCCAGGCCATTGGCTGGAGACTGACAGGCAGGCTCTAGAACCCATCACCCCAACAGGTGTGGAGGTGTTCTTGCTTGCACATGCACAACGATCCCCCCCCCAGGCCACTGAAACTGGAGACTGAGAAGCACTAAGACCCTCCAACAGAGGGTGAGGGTGTGTGCGCATGCATGCATCTGAATGAGCCAAAACCTAGTGGGGTGCCCTACTGCTGGGAGCTTCTGGCAACCCAGGACCATGGGGGCCTCCCAACTGAGACACAGAAAGACTCACAGCCCAAAATGGCTCTGTCCTTCCAGCAGAAATCAGGGGTGCATTCTTCCCTAGTAGAGAAAAACAGAAAGAGCGGGGATAGCACCCCCGAACACAGTGGGAAACTGGAGGGCAGACCAGAAAAGGGCAAAACTTGCACTCTGAGAACCAGAGCCCTCAGAGCCCACGTCCTCAGCTGGACCCCGCCCCTGAGAACAGAACCAGCAAACAAGCGGATGAGCTAGCTGAGACCTAGGTGCGCAGCTGCACACAGCCTTTGGGTACTTGTGGGCACATCAGCAAAGTCTGCATGCTCAGACCCAGAAACAGGAGTACAATCCACCCTGCTATAGCAGTGCTATCTAACTCTCAAGTGTGGGAACAGCCAGCAAATACGTGTCTCCACTGGGAACCAGTGGGCATGTCAGCAATAGCCACTCACTCCTATTGAGAATTGAGAACACACCCCCTATTAGGAACTGAGAACATACCTGCCTAAGGGCAGAAAAAACAAAAGAGTTCTCCTACAGCAGGACCCTTCTGCTGGTCACCAGGTGTACAAGACAATCACAGCTGTGTTACCCAGCTAAGGTCCAAGCACACACTCAAAAAGCAACTGCCATTCAGCATTTGGAACAGGCGGGCATGCCAACAACAGCCACCCCACCATACCAGGAATCAGCAGTCTGCCCCACTGCAATAGAACCAAAGGTGCCCATCAACAGCGAGTCCCTGCTGTTGAGAACCTGTAGACAAGCCCCAACAGCGGCTCTATCCAGCCAAATCCAAAACACTCACACAGATAATTGTGAGCCACTATGGGAAATCAGCTGTACACTCCTCCTGACCCCGGAATCATCAAAAGTGCAAATCCACACCTGGACCCACCTACCTGAAGTCAGCAATGGAATTAATTGGGCTTAGAACCCAGTTACCCAGAGAGAGCCACCATCCCCAAACAAAGTAAAGACCACCACGTATTGACCACAGAGCAAACCTACAACAATAGTTAGCAAGCCCTGAATTTCCAATGTGGAAATCACATAGACATTTTACGAAATGCATAAATAATCAAAGTCCCGCACAAATCCCCAAAGGAAACAAGAGTGAAGGGATGGGAGAGAAGCCACCATCCAAAAAATGACACCTGAAAAGACTCAAGACATTACTCTATTCAAGGAGATGATTGTGGACATGACTAAAGAGATTAAAGCAGAACTCCAAAAACAATTCCAGGAATATAAACAGGAAATTACCCAGGAGTTCCTCAATTTTAAGGAGGAGTGAAGACAAAAATAGACAAAGCTTATACTTCCTTAGAGGAAAAGATGAATACCCTCAGAGCAGACGTGATGGGCTCAATGTCCACAATGCAAACTAAAATGGAAGTGCTAAGCAACAAGATTGACTGAGATGGAGAATAGGATATTAGGAATGGAAGATAAAACACAAGAGCTGGAACAGAGAGTCATCAGTCTGGAGAAATCAGTCATAATTCACCAAAGAGAAGTCCAGGTATTAGGAGACGCAGCCAAGAAATCTAATCTTCGCATCAATTGATGAAGGGGAGGAGTTTCAAACAAACGGAAAGCAACACTTATTCACCAAGGTTATAGCAGAGAATTTCCCTAACTTCAAAAGGGAAAATCTCAAGCCTGTCACAGAAATATTCAGGACACCCAATAAGCAGGACCCCAGAAGGAACTCTTCCAGACACATCATAGTAAAAATATTAGACCTGAATAGTAAAGAGATCATCCTAAATGCTACAAAAGCAAAGAAAGATATACTACAATGGTAAAAATTAGAATCACTGTAGACCTCTCCATGCAAACCCTAAATGCAAGAAAAGCTTGGAAGGAGCTGGGAATTTGGCCTAGTGTTAGAGTGCTTGCCGAGCATGCACAATGACCCAGGTTTAATTGCTTGGTACTGTATACATAGAAAAGAGCCAAAAGTGGTGCTGAGGCTCAAGTTGTAGAAAGTCCAAGAACAGTGCTCAGGCTCTGAGCTCAAGCCAAGGACTGGCAAAAAAAAAAATGGAAAAATACCATTCACGAACTAACGACTAACAACTGCCAACCCAGACTGATATATACAGTGAAACTAGCATTTACACTTGAGGGAGAAACAAGACTATTTCATTCCAAAGAGAAGCTATATGAATATATTCACACTAAACCAGCATTACAAAAAATATTAACTAATCAAGAACAAGGAGCAGAACAGAAAGAACTCCCAACAAGAAGCTATCACCCATAAATCAATCAACACAAAGGGGGGGAAAAGAGAGAGAGAGAAACACAGAAGGAAAAATAAATACTGAAAAAAATGCTAATCACTTCTCCATGATATCCCTAAATGTGAAAGGGCTGAACAAGCCAATCAAAAGACACAGAATAGCAAATTAGATTAAGAAACAAGATCCATCAATAGGCCATCTCCAGGAGACCCACCTCAGTGCCAAAGACAGAAACAAACACCAAGTGAAGGGATGGAAAAGAGTTTTCCACTCCATCGCACCGCACCGTGCAAAAAAAATTTTAATCTCTGACAAAATTAACTTCCCAGTAAAATCAGTACATAAAGATAAAGGTAGCCACTACATATTAGTAAAGGGTACAATTCATAACCAGAATATTACAGTTAAACATTTACTCCCACAACATGGAAGCACCTAAGTATGTCAAGCAAACTCTCTTAGAGTTACAGGTCAAGACAGACTCATAGTGGGAGACTTCAATACTCCACTCTTACCAAAAGACAGATCAGCTCAGCAAAAGATAAGCAAAGACACTTCTGAGTTAAATGACACCATAACCCAGCTGGGTTTAACAGACATACACAGAGTCTTCTACCCAATGGCAAAACACTATAGATTTTTCTCAGCAGCACATGGAATGGACTCCAAAATAAATCATATAATAGTTCACACAGAAAACTTAAGCAGATACAAGAGGACTGATATAATCCCCTGTATTCTATCTGATCACATTGGAATCAGACTAGTTCTAAACAAGATTGTAAAGGGGAAAAATATTTGAACACTTAGAAGCTGAACAACCCCTGGATTACAGAAGAAATCAAAGAAGAAATACAAAACTTTCTTCAATGTAATGACAATCAAGATACATCACAAAGGAACTTATGGGACACCGCAAAAGCAGGTTTTCTTCTCTTTTATTGATTTATTTTTTAAGCAAGACATTTAAAGTTATTTTACATGCCAACCCCACAAAAAATCCTCTGCTTTCTCTACAGTCTTTCTAAAAATAAACAGCAAAAAAAAACTACTGTGTGTGTGTGTGTGTGTGTGTGTGTGTGTGTGTGTATGTGGTAGTGGACCTATAACTCAGGGCCTGGACAATGTCCCTTAGCTTTTTTCCTCAAGGTTGGTACTCCACTTACAATTTCTTGGTAGTTAATCAGAGATAAGAATCTTATGGATGTTCCTATCTGGGCTGGCTATGACCTGTGATGCTCAGATCTTAACCTCCTGAGTAGCTAGGATTATAGCTGTGAGCCCCTGGCACATGGCCAATAACTACTCCTTTTAAAGAAGAACTACATACGTGGTGTTTAAGTTTAGAGTGTGGATTGCTTAAATGCCTTCATGGAATCAGCAGAATTCCATGTGAAAAGTATTTTCTTTATGAACATTAATAATGAATTTACAGGAGAAAATAAATTATTGAAAACAAACAACTTTCAAAAACTCGAGAAAAGAGGTATCAACGTGTGAGAAATAATGCACCTACTATCTGGTGAATGTAACAGTAACCTCTCTATACATAACACTAAAAAAAGAAAACAAGCAACTTTTACAATAAATATCCTCTGTGTACTTAGACTTTTTTGTTCTTTGTGCTTTTCTCATGATTTGACCCATTAAAATTGTTTGTTTAAATTAAAGAATTTATTAACATTGATTTTTACATCATATTTCGAATGACAAGTTTAACAGACAAGTGTTCAAGGAGGGAATCTCTATATACAATCACTGGCACTTAGTTTTTAGAACTTAATCAAAATTGGCCTGAGGGTTTGTATGTCATAGGTACATATTAGTTTATGAAATAAAACATTATGTCTATAGAGTCATACGTTTTTATGTCTATATAGTTAGGTTTATATTTCCATTACCATGTCCATAGCATTGAGTATGCAAAGAGAGTCCTCACTCTTGTACTCTTTGTAACATTGATTTTTACATCATATTTCAAATGTCATGCTTAACAAACAAGTATTTAAGAAGGGAATCTCTACATACAATCAGTGGCAGTTAGATTTTAGAACATAAAATTTTACCTGAGGGATTGCATGTCATATTAATGTATGTACATATTAATGTATGTAATAAAATATGCCTGTAGAGTATATAGCCCATCATAGATTTTTGTCTATTTAGTTATGTTTATATCTCCAAGACCATGTCCATAACTTGGGTACCCGAACATTGAGTCATTGCTCTTGTACTCTTCAGATCTAATATCCACATATTAAGGATACTGTGGGTCTTTTGTTCATTTGGTCTTGACTTATATCCCTCAACATGATTCGCTCTGGCTTCATCCACTTCTCAGCGAATGCCATTATTTTATCTTGTCTATTGATTATGTAGAATTACATTGTACATATATACCACATTTTTTGTACCCATTCATTTGCAGTAGGGCATCTGGGTTGTTCCATTGTTAGGGTATTGTGAATACTGCAGAGATGAATATCCTGAGTTATGATGCTCGGGGTATCCTTGGAGTGGTATGACATGATTGTAGGGAAAGTCTATTTTCAGTTTTTAAAGAAATCTCCAAACTGCCTTCCAGAGTGGCTGAACTAGTTTACATTCCCACCAGCAGTGCAGTAGGGTTCCTCTTTCTTCACAACCCTACCAGCATTTGTCCTTGTCTGAGTTCAAAAATCTTGGCCATTCTTATTGGGGTAAGGTGGTATCTTTGGGTTGTTTTTTTTTTATTATTATTCTTTTTTTTCCAGTCCTGGGCTTGAGCTTGGGGCCTGAGCACTGTCCTTGGACTTTCTCAAGGCTAGAGCTCTACCACTTGAGCCACAGCACCACTTCTGGCTTTTTGCTATGTATGTGGGGTACCGAGGAATCGAACCCGGGTCTTCATGCATGCTAGGCAAGCACTCTACCACTAGGCCAAACTCCCGGCCCCCCTTTGGGTTGTTTTTATTTGCATTTTCTTTATGACCATGGTTGATGAGCATTTTCTCATAGGTTTTTCTGCCATTTTAAACTCTTCTTTTGGTAAGTTTCTCATTAGTTCCCTTGCCCATTTAGTCATTGGTTTGTTGGGTTTGGGGAGGATTAGATTCTTGAGTTCCCTGTAGATACTGGATATTAAGCATTTGCCTGATGTAGTGTTGGTAAATATCTTTTCTCAGTTGGTTGGCTGTCTTTCTACTTTAGTACCTGTGCAGAAACTTTTTTTTAGGTAGTCCCATTTGTCATGTCTCTCACCAATCTGGGAGACTGTGCCCATGGGACTCTGCTCAGGGAGTTTTTACCTGTGACTATGAGTTCCAGTGTCTCTCCTACTCTATCATGTAACAGTTTCAAGTTTTCAGGTCTGATACTGAGGTCTTTGATCCATTTTCAGTTAATGCTTGTGCATGGCAAAAGGCTAGGATCAATTTTTAGTTTTCTGCATGTGGCTGCCCAGTTTTGCCAGCACCAATAATTGAATAGACTGTGTTTGTTCTACTGTATATCTTTGGCTCCTTTGTATAATATAAGTTGACTATAGGTATGTGGTTTTATTTCTGGATCTTCTATTCTGACCCATTGATCTTCTGGTCTATTTTTGTGCCAATACCAAGCAGTTTTTGTTATTATGGCTCTACAGTAGAGTTTGAAGTCTGGTATTGTAATACCACCTGCATTGCTCTTTTTGCCTAGAATTGTTTTGGCTATTCTAGGTCTTTGTTGTTCCATATGAATCTTTGGATTACACCTTCTATTTCAGTAAAGAATGTCTTTGGGATTTTGATGGGGATTGCATTGAATTTGTATATCAATTTTGGCAGTATGGCAATTTTTCTCTATACTGGTTCTACTTACCCCTGAGCATGGGATGTCTTTCCATTTCCTGATATCCTCTTTAATTTCTTTTATTAGGCTTTTATAGTTTTCATTAAATAATTCCTTTACATCTTTGGTTAAGTTCATTCCTAAATATTTTATTCTTTGGGGGCTATTGCAAATGGGATCATTTTCTTGATTTGTCTTTCTTTTTGTGTATTGTTGGCATACAGAAAGGCTACTGGTTTTTGCAGGTTAATTTTGTATCCTGCCATTTTGCTAAAGTGGTTTATTAGTTCTAGGAGTTTGGGGGTGGAATTTATTGGGTCGTTCAGTGTTGAGGTCCTTCGTCCCCGGTCCCTCTTTACTAGTAGGGGGGATGGGGAAAAACACACCCCAACCAGGCCAAGCCATGAGAGGAGAAGGCCCACTGTCCTCCCATACTCAGGCTTCTTACCCTAGAGCATGAACAGAGACGCCATACAGCTTCATTAAGGCAGGAAATCTCTCTCTCTATTCCCCAAATCCCTCCTCCTAATATTCGGTGTACCTATCAGCACAAAAGGTAAGTAGGACAAAAAGGTCTTACCCCTATTACAAGTCTCAGCAGAGAGTGATTAGGACATGGCTTTACACGGCTCCCAACATCTCCCCCGTCTTTATCTTAGAAAAAGGACAAAACCTAGGATATGTGGGGCTACCACCATATCAGATCGACTGTGCTTGTCTTAGATGTCTCCAAGCTCATTAGTCTTACCTGTCATGGGATCACCAAGTACTCTTTACTTGGCTCCTGTCTTAGGTTGATAGGCTAATAGCTGGGACTTGCCCATCTTTGACTACCAGGCATCCATTTAAGCAAGCCAGACCTGAGGGGATGTACCTATTTCCATGGGAGCAGATGCCTGTCGCATTAACTTTCACTTTCTGTGTTTACTTCGTAGGCAAGAAATATAGACATATTAGCACATAAAAATAAATCCAAACCAATCAGTCCTTCCCATCTTTGATCAAGTCCCCAAATAGTCTTAAGTAAAGATAACCAATCACCCAAAGTTAGAATATTAACATGTGTCTGATTAACAATAATTATTTGTGCACATAGAGAGGTCATCAAGTTATCAAACTGAACATTTCATGTTATGTCCAAGTTCTTTAGACAGATTAGTCACTCAACTGAAAACGTTATATGATACTCCTGTCAAGCAAAATCTGGAATAAGCAGCTACAAAAAAGGTGCTCATCACCTGCTCCAGAATATTCAAGTGTTCTTGCAATAAATCAACTCATTGATCAAGCATAACAATTCCAGTCCTCACATGCAGATTAATGGATTCTGGGGTTTGCAATGCAGTATTCAAAGCATTCTCTGTAGGAACCTCAGTGGCAAGGGCAATACTCGCGGCAATAACAGCAGCTACAAATGTGGCAATGGTCACCACCATGGCCAGGAAAATATCAAAGTCTTTTTTACTGATGAGTGGGAAAGCATTCTCCTCCACCTGTACAGGCACTGGTATATACTGGTATATACTGAGGGGTTCTGACTACAGCTAGAGAAAACAGGGAAGCATTCCAACATTAACTAACAAAACAACATAGAGATGGAAACCAATAGAAAAACAAAGACTATCACACAAGCAAACTGTGTCATAGGGAATAGCAGGGCAATGGAAGAATTAGTGGAAAACAAGGATAGGAATACTGAAGAAGTATTGGTTAGAGGAAGTGGCCAAGACTGTTCAGGTCCCAGCAGTGTGATCCTCAGCGACATTGATAGGGTTGTGTATCATTGCTGCGTGGATTCACTCGGGGAACCGCACTCGTAGAAGAGTCTTCATCTTGACCGACATGCTTCCGAGGAGTCTCCACCATCTGACGTGTCAGTCTCTCCGGCACCCAAATGGGACTGTCAGCATCCTGTGGAAAAACACAAACACTTCCTCGCCCCCACATGAGGACTGGGTCTGGTCCTTTCCAGTTTCCAGAGAGACTATATTTCCACAATACTAAAGGTTTATGACTTCTAGAAGGATTAAAATGTCTATCTCCTGCAGAACGTCCTTCAGCATCAAGAGTTAGAAAGTTTAAAGTAAAAAGAGCTATAGCAAGTCTATACTTGGGAGTCTTCCAGTCTCCCCCTTTTTGTTTTAAAAGCAACAATTTTAATGTCAGATGTGCACGCTCTACTATTCCTTGTCCTTGAGGATTATAAGGAATACCTGTTTTATGAACAATATTTAAAGTAGCACAAAACTGACCAAAGGAGGCAGGTGTATATGCCGGACCATTATCTGTTTTTATACTTTTAGGCATCCCCACAGATGCACATGCATGCAGCACATGAGATATGACATCCTTAACCTTTTCTCCAGCATGAGAGGAAGCAAATATTAATCCAGAACAGGTATCAATAGATCCATGCACATGCAGAGTACCAAAGCTAGGCACATAAGTAACATCCATTTGCCAAATGTGATTGGGTTGTAAACATTTTGGATTTATACCCTGATGAGGCACTGGAAGGGAGTGAGCACACTTTTGATATTGTCTAACAATCATTCGGGCTTGCTCCTTTGTAATATTAAAGCGCTGTTTAAGGGTCATACTATTAACATGGAATTGAGAATGAAAATGAGTAGCCTGTTCCATTACTGAAAAAATGAAAATAGTTTTTGTAGCCAAGTCAGCTAATTGATTTCCCTTAGCAGGCCTGGCAATCCTGTGTGAGTTCATATATGCCCAATAAAAACAGGATCACTACATTTCCACAAAATTTTCTGAATTTGGAAAAACATAGAAAAGGTGAGAGTTTGTGGTGAGATAGATCCAGCAGTTTCCAGAGAAGGAAAAAGTTGAACAATACATAAGCTATTAGAAAAAATATTTAAAGGAACATAAGGATAGCATTGTAAGGCTACAATGATAGCTTCCAGTTCTACTAACTGAGCAGACTTATGAGGGGTAAACATGTGTAAGTACTGTACTTCTAGTAATCACAGCAGCAATGCCAAGAGAAGATCCATCTGTAAATACTGTCAAAGCCTTTGGGATGGGATCCTTTTTAACTACAGTGGGAAATATAACAGGATGTTCTAAACAGAATGATAATAAACTAGATTTGGGAGGATGATTATCAAAGCAGGCTTGAGTAGAGCATCATATAATGGCCCATTCACTGGTATTTCCAATTAAATATTCCAATTGTTGAAATGTATAAGGGGTAATAATTTACCCATAAGTTGCATATAATTATTAATAACCCTCAAATTATGAAGAAGTCACCATTTTCCAGATTTCTATTACAAAAATAGGGGCATTCCAAGGAGAAGCAGAAGGCTCAATGTGGCCAGCTTGCAATTGTGCTTGTACTAACTTTTGGGCTGCTTGGAGTTTTTTCTTTGACAAGGGCCACTGAGGGACCCAAATAGGATTATCAGATTTCCATGTTATTTTTAATGGTGATTTTGCAGTGGTCCTTAATAAAAAGGATAACCAACTCCTCAGTGGTCATTTTTTTGAGTCATGGGCAGAGGCTGAGGATTTCCTTGAAGATGTTTTCCTAGACCTTTCCCTTCCAGGTAACCCTGTTTATGCATCATTGTCCAAGCCCTCTTACCTGGATAATCTCCTGATTCAGTTTTGCCATCCAGGATTCTTTGTCTTTGACAGGTTCTGTGGTAAGATGTACTCCCATTTGCTGTAATATATCTCTGCCCCATAACGTGATAGGCAATGATGCCAACACATAAGGCTGAAGAGTGCCTTTATGTCCCTCCTCATCCTGCCAGGATAAAACTTGAGCACTCAGATCAGGACTTTGTGAAAATCCTAACCCTCTCAACGTGCAATCAGCCTTCTGAAGAGGCCATTGCTTAGGCCAATGTTGAGCATCGATAATGATATGTCTGCCCCAGTATCAAGGAGACCCTCAATGGTCATTCTTTGCACAAGTAATTTGAGCAGAGGCCCTATTGAACAATCCTGCACCCAACAAACCATTTGTTCTTTCCCAGTTGGCCCAAATCCCTTGGATTCTGTTTTGAGGCATATGCATACCTGGAAGTAAGATTAATTGGGCTATTCTATCTCCTGGACTGATGACCAAGATACCATGGGGAGAACTCACCATAATTTTAATTTCACCTGTATAATCACAGTCTGTGCATATGTTCCTGGTTCATACTGGAGCTGTGCCTCTAATGCGGCATATTGACCCTCTCCTGTAAGCATTTCAATATTTCTTTGTGGGAAACCAGCCGCAGCATTACTACATGTCATTTCTAAAGAAAACTCCTGCCAGCCAGTCTTCCAAATCAAATATTGTCCTCCACTCAGCACTGCCTTACATAATTTTTTCCAATCATCAGGAACCAAATTTAAATTTGCCACTGAGTCTAACATACTAATAGTGAAAGGCGCTTGGGGTCCATAAGCCATAACTGATTCCTTTAGCTGCTTAACAGTTTTAAAATCTATTGGTTGATGAAATCTCACCCGATTTTAATCCTGAAACACTGGAAAACCCCACCCCCCTATTTTGTAATTCCGCACCCGAGCACAGACTTTCTAAATCACTACCACTTAATTCTTCCTCCTCCTGCTTACTCGATTCTCTCTCAAGTAGACATCCAAGCGTCTCTGCGCTTCTTTGCACCTGTTTTTTAACGGTTTGTTTGGATAAAAGTAAACATTCCCGTATAAGTTGCCACATAGGAAATGTTCCTCGGGGGAGGTCTCCCTGTTTCAGTGCTTTCTCCAAATCTAATTTATGTAGATCCCCTTGTGGCACATTAAGAAGTCCTTCTTTTAAAAACCAAGGACTTCCTTTTGCTATCGTATCCACATAAGCCTCAACCGTGGCTCCTTTTACTGCAGTACCATTAGCTTTAAGTAAAACTCTTTTATAACTCTAACCATCCAGTTCTTAGAAACATCTGAACCCATTATTCTGATTCTTTTCTAAACCCCTTATCCCAGTTCTTTTTCCGAACCCCTTATTGCCTCGCCCTTATACCGCTCTGGCCAGAGACTCCTGTGAGGTTCCTCAGTGACTCCCCACCATGCCGAAGTGACCTGCGCTTCGGAGGCATTACAAGCCTCAGCAGAGAGTGATTAGGACATGATTTTACACAGCTCCCAACAGTTCAGGTATAGGATCATGTCATCTACAAATGGGGTAGTTTAATTTCTTCTTTCCCTATGTGGATGTCTTTGATGTCTTTCTCTTGCCTTATTGTTCTGGCTAAGGGTTCCAGCACTATACTGAAGAGAAGTGGAGAGAGTGGGCATTCCTGTCTAATTCCTGATTTTAAGGTAAATGGTTCTATTCTTTCTCCATTTAGTAATGATACTGGCTATAGGTTTGTCATATATGGCTTTAATTATTTTAAGGAACGTACCTCCTATTCTTATTTTTTCTGGTGCTTTCAACATGAATGGATGTTGTATTTTGTCAAATGCCTTCTTGGCATCCAGAGAAATTATATAATTCATAACCTTAGCTGTATTGATATGATGTATTACATTAACTGATTCGCAAATGTTAAACGAGCCTTGCATCATGGGATGAATCTTACTTGATTGTACTGTGTAATTTTTAATATTTGTTTCTGGATTCTGTTGGCTAGTATTTTATTGAGGAGCTTTGTGTCTGTGTTCATTAGAGAGATATATCTGTAGTTCTCTTTTTTGTTGTTGTTGGGTCTTTCCCTGGTTTGGCTATTAGTGTGACATTAGCATCATAAAATGAGTTTGGTATGGCTCCTTCTGCTTCTATTTCTTGGAAGAGTTTCAAGAGTATAGGTATTAATTCATCTTTAAAAGTCTTGTAGAGGGGCTGGGAGTTTGGCCTAGCGGTAGAGTGCTTGCCTAGCATGCACAAAGACCCGGGTTCAATTCCCTGGTTCCACATACTTAGAAAAAACCAGAAGTGGTGCTGAGGCTCATGTGGTAGAGTTCTAGTCTTGAGAAAAATGCAAGGACAGTGCTCAGGCCCTGAGCTCAAGCCCAGGACTGGCAAAAAAAAAAAGTCTTGTAGAATTCTGTAGTGAAACCATCTGGGCCTGGGCTCTTTTTAGTTAACATTTCCCCAGTTGTGGATTGTGGATGTGAGATTATGTCCCCATGATCTTTACAAAGGCTTGCACAGGTAACTTATGTATTGTTATAGTCACAGAGCTCAGATTCCCCAGTTAGAAAACAGCTTTTGTAAACTAAAGTGCTAAATAGGCTACACTGCTGTAGCCCCACTCAAAAAGCATCTGTGCAGTTGTTGAAAGTTAAAGGTTGTTTCTAATTTCCAATTTGGAGTAAAATATTGCTTTAAATGACATCTGGTCCTAGTAACCCCTTAGTAAAATATGTTGAAGTTATAGGTTTTTGGCTGGGTAAGATTGGCTTGAAGAAGTTACAGAAGCTGTGTCTTCGCCTACCAACTCCCCTAGAAATGAGGCAGGATAAATTAAAGAGGAATGGGAAACAGTGGTAACAAGAGTGCAAGTATGGAGACTGCACTAGTGAGCAATGGTCATGGGCTCATGTCCACTCTGTCTGCCTAGGAAATCCTAGCCTTATTTAAAAGAAAGTGGTTACTAAGAGTCATCACCCTGGTAAATTACTCTGGGGCTTCTACCTAATAATACATTTTAAAAAATGGGGTGTTAGCCTACAAAAGCCAATGTATTCAGATAAAGCAACCAGGAAAATATCAGATTTCACTGAAGTTAGGCCTTAGGTTAAATATCTTTAACTAGTCTGTGAAGAAATTTGCAGGCAACCAAGCAGGAGATGTGGCAATCTATTGGAGCTGCTGGGAGATACTACTGCTGCTGCTTCTCATCCCACTTGGAAAAGGTTCAAGGATGACCTGACAGACATCCTGAGTCATCCTGACTCCATCATCTGTAACTGCTTCCTGGTGAAGGCTGCTTTGTATCTGCAGAAACTAGGATTTTTATGAGACATTCTTTCTGTGATAAATGTAAAAGAAAAAGAAAAAATGGTCTTGAGGAGGCCCAGGGGTATTATGAATATTATTGTAAAAAAGAATCTGAGGGGCTAGGAGTTTAGCTTAGTGGTAGAGTGCCTGCCTAGCATGCACAAAGACTCGGGTTCGATTCCTCGGTACCACATACATAGAAAAAAAGCCAGAAATGGTGCTGTGGCTCAAGTGGTAGAGCTATAGACTTGAGAAAACCCAAAAGTCCAAGCCCTGAGTTCAAAGCCCAGGACTGGCAAAAAAAATCTGAGATCAAGGCCATATCAGATGCTGATGCCTCTGACTAACACAGAGACAGCAGAGACCTTAAAAATCCCATCAAAACATTGCTCATCTGCCTGAGCTCATCAGTCTTTTGCCTCTTTAACAGCCCTTACTCAGGACACCATTGAGGAAGAAGCCAAGGCCATCCTGCCCAGCACAGACACAGCCAGAAAGTTGTTAATGAGATGAAGAAGTAAAAAGAAAGAGGGGAGAATGTGTTCAGTTTTGTAAGACAGGACTTATAAAACTCTATAAAGAAAGACTTCGGAAATAGAATTGTGGAAACAGAAAAATTGTTTCCTTTAGATTAGAAGGGATTTAAAAAGTATTGTCTTAAATGTCTGCTCAAAAGGGAGAAATTAAGAACTATGGAATGTTCATGGAAGTCATAGAAGGTTTGAGTATGTAGCCAATGGTGTGAATATGTCTTGAGTAAAGTTGGTATGCAGTTAAACTGCAGTAATGTAAATAGAGTCAGGATTGGTGCACTGATGTGGAGCTATTCCTTATGTCCACCTGAAGGGTAGTGTGTTTTGATGTATATTTCTCAATTCTAAAGGAATTATTGAGTGCAAAGCTGGGAGCCAGCAGGTAAACTCAGGGACAACTCGACCCTTGGGAGGAGTTCAGTCCCGGGCTACGTCTCCAAGCTCTCTTGGAGACTGACTTCACTGTGTGTTTTTTTTCAGAGTTTGTAAAAGTGTTCCCCACCAAGTCAGAAACAGCCCAGGTTGTGGTTAAATATTACTAACCATAATTTAATTCAGCCCTTTCAGGCCTTATAATTGACTTTGGGGATGCTGGCCCTTATAAAAAAAAAGATGTGTAAATTTAACAGTACAAGAGGGTGAAAATTGGTATCTGTCATTGGTTTTCCTGGTATCCTTGGGCTACTGCTACTTTGATTTCAGCTTTTAAGGGCCCTATTATACTGTTATTTCCTATTACAACTGTTGGCTCTTGTTTTGTAAATTGCTTAACAAAATATATTGAAGATAGAGTTCAGGCTGTAAAAATGTTAGTAATAAACCCACAAATTGGCATTGCTATTGAGCCCTGTATCCTTAATGCTTTAGTCAATTATATAGAAGGATGAGATAACTGTAAAATTAATGATCCTACAATCTCAGTATATGAACCTTTATTAAAGAACCACAGGAGGTTTTATTTGGTACAAAAGTAAAAGGGAGAAATGTAGACAAGTAAGTCATTTTTACCTCTGACCAATTCCAACATAAAGTAAGTAGTTAATAGTTAATTGGAAAGTTAATCCATATTAGTAAAAATTGAGAAATTAGGGGCTTCAACAACAAGGCTAGAAGGACCTGAAGGCTATCTGAGATTATTCAAAGAAAGAAAACATTCTATATTATATGGCCTTCTAGCTGTACTAAGATAAATAAGGAAGCCCTGAGAAAAATATGTTTATGTTACCCAAAATTACAAGGCTAACTCCAAACTTTTATTTCTGTCACTCCTTACTTGCTTAAACAGAATCTGCCTGGCAACCTGTGTGTGGTTTTTGCTTTTATAACTTCAGACCTGCTCGAGGCTGCACGCTGAGATCCTGATCTTGAGGTGAACTCCTCGAGTATCAGTCTATCCTTTGCTCAATAAAATTTCAACACATTGATCACGCTGCAAATGGTCTCATTTGTTAGGTTTAGGATGAGTAGTTATGGTGAGGGTTAGTGATAGTGTGGACCCAGGGCCTCCCTTCCCATAGTTTAGCTTATAGTTTACCATGCCCTGCACAAACAACGCCAACCCTGATTAGGGCAGTAAGTAACTAGCTCCCACCCCTTTATCTCGAATGACACTCCCCTTGGTAGCTATAAACCATTTGGGTCACAGGAGTGACCTTCAGGTCAGGGCAACTGCAGACCTCTCATCTACCATTTGGACAGCATCCATCATCCTATTCCACCATGATGAAGCCCCGAGTCCTCACATCCACCCTAGGGCATCCAAGCTGGTGCTGCTTCTCATGTGCACACATATGTGAGGAGTCTTCTGGTCCCTTCCTCCCTGGCATTAAACTTCTTGTTTTGTTCTGTGTGCCTGGACATCTGTGTGGTTATTGACACAGTCTGCATATTCTCTAACATTTAGCACCCAATGTGGGGCTCGTGTCCTCTCAGGAATTTGCTCTTCCCTTCAGGGAATATGAGCCGTTCTGGGAACCTAGCTCCCAAATGCTCGGACTTCTGCCAGACCAACAATGGCCTTCGAGTGACTCCTGGCCCCCAAGTGCTTATCCACATCCACACTCACCAGTCTCCATTCACACCGGGTAAGGGGACTGGGAATCCCTGTGGTGACATATCCTCGCTCACAGTACCATCTTTCCTTATTCCTGCTGAAAGACCTGGTACCAGACAACTTCTAAGCCTTACTGGCTCAAAGCCAAGGGTCTAAGGTCAGACCTAAGATTCAGGCTTGGGGTTCAAGATACAAGAGTCAGGGATGAGCTTACTGGTGTCTCCCGCCTTTTCTCACAAGGCCTATTACTACCCCAAAGGGAACTCTTCCACTCAACAAACACATAAGACTAGAGATCTGGTGCTGGATGAAAACTATGTTGATGATACATTTACTGTCTGAAGCAGAATACCACGCTCTTACCTTCTCTGTGATTGGGATATCAGGACTAGCCAGGTATAGGGCTAGGGTTATGTTTAGGTTCAGGATTAGATTTTGGGCTAAGGGCAGAGTTAGGTTTAGGACTAGGGTTAGGTGTATGGGTTAGTTTTAGTGTTGGGGTTAGGGTGGATCTAGGATTAGGATCCGTTTAGAGTTTGTGTTAGGTTTAGGGTTCGGGTTAGGGATAGGGTACTCATTCCTCATCCCACCAGCTTACACTCAGGTGGGGATCAACACCGGTCCTCCTGGTCTCAGGGGCAGTGGGATGTCTTCTCTGCTTTTAGTTTATTTTTACCTGTGCAGCAGGGTGAAAGTGAAGCAGAACCTTTCCCCAGGTATATCACTAAAGACACATAGGAATGCTCTTAATGACATGCCTTTCAAGGATGTTCTGCCGGGGCCTACTGGCAGCAAATTGGGGTTCCTGAAATAGGAGGCAGGGACTGGAAAAAATAGAAGAGAGACAAACACATCGGGTCCGGGAGGTCTGCCGCCCAGGTAAAAACTGCAGCCTCGTTTATTGTCAACTCCAGGCTTATATCCCTTCTTGAAACCAGGGAACTTCCAGCTGTTACATTCATATGGTAAATCTCAGGTCATTTAAAAAGAATAAGGCCATAAAACAATAAGACAATAAAGCCATTGTCTGATGCAAATCAAGGTACAATTTGATTCCACTCTGGCTCCCAACAATGTTCCAACTGCAAAACCCCAAACTGAAAACTCAAAGGACCCCAATCACCATTCCCCAACCCAGAATTCCAGCATCACAAATGTCTCATCTGCTTAGAATGAATGAGGCTGTTTACACATGCAAATGGAAATCTGGGTTATTAATACCCCCGGCAGTGGAAGAAATGGGTTCAAGTGCAATGTTACAAAGCCATGCCGAGGAAGACTGATTTCACAGGCTTGCAACTGGAGGACTTCCTCTGTCCTGGCCCCACCCACATGGCTACCCACCAGCTCCCATTCCCCCTCAGTCACCTGACTGATCACTTCACCATCATGTTTTGACTGAATCCCCTAAAAGACCACCCGCTTAGGGCCTCACATGGCCTGCACTGGCTCAGTCCCATAAAAGACCAGACTAATCTCCACATGTGCCTGGGAGATAAAAACAGGCTGTCCTCAAAGACACACAGCAAGTACTCCTTCTTGTTCCTCCCATGGCAGGGAGCTCACTGCCATGCATTGGCTGGAATGGTGTGGGATGGGACCTTCTCAGCAATGGGCATTTGAACATGACTCCACTCTCAACATCTATCCACTCTGGGCCACCAAGGATCTAGCATTTAGCGATAGGCCTGGATGTCCTGAGTCCACTGCTCTTGCTCTCCCTCACCAAGGAAGACAAGAAGTGTGTAATGCAGCAGGTGTACAGGAACCGGTGCTGAGCAGGTGACCAGCTGGCCACCACACCATAGTAGTGCCTTTGATCCTGGTTGATCAGCCTTTGGATTCCTGCAGACAGTGGAAGTGGTGTGACAGGGGTCACCTAAGGGTTTCCACCAGCAAAAACATGACAGGAAATCTACTGTGGATGCCTTTTAGTGAAGACAAACAGGGAGCAGCTTATGTGGAAGTGCAGGCACGAAGCTGGTGCTCCATGACTGCTTTCTGATGGTATGGATGAGCCACTCACAGCCCTGACAGGGAAGGGGGAAGGCAGGGCACATGAAATGCCCTTGGTGTGACCTTAGCCCCATACACCAGGTACCCACCTAGGGCATCCAGGAGACATGCCTCTCTTGTGTTCACCTCCACGGCCACCATGTGCTGGAAGCAGTGCAAGGAAATGACATCCAAGATCTCCCTCACCTTGAGGCAGGCCGGGGACCAGGGAGGTGTCACTGGCTGGCTCCCTTTCCTCCGGGACTTGCCCACAGCGTGGCTTTCTCAGCTAGCCCCTCATCCTTGTCCTCACTCGTTTCCTTGGCTGTCTTCAGTAGCCAAGGACCTCCCAGAGGTGGCCATTGGGCTGGAGCGTGTCCCCTTGCCCATACAGAGGATGGATTTAACAAAAGTTTGAAGGTTCTCAGCTGGGGTCAACAAGAAGGCTCGAGCTGGCAAGGCCTTGTGTTTTCCTTGATGAAAGGAGATTAAAGGAGGCAACTCAGAGAGGGGAAAGAGACCAGTCCCCACAGTCACTAAGCAATCCAAACCCACACACCCCACGACCCTATCTTGTAAGACCACAGAATGGTCTCACCAAGAACACTCAGCCTGTTTAGTTGCATCCAGTGCTTTTACAAAGTAGCTGACAATTAGAGGGCTACTCCCTTACCTAAGGGCCCAGAGCAGATAAGTCTCAGTTTTTTTCCCCAGTTACTGGAGGTCAACTTCAAGGCATTAGGCATTCTTAGTAAGTGCTTTTCCACTGAGCACACCCCAAGCTCCAAATTTTGTACCTCTTATTTCCAGGTCTTTATTGTTCCACCTGACCCTCACTCTCAGTACCTGGGGTCCAGCAACAGATAGGAAGCTGAACTTCACAGTTCCCTCTTGCTACCTCTTTGTGGGAGTGGTAGCATCAGGGAGTTCAAACTGCTGGGAAAGGGAGTCTTCATCTGTCTGGGAGTTTGGGACACAGCTGGTCTGCAGCGCCTTGGCCAGTTGTGGGCTGGGCCCTGAAAAATCTGGGAGCCTGAGGAGGAGAAAGTTAACTGTGAGACTTAAGTAAGGTGGACTGAGAGCTAGAGGGCAGGTGTGTACGTGTGTGTAACTAGATATCTCACAGGATCCCAGGATGCTCAAGAGGAATGAACCAGTAGCAGCGAGGGCTTCTACCAGGCAGCAGAGGTAGTGTGGTGGGGTGAGAGGTGTAATGGGGTCATGTCTGGTGCCTAGCAGTCGGAGTGGCTGCAGAAACTCCAGGTATGATATGGCAGAGATGGACCAGGGCTGGCAAAAGATGACATAGTCCCAGCCCCCTGGGGTGCTCTCATCTTCTGTCAGCCAAAGAGCAGCCACATCCTTATGGAAGGATGTCTGGTCATCTTGTGGTAGGAAGTTGGGGGAGCCAGACAGGGATCTTTGAGGGGGGTTGTGCTTCTATCAGGCAGGGCTGGAAGCCAGAGGGGAGCCTGGAAGGCAGTATTCTCTGGGAAAGCCGGGGTCAGAGCCTGTAGATTAGCAGTCTGCTCTGTCTCCTGTCCTGTCACCACTGCTCAGGTCCACTGTGGTGGGTGACCCACAGAGTCTGTTATCCTCAGAGGAGGGGCACCAGGAGCTCCCTGCTTGGTCTGGGTCAGTTCTGTCTTGGGCTGGGTCCTCAGCTCTAGAAACTCCATCTTTGCTGCCTAGGATCCGGGACCTGGCCATGCAGCTCAGGGTCTGCTCTTCGGCTCAGCAGGAGCTTTAGGGGCCAGCAACAGCCCCAGGCAGCAGCCCAGTGTACTAATGCCAGCTGCTCCAAGGACCTGGACATGAGGGGTGGGCCTGGGCTTAGCGCTGATCTGTGCAGGAGGAGGGGGTCTGGGGTTCTAGGTCCAGGGCAGATCTGGGCAGGAGGGGAGGACGCTCCAGATAGGGGTGGATCTGTGAGGGGGGGAAGGGCCTCCAGGGTTTGGGGCAGATCTGGGGCGGGAGGGGAGGGGGTTCATCCAGGGTCCTGGCGGATCTGTGGAGGAGAGCAGGACTCCAGGTATCTGAGCAGATCTGTGGGGAAGGGGAGGGCCGAGGCTGATCTGGCAGGAGGACCTGGGGTCAGAATGGACTCCGCCATCAGCGCTAATGGGTCCCCAGCCTTCGACTCCCCCTACCAGAGATGCCCGGACTCTCGACTCTGCCCATAGACGTCCGAGCTTCCAACTGGGATCCACTGGGTCCAGGTGCAAATTCGCTGCGCCCTGAGCCCTGGACCCTGGCTTCCTCCCCAGGTGCCGGGGCTCCTGGCCTCGCCCTTGTGGCCTCCTCCTGACTTCTCACCAAGTGTCAGTCTCCAGCCTCAGCCCCGCCCAGCTCCAGCCTCAGCCCCGCCCAGCTCCAGCTTCAGCCCCGCCCAACTCCAGCTTCAGCCCCGCCCAGCTCCAGCTTCAGCCCCACCCAGCTCCAGCTCCAGCCTCAGCGCTGCCCAACTCCAGCTTCAGCCCCGCCCAGCTCCAGCTTCAGCCCCGCCCAGCTCCAGCCTCAGCCCCGCCCAACTCCAGCTTCAGCCCCGCCCAACTCCAGCTTCAGCCCCGCCCAGCTCCAGCCTCAGCCCCGCCCAACTCCAGCCTCAGCCCCGCCCAGCTCCAGCTTCAGCCCCGCCCAGCTCTAGCCTCAGCCCCGCCCAGCTCCAGCCTCAGCCCCGCCCAGCTCCAGCCTCTGCACCACCTTCTGTCTGCTCCTTCTGTCTGTGGTGGGTAGAGATGGGTGGCTCTGGGACAGCCGGACTAGATCGTGCCACTTATATTCCTGTGCTCGGTGCCCTTGAAGAACAGTGTTTGGAGGTATCAAGGGGCTCTTCAGGCAGGTAGGGCTGGTAGGGCACCCCGTGTTCAGTGACTCTAGGGTGCTCCCTGCCCCTGGAGGAGTCTCTGTAGAAAGGAAATGGTGGGGGGGGTTGAAGGTGAAGACAGTCTGCAGAGCAGACTGTTGTGCCCAGAGGAGGGGTCCCCCAAAGAAGACCACCGAGATCGAGGCATCCGAAATGCAACAGCAAGGGTTTATTGCGGGATACAAGCCAGGCAGGGGACTCTTCCTTAGGCACTCGGCAGCGAGGCCAGGAGGAGTTGATAGTCAGGCTATACAGTCTATTTAAAGGCAAAAACCACAAACAGTTGCTAGGGAAGTTGGTGGGGGGGCATTCTACAGTTGTGAAAACCACAAACAACTGTTAATTATGTCCAGAAGTTCCTTTCAGATAAGGTGACTTATTAACTGTTCTTTTCTGTTTATGTATCCTCTGGGTTCGAAACTGCTATCTATGAGTCAAGCTGCGTTTCTATTCCACCTACTGAAAGGGGAATAATTTTGGGTCTGGGGTAATTATTTTTCATCCCTACACTTCCCCCTCAGCTGTTCCGCAGGAGGAGGAGCCAATCCTGGATCCTATTCCTTCAGTTCTATGAAATCATATTCCTCGTTTATTTCACCTACAGGGGAGTAATTCCTCCCGACCATTAACTGAATGGTTCCTAGCCTTTCTTTCATAAATTGCACAAGCCTGTTAAGAATGCAAGGTCCAAAAGTTAGTAAAAGTAACAATATCACTAAGGGTCCTTCCTAATAAGCTAGACATAAGAGTGGTGAACCAGGGAGACTTACTATACCAGGCTTCAAACCAGCTTTGCTGGGCCTCCAGTTCCCTTTTTTTTTGTTTCTGCAAAACTTCCCTAACCTTGGCCATAGTTTGTTTAACTACCCCCAAGTGGTCCACACAAAAACAGCATTCCTCACTGAGGGCTGCGCAGAGGCCTTTCTGCTGTAGAAATAATAAATCTAGTCCTCTCCTGTTTTGCATAACTACTTCAATCAGGGAACTAAGGGATTCTTGGAGGTGGGAAATAGAGGATTCAATTTAACTGGGGGGGTGCCCACCATATATGTCCAGTCAACTCACACCCCCAGCTAGCGCAGTATGAATCTCCCGCTCCTCCATACTTTGAATCTGACTTGGGGATGGGGAGTGGGCTGGACAGACATAGAAACAGTGAGTTCGGGTCCTATCCCAGGGATTCCAAAATTCTCCTGCCAGATCTGGTTCCAAGGGAGATGTGGATTACCATTAACTAGACAAAAGAAAAGAGTTTAAAGGGTTGGAGAGGTGTCTGCTGGCCTTCCAGCTATCTCCACGATAATCTTCCTTCAGGGCAAAGGGATCTGCCGGTCTGGCTTGCGAGTAATGGACCTAGGCTTGACTCCGTCTATTTTGAGAGCAGTGGGGGTCGTCAGCAATACCACGTAGCGCCCTTTTCACCGTGGTTCCAGAATCTTAGGATTGTGTCTCCAGATGAGAACCCAGTCGCCTGGTCTGAACAAACCGGGGGTAGGGACAGAGGCAGAATCATCCTCTGGTCACTGCGTTAATCCCTTTTTGATGACTGGGACAGTGCATGATGGCAATTTTTGTGGGTCCCCATAAGGCCTGTAAGGATTGGATTAAATCATAGTTAACAGTGCCAGCTGAGATAACACCTGGCTGGGGGGTGCCAACAATTGTTATCAGACTCCGGTAGATAGCATTCTTTGGTTTGGAGGAGCATACAGTTTGCCTTCCTAGTTCTGCACCCAAGAAAACCCTCACAATTAGGAAATATACATCCAAGCATAGCAACCCCCCACATCAGTGCACTCTATTTATATTACTGCATTAACTGCATACCAACTTTACTCAAGACATACTCATACCATTGGCTACATACTCAAACCTTCTATAACTTAATTCCTTTCAGATCCTTTCTTATCCTTCATAAACCATTTTTTTCCAACTCCTCTCCCAAAACCTTTACTAACCTTTCTCTCTTTTTTATTTGGCTATAGCCCTCATTTACATTTGCACCTCTCACCTCTAGGCTGTTCAGAAGGGAAAATTCCCTTCATCCATCCTGGGCCACCATAATGACTGCAAAAACCTAGGGGACTTTGAACTTAGCACAGATAGAATGTCCCACCACCAAGGGTTTATTTCCAGTCCTCTTAGGAAGCAGCTGTGGGGTGGTGGAATCAGGCAGGACAGGATGTGTAGCATCAACCTTGTCTCTCAGCAGCTCCAATGGAATGTCACACCTCCTGCTGGGTCACCTGCAAATTTCTGCACAGACTGGTTAGAGAAGCTTACCCTAAGGCCTGACCTTGTGAAGCCTTCCAATGATTTCCTAGTTGTTTTTCCTGAGCACACTCATTTTTGCAGGCTGGCACCCCATTGGTTTTTAGGACAGTATAGTGTTGAGATTCCAAAGTAATACCAGGGTGACAACTTTTAGTAACCAGATTTCCTTTAAACGAGGCTAGGATTCTCTAGACAGGTATAGAAGACTTGACCCTGTAGCCATTCCCACAAGTGCAGTCTCTACTCTTGCACATCTGTTACTACTCTTTTCCATCTCACTTTCCAAAAATGACTCTGGTCCCTTCATCTTAAGTGGGTTGATGGCGAAGATTCGTCTTCTATAATTTCTTCAGGCTGACTCAGGGGCGTTGTCTCGTGCTTAGCCTAAAAAGCTTAGCCTATTGTACCAAGGGGTTGCCAGGATTACATTTTAGGAGCAATATTTTACTCTAAACTGGAGATCATATAAAACATTTAACAACTACACAAACTTTTTCTTTGGCTACAACAATGTAGTTTACTTAACACCCATTTGCAAAGGCATTTTCCTGATTGTCTGGGGATCTTAAGCTCTGTGACCCTAACAATGCTATCAATAGGGACACAGCCTCAGGTCCACAAATTTTCCTGAATTTTGTGGCTGGTGTCAATTGAAAATTCATTCAGTTAGGGCTTTGAGCAAACATGGGGTTCAGGATTGTAAACTACCTACTATTACAGATGCCTGACAAGTTCCTTCCCAGTTATGGAGTAAATAGACATGGGCAGTAGTAAGGCACACTTACAAACTATTCTCTGACCTCCCGGCTCTGATTAATTTTGAATGGCTAAGCACAAGTGACTCTAGGATCTGACACCATCTCTGCCATCCAAGCAGTGGCTTACTGCATCTGGATGCTTTATTTCTTTTGTCCCAGTAGTGTCTCTCCACACAGGGATAACCATCCCATTGGCATTTCACTTGGTTGGTTGCTGGATTTGAACTCAGGGCCTGGGCACTGTCCCTCAGCTCTCCAGCTCAAGGCTAGCACTCTGCCACTTTGAGCTCCAAAGTAACTCACAAGGATCCATATTTAGGATTGGTACCAATTTACCTCAAAAACAAGACAGAAGCAGAAACCTTTAAGTACCCCCAAATTTTGATGGCATGCCTGGCAGCAGTCAGAGTAAGGAAGACACCTGGGGCCCTGAAAACTCTCAGGGTGTGCCTCCCCATGGAGATTTCCATTGTCTGGCAGCCAGCCGGCCAAGGCCATCCTACCTGCAAAAACTGCTATCAGGGGGGCAAGAGTTTTTAATTTCTGGCAAGACTCAGTATCACCCCTGTCCTGAGGGGAGAAGAGCAGAGAGTGACCCACATTTTCCTTTTAATTATTATACTGTTGTTGCTGGCAATCTCTTGCACAATCCTGCCAACGTGTAAGGGTCAGATCTAGGGGAGAAGAGGTGTTATTCCCCATCTTAAAGAAGTCGAAAAGAAGTAGACTAGAGACAAACACATAACAGGTAACAACCAACAAATTCAAAGAGACAAATTTCACAGAAAGTTCCTGGGACCAAATGGCACCCCTTATTCTCACTCGGGAGCTGCCCAAACACACTCCACTCATTGTATCAAACCAGATGGACACCTCTTTGGTGCCCCCAGACAGCTTGGGGTCCAAAGACCCTTTGCCCAGACGGACACCCTTCCAGTGCCCCCAGATGGCTTGGGGTCCAAATTGGACCCTTTGCCCAGAGTGGAGATCGGGACATCTCCTGTTCCCTCCAGGATCACTGTCCAGACACATCTATCCCAGTGAGACCTGCCAGACACAAATGCGACTGACTGACCGCTACAAAGTGGAAGTGAAAACAGCAACAACGCAGACACAGACAAACAGCGAGCGCTCTTACCATTTACTGAGCAACAAACCTTTCGGGCCTCAGAGGGTCCTGGTGGGGTTCCTGGGGGACCCCGGACAAGCCCGCAAATGTTGTGCCCAGAGGAGGGGTCCCCCAAAGAAGACCACCAAGATCGAGGGGTCCGAAATGCAACAGCAAGGGTTTATTGCAGGATACAAGCCAGTCAGGGAACTCGTCTGCAGGCACTGGGCAGCGAGGCCGGGAGGAGTAGATAGTCAGGCTTTACACAGTCTATTTAAAGGCAAAAATCACAAACAATTGCTAGGCAAGTTGGGGGGGGCATTCTACAGTTGCAAAAACCACAAACTGTTGATTATGGTCCAGAAGTTCCTTTCAGATAAGGTGACTTATTAACTGTTCTTTCTTGGGTTTGAAACTCCTATCTATGAGTCAAGCTGAGTTTCTATTCCACCTACTGGAAGGGGAATAATTTGGGGTCTGGGGGTAATTATTTTTCATCCCTACACAGACCACTCAGCAAATGCATGTGAGGGGCCTGCAGGCCCAGCCCTGATCCCATGCCAGTCTTCCTGGAGGGACCTTTTGATTTTTGGCACTTGATGTCTGACTAGGAGCTGGTCCCCGTTCCTTTTGCTCAGACAGATTGAGACTCGGGGGCCAGCGTGCTGCCTACAAAGATTGCAAAGACAGCTTTAGGGGCCAGCAACAGCCCAGTGTAGTAATGCCAGCTGCTCCAAGGACCTGGGCCTGAGGGGTGGGCCTGGGCTTAGCGCTGATCTGTGCAGGAGGAGGGAGTCCGGGGTTCTGGGTCCAGGGCAGATCTGGGCAGGAGGGGAGGACGCTCCAGATAGGAGTGGATCAATACATCAAGAACACACCATCACTGAGTGTCTTGAGACTCACACCGTCCAAAGACATTCACAAGAAAGGAAATTCAACTTCCACATCCTAAACCATGTTTTAGGGTTGGGTAGGGGATCCAGGATCTTTATAAACGTTAACCAGGAACGTATTAATGTACTTTTTTTTTTTTGCCAGTCCTGGGCTTGAGCTCATGGACTTTCTCAAGACTAGAGCTCTACCACTTGAGCTTCAGCACCACTACCGGCTTCTTTTTTCCTATGTATATGGTACCGAGGAATCGAACCCGGGTCTTCGTGCACGCTAGACCAAGCACTCTACCTCTCGGCCAAACTCCAGGCCCCAGGAACTCATTAATAAAGTTCATTTTATTTCCACATTCTCAGTTCTGAGAGTTGTTCACATAAATTATGGGTACACAAAATTTGAGAAATCATTGTAGCAAAATTTATCAAATAAACACATGTCATAGGTTTAGGTCCCAAAGGGTTAGAGTGAAGGTTAGGTTTCAAGGTTAGGGGTTAGGCTTCAGGGGTTAAGTGTTAGGGTTAGGGGTTAAGGTTTAGGGTGATGGTTAGTTTGAGGGCTAGAGTGAGAGTGAGAGAGGATAAGGACTAGGGGTTAGGAATTAGAGTTAGGGTTCAGGTTGCTGGTTAGGATTAGGGTTAGTGTTAGAGGTTAGGGTTAGGGCTAGGGCTAGATTTAGGGTTACCATTGAGGTTACAGTTAGGGGTAGGGTTAGGGTTCGGGTTTGGGTTCAGGTTCAGGTTCAGGTTAGGGTTACTGGTTAGAGTTAGGGTTCAGGTTAGGGTGGGGGTTCAGGTTTGGTTAGGATTAGGATTAGGGTAAGAGGTTAGGGGTTAGGGTTAGTGATAGGGTTAGGGTTCGGGTTAGGGTTACAGATGGGTTCAGCTTAGGGTTAGGGTTAGGGTTCAACTTAGGGTTAGGGTTCAGGTTAGGGTTAGGGTTAGGGGTTGAGTAAGGGTTAGTGTTAGTGTTAGGGTTAGGGTTAAGGTTAGAGTTTGGTTGGGGTTAGGATTAAGGATGGGGTTAGTTTTCAGGATAGGGTTGGAGTTCGGGTTCAGATTTGGGTTCATTTTAGGGTTAGGGTTCAGGATAGTGTTAGGGTTCTGTTTAGGGTTAGAGTTAGGATTCAGATTAGGGTTAGGGTTAGGATTCAGGATATAGTTAGGGTTGGGTTAAGGGTTCAGGTTACAGTTAGGATCACGGTTAGGGCTCCAGTTCAGGTTGGGGTTAGGATTAGGTTTAGGGTTCAGGTTATGGTTTGGGTTAGGATTAGGGCAAGGGTTCAGGTTTGGGTTCTGGTTAGCGTTAGGGTACTGGTTAGTTTTAGAGTTAGGGTTAGTGTCAGGCTTTGGGTTTGGGTTAGAGTTAAGTTTAGGGTTAGAGTTCCGGTTCAGGTAAGGGTTAGGGTTAGGGTTAGGGTTAGAGTTAGGGTTAGGGTTTGGGTTAAGATCTGGGTGCAAGTTAGCCTTAGGGTTCAGGTCAGATTTCAGTTAGGATTCAGGTTATGGTTTAGGGTTAGGGTTTGCTTTCAGGTTAGGGTAGGGTTAGTATTTGGGTTTGGGTTAAGTTGAGTTTGAGTTCAGGTTATGGTTTGGGCTCAGGTACGGATTTGGGTTAGGGTTAGGGTTCAGGTACAGGTTTGGGTTAGGGTTAAGGTTAATGTCCAGTTAGGGTTAGGATTAAGATTTTGTTTAGGGTTAGGATGAGTGTTTGGGTTCGAATTGAGATAGGGAATGGGTTCAGTTTAGGGTTAGGTTTCAAATTGGGATGTGGGTTATGTTTTGGGTTAGGGTTATAGTTATGGTTAGGGTTCAGGTTATATTTAAGGGTTAGAGTTAGCTTTAGGGTTCGGGTTTGAATTAGGTTTAGAGCTAGGATTCGTGTTAGGGTTAGCATTAGGGTTAAGGTTAGGTTTTGGTTTGGGGTTTCAGTTAGGGTTCAGGTAATGTATAGGATTCGGGTTAGGGTTTGATTTGGGTTAGGGTAAGGGTTCAAGTATGGGTTTGAGTTAGGGTTAGGTTTAAGGTTTCAGATAGGGTTAGAGTTTGATTCGGGTTAGTGTAAGGGTTTATATATGGGTTTAGTTTATGGTTAGAGTTATGGTTCTGGATAGGATTAGGGTTAGTGCTCTGGTTAGGATTAGGGTTAGGGTTCTGCTTAGGGTTAGGATTGAGGCTAAGGTTAGGGTGAGGGGTTAGTTTCAGGTTCGGGTAAGGGTTAGTGTTAGAATTAGGGTACAGGTTTGGGTTAGGTTTAGGGTGAGGTTTCATCTTAGGGTGAAGGTTAAGGTTAGGGTTAGGGTTATGGTTATGGTTAGAGTTCCAATTAGGGTAAGGGTTAGGGTTAGGTTTAGGGTTCTGCTCGAGTTATGGTTAGGATTAGGGTTAGGGTTTCGGATAGGATTTGGGTTCGAGTCAGAGTTAGGATTCAGGTTTCAATTAGCATTTGGTTTATGGATAGGGCTAGAGCAAGTGTTTGGTTTTGTGTTAGGGTAGGGTTAGTGTTGAGGTTTGGGTTTGGTTTAGGGTTCAGGTTCACCTTATGGTTAGGGTTCTGGTTAGAGTTAGGATTAGGGTTAGGATTCGGTTTAGGGTTCTGGTTAGGGTTAGGTTTAAGGTAAGGGTTCTGGTTAGGATTAGGGTCTGGGTTCTGCTTAGGGTTAGGGTTAGAGTTAGGCATAGGATGAGGGTTAGGTTTCAGGTTAGGGTTGGTGTTCTTGTTAGTGAGGGTAAGGGTTAGGGTTAGGATTAGGATTCAGGTTAGGTTTAGGTTTAGGGTGTGGGTTAGGGTTCAGATTCGGCTTAGGCATAGGGTTTGGGTTAGCATTAGGGTGTGGGTTTGGGTATGGGTGAGGGTTAGTTTTAGGGTTCAGGCTATGGTTTGGGTAGGTGTTATGGTTAGGGTTCAGATATGGGTTATGGTTTAGGGATAGGGTGTTCGGTTTAGTTTTAGAGTTAGGGTTAGTGTTAGAGTTTGGGTTATGGTTAGGGTTAGGATGAGGGTTTGGGTTTGGGTTAGGCTTAGGGTTAGGGTTAGATTTCTGGTTAGGATTCTGGTTAGGACTATGGATCTGGATACCCTTCAGATCAGGGTTTGGGTTCATGTTTTAAGGGTCTTATTTGGGTTAGGTTAAGGGTTAGGGTTTGGCATTGGGTTAATTTCAACTTAAGGTTAGGGTTAAGGTTAGGGTTAGGGTTAGGGTTAGGGTTCTGATTAGGATTAAGGTTAGTGTTCAGGTTCCGGTTAGGGTTAGGATTAGGGTTAGGGATAGGGTTAAGGCTAGGTTTTTGGTTAAGGTGATGATTAGGGTTAGGATTCTTGTTAGACTGAGGATGTGGGTTAGGGTTAGGGTTAGTGTTATGGTTACAGTTAGGATTAGCGTTCTGTTTAGGGTTAGGGTTTGGGTTCACGTTGGGTTTAGTGTAATGGTTAGGCTTATGGTTAAGCTTAGGGTTAGGGTTCGGTTTGGATTAGGGTTAGGTTTAGGTTTCGAGTTAGGGTTAAGCTTAGGTTTAGTGTTATGTTTCAGGTTAGGGTTTGGGTTAGGGTTACTGCTCAGGTTAGGGTTAGGTTTTAGAATAGGTTTAGGGTTAGGATTAGCATTGGGGTTTGGGTTCCAGTTAGGTTTAGGTCTTGGGTCAGGGTTAGAGTTCCTGTTCCGGTTATGGTTAGGGTTAGGTTTAGAGATAGTTTTCGATTCTACTTAGGGTTGGGGTTTGGCTTACATTTATTGTTAGCATTAGGTTTAGTGTTAGGTTTTGGATTCGGATTAGGGTTAGGTTTAGGATTTGGATTCAGGTTCAGGTTAGGGTTAGGTTTAGGGTTCAGGTTCAGGGTAGGGTTAGGGTTATGTTTGGGATTCAGGTTATGATTAAGATTAGGATTCAGGTTTAGGTTCAGTTTCAGGTTAGGGTTAGGGTTAGGTTTCTGGTTAGTATTAAGGTTAGGATTATGGGTGGGGTTAGGGTTAGAGTTAGGGTTCCGGTTAGGGTTCCAGTTCCTAATAGGGTTAGGGTTAGAATTGGGCTCGAGTTAGATTTAGGGTTAGGGTTCTGGTTAGGATTTGGGGTATGTTTGGGTTCTGGTTAGGTTAGTGTTCTGGTTAGGGTTAGGTTTCTGGTTAAGGTTAGGGTTCCGGTTAGATTTAGGGTTAGGGTTCTGGTTAGGGTTCAGGTCAGGGTTAGGAATAGGGTTAGGTATCATGTTAAGGTTAGGTTTAAGGTTAGGATTCTGTATAGTGTTAGGGTTAGTGTTCTTGTTAGGGTGAGGGTTAGGTTTAGGGTTAGGGTTAAGGTTTGGGTTATGTTTCAGAATAGGGTTAGGGTTAGGGTTCTGGATAGTGTTAAGATAGGGTTCTTATTAGAGTTAGGGTTAGGGTTAAGTTTCAGATTAGAGTTAGGCTTTGGGTCAGGTTTAGGGTTCAGGTTTGGGTTAGGTTTAGATTTATGGTTAGGGTTTGGATTCAAGTTAGGGTTAGTGTTCACATTCTGGTTTCAGTTAGGGTTCAGGTTATGGATAGAGTTAAGGTTAGGGTTTGGGTTTGGGTTAGGCTTAGTGTTCATATTCTGGTTAGGCTTAGGCTTAGGCTTTGGCTTTGGGTTTGTGTTCCCGTTAGTTTTAGGGTTCTAAGGGTGAATATTAGTGTCAGGGTTCAGGTTCGGGTTAGGGTTTGGGTTTGGGTTAGGGTTAGGCTTAGGGTTAGTGTTTGGGTTTGGGTTTGGGTTAAGGTTTTGTTTCTGGTTAAAGACTCAGTTTAATTTTGAGTTGGGGTAGAATTAGAGTTCTAGTTAGGGTTCAGGTTAGGGTTAGGATTTGGGATAGGGTTAGGCTTAGGTCTGGTGTTTGGGTTAGGGTTATGGTTTGATTCAGGTTCGGGTTTGGGTTATGCTTCGATTTCAGGTTTGAGTTAGGGTTAGGTTTCAGGGTAGGGTTTGGGTTCAGTTTAGGGTTAGGTTTCTTCTCATTTGAAAGTGATAGCAAGCCTAATATCATGCAAAAAAAAAAACCCCAACAAGTTCAAGATAAGAGCCAATCCGGAGCTCTATAGCCACTCAAACTTTACATATTCACAATCTTAGACACAGAATTTTCACTCTCTCTCTCTCCTTTTGTGGATTTGGAAACATCAAATCCCCCCACCAACATAGTTTTGAGGCAAAAACCAACTGATCCCTATGAGGTTTAAATCAGTCTAGGCTGAAAGGATACCTCAACAACTACAGTATAGTCTGAGTCAACAAGAAACAACTGCAGATCATTGAATGAGGGAGATCAAAGAAGGTGCAGAAGACTAAAAATAGAGAGGTATAATTAAAAAGCAAGAGGAAAAAAATACAAAAGGAGGAACGTAGGGAAGGAAAGAATAGAGGGAAGATAACTAAGTCCTAAAATCAGAGAAAGGAAAAAGGAGTAAATAAAATTTTTTAAAGAATATATATATAAATCAATAATAAAAATAACTTAAATATTATGTGAATTTAAAGAATTAGTACTAACATTAAAACCACTGAGATTGAAAAAATAGGGAACCAAGGAACTGAAATATTGTCTGAATTAAGTAAGCACACAATAAAGGAGAAATCCTACTAATCTCTGCTGGCTATGCTGTAGGAATGAACAGAACCACGATGAAGTGGAAAAAGGGAAAAATAGATGAAGAAAAATGGGCAAAATGGGAAAATAAAAATGAAAATAATGAAAAAGTAGCCCTTTTAAAAATTATAATTAAAATTTTTAAAAATTAAGACAAATAAAAAATTAGAAACTTCTGTTTATTTGGGGAATCTTGTGTCTCCTCTGTGTCCAGTATCTAGTCTCTTGATGGAGCCTCTGATTCCCTTGGAATGATCAGTTTTCCTTTGCCTTTGTTGATTTTTCCAGTCAGTTTGTTTAATGGGGCATGAAATGTTCTGCCTTACAGTCTTAGGGTCTTTTTGACTCTCTTCCCAGGCTAATTTGCTGGCAGGTTGACGTGCTTTGTGTGTCCTACAGGAGGGAGTTGGCTGTTTTCTGTGGCTTGCATATGCTCGGTGTTGTATTCTACCTGGAATCAGTGGCTTTTCCCAGAGGGGATAGCTTCTGAGAATCTCTTTGACCCAACCTGGAACCACTATTGTTTTTAGACTACTAGAGCCAGCTCAACTGAGAGCGGTGGAGGAGTGGGACTGCTCTGGCTGTGTTTACCCAGTGAGGAAAGCTGCCCTTCCCTGGGAAGTACTTTGCTCTCCAAGACAGGGAACCATTCCCAGGGGCCCAGTTGACACTGGTCATTTTCCTTTGCCCTGTTGGAAAAATGGTACTGCTGTCACTGTATCTCAGGCTTGGGTGATCTGCTAGCTGACCTGGCAGGTTCTCTGCCAGTATCCAAGATGGCAATGTTTTTGGTTAGTGGGGGAGGGGTTAGCTTTTCAATTCTGTTCTGTGAGAAGGAATGAAAATATCTTTTGTGGGGTACTCATGCTTCCCTTCTGTGTTGGGGCCTGTCCACAATCTGCATCCATCTGTAGCCAGGAGGATGAAAGTTTCCACTCATAGTCACCCAGTCTGCACTGCAGGTAAGTGAAACACTGAGCACTCAGACTCTGGTGCCCTTACCCTGGCATTGCTGCTCTGGAGCTGCTGCTATGTGTTCAAAACTGTCTTCTTAAGCAGGTTGCCTAACTTGTTCCTCTCTGGCCACAATCTCCGGACTATTATGTCTCATTTGGTACAACTCTTTAGCCATGAACTTTTCACTTGTTTGCTAAAACTGGTTTCTTGGCGAGAGTTCAGAGAGACTTAACCTTAACCTCTGCCATCTTCCATGGTTTCGCCTCTCTACATATAATTTTATGACTACCCACTGCACCTTTCATACCTTTCCCCAGGTATATAAGCTCTGACCCAGAAAACCATGCAGGTACATGATCACATAGAACAAAGGAAAGTATATTTCCCACAAAACATGGACAAGGCCAATTCTCACAAGGAGAATAGGCACCTGTCTCTGTCTGAGGTACTACGTATAATCTATGGGGAGGCCTACCCTAGGAAGTGGGGACCTGATATAAATGTGTGGACCTAGGATTTCACTATGGCAGCTAGGATTTATAGCAACTGCCCAAATAGTAGATAAGGAGTCTTGCCGCTGCCCAGGCCTGCAGGTTACTTTAAGGGGATCATCTGCCTTGTATGGTTATAGCTGCCACAAAGGAGGGCCATCTATGGTAAAAGGAGGTGGAAGCTGATTATTTACTGCCTCACTAATTGGGGTTAGTGTTGCCTAGTAGAAGAGCATGTTAAGTTATAACAAGGGGCCTGTTGCACTAACATTCCCCCCTCTTTGGGTTAAAAACTGAATGGGGGTACCAGGTAAGGAATACGAGTGAAGGTCATTTCTTCTGAAGCTGCTTCCTGCTCAGAAAGGGGCAAAGTATTTGGCGCTGGCCACTAAGTATCTGATTGATGAACTGGTCGGTATAAAAGCTCATCTTTCCCATAAGGATACTCTATATGCACCTGAATAGGCAAGGCACAATTAGTAAAAGGCAAAAATTGTTAATGGGTTCAAGAGGGACATAAGCCAGGGGTGATTGATTCCCAGAAGGGGCTATTAAGAAAGTGCAGGATTTCTTTTTCCTTTTTGGCCTGTAACAAACATAGTGCACTTTAGTTTTGGAGGATTACATTTGACAAAAAATTTAGTTCAGTTTGTAGAAGGCCAAGGACCATTGGGGTCTTTTCAGCATTAGCCTATAATATTATATGTACTTGGTTGCTGGAAGTTATTGAGTGATCAGAAATATTTAATGGCACCAAAGCCAATGGGTATTGTGGTCCTTTTTGGCTATTTTCTGCTGACAAGGGAGCATCAGGGAATCACTGGGGCTTGGATCTTCAGGGTTCAGAACTGTGCTGGACAGGGCAACACAGTGCAGTATAAGTAAAGCCTCCAGCTGCCTGTTGTAGTAGGGTGGCATTGACTTGTTTTTAGGTGATTCCCTGGGTGAGGGCTCCTTTAAATAAAAGCTTTTTAGAAGGTAAGATAAGGCAAAAGGCTGACACAGTAGCAGGACCAATTGGTATGAATGACATAGGAAAGCATATCCTGGCCAGAAATGTTTATAAACCCAGTTGTAGCCTATTACAGGAAAGAGGAGTTTTCCTGTAACTCAATTAGGGACATTAGGGACTGTCTAGGGTTTGGGACAACTGGGTAGGGGAGAGTATTGTGAACTAGTTGAGAATGTCCAGAGACTAGGGCTGAACTGGAGTGGATATGGGCCCAATGAGTCAATTAAATAAAGGCTAGTGATTGCATTTTGGGCTCCTCTCTCAAAACACAGCACCCCCAAATAGAACTTGTATGAAGTTTTCAAAGACAATAACATATGCTTGGGTTAGCAACTAAGCCTTAATAACAACAAAAAAAGACCTTACACAGGTACAAACTCGGGTACCATAACATTTAATCCAGGGGAGATATTCCTCTGTCTTTTATATAGGGGAAAATTTAAAAGCCTACTTAGAAGTTGATGATGTAAGCCATTTAGGTAGGTTAATCAAGGCAAATTCAGAGCATTTTTGTGTCAAGTTTTAAAGGCTATCACACCTGTATTTTTTGAAGCAGAGTTTTCCTAGTTCACCATGACCTAGGCATTTGAATGGTATTGCTCTAGGCTTTTAGCACTGAGTGGAACTCCCTCCACACAGCAAGAGGCACCTGGATGTATGCAGAAGTTACCTAGAGTTGGCCTCCTTACTTTATTTTTTATTGGTTTTGATAAATTATAAAGTTATAAGTTATAAAGTTACATCTGAGAAATATGTCTCATCTGTCCTTATGCATTCAAATATACAAGTTGCAGAGGATTAATTCTGTAACAACAAAAGACTTAACAATAGTTATTATAATTTATTAGAGTATTAATTGAGATTAAAATATTGTGGATGCTACCAAACTTTTGTGATTACAATGAAGAATGTAGGAGTTGGTGTCCTGTTAGTTTTGTATCCAATGAGGCTTTTATAATTGGGAAGCATATATTAAAACATAAAGAATTATTTTCCAGATGGGCATTAAGAATAACATCCCAGTTTTACACCAGTGTATTAATCTTGACCTTACTTATATTATAGCCAACTTAATTTCATACCTACTTTACTCATAAGTTTTACCTTTTAAGACATACTCATACTATCTACTATATATTCAAATCTTTCACTACTACTTGAACATTCTGTGGTTTGTCTCAATTTTTTTAGCAAATATTTAAGACAAAATTTTACCTTTAAAATTTTTATCCAGAGCAAATCATTTTTCTCAATTTTTTTCCAAGGCCTTTTTGGTAACTTTTGCCTTTTATTTGCATTTTTTCTATCTTGTTGTTAATTTGTGTTTTGGAAAAACTCTTAGATGTACTTATTTGAACTCAAATTTGATGACCCCTTTTTTTTGTGGCGTGCTCTCCCGCTGCCTTTGGCTCATGGAGTCCATTTTTTTTGTTTGTTTGTTTATTGTTGGTTGTGGGGCTTGAACTCTGAGCTTGGGCCCTATCCCTGAGCTCTTCAGCTCAAGGCTACCACCCTACCCCTGGGCCTGGGCATTGTGCAGAAGTCTTTGGCTCAAGGCTGCTGTCTTATCCCTGGAGCCACAGCGCCACTTCCTGTTTTCTAGAGGTTAATTGGATATAGGAGTCTCAGGTCCTTTTGTGCCTGGGCTGGCTTTGAACCTTGATTCTCAGATCTCAGCCTCCTGAATAGCTAGGATTACAGGTGTGAGCCAGAGCACCCAGCCATCAGATGGTTTTAGAACTGCCTCAAAGCAATTGACTGTGTCTCCACTCATAGGCTACAAGGGAGAGATGTTTGCTAGACTAGACTCACATAACAAACAGCATAATTAATAGCTTTTTAACACAAGATTTACCATTGCAATCAAGAAATTATAATTATATAATTATGTAATTATTATATTAGTTTGAAAAATAGAAAAGATTAGTTTTTATCATGATGACAATTCTTATGTATCATAATGAGGTTGTTTCAAACGTGTTCCTATGCAAATATACATTTGTGCACAAGACTTTAAGGTGCACTTTTTAATTTTTTATTAAAAAGTGAAAAATCAGTCATGTAAATTTTTCTGGAATGCAGTGGCAACATGGTATCATCTTGCCTAATATGATAAAACCCTGTACTCAGTTAGCAAAACTAAAACTTTAAAACAAACGAACAAAAAAACCTTTGTTAAGAGAGTATTTTACAGCTTGTTAGCCAGGAACAGAATATGAATCTCCATGTTTAAACAAATATTGATCCCAAGAACAAAAAAACCTTTAAAATAATTTTGGTAATTATATATATATATATTAATATATGAAATAATCTTTGAACACATAACGTAAATTTAGTGGAGATTGGGGGCTGTAGAAAAACCTACCATGTGGCTTTTGTCTCTTTTATGTGGGTGTTAATTTCTAAGACCTGTAGAAAGAATGGGGGATGGGGGCTGACCTAGAGTGACAGAGTAACACAGAGGTGGTAGGTGTTCTGGGACGTGAAAAAGAGGCACCGTCCAAGGCCTTTCCAGGGCTAGAGGCAGTGACAGAGAGACCTCTCTCAAGAGGTCTGCTTGTGAAGACCATGAAAATGTTATAGCCAATGTAATCGGAGAGAATTCCAGGTCCGGATATTTAGCCTTGAGAAGTGGAAAGGCAGAGAGAGGAAAAGGGGGCGGGGGATTGTGTCAGCCAAAGGTCACCACAAAGGCAGGCAGGTACAGGGATGAAGGTTGGCAGAAGGAGTTCACTAAGAGCAGACAGTTTTAGTTTAGAGGACGTGAACCAACTGCAGACAGCAAGGAAAGAGAAAAGGAGAAAGAGACAGGAAGTAAAAACACAGACAGACAGACAGACAGACAGACAGACAGACAGACAGACAGACTCTATGTGAGTTGCCCTACTTTACTTGCCCAAGTGCTTATGTACAAAGCCTGTAAAATCTCCGACCAGTGTTCCATGATGGGGCCACTTGGTCTCATTGTCCAGCACATATTGGAGCCAGATTTGATTGTATAGCGTTTATGAAGTTTAAAGTTCCAGAGCTTTAGTGTCTCCAAGTTAGGCAGAGGCCAGCCTAGAGGTGAATTCTGAGGAATCTTGGATTGAGTCTCTCCCATGGTGACAGCACCGAGTTGATCCTAGAGGACCTCCCAAACATTCTCAGAGGTCACAGTTCAACTAATACAGGGAGCAAGCAGTAAGAGGGGTTGTCACTCCAGTTGCTGGGTCCCCAACACTTGAGGGAAACAACAAGAGGAATTGTCAACTGCAATTGTTAAGTCCCTGGCCTATAACAACTGGCTGGCAGCCTAGAACCCCAGGACTCAGAATTGGGTGCTTCGTTGTTACAAACTCTGAGTCCTAACCCCTCACTCACCAGTGAAGAGGGGGGTCGATCAGCTGGTGTTGAATGCAGGAAGTGTCACTCAGGTCAGAAGGAAATCGCCTCTGTGGTTGTCTGGGTGGGCTAGGCTCCAACTCTGGGCCCTGGGCCAGCTCAGATTCTCCAGGGAGGGAAGAGCAAATTGATCGGGGTGGGGGCCTGAGGAGGGGCGATGGAGGGCCTAGGGTCTGCGGTGTCAGCACCAATGTAAGCTCCGATCTAGAAAACCATACAGGCACATGGTCACATAGAACAAAGGAAAGTTTATTGTTGCAAAGACACTGTCAAGGCCAACTCTCACCAGGAGAAAAGGCACCTGCCTTTGCCTGAAATACTACTTATAATCTATAGGGGGTGGAGTGTTACCCTAGGGGTGGGCACCTGGTATAGTGTGCTGTCCTAGGATTTCATCATGGCAGCTAGGATTTATAGCAACTGCCCAAATAGTAGAGAAAGGGTCTTGCAGCTGCCCAGGCCTGAAGATCTGCCTTATATGGTTAGAGCTGCCACAAAGGAGGGCCATCTCATGGTAAAAGGAGGTGGAAGCTGATTGTTTACTCCTCTCTAATTGGGCCTAGTGTTGCCTAGGAAAAGAGCATGCTGTTATAGCAAGGGGCCTGCTGCACTAATACTGTTGTTGGTTTCACCACCTCAAAACCACAAGCACTGTCTTCCTGTTGAAAAAAAACCTAAAAAACAAAGTTTAACCACATGGGCTATAATATTAGAATCCTTTCTTGCATATACCATACTTCAACAAACACATTTGTGTGTGTGTGTGTGTGTGTGTGTGTGTGTGCCTAAGACCCTGGTTTTTTTTGTTTTCATATATTTTTTATTGTAATTAATAGAAGGGTTACATTATATTCATCAGATAGAAGGTACATTACTTCACAAATATTGATATCCTTTCTCATGTCATTCCCTCCCCCCGCACAACTTGATTTTTCCTTTCCCTCTCCTACTTCAAATAACCAATTATATATATATATATGTATATAATGTGTCAGATAACAAGGTAAAATATTTTAACAATATGAGATAACCAAGGGACAGCAAGAGAGATGAGAGATAACATTAAGGACAACAATCACTCATTATATGGCTTTTGTTTCTATATCCTGGAGGTCCTTACATTTAATGTCATACTATATGGCCTTATGTATCTAGATTTTGCTCTATTGTGAATCTCTGCTAGGAGAGCCCAAGGTTTCTACTGATTGTGACAAAGGAGGGAAACCATTGAGCCTATGTTCCTTTGAGTCTGGCTTACTTCACTTAATATGATTTTTTCTAAGTCTTTCCATTTCCTTACAAATGGAGCAATATCATTCTTTCTGACAGCAGCATAGAATTCCATTGTGTATAAATACCACACCTTGATCCATTCATAAACTGAGGGATATCTGGATTGATTCCATATTTTTGCTATGGTAAATAGTGCTGCAATGAACATTGTTGTGCTAGTGGTTTTATGGCCTTGTTTCTAGACAATTGGGTAAATGCCAAGTAGTGGAATTGCTGGGTCATAGGGGAGTTCTATATTTAGTCTTTTGAGGAAATGCCATACTGCTTTCCATAGTGGTTGAACGAGTTTGTACTCCCACCAACAGTGTAGTAGTGATCCCTCCTGGCCACATCCCCTCCAGCATCTGTTGTTATTAGATTTCTTGATCCTGGCCATTCTAACTGGAGTGAGGTGGAATCTTAGAGTTGTTTTGATTTGCATTTCTTTTATGACCAGAGTTGTTGAGCATTTCTTCATGTGTCTATAGGCCATTTTATTTCTTCTTCAGAGAAAACTCTTTTTAAATCTTTGGCCCATCTTTTAATGGGATGGTTGTTTCTTTGGAGATTAGTTTTGGAGTGATTCAATTTTTTGAGCAGTTGATATATTTTAGATCTGAGGCCTTTGTCTGTTGTATGGTTAGTGAAGATCTTCTCCCACTCTCTAGGCTTTCTAGTTAATTTGCTAACTATGTCCTTTGCCACACAGAAGCTCTGCAGTTTAATGCAGTCCCACTTATCCAGCCTTTCTCTGATTTGTTGTATTTCTTGGTCCTTATTAAGAAAGTTTTGACCTGTGCCAAGGAGACCTAGAGTATCTCCAATTCCTTCTTGTAAAGTTTTCAGTGTATCGGCTTTTACTTCGAGGTCTTTGATCCATTTGGAGTTAATACTAGTGCAGGGTGACAAAGAAGGATCCAACTTTAGTTTTCTGCAGGTGCTTAACCTATTCTGCCAGCCACATTTGTTGAAGAGGCTGTCTTTCTTCCATTCTATTTTTTTTTTGCTCCCTTATCAAAGATTAGGTGACCATAGGCTTGTGGGTTAATATCTGGGTCCTCAGTTTTATTCCATTGGTCTTCAGGCCTGTTCTTGTGCCAGTACCAAGCTGTTTGGTCACTATAGCTCTGTAATAGAGTCTAAAGTTTGGTATTGAAATTCCTCCTGCGCTGTTCTTTCTGCTAAGAAGTGTTTTTGCTATATGGGGTAAGACCCTGTTTTTTTATTTACATATATTTATTTATAATTTGGATCTAACTTCCACATATGGGAATATATATTCTCTGGCTTTTGAGCCTAATATCATTTTCCGGTCCATCTATTTCTTTGAAAATTATGTAATGTCATTTTGTTAATTATTACCATATTTTCTTGATCCATTTGTCCATTAAAGGAAACCGGGGCTCTTTCCATGCTTAACCTATGGTGAATAAATACAGCAATGAACATGGTTGTTAAAGTATCTTCACTGTATCCTGACTTATATGTAATCTTTTAGATACATGCTTGAGAGTGATCAGCAAATCATAGGATAAGTCCATGCTTACTTTTTTTTTGAGGAATTTCCAAACTGCTCCAATGATAGTTGCACTAGTTTACATTACCACCAGCAATATTTTAAGGTTCCTATTTTTAACAAATATTTCTCTGGTTTTATCATACATTTTCCTATTTTTATCATCTCATCATGTATTTGAGTCTAGGCTGAGTTTTTCTCCACAGTTTCAGTGCAAACTTTATTTCCAGTATTTCTTAGTTATTTGGGAAAATATCATGGCTCACAGATATCCTGTCAGTAAAAGAACTTCAGCAGAAAATATCCCAGGGAGAGATTCTTTCACAGATACTCATGCTGACAATTTTATAAAAAAACAACATTAAGTTTATAAAATACTATTTTCAAGTCCATTTTTGTCACTTACGTATGGCCATACAGATTTCTAGCATAATATTTCTACCCTTTGTAGGTCATCCACAGTGGTACTGTTTATCATCTCACATAGCCTAGCTTCTTCCTTCAAACTCTCCAGAAACCACAAAATCACTACTACTAAAATAGAAT
Organism: Megascapheus bottae; assembly: GCF_031878675.1. NCBI lineage: Eukaryota > Metazoa > Chordata > Mammalia > Rodentia > Geomyidae > Megascapheus > Megascapheus bottae. The sequence continues at coordinate 6,763,792 of NC_143515.1, forward strand.
GTCCAAGACACAGCCAATCCCACGTGCTCTTTTGGCAGGGTGGACACAGTTGTCCACCTCCTCTTAAAGCATCTCTCTTTTTGATTTTGCTTTGGTTGTTGTCTTCTTGCAGTGCTGCTGATCAAATATAGACCATTGCATGCCTCTAAGACAGAACCACAACCTCAGCTCTCCTCTTTTGATTTTGTGAGTCTATTCTCCTCTCTGTCTCTGTCTCTGTCTCTGTCTCTGTCTCTGTCTCTGTCTCTCTCTCTCTCTCTCCCCCCCTCTCTCTCTCTCACCTCCCCCACATACCAATACTGGAGCTTGAACTCATCACCCTCAGACCTACCCACTGGTTTTCATTCAAGGCCATCATTAGAGATGCAAGTCTCATGCACTCTCCTGCCTGGGTTCTTCTTGAGGAGGCGTCCTCACATGGCAGCTCTCTCAGTGGGTATCATTACATGTATGAGCCATTGGTGTGGGGAACTTGTTTTGGTTTGCTAATGACTTTTCTTTTCCTGCCCAACACTTATCTGTTGGAGTATCTCAATCTCCTCCCTATTTGACCCAGTTAGCTGACATGTATGAGTTGCTGGCTACACCGTGGAATTATAGGCTAGAATTGATCTATTAGAACTCTATACAAGAATAAGGAAGTTAGGCCTCCAAACTAGGTAGTTGGGGTTAGGAGATGGTGACTGGTACTGACTACAGCACGTTGGCAGTAATGACGGAAGTAAATGCATGCACTCTGGCCAAATGCATATGCCCCAGCCTTCATCCTACCCAGGTATAAGGAAGCCACATCTTGAGAGACTCTACTTCTAAAAATCCCCTCCTCAAGGAAAGGCAGTCTCCTCGCACTGTCTCCTCTGTGAGAAACACTAAAGGATGCTGATACTCTCCGCCTGTGAGTACAACAATCCTAGCGAAGCATCAGAAAGAAGAGCTGAGTCAAGGGTGTTTGGAGTTGGGGACTAGACCAGGGAATTGCATGGTGCACATTTGAAGGTAGCACTTTATTTATAAAGGACTCCTGGCCACACCAGATCCAAGGAGGATGGGAGGAAAACAGAATGGCAGCCCTCAGGGTAGAGTCCCACAAGCAGGAAATGTTAATTAGAGCATCAAGAAGCCAAACATCTATTCTAATCTATGTTTGTAATGGTTTTGTTTTACTGGCTTTGGAAAACTCTTCTGAACTACATTTATTTTTTATTTGAAAATGACATTAATCTCTATGATTCTTTTTTTGCATTTTTATTTTTTTCATATATTTTTTATTGTAATTAAGGGTTACATGATATTTGCCAGATAGATGGTGCATTAATTCCCATGCATTCATACCCTTTCACATGTCTTGGTCCCCATTTCCCTCCCCCCACCCCCACCTCTCATCTTGTTTTCCCCCCTTCCCTATCCAATTTCAAATAACCAAATACAAATATATCCGATATATCAGGTAACAAAGTGAGATACTGTAACAATATGAGATAACCAAGGGACAGCAAAGGAGATGAGAGATAACATAGTACATTAAGAACAACAATCATTCATTATATGGCTTATGTTTCTATATCCTAGAGATCCTTTCCTTTAGCGTCCTACTATATGGCCTTTAGTATCAAGGTTTTGCTCTATTGCAAATCTCTGCTAGGAGAGCCCAAGGTTTCTACTGATTATGACAAATGAGGGAAACCATTGAGCCTAAGTTCCTTTGACTCTGGCTTACTTCACTTAATATGATCTTTCCATTTCCTAACAAATGGGGCAATGTCATTCTTTCTGACAGCAGCATAGAATTCCATTGTGTATAAATACCACATCTATGATTCTTAAGACTAGTTCTTTTTAAGAGACTAAGTTCAAAGTAATTTCAAGTGAAAATGCAGCATATTCCCACATATGCCACTAGAGGGAGACATATGATTATTACATGGCTGAGGTTTGAACTTGCATTTCTTTAGATTTGGCTGTTGTATTTATATTGGCTCTACAGTAAAGCAAAGTTATTCTTGGATTTCTTTATTTTAATCCTTACCTGTGTTGATCAGAAAAAGTCAGAATCAAACCACATTTTCTGACTTAAAAGTAATTTAAGTAACTTTAAAAAATAAATGCTTACTGTATATATCCCATAGAACGTACTTGAGAAAACATTCAAGTAACATAGTCAAAGTAAGAAAATTCTCTTTAATTATCATCACAATATGTTTGTTAGTATTATCTATTTTCATTTTCAAAATGAAATCTTTATATTCTATTCATCCCAGTATTATTATCTTAAAGAAAAATTAAACAGTACCCAAGTATTCGAAAATGAGGAGCAAACAGAAGGCAGAAAGGATACAGTTCTTTTCAATAATAAAAACAGTCACTAAAATATGAGTTACTCAATGGCATGAGTGTTTACACATTGTTAAGTGAATAATCAAGATATTTTATTTATTTTATTTATTTTATTGTGATTAATAGAACGTTTACATTATATTCACCAGCTAGAAGGTGCATAATTTCACAAACATTGATACCCTTTCTCATGACATGGTCCCCATTTCCCTTCCCCCCTCCCCCCCAGCTTTTCTTGATTTCCTCCCTTCCCTATCCAATTTCAAATAACCAATTAAGCCCTTATAAAACATATCAGATAACAAGGTGAAATATTGTAACAATATGAGATAACCAAGGGATGGCAAAAGAGATGAGAGATAACATAGTACATTAAGGACAACAATCACTCATTATATGGCTTTTGCTTCCTTCTCCTGTAGGTCCTTACATTTAGTGTGGTACTATTTGGCCTAATGTCTCTAGATTTTATTCTATTGTAAATCTCTGCTAGGAGAGCCCAAGGTTTCTACCGATTATGACAAATGAGGGAGACTATTGGGCCTATGTTCCTTTGAGTCTGGCTTACTTCACTTAATATGATTTTTTTCTAAGTCTTTCCATTTCCTTACAAATGGGGTGACGTCGTTTCAAGATAAATTTTAAATTATTTTTTTCTGCCAGTCCTGGGGCTTGAACCCAAGGCCTGAACATTGTTCTTGGGCTTTCCTCAAGGCTAGCACTCTTGAGCCACAGCACTACTTCCAGCTTTTTCTTTGATTGTGGTACCAAGGAATTGAACCTGGGTCTTCGTGCATGCCAGGCAAGCACTCTATCTCTAGGCCAAACTCCTGGCTCTTAAATTTTTAAAAACTTAACTGCATTCATTAAAAGTTTTTTTAAAAAGGTAAGCTGGTCATCAGTGACTCACAATGGACCACACAGGTAGGCCTAGTAACTTGGGAGACTGAGTTGGAGAGGATCATAGGTCCAGACCAGCCTGGGCAGACAGTGTCCATGGAAAGAAGGTAGGTACGTTGGGGGATGCATATCATCCCAGTGCCAGCAGGTAAACTTAAATAGGGGATCACACTCCATCTGCATACCCAGGCAGGAAACAAGACCCAATAATAAAAGCAGCCAGTATAACAAGAGATAGGGTATGTCTTAGTAGCAGATGGCCTGCCAGGCCAATGAATTCAAATCTAGAGCCACAAAAAAAAATTAGTACAACCAAGCAAAATTTTAATAATCATTATTGATTAAAAATCCTGCTTGTTACTTTTTTCTTTTTAATGTTATGTAATTTTCAAAGATTCGCCACTGTGGACAGTTATCTCTTTGTATTTTTGTTATTAACATCTATTGATTGTACATATTAGTGATTATATATACTGAACTAATCAAATTCTTTTCCTCCCCCCCAACATTCTTCTAAAACATTATCTGCTATTTTTAATAACAAAATATATTACTGTAAATTCCTAGTAGATTTTACTGAGCAATCATATCTAAATTTCTGGCATCAGCAAACATCTGACAGCATCTGTAGGAAGAAAAGTCTTCTTCCTTCTTCCTTATTTCATCTCTAGGGTACCTGATTACTTTTGTCTCTGTTGTGATTGTTGTTATAATTATTATTATCATCAAAAATTAGGTATACATGGGGGGATTTTATTCTGATGAAATTATTTGTTCTGAGGGAACATGTTTACTAATCAATCTCACCTGATCTATAGTTTTGATTTTGTTGTGGGTTTTTTTAATATATAATATTTCTGGTACAAAGTAAAAATTGACTGTCTTTATCTGTCAGATCAGTTCTGTCTGTGGCATGGAGCCTGTCTAAGCACACTGCAGGAGTTTGTCACGGTGCTGTAAGTGTTCTCTTTTCCAAGTCAAATAGCCACCATGAATCCTTCTTAGTTCTCAATTAAGTGACACACATTGTGGTAGGATCCAAGATTTGGAAATGAACAGAGCTCAAATTCCATTGAAATGACAAATGCATAAACAAGAAACTGAGCATCCATGATGATGTGCTCTGATGGAAGCCAACAAAGCTTCATTTAGCCCAACAAGGCCATTCTCCCAGCTTGGGAGGCCAGAAAAGCTTCTTAGAAGAATAGCTCCTGAGCTGTGTGCTAGAAAAGGTAGGATGGATAGGAAACTGCTAAAAAGCACATTGCAAGGGAGGAAAGCTCTAAACAGCAAGGAATATCTCACCATCCTGTTTCTGTCCCAATGCATTCCTGAGAGGTTCTCATTACAAACTATTTTATTCAGTTTTATTTCCTCCCTAAGCTCCTAGATCAATGCATGAAACTTAGTACACATTACCTACCTCTTAAGTTTTCTTTCTCTTTCTTGAAAGAAGTCAAGACTCAGCAATCTCTCCCATTGCAAAGGTGCCATAAACTATGCACGAAATGTGAACCTGGATATCATTTTCACCTTTTGTGATATTATGGTCACAGGTCCAGTGTACAATTTTTCACTTTTGGTAATTTATTTCTATTAATTACTTTGTGTATACACATGAAAGGAACATCTGATGTAAATTTCAGCAGTATATTCTTCTCAGAGCACCAGGTCCCCTCTCTCTGGCCTTAGCCATTGTTGATAGTTTTATGAGTATCTGCTATGTTTTCATTATATCCTCTCCAGGATATAATTCAGGTATTGGTGATGTGTTGGTGATGGTATTGAGAGCTGAGGCCTTTACAATACACTTAGACCACATAGGCTCTGGCTTCCTGAGTGAAATTGGGTACTCTTGTAAAAGAGGCTGATAGACCTGAGTTTTTCCTTTTTATTTCCACCTTAAGCTATTGTGGACATGACATTCTTCTCTTCTTGAGTATGTAGCATGAGGGATGCCATCTTGGAAGCAGAGATTGGATCTTCCCCAGAATCCAAAACTGCTATTGCCCTTAATCTCAAACTTCTAACCTCCAGAACTATAGAAATAAATTTCCATTCTTTGTAAATTACACAGTCTGAGGCATTATGTTAAAATAGCATAAGTAGTCTGTCTTGGCCCATGAAGACATTTCTATATGCACACACACACACACACACACACACACACACACACACACACACACATCAGAATTCAAAACATCTAGAAGGTGAGAGACTAGCTGTGAAGTTTGCTGAGTAAGTTCAGCAAAGGCAGGAGGGTACAGAATGGAATCCATGTAGCCAGTAAACATTCATTTGTGTGTTCCCTATGATTGTGAGAGAAACAAAGGGCTTGCTCATTTAATGAGCATGGAATGTTCTAGTTCTGTGTTCAGCAACAGAGAATAAGTTTTTGCATAGCAAAGGACATAGTTAACAAGCTAAAAAAAGCCTATAAAATGGAAGATCTGCCAGATATACATCAGACAATAAGTGACCTAATATCCAGAGTATACAAAGAGCTCAAGAAATCAAACCCTCAAAGAATCAACAAGTAATAAATGTGCAAAAAAGCTAAACAGAGACTTTGCAGAAGTAAAAGTTGCCAATAGCCATGTGAAGAAATTGCCATAAAGAAAGTGCAAATGAAAAACTGAGATTCAAACTCATCCCAGTTAGAATGGCCATCAACAAGAAAATAACAGGGACAGGGGCCAGGAGTTTGGCCTAGTGGTTGAGTGCTTGCCTAGCATGCACGAAGACCCGGGTTTGATTCCTTGGTACCATATACATAGAAAAAAAGCCAGAAGTGGTGCTGAGAGAGGCTCAACTGGTAGAGCTCTAGCCTTGAGAAAGTCCAAGGACAGTGCTCAGGCCCTGAGCTCCAGCCCAGGACTGGCAAAGAAAAAGAGTCTTAGGAAAATAACAGGGACAGGAGTTTGGCCTAGTGGTAGTGCTTGCCTAGCATGCACAAAGACACGGGTTCCATTCCTCAGTACCACATACATAGAAAAAGCAGGAAGTGGTGCTATGGCTCAAGTGGCAGAGCTTTAGCCTTGGGAAAACCCAAGGACAGTGCTCAGGCCCTGAGTTCAAGCCAGGACTGACAAAAAAAATAAAAGAATATAAACAACAGATGCTGGTATGGATATAAGAGAAAAAAAACCTAACATACTGCTAATATGAGGGGAAATTTATCCAACCACTCTGGAAAGCAATTTATAGATTCCTCAAAAAATGAAATAGAACTACATAGCAACACCACTTCCTGGATATTTATGCATAATATTACAAATCAGGATACAATGAAGCCATCTGCCCACCCATGTTTATCATTGTACTGCTTTCCATAGCAAAAGCAAAGAAGTATTCCACATGCCTCTAAATGGACAAATGGATCAAGAAAAGTTGGCATAATAATAGAAATTCACTCATCCACTAGAAAAAATGATATTGTGCCATTATTTTTTCCAGTCCTGGGGCTTGAACTCAGACACTGGGCACTATCCTTGGTTGGGCTTTTTTCCTCATGAATAGCACTCTACCCCTTGAGCAACAGCACCACTTTTGCCTTTGTTTGTTTATTGCACCACTATCCACATAGCCAAGATAAGGAATTACCCTAGCTGTCTAATAATATATAAAGAAATCATGGAATAATTCAGGTACTGGTGGTTCACGCTCATAACTCCTCAGGAGGCTGATATCCAGAAGATCTCAGTTATAAGCCAGCCAAGGTAGAAAACTCCATAAAATTCCATCTCCAATTAGTAAAAAGCTGTACTGGAAGCCTTGCTTAATGGTAGAATGCCAGTGGAGCAAGCATGCTTTGTGAATGTGAGGCCCTGAGTTCAAGCCCTGGTATGAAAAAAGAGAAAGAAGATGACAGAAAAATAGAAAGAGAGAGGGGGGAGGGAGGAAAGGAGGAAGAAAGGAAGGGAAGGGAGGAAGGGAGGAAGGGAGAATGAGAGAGTGAGAAAAAGATGGAGCGGGAGAGAGAAAGAGAGTGGGAGGGAGAGAGAGTGAAAGAGACAGGAAAATAGAGAAGAAAGAGTGAAAGAAGAGAAAGGAGAGAGAAAAAAAGAGAAAGGAGGGAGGAACAAAGGAAGGAGAGAGGGAGGAAAAATATTGTGTTACGTGCAGTCAGGTACTAAAAGACAAAAACCACATGCTCTCACTTACATATGAACTCTAAAAAGTTGATCTTAAAAATGGAAAGAATATGCAGTTGTTGCCAGAGCCTGGGAGGGATGGGGATGGGAAGAATAGACAAAGAATAGTTAGCAGGCACATAGGTGCAGTTGTAATAACTTCTAACCTATTGTGAAATCGTTAGTATTAACAATGATTAGTTTTATAATTCAAACTAGTTATTATGATTTTGAATAATCATCACACAAAGCAATAATACACATCTGCGGTGATAGGCCTACTAATCAACCTGATCTGATTGATTCTACATTGTACACACGTATTGAAATATCACACTGCATTCTATAACTAGGTATGAACTAGGAGGAGAAACATATTTTTAAAGTTCTAAAAGGAGAGTGCCTCTTCACACATACTGCCACAGAGCCCACGGGAAATTCCACCAGTATTCTAGGCCTGTGAATAATAATGGCTTGGCCCTCTTGGCAACTAGAAAAACCTTCCGCTGTCAACACGCATTCAGTTTAACCAGTGAGCTTTACAAAAGGTCAATGCCGGAGTCCTACCAGTACATGATAAATTGGATCTCTGGGTCAGAACCAGCTACCCAGAAGCAAGGCGTGAAAGCCAATAGGCCAAGTCTTCAAAAGGAATATGTCACAGTGAACTTGCTGGGGAATCCTTCCTGACACTTGGGACATGAAGGATTGGCCATAATGGAAACTGTGAACCACAGAGTGTCTTCTGGGGAGAGCATAAGGCCAGGTGGTGGGTCTCCTGTTGGTTAGCTTTAGCTAGTGAACTTCTGTCCTACATGCAATAAATGGGTTAAAAAAAGGTTTAAAAATGTGTCCTAAGCCTACTTATTTTGCAAAAGGTTCTGCTTTGTTTCTCCAGAAACAAAATTACTTTCTCATTTTTCCCATTATTTTTTCTTTAGGCATTCTCATGATTTAGGGGTTGTTTCCCCTTGGCAAATCTTTCAGGCTATCCAGCCCCATGGTTGTTGCGCTATCTGAACTAGAGAAATTCAGTGTGATCGGCTTCTCCTCAGTCTCTTCCCCTAATTCTGTAAATCTGTTCTCTGTTATTTTTTGTCCAGCTGTTAATGACTTCTAATTTGTGTCTGAGGTTCTGATAGTAAGTATGTTCTCAAGAACTAACCTTTAAAAGCTTTTCGGTCGAAGGGGTAGGGTTCAAATGCCCTGAGCTGTATGGTCTTGCACAGGCTCCCCCAGCTTCTTGTCCTCACTCAGTGGGTGCAGAGCTGGACCTGAGAGGGAAGATCATATGCCTCCTTCTTCAGTTTTTTTAAAGAATTTATTAATATTGATTTTTACATCATATTTTAAATGACAAGTTTAACAAACAAGTGTTCAAGGAGGGAATCTCTATTTACAATCACTGGGACTTAGTATTTAGAACTTAATCAAAATTAGGCTAAGGGTTTGTATGTCATAGAAACATATTAATTTAAGAAATAAAGCATTATGTCTATAGAATTATATGTTTTTATGTCTATATAGTTATGTTTATATATCCATTACCATGTCCATAGCTTTGGGTATGCAGTTATTGAGTCCTCGCTCTTGTACTCTTTGGACTCCTTCAGTTTTAAATTATACAATTCTGCATTTTGAAGCTATTAAATAGCAATCTTTCTTCATTCTCCGCATCTCTGATCAGCTGATCTCTTTCCTCTTTTCTTCCTTTCCATCCATCTTCCTGCCTTTTTTTCTCGGCTCTGCTGTTTATACTGAGCACAAAAAGTGGCAGCTTATTTGATTCACTGTCTGAAATTTCTCAGTCTTTACTTCTTTCCTTGTTTTCTGATAACGATTTGGGCTGCCCAGAGGAAACATGTAGGTACTTCTAATTTTGGAAGCATTTTCAAGGGGATGCACCAATAAGGAATTCCTAAGTAATGGCAGCTTGAGCCCTAACTGTGTGACAAGCTTGACTCAGTGTGTCATTAACCCACTTCTTCCCCCAGCTCACTACTTTCTCAGCATTACTCATAACCTTGACTGTCCTCCCAGCCTGATTATTCCAGTGGCTGCATTGAACTGTCTTGCTTTCTCTTCTTATTAGTTCTGCATAACACCCTATCGGGAAAACAATATTAATTCAACAGTCACAAGTATCTACATCAAGAGAATGAAGCCACAAGGCACAGACTAGAAGGAAATGTTTTGCAAAAGACATGTTAATAAAGCCTCCTTTGCAAAATGTACAAAGAGTTCTCAAATTTAACTCTGGAGGAAAACAACCTGACTTGAAAGGTGAGCCAAAGACCTCCCTGAGCAAAGACCTTACTAACAGATGACAAATGAGGATAGTACAGGATGTGCCACATTGTATTCCTTTAGAGCAGCACAATTTAAAACAAAACTTTTACACAGAATGGCCAAAACCTAGAATGTGGATTTTATATAATATAAATACTTATATATGTATTATATGGGGAATAATTGACTGGCTTGGGTGTGTTCCTTATGCATCCAGCAACTCCTCAATAGAGAAAATTTCTTTGGGAAATACAGGTCCATCCACAGTGACAAGAAGTGGAGGGAGCTGCAGTAATCCACCCCACAGATTGGTTATTACATGTAAAAACAATATAAATATGTATATATAAATTATGACATAACATATGGAGTCAAGTGAATTCTCATTCATTTCTGGAGGAGATGCAGATTGGCACAACCACTTTAGTAGGTAGATTGGCAACTTCTTATGAAACTAAACATAGTCTTATCATACAATCGAGCAATTGGGCTCCTTGGTATTTACCCAAAGCGGGGAAGAATGATTAGCCACAAAGAAACCTATGATGTGCATAGTAGTTTTATTTATAATTGTCAACAACTGAAAACAAGAAAGTTCTTTATTAGTGAATGAGTAAGCGATGAGACCATCAGACAACAGGATGTTACTTAGTCCCCAAAAGAAATTAGCTATCAGGCCATGAGAAAAGACAGAAATTTCAATGGATATTATTAGATGAAAGAAGCTAGTCTTAAAAGACTGTGATTTCAATTATTAAAAGATTAGTGACAGCCAGAGTGGACGATGTCATGATTAGGTGAAGCATTGGAGGCTGTGAGACTTGGGATGCCCTCAGCTACAATGCATCAGCCCCCACTCAGAGAATGCACACGTACTATGATTGAACTCTGATGAAAACTGTGGGTATCAGCTAATAATGCTGAGGCCTGATGGGCTCATCTCATATAGCAACACAAACTCCACTCTGGTGGGGAGGTTGAGAGTGGGGAAGTTTACAGCAGAGTAATCTCTGTACTTGCTGATCAACTTTGCCATGAATGTAAAACAGTTCTAGGAAAGAGTCTATGAATCACCACAACATAGGGTAGGGTAGATTAGTGTATCCCACTTCCATTCCTTGTCACCATGGATGGATGGATGGATGGATGGATGGATGGATGGATGGGCCTATCGGTCCCAAGGAAATGTTCTCTATTGGGGAGTTGCTGGGTGCATGTGAGAAAACAAGCAAATCAGCCAGTTATTCTCCAGTATACATCCATTGCTGAAGAACAATCTGGTCACCTGATTCACACTATGTCTCCACGACAAGAGATTATGACTTCAGTCCTCTTCCCTATGGTCAACTTTAATATATAGCAACTCAAACTGACTACCAGGACAAGCTCCACATTCTTCCTTCCATATTACCAAGCCACTGTAGGGAATGTTGGATTGTTGAAGTCGCATAAGCATCCTCAGTCCCAATTTTAGCATAACAGAACCTCAGGATTTTCTTCTGGTTAAATACTAACACCACTCTTTTCTTCTTATGGAGGTCCTGACTTCATCCCCTGTCCAAATTGGTTAAGCCTGAGTTATGCTCAACCAATCAGTGTCTTGAATCCTTCAACCACAGTGTTTGATTCTAGGAAGAAAACACATCTGAAAACATGCCTCTAACCTTTATGGGCATTTTAGTCCACACATTTTCTCTCCTTACGCAGTTTGAAATTGGATTGGCTGTTGCTTGCAGCCATAACGAATGCTGAAATTTCATCTACCCAAAGCCTGATGTCACTGAAAATGCTCCTGTAAGACCAGCTAACAGATACGGATTCAGGGGCCTCACCCGGCCTTTTGGATTCATTTGCCCTGGCTGGCAGCTTCCAGGGATGAGAAGTATTTAGGAGACAGTAGATGTTCTGTATAGTGATCACTCATGAGCCATCCAAGGAAGCGCTGGCTTCCTTCTTCCCTTTTTTGTTTTTGTTTACAATAAAATATAATTATGTGTCTAGGTGTATGACTTTTCAAATCCGGCCTTTTCTCATTAACACCCAGGGCTCTGTAATTGGCTCTCTCCCTTCACAACCCATAAAAGCAATGGTCAGCCCTTTTGTGTCCAAATCCAGTTGTCTTACATCTTCCTCAGGAAGCTCTGGAGCTCTCATCTTAGCATGTTCTTGGTGAACTGAGGCCCAGGGTTCCTGAACCCACAAAGAGTAATTCACATGCCTAGGGCCTGAATATCATACACAGCTGGTCTGATTTAATTGTTCATGAGGGGCTTCCAGGCTTCAGTATTTTGTTGAATCCCCACATGTTTTTTTTTTAATGTGCTAATGGACAGCATGAATCTCTGTAGTTTTAGGGACACTGTTGAAATGACTCTTTATACCAGTTTGTTGAATTTAATAACAAATCCAGATGCAAATACTGCTGCTGCTGCTACTACTACTACTGCTAATAATAATAATGAAAAATTAAAAGAACAAGACAGACACAAAGACACCGAGACCCAAAGGGCATTTCACATTTCAGACTAGGTCACCCTTTCCTTATATTGAATACGGAATGGTCTAAAAGGTTTTATATGATCTGACCTTTACCTCCCCAGATTTCCTTCCTGATCATCAAGCTGTTCTAGTATTATGTCCCTTTCTCAGGACACCTTCTACTACTACCTTGGCTGAAGTAGGTTCAGTCCTCAGTCACTCATTGAGTTATCTTATTTTTATAATATTTTACACTGTCTAAAGTTATCTTGTTTTTTTTTCTGTTTTTATATCCATCTCCTCCATCCACACCACCTCTAGTGGTAGAGTGCTTGCCTAGCTTGCACAAAGACCCGGGTTCAATTCCTTGGTACTGCACACATAGAAAAAATCTGGAAGTGGCTCTGAGGCGCAAATGGTAGAGCTTTGGCATTGAGAAAGCCCAAGGACAGTGCTCAGGCCTTGAGCTCAAGCCCAGGACTGGCAAAAAAAGAACAACAATGTTGTCTTTTCTCCTGTATCACCAACATGTATTGCCTGAGAATACAATTTCAAATGTTTGGAAAATGTACCCTATTCTACCTGAGCATGTGCATTGTCTCCTAGAGGAGAAAGTCCAAATGTTATCAGATTTTGCCACAAGGTGGCACCATACACACAATAAATAGGCTGAGGCATCATCTGCCCTAAGTCTCTTCTAGCTTTTTACCTTTACTTACCTAGGGACGAAACCAGCTATTGTCAGGTGACAGACAGGAAAAAACATCAGGATTTTCATTATTTATATTCTTCCTCAATTGTTTTCTGATCACAATGAGCATATTCTTATTCTTCCCAAACACTGAAAAGTTTAACAACTAGCTACAAAATAATTTTTTTAAAAAAGATCTCAGATGTTCCATAATAAGTTCTTGGAAGGTTGTTAAAGAACTGGGTAAAGATAAATATTTGTAGTGGAACTCAGTTATCTGAAAAGTTAGATCTTCTAATGTGTCCACATGTATTGACCAGTTAGAGCTAGTATTTAGTAATCATGAATTTTAATCATCATGGTATTTTAATAGGTTTTTCCCACGTGTTTTGGGAGAAAAAATAAATATTCAGCTCATGCAGTGGTAAAGTGCTAACCTCTGGTAGGTCAAACAATTCAGAATTAAGAAAGCAGAGGGCTAGGTGTATAGCTCAGTGAAATAGCACTTGCCTACTATGCTTGAGGCCTTGAATTCCTCCTCTAGCATGCTTTTAAAACTGGAGTTGCTGTTCAACACAGCAATCAATGAGTACAATGCATCTTGGTCGATGTCACCCTTTCAACATTCTCACCATCTCTTCCAGGCCTAACACTGCTGCCCTAATGTTCAGAATATGCAGAGAACTTTAAAAAAAACAAACTTAAATCCTCAAAATACCAACAACTTGATTAATAAATGAGCTAAAGAAAGTCATCTCAGAAGAAGAAAACATGGCCAACATCTCTGGCTATAAAAGAAACACAAATCAAAACAACATAGATATTCTACTTTACTTCAGTTAGAATGGTCATTATCAAGAAAATACTGGTGAGGATGTGGCCAAAAGGAAACTGTAATATACTGTTAGTGGGAATGTAAACTTGTTCAATCAATCTGGAAAGCAATATGGAGGTTCCTCGTTCAATCAATCTGGAAAGCAATATGGAGGTTCCTCAAAATATAGAACATAGAACTATCCTATGATCCAATACCACTCCTGGGCATTTATCCCAGAGATTACAAACCAGTATATACTAAAGCCACCAGTATAACAATATTCGTTATAGCACTATTTACCATGGCCAAAGTAAGGAATCAGCCTAGATGCCTGTTGAAAGATGAATAGATCAAAGAAATATGATACATAAACAGGGAAAGATGAAGTAAAACTTTCCCTCTTTGCAGATGACATGATTCTGTATTTAAAGAACCCTGTAGACTTTACTCCCAAGATACTGGAGCTGATTTGAAACTCTGGCAAAGTAGTAGGGTACAAAATTAACCCTCAAACATCAATGGCCTCCCTGTGTGCCAAGAATGAGAAAAGTGAGGCAGAAATCAGGAAAGCAACTCCTTTTGTAATAGCCTCAAAAAAATTAAAATGCACAAGAATTAACCAAGGAAGTAAAGGAATTTTATGAGGAAAACTTCAAAAACCTGTAAAAGGAAATTAAAGCCGAACTAAGGAACTTCCCATGCTACTAGATTGTGAGGACTAACATTGTAAAAATGGCAATCCTGATAAGGGCTATCTACAAATTCAATATAATACCCATCAATATCCCAACAACATCCTTTAACAAAATAGAGGAAGCAATCCAAAAATTCATGTGGAATAATAAAAGACCCCATATAGCAAAAACAATCCTTAGCACAAAGAACAACACTGGAGGAATATCAATACCAAACTTCAGACTCTATTTCAGAACTATAGTAACCAAAACAGCTTCGTACTGGCACAAGAACAGGCCTGACAACCCATGGAATAGAACTGAAGATCCAGAAATTAACCCACAGACCAATGGCTACCTAATCTTCGATAAGGGAGCCAAAAAATAGGATGGGAAGAAAGACAGCTTCTTCAATAAGTGGTGCTGGAGAAATCAGTTAAGCATGTGTAGAAAACTAAAGTTGGATCCTTCTATGTCACCCTTCACGAGAATGAATTTCAAATGCATCAAAGACCTTGAGGTAAAAGCAGACACCTTGAAAGCTTTACAGGAACGAATAAGAGATACACTAGGGCTCCTTGGCACTGGTCAAAACTTTGTTAATAAAAGCCCAGAAACACAATAAATAAAGGAAAGTTTGGACAAACTGGACTGAATTAAACTGCAGAGCCGCTGTATGGCAAAGGACGTAGCTAGCAATAGAAAGCCAACAGAGTAGGAGAAGATTCTCACTAGCCATACAATGAACAAGGGCCTCATATCTAAAATATACCCAAAGCTTAAAAAATTGAATATCTCAAAAGCAAATTCTCAAAGAAACATTAAAAGGTAGGCTAAAGGCTTACCGAGGGACTTCTCTGAAGAGGATGTAAGAATAGCCATTCTTGAAGAAATGCTTAATGTCTCTGGACATAAAATAAATGCAAACCCAAACACTTTGAGATTCCACATCTCTCCAGTTAGAATGGCCATTATCAAGAAATCTAATAACAACAGATGCTGGTAGGGATTTGGCCAGAAGGAAACGCTACTACAGTGTTGGTGGGAGTGTAAATTTGTTCAACCACTCTGCAAAGCAGTATGGCAATTCCTCAGAAGACTAAACATAGAGCTACCCTATGATCTAGCAATCTCACTCCTGGGCATTTACCCAAATATCCATAAACAAAGATATACTAAAGCTACTAGCACAACAATGTTCATTGCAGCAGTATATACCATAGCTAAGATATGTAACCAACCCAGATGGCCCTCAGTAGATGAATGGATCAAGAAGATGATATTTATTTATACCCAATGGAATTCTATATTGCCACCAGAAAGAATGGCATTGCCTCATTTGTAAGGAAATGGAATAGACTCAGAAAAAAGTCATATTAAATGAAGTAAGCCTGACCCAACGACACATAGGTTCCATGGTTTCCCTCATTTGTCCTATCAGTATACATGTGGGATTTTCCCAGCAGAGGATCACAATAGCTCAAAAGCTATGTACATATGGCCATATAGGATGAGGCTAAGTGAAATGAACTCCAGAATGTGGAAAAAAGAGGTTTATCTTTGTTATTGTTGTTCTTAAGGTATGATGTGAAGTTATTTTTTTCTCTTTTTCCCCTATGGTTTATCTCATGTTATTACTGTATCTAACTTCATTACCTGGTATATTATATATACATTTATTTGTTTATTTGAAATAGGGAAGGGAAGGGGGAAAACGAGATGATTGGGGGGAGGGAAATTGGGAGAAAAACTTTGGAAGGAGTATCAATGTTCAAGAACTAATGTACCCACTATCTGACGAATGTAACTGTAACCTCGTTCTATATATCACCCTGACAATAAAAAAGAAATGTGATATATATATGTATAAGTACATATATATATAATGGAATTTTACTTATCCTTATGAAAGAATAATACTGTACTATTTGTAAAGAAATGGAACGATCTGGAAAAAAACATTTTCAGTCAAGTAAGTCAGGACCAGAAAGACAAAGGGTACATATTTTTTCTTCTGTGTGGAAGCTAGGTTTAGTAATAAACTTATAAGTAAATATATTGTGGGATATGATACGTAGACAAATGTATTAACTGAAATACGATAGATTCAATGGAGAATTCCAATGGTGTAATTCCTTAGAAAGTCAAAATCAAAGCTCAAGAAATAAAAACCTAGAAGATGGTACTTGAAAGGGGGAAGGGTGGTTCAAAGGGAATAGTATAGGCAAGCAAAGAGAAAAAGAGGGGGAGACTGCAATCAAGAATCCAACCTGTATCCCACAAAATTAAGAAGAGTGAGGAGAAAGGTGAGTAAAGGAGAGATGGTTGACACTGATCAAGATGCATTGTATTCATAACTGCTTTGTTAAATGACTACTCCTTTGTACAATAACTTAAAGATAATAAAAGAAAATAAAGAAATTAAGAGATTCAAAAAATAGAAAGGGAATGGGAAGGAAAAGAAGGAAAGGGAAGAAGAGGAGGGGGGATGTGGAGGGGAAAGGAAAGGAGAGACAGAAGGAAAGAGGGGGGGGAAGAATCCTCATAATAATGCTTGTCGCTGTCATTGGGAAAATTAAATAAGATTTGGTTACTTGAAATTGGACAAGGAAGGGGGGAAAACCAAGAGGGGGGGTGGGGGGAGGGCAATAGGGACCAAGACATGTGGAAGGGTATCAACGTATGTGAATTAATGCACCTTCTATCTGGCAAATATCATGTAACCCTTTATTAAATACAATAAAAAATATTTAAAAAAAAAACAAAAAAATTCAAAGAGATTTTCGTATTCATAAAATGCTGTGGCATTGGGAGTACTATTAAAAGCTAATTGTATGGTTCCAAGTTCGAGTTCCTAAGGCAAGAATTGAAGATAATTGACTGCCTCCTGAGATTCCTTAGAGGGCCTTCTCAAAGATAAGAACAAAGGCTGACCCTCAGAAGCACCCTTCTTCAAAATTAGCAGTTACCCAATAGACATACACAGGCAGCCAGAGCCTACCTTGCCTTTCTGAGGCTACATGTATGTGTTCTTATCTGAGGGGAAAGGCTGGAAATAAGTATGTGCGTGTGCCTCATCTGGGCTCTCTCCATATGGCCAGGAGTTGTTTCCTAGCCAATGCTAGCTGATTGTATTTTTTCCAGGATCCCTTCAACCCCCACCGTGTATATGATCATCCTCAGAAGAAAAGCTAAGCCACTATAGTTATTTTACTTATAGCCATTAACAGTCATTGGATGGAAAACCATCCAAATGTAGGAAGGCAGAGGATGGCAGGGCCTGGCTCTGCACAATGTTTAAAAGTGAGCATCCTTTCTACCAGTCTTCCTCCCAGGATGGAAGGCCAGGTGTGTGCAGGAGCTAGGAAAACTGTGCTTACCATCTAGGATCTGTCCCTTCTCCTTCCTAGGGTCTCCAGCCCTCTGTTCTTCCTCTCTACCCTCCTGGTGTTTGAGGTCAGACCCTCCTTACATCTTACCTGGATCATTACAACACCCTCCCCACCCACCCTGGGTCCATCCAGTCACTCTAAATCAGCCCTACAAAGATTCCCAAGTAGGTGAGACCATGTCGTTTCCCTTTTCAAAACCAGCAGAAGCTCTGCATTGCCCAGGGAAGATATGTCAAAATCTTTTTCATGGCCTAAAACCTTCCAACTGATGTAATGGTTCAAATGTCTGTCTCAACCCCAAATTCATATATTAACATCTGAACCCCAAGGTGAAAGTATTCAAAAGCGGGAACTCTGAGAGGTGATTAGATCCTAGGCATGGAGCCTAATTACAATAGCTGCCTTGTAAGACTGCAAAGGGTAACACCAAATACTAATATTAAATCAGGCACATATTGATACAGAAATCAAGCTTAGTATAGTGGGATTAGCACTTGAAACATTGCAAAGCAACACCTGCAAATTTTCCTTCCATCAAAAGTGCCATGCCAGGAATGGGAAGGAGGAGAAGAGCTTGGAAAAACATCCCCGGGTCAGCTGAGCACAGTCCCATGATACTAGACCAACCATCAGCATTTTCCAAGCCACAAGTCACTGTCCTTTCCTCCCCCATGTCCTGGGAAAGTATACACATTGAACTCATTCCGTGAGCTCCTGTCTCCCATTCTCAAGCTCAGTTTGACTCTTATTTGCTGTCTGTTTTTGGAAGAGCTGGGAATCAGCCATGCTGGACATGTTCCTGAGTGTTTATAGGTAAAGGGGAGACAAAGATGCTTTCCTAGGAAGTTAAGAGTAAGAGCATGGAAAGGAAATCCTCTCTTCCGTCCTTCCCCACAACATGTTTTCTATCTAAAAAGATAGAAAAAGGCTGAATGGAGTTATCCACATGGAAGGCAAAAGACAGTAAAAGAAAAAGACAGAGAGAAACAAAGAGACAAAGAGAAACAAAGAAACAGAAACAGAGAGAAAATGGTAACTGAGAATCAAGAGAGACCCACTTTCTAGAGAGATGGGTATAAAGACATAGAGTCAGCCTACTGGATTAAAAAATTTGCCCTATCATGCCTAGGTGGACAGCTGAGGGGGGGGGGACTACTTAAATTGATACCTTTACTTGTTAATCAAGAGTTCTGCTGCATCTGAATCTCAGAAGTATCATAAAGGTTCAGTGGAATACCTCTCGTTAAGTGCCTGGCATGACATAGGACCCAGTTAAGCAGATTTGTTAAGTAATAATAATGGTGGCGGTGATAACATTTTGCTCTTGACCCGGGCTGAATAAACATTGTATCCCTACTTCACAGTTGAATAAACTCAGGTTTGAGAAGTGTTGTTCAAGGTTGTGTGGTTAGCCTAGGGCAAGCCTAACTCAAGTTCCCCTCTGTTTTTGCCTGGGAGCTCAGTGAACAATTCAGATGCCCAAAGGAAGAAAAGCTAGGAGTGGAGTAGCCATTCTTTTGGGGGAACCAGAAGATAAAGAAAATCCAAATTACAAATTGGCTGAGCCTATTAAAGCATTTCAACTGAGCAGGTCATTTCAAGATCTCAATGTCCTACCACTGCTGACATTTATCTACATGTGAGGTCTTTTAATTCATGGAGAGTCATCTGACAAGTACAAATCTGACAAGCAGAAGTTACCTCTTAGAAGGAGTACTAAGTCAGCAGATTTCAGCAGCATAGACTGGGATTCCCAAGTCTTGCCCCAGGGGTATTTCAAGAGTCTTTGAGCTAGAGAACAAGCCCACTTATAGGGTTCTTCTTTTATGGTCAATTCCAGATAAGACCTGCTCAGTAGCAACATGAAGTCAGCCTTTTGACTAACTTACTTAAGGGCCAAATGTCAAGAGCTGTGCCTGGCAGTAGAACCCAAAAGAAAGGTGACTTTTAAGAGTGACAAATGAAACTTTTAAGCTGAGGCACTCATCGGCTTTTGGTTATTTGGTATACCTTTGACATATCCACTCTGAGGTCCCAGTATTGGTGGCTGGTGCTGTATAGTTACCTGCTGAATGAATAAGAAGTCATTGTCATTTAAATCAAGTTGGTAACCATTTCTAGTAGCTTTTCTCCCCTTGGTGCTCCCAGAACCTTTGAGGGTGAACCTCCACCAATACACACAGCTTCTGTTAGGAGCACCTCAAAAGCAGACAACAGCCTGAAAAGTCTGAGCACAGACTCTGTGCTTCCCTCAATGCCACACTGCAAAGTGCAGAACACATTGTCGCTGGTGTTTAGTGAGACAAGGACCAGCTTTCTGCTTCTCTCTTCCTCTTTCTTGAGTACTGATTTCAGAAAGATCAGAAATGTGGACCCCTTGTGGCTTCCAGTTTTAGGTTGTTTTCATTATTGCTCTCTCAAGTTTTTCTGAATACCAAGAACTAAGACATATTTTTGGGGGGGGAAGCAGTGGTTTTTGTGTAAGATCTGAGCTGTAATTAGCCGACAATATGCTAGAAGTAAATGTGTCACTCAAGTGTAGAGTGCTAGCCTTGAGTGAAAAAGCTAAAGGACAGCAACCAGGCCCTGAGCTCAAGCTCCAGTGCCAGGATTATATGCATGGAAACTATATATTTTTTTTATTCTGACAAGCTTTCATGCCCAGGGGTCTGTCTATCATACTTATACCAGGAGCTCTCACAACCCCACCACACGCCATCTCCTCTCCAGCCGTCAGGTAACCATCCACTTCACTGGAGACCCTGGCCTCCCTGGGCCTCTTATTTCTCAGTGCATTGAGCTTGTGTCTGGTCCAGTTTGGATCACAGTGTCAGACTCCCTCTACTGTCTTCACTGATGGGGGAGCCCCTGCCTCTCTAAGTTCTGTGTGAAAACCCCAGGCCATCTGGAGGTTTCTCGTGCCTTTGCTGTCTCTCTCTCACCAGCCACAGAAAGTGTTAACCATAACTCTCTCGCCAGCCAGGGAAAGTGTTATGTACCTCTTCTTCCCAGCTGACCAAAAGCTTCTTCAATTTCTGGAGCACCTGGCTCTACATGGGTCTTCCTTTCCAGCAGGTGGCTTTGTTTCCTAATTGTATCCTGGCATAAGTGCCTCTCTACACCCATCAGGTGAGCCAATCTCATGACGTATCAATGGGGCAAAAAAGTAGAGAAGAAATAGGAAAGGTGAGGACTCATAAAGTCCTATGAGTGGAAATGTCCCTGAGCGTGGCACTGGTGACTCATTGGGTTTTGGTGTCCTACATTTGTGTTGGTTTGTTGTTGTTGTTGTTCTCAAAACCATAGCAAGAATGCTGGTGTTGGGAATCCCAGGTTCAAATTGTCTATGATTCTGTTTTCAGTTTGGGCAATGCTACCAACTCCTACCTAAAAGACTAGGAATGACCGAGAGCTATCTGGACAGGGTCCAGGTTGGTCAAGGGAGACCCTGAGCTTACTTAATCACAATGATTTATATTCAAGAAGAAAGATCAAAGGAGGAGTAGGAGGTAAGGGGAGGGTGTGATGTGACTTTCAGCAATCATTTGAAAGTACAGCTTCCAACTTATCAGCCAGACCTTGCTGCCTACCAGCAGGCACTGGCCACTGCTATGGTGGGACGTTACCTGTCCTCTGGTTCCTATTTTGTCTCTTCAGATATGGCATGGGATATGCTTGGGAAGGGGGTCAGAAGAGTGGGGATGGGAAAAAGTACTCAGGACAGGAGCCTAGAGACTGGTTTTCCCTTTGGGCTCTGTGACATGGGAATGTGGCCCTTTTGCTCCTGGGCTCTCAATATGAAGTTTGGAACAGAATGAGAGTCTAGATCACTGGTTCTCAAATGTGGAAACTTATCAGAATCATTTGGAAGGTGGGTTAAGATGTTCATAGCTGAAGATATCCCCAGAATTTCCAGTTCACCAGATCAGAGGTGGGGCCTGAGCCATTCTAACACATTCCCAGATTGAGTGGATGCTGCTGACGGCTCGCTCACACTTAGAGAACTACTGATCTAATGATGAGAACTTCTTTCAACTCTGAGATTTTGTTTCTAAAAGGCAACCTGCTGGGTGCCGGTGGCTCACACCTATAATCCTAGCTACTCAGGAAGCTGAGATCTGAGGATCTCCTGCCCAGGCAGGAAAGTCCATGAAACTCATCTCCAATTAACTATTCAAAAGCCCATAGAGAAGCTGCAGTTCAAGTAGCAGAGCACCAGTCTTTAGCAAAACCACTTAGAGACAGCTCCCAGGTCCTGAGTTCAAGCACCAGTGCTGGCATATGCACAAAAAATGGTCAGCATAATATGGGCCAGAGAAATTATTAAAACAAAGTAGAATTTCAGAAGAAGGAAGGAAAGTTTTCAAATACTTTTCTGTACAACTTATAGATACCTCATTGTTGCCTAGACCCAGCAAAAATGGGGCGGGAGCTCTAATGAGCCTGTACTATTTCCCTTCTACTCTCTGGATTTCTATTCATTTGGTTTGCATTGATCTTACATCAGAGGCCATGTTTTATGACAGCAGCTGCTTGACTCTATAATGAAGTACTTTATGGGAAAACACATTAGAAATACGAAGCGAAAAGCAGGCGGATTCTTTTTAACATATGTTTATATTTTCTGTTTTACCTCCTTCCAAAAACAAGACCCCATAAATGATGATTTGCAATAAAAGACAGAGATGTAGTTGATGGTAGACAATTGTGTGGTATGAAATTGAACTGATTTGAATTAACTAAGACTTTCATTATCTCCCATAGTAACCAAACTCTGAATGAATATGTGGTGGGGAAGTCAGAGCAGTTTCATTAATGAACAGCACAGGATCTCTCCTAGGACTGGAAAATAGCACTGCAGGGCCTATTGCATGTTTGCCAGGGGTATGTTTCCTGGTGACTCTTGTGGGAGTGTTGTTTCATATCTGTGACCCTAAACTCTAGCTGTCTAAAATGCCTCAGGCCGTATGGTCAGAACATTCAATGGTCAGCTTCCCAAATGAGAATTCAGGCTGTCTGGCTCCTGCCCAGTGTCTCTTTTGCCATCTCAATATATTGGGTGGCCTTGACACTGCTTGTTCACATAGATAACAGAGCTCTTAGATTTGAACCTGGTCTGTTTTTTTTTTTTTAAAGTCGTTTTATTGTAAAGGTGATATAGAGGGATTACAGTTACATATGTAAGGTGATGAGTACATTTCTTGTTGAACATTGTTACCCTCTCCCTTGTTTTTCCTTCCCCATGTCTCCCCCCAGGTTATACAGTTCATTTCCAATGTACTATCTTGTGAGTATGCTGTTGGAACTTGATCCTTTTTAATGCAAGCTTTCTGCCTGTGTAGGTTCAACTGTTCCATCCATATACTTAACTCACATTTCCAACTCCCACTACCACCACACATGGGAGCCTATTGTTCTGCAGAGACCAAATGGCTGATTTAAAAGTTTACCTATGCTCAATCTTACCTAAGATTCTGGACTAGCTAGTCTTCTTTTCTAAACCAGATGCCCTTCAGGCCTCTGCCTGGCCTGTTTTGACTCTTCCGTCACAATTCATCCTTAAAGATGAGGACTCTGGGTAGAAAGACACAAACCCACCTGGGCCTTACTCCACCTAGATATGTTCCAATCACACACTTACGTTGGGGGTGGGTGGAAGAAGTGCCTGCTTCAGGGAGAGCACAGAGGCCAAGATGTCTGCACAGATCAGCCCAGAGCTAGCGATGAGGATAAGCACAGGCCTTAGGACTTGATTTATTTTCTTACCATAGGTCCTGCCAATATTCAGACATGCCTATAGAAGTTAAGTGCCTGCTTCACAAGGAAACTACCTTCTGTTTGTACAGAGAAAGGGGTTAAAGAGATAGTGAGAGCAAACCAGATTCCTGGCAGTCTTCAGACTTGCATCTGGGTCTGTCTGGAGAGCCCAGCCAGGCAAGTACATGGTCTCCACTGCCCAGAAACCCCACCTACTAGTAGATTGTCCAACGTCACACAAGAGCCCTTATCAGGAAAGTCAGTAGTGCCCTTCCTCAGAGTTGTTTCAAGCCATGATCTCAGTTGTTCTTGAGAACGTTCTGTAAGTAAATAGCTGGCAGAGACGGCGCCAGGTAACCCAACAACTCCATGACCTTTCACTGACCTCTACTCAAGAACAACTTGGGTAAAATTCGCAAGCTGCATTCATTAGGCGATGTAGTACAGAAACTTACTTGGAACACCAAGGCTTTAACTTCAGACAACATCATCAGCATTTTAACAAACTGGGCCACTCAACTATTACCCATCAGAGAATTAGAAGCCCTGAAATTAGGCGAAAATATCAACTAAACAAGTACAAAAGGACAGACTCTAAGTAACCAAAATATTGAGAACTGAGATTGTCAAGAAACTTACAATAAGCCATTTGACTGCTAAAAGAAAAACAAACAAAAGAATTTTATTTACAGAAATACAGTGTTTACAACAAAGGTAGTTTGCTGAGAGAAGTGGTACATATCTATATAACCTAGCACTCATGAGGTTGAGCCAAGAGGATCTCAAGTTCAAGGCCAACTTGGTTCATATAGCAAGCCAGCTTGGGCTACCTAAGGAGACCCTGTGTCAAAAACAGACAGATAGATGATAGATGGACGGGTGGATGGATGGACGGGTGGATGGATAGACGGATGGACAGATGACAGACGGATGGATGGATAATTAGACTAGGCAAAAATGAATCAGATCACATCTGGCATAGTGTGTTCTATTCCAAGTAGTACATTTTAAAACCCATAACTACAAACCATAGCCCAGTGCTTCAAAGTACTTGTTAGTACGAGTGCTAGCTCATAAACTAGTACTTTGAAGAACCTACAAAGTGGTTTTTGAAGATATTTTTTACCTCAAGTGGGTAGAACCCTGGAAGACTTGATAGCTCCTTTGATATCTGATAGGTATTTTGTGAGTGTTTATTTCAATCTGGCTCTTCCAGGGGTTGCTCAGAATCCAGTCTCACTAACACAAATTATCTCAACCTATTTACAGAAGACATGGCTCCTAGATGTTATAACCCTCCAAAAATCATCTCATCATTTTCCAAGACTTCTATTGCTAGGAATTTATCCCTAATAAGCTTTTAGCCATAATGTTGCAAAGGGTATCCTGCAATGACATTTACTCTAGTGTTATTAAAAATATTGAATAGTTAAAATATCTAAATATCCAGTAATGAGGACACATTGTCATACACCCATACCACAGAAAATTTGCAAGCCACTAAAAATGTTTTTGAGCCAAGCATAGTGGATTAAGCATCTCAGCCTAGCTAGGCAGAGATTAGGGGACTGCAAGTTCAAGGACAGATCAGGCAAAAAAAAAAAAAAGTTCATCTCAGCCAATGGCTGGGCACAGTTGCATACAGATGATCCAAGTACAGGCTAAGCACAGGCCTGGGGATAGTGAGGCACACCTGCCATCTCCAGCACATGGAAAAGCACAAGCAGGAGGATCACAGGCCAGGCTGACTAGAACATGAAACAAGACATGACATCAAAAATAACCAGTGCACTCCTGGGCTCTGATGGCTCATGCCATAATCCGAGGTTCTCAGGAGGCTGGGATCGAAAGGCCCCTGTGTAAAACCAGATTGAGCAGACATAACTGAGAGACTTGTATCTCCAATTCCCAGCAAAAGTCAGAGTTGTAGCCCAAGTGATAGAGCCTCAGCCTTGAGTGAAAAAACTAAGCAAGAACACAAGATCCTGAGTCTAAGCCCCAGTACTGGAACCAAAGAAAGGAAAGGAAAGAGAAAAGAACAATGCAAAAAGGAGTGACTTGAGTGGTAGAGCATTTGTTAGGCAAATGTGAAGGTCTGAATTCAATCCTCAGTACTACCAAACATATATGTGTCTATATATATACATATATGCATACATGTACATATACATAAAATTTTGAAGAAACCCATATGTGCGCATATGTTTCAAAAATGATTTAATGGGAGAAGTATTCATACGTCTGTGGAAAGAACAAGGAGCATACAAATCTATAGCTGACATAATTCAAATTTTATAAAACTCATGCATACCCACAAATGCACAAATAAAGATAAATATAATCAAATACTAAGAATATGCTTATGAGCATGCATTGTATTTACCAATGACTTGTTTCATAATAATAATTTTCCAATGCTTTTAAAAATCTTCTTCAATGTGTGTGCCATCTTTGTAAACAGAAAAATACTGATGAAGCCAGAACAGGTAGAAGATTCTGAGATCTGTACAGCCATTCAGTTCTGAGTTGTTTTTGTTTGTTTGTTTTTGTTTTTTTCCTGATCATGGTGCTTGAACAATGGGCTTGTGTGTCATCTCTGAGCTCTTCGGCTCAAGACTACCACTCTTCCCCTTGAGCCACAGCGCTACTTCCAGTTTTCTGGTGGTTAACTGGAGATAAGAATCTCATGGACTTTAGTGCCCAGGCTGGCTTTGAACTGTGACCCTTAGATCCCAGACTCCTGAGTAGCTAGGATTACAGGCAGTCCCCAGTGCCTGTCTTTACTTTGTTTCTTTCTTTAACTCTTTTTTTATTGTCTCTTAGTTGTGCAAGGGAGGTGCCACTTAACAAAGCAGTTTATGAACATAATGCATCTTAATTAGTGTTATCCCTTTTAATATTATCACTCCACTTCCACTCATCCTTTCTCTTACTTTTCTTAATTTCATGATATATACATTGAATTCCTGACTGTATTCTCTCCCCTTCCCCTTTCATTTATCTACCCTTGCCCCTTCCCTCTGCTTACATGTATCTGTTTACTGGTGCTGATTTTGGGTTTTGACTTAGTCTTTCGAAAAAAAATTATACTATTTGAGCTCTCCATAGTATATTATACTCTGGTTAATTCATTTGTAGCCACTTGCATACAGCCCAGTGGGTTTATAGGTATATTCTATCTACTACAAATATGAGAAACCAGGCAACCTTTGTTTCTCTGAGTCTGACTTCCTTCATTTAATATAATTTTTCTGTCTTTCCATTTCCTTATGAATGGCACAATATCATTCTTTCTAATGGATGGGTACAATTTCATTGTGTATATGTACCACATTTTTATTCATTTTTACATTGGGAGATATCTGGGGTGATTCCATATCTTGATAATGGTTAATAGTGCTTTAATGGACTTTATTGTAGTGACTTCAACCTTGTTTATGTTCTACTGGATAAATGCCTAAGAGTGGAATTGCTGGATCATAAGGTAATTCTAGTTTTAGTGTTTTTTTGTTTTTGTTTTTGTTTTTTTTTTTTTGAGAAACCTTCCTACTGCTTTCCAAAGTAGTTGAACATGCTTATATTTCCACCAACAATTTATTAGACTTCCCTTTTGGCTGCATCCTCACTAGCATTGGTTGTCGTTTGTTTTCTTGATAGTGGCCAGAATGGATCAAAGACCTTAATGTAAGACCAGAAACCATGAAACGATTTCAGGAAGGGATAAGGGAAACACTAGGGCTCCCGGGTACAGGTCAAAAGTTTCAAAGTAAAGATCCAGACATCCAACAAATCAGAAAAAGACTTGATAAATGGGATTACATCAAACTTAAAAGTTTCTGCATGGCAAGTGACATGGCTAAAGAACTAAAAAGAAAGAAGCCCACAGAATGTGAGAAGAAATAACTTCACACAGTACAAAGAAGAAGAAGAAGAAGAAGAAGAAGAAGAAGAAGAAGAAGAAGAAGAAGAAGAAGGAGGAGGAGGAGGAGGAGGAGGAGGAGGAGGAGGAGGAGGAGGAGGAGGAGGAGGAGGAGGAGGAAGAAGAAGAAGAAAGACCTTTTGTTCGCATATCTTAGAGTTCATTTCACTTAGTATCATCTTATATAGTCGTCTGTACATAGCTATTGAGCTATTGTGATCCTTTGTTAGGAAAAATCCCAGATATATATTAATTATTACAAATGAGGGAAATCATGGAATCTATGATCTTTGGGTCTGGCTTACTTCATTTAATATGACTGGTAAGACAAAGGACAAAGAGTGAGCAGAGCTACTCATAAGACAATATGTTAGAAATGAACTTTACAATTTGGGGGAGAGGGAAAACGAGGGGGAAAACGTGGGAGGGTAACAATGTTTGTAAAGAAATTCATTCACTACCTTATGTATGAAACTGTAACCCCTCTGTACAATACCTTTACAATAAAATTAAATGTAAAAGATTATCTGCAGCAAGGCGTGGTGGCTCACTCCTATAATCCCAGCTACTCAGGAGGCTGAGGTCTGAGGATTGTGGTTCAAGGCCAGCCCAGGCACTAAAGTCCACAGGACTCATCTTCAGTTAACCACTAAAAACCAGAAGTGTGGCTGTGGCTCAAGAGGTAGGGTGGTAGCCTTGAGCTGAAGAGCTCAGGGACAGTGCCCAGGCCCAGAGTCCAAGCCCCATGCCTAGCAAAATTACCTGCAAAGAAAAGAAAGAACTGGAGTTTTTTTTTTTTAAACTAGCTATACATCAGACAAGGGCCTAATATCTTGGATTCTCAGAGCTCAAAAATTACACCCTTAAAAATTAACCCTCAAAGAAACAACCCAATTAATAGGTTAATGGCTTAAAGAGCGATTTCTGAGAAATAAAGATGGCCAATAGCCATAAAGGAAATGTAAAGCTTTCTACTTTTGTTTTTTGTTTGTTTGTTTTTGTGTGTTTTGGCTTTCTACTTCTTGCACTAACATTTGCAACAACCTTCTCCTCCTACAGGAGCCAGCCTGTTCACTTTGATCACACATACAAAAAGACAAAGGTAAAAGATACTGCAATCTGTTATGGAGAATTGTCTGCTGATAGATTTACTTGGTTTTAATGTAGAGACTTCTCTGGGAGAGGTGTTGTTCAAGGTCTTGTTAGAGTGATATTAAATTCTCAGCTTCCAGTGTCTTCATATTACCAAGCTTTATCAGGGCTTCCAGCTGATGGACTCATTTTGTCTATATTGGAAGAACAATGCTACCTGCCCCAGAAACAAATCAATCCTCCAAATTAAAATAGATAGTACTAGCCAGAGTCAGTTGCTCACATCTATGCTCCTTGCTACTCAGAAGGCTGAGATCTAAGGACTGTGGGTTCGAAGTCAGCCCAGGCAGAAAAGTCCCTGTGAGACTTTTTTATTTATTTATCTTTTTTTTTTTGCCAGTCCTCGGCTTGAGCTCAGGGCCTGAGCACTGTCCTTGGGCTTTCTCAGGTCTAGAGCTCTACCACTTGAGCCACAGCACCATTTCTGGCTTTTTTCTATGTATGTGGTACTGAGGAATCAAACCCAGGTCTTGGTGCATGCTAGGCAAGCACTCTACCACTAGGCTAAACTCCCAGCCCTGTGAGACTTTTTTTTTTCTTGCCAGTCCTGGGCTTGAGCTCAAGGCCTGAGCACTGTCCTTGGACTTTCTCAAGGCTAGAGCTCTACCACTTGAGCCTCAGCACCACTTCTGGCTTTTTTCTATGTATGTGGTACCATGGAATTGAACCCGGGTTGTCATGCATGCCCTGTGAGACTCTTTTATACAATACAGTACTCAAAACTCCAGAAGTAACACTGTGGCTCAAGTGATAGATTACTAGCCTTGTGCACAAAGAGGCCCAGGGACAGTGCCCAGGTCCTGAGTTCAAGACCTAGGACCAGACAAAATTTAAAAAAAAAAGAAAGAGAAAAGATTATACTAATTCCTCACTTCAGTCATCACACTCACCAGCAGCCATTTCCCTAACGTGTCAAAAACTTGCAGCACAGCTCCCTTCCACAGATTATAACACTAAGCTACAAGGCAAGCTGGGTACCACTGAGCGTTCCAGTGGTCAAGCCTGAAACAATAATATGTGTCTCTTCTGCTAAGGTGTTTTACTTCCAAAGTATTACTTAAGTAAGCTCTTATTTTCATAGGGTATTTTCGATCCCCCCCAAACCAAAGCATATGTGTAATAATAGTTCTTAGGTGCTTACAAGCACAGATGTAGTCCTGAGCTCCCACCTCCTTACCAACTAACACACACACACACACACACACACACACACACACACACACACACACACACACACACACATCTTCCCTGTAAGGGAAGCACCAACTAATTTGAGCTATCTGTGGCAGGATTTTTTATACCAAAGACTTGCACAAATATATGGCATAAATGTTCTTCATGGGAGGCCCAACCAGAGAGGATATCTCTGCCCGAAGGAGATATACAACCTGCATTCACAGACTCCAGCTATCAATGTCACCTTGATAGACTACCAAGAAATAAACATTTCTCCCATCTCAAAAGGGGGAAAAGAGCTGCAGGAAGTAGTATATTACTTGTCTTCTGATTTTGAACTAGTTTTGAGTTTTTTTAAATTATACTGCATTTTCAAATTCTCCCCTACTTGAACTATTTTCCAGAGAAAGGTAGTTTTGACCATCAGTTCCATTTGAGTTGGAAATGCCTAGCACAGAAAGACCTGGCGTAATACTTTCTGAAAATCTAGCTATGCCCCACAACCCTCATAGCTCACTGTGAGTCTCTGGCTAGCTGTATGCCTTCAACATGTCTGCGATCACTACCCTACTCTACAGGCTGAGAACAACAATTACCAAGATTCTGTTCTGTTTTAAATTATCTGGATTCAATACAACTCTGAGTTGCTCTAGACCAAAAGTTAGCAAATTAAAACTTGTTGATCAAACTGGCTCCCTGCCTGTATTTATAAATAAAGTTATATTGGAACATCATACTAGACTCCTATCTTGTCTATGGATGACTTTGTGTTGAAAAAAAAAAACAAACCCAACTTGAGCAGTAACAACAGAAAGTTAAAATTTCTGTCTAACCTTTTACAGAAAAGTTTGTTAACTACTTGTTTTGACCATTAGAAACTCATGAGCAACTAAGATTCTGTAGGGAGCTCACGGTAATGACTTCATCCATAGCTGAGAGTCTATTTATATTTTTAGCCTGTGCCACTTTTTCGGATCACACAGCAGGCAGCAAACTTATGGAACGTGTTAAATAGAACTTTCTTGTCATTGTCCTAAAATGGCTTCATCTAAGCTTCAATGGGTGTCTCTTTGGCAGGCACCTCTATCTCTCCCTCTCTACTTCCTCCTCTGGCCACACTGGCTTCCATTGCATCTTAACGTTTCAGACTTTACTGCTGTTTATTTTTAAGACTGTCCTGAAACAGAAGCCTATCTCTTTTTGGTGTATTTGCATTGCTTTTCTTCAGCCCCTTTCCAGGTTCATTGTGTCTTCACGAGCATTGAGAACCAGAACTGCACACACTTTGGGATGACAGACTATGATTTCAGCAAAACAACCATAGGGGCAGGGACTCGAGGTGAGGTCACTTGTGGTTTGGAATTTGAAACCTATCCTTCCTTCCTTCCTTCCTTCCTTCCTTCCTTCCTTCCTTCCTTCCTTCCTTCTTTCCTTCCTTCCCTCCCTCCCTCCCTCCCTCCCTCCCTCCCTCCCTCCCTCCCTCCCTCCCTCCCTCCCTTCCTTCCTTTCTTCCTTCCTTCCTTCCTTCCTTCCTTCCTTCCTTCCTTCTTTCCTTCCTGCTTTCCTACCTGTCTGCCTTCTTTCTTCCATTTCTTCCCTCCTACCTTCCTTCTTTTGTAGGGTGTAAACTTGGGAGTTAATTTGTGCCAGGTAGATGCTTTATTACTTGAGCTGAGCCTCTAATTCTAGGAATCTGGATTCTCCTTTTTTCTAGTTTTGTGGCTTTGTCCACAAATATTCTTCAAGGCTTGCCATTCACAATTTACGTTCCATTGTGGACTCTTGTTTTCAGAGAAGCCAGCTGTGATCTTGACATATGCATACTCATATACATATATGGTTGAATCCCAGCTGCATTAGTTGAAATTAGTTTTCCACAAATAAAGACACACACATGCATATGCAAATACACATATACTTATATGTTTCTTAGTATATATTTACATAAATAATGCTTATATATACACAGTTACTTTTATATTACTTAAAACTAGTAAAAATGTATCTTAGCTCCTGGCAGGGACTCAGTTTAACCATTCTTTTGCATGTCCAAAGGCTGATGCAGTATGTGACATTCCAGACTGACTAAAGGCCATCTTATAATGATGGGGAAGGGGGGAGGAGATGGTTCAGTAGAATTCAAAGCTATAAATAAGGAGTTACAATTGTTCCAAAACACTTAAACACTTAGGAATTGAAGTTTAATAGCTCTCAGAACCCTTGTTAAAACGTTACTTAGCAAACATTTACTGAACACCTACAGTGAGACAAACCCCTTCCAGGAGATTATGTCCTCTATATTCCTATGCATCACTTTACCGTCCATGAGCCATTTGACAGGGTAGCTGGGACAGCAGAGGTGAAAGAGAGAAACATAACTCTGGCATGTCCCAAGTTGTGTCATTTGTGATGTTCAGGAATGCTATTAGGATGCAAGTTTCCATTCACAAGCCCTAATGCAGAGGCTAATATTTTGGAAATACACAATACCCTACTTTTTTCTGAGGTGCCATTCTGGAGCCCAGTACTCTGTGAGTACCGTTTGTGTGACTTTTCCCTGAATAGGTACCTTGAGTTAGGCCCCAGGTAGTGCACCTGCCCCTTAGCTGTTATTCTTGTCCTCATCCAAGAGTGGAGCTCCTCAGCACAGAAGGCTAAGGAACATCATCTGAATGCCAAGAAGAATCTACTGTATGTCTCCCTCTCTCAACTCTGATTTGTGCTGGGTGATTCTGGGTGCTTAAAAAAAAGTTGCCAAGAGCCTCTGCTTACAGCTCCTATTACCCTGGAGCAGACCCCTATCTCTAATAGGGATCATGCATTAATGACAGAGACAAGTTCTTGGGAAGATTAAAGGCCTTGTATAATTAAAAAGATAAGAGCTGGCCTGGGAAAAGGAAATTGGGATTCAATTAACACAAGGCCTTTCTCCCCCGCCCTCCCCCCACCCCCACCCCCAGCCACTCCGGTTCTGCTATTGAGTGTTCTACTCAGATATGCCCTCTCCACTTGCCAGAGAGTGAAAGGCTAAAGGACTCTTATTTATGGCCTGCTTGGAGTTGGGCCTGAGGCCTTGCTTGGCTAGGGAGTTTGTTTACTTAGTGCTTAGAAGGGGGGTAGGAAAGCAACACAAATCCTACAGGAGGAGGAGACCACAAGGTGCTTTTGACTCCTTTGCTCTCCCTTCTTTATTCCTCTGATCTTCTTGACAGGGGAAGAAAAATACTGAATAGAAGATCTATTTCCTTCCTCTTTCAGCCTGAGGCTGACAGGACAGGCTAAGGGTCACTGCTGAGAAAGCTTTGTGGGGTTATTTGTGTTGGGAAACCATGCTATTTCCCCTTTTCCATCTTTCTCAGGTTTCTGTAGAGGTAGAAGCAAGATAAGGTTGGGGAGGCAGCTGTCCAAATGCCTGTGGGACTGGACATACAGAGTGCCTAGCTTTCACAGAACCCCATTTCTGGTGATCTACCTGAAAGTTCTAAAGCTGGAGGTAGAGCAGAGTGTACTGGGGACTGGCCACTGAGCTGGTTGGTAGCTCAGGTTGGGGTAGCTTGGTAGGCTGCAGCAAACAGCAGGTCTGTAGGAACTGGTCTCATGGAGGCTTTACAGGCAAGCTTCATTATTTCATAGCTAATGAGTATAAATGTGAGTTGGACCCTGGGTCCTTACAGAGACAGAATGTAGAGGTCCCTCTGGATAGACAAGTTATGTCATAAACACTCTGCTCTCTCTAAAGGATAGTGAGATGCACCCCGCTGTAGATTCTCTCAGCTTCTGTCTTCACGAGAACTCAAAAGCTCCATCAAAACTTTCCCAGTAGGCTGCAGCCTTGGTCACTGATGACACTGTTGCTGAGGATAAGGAGGATGGCCCTTAAGGAGACTAAACCAGGACATCTGGTTCAAGAAGAAGGGACACAATAGAAGAGTGGAGATAAAGCAAGATAATTTGGATATTAGATCTTGTTCTATGCCCAACTAATCATTTGGAAGCTGTATTCAAGGTTGCACATTAATTGCACTTAATATGTTCTTCATAGGGCAACTCAAGCTCAACAAGATTGAACCAAACCCTTTTCGTTTTGTGTTCCTTACCCCACCAGTGAGGAATTTCTGAGGGTTGGTTGTTTTTTTTCAAACCACACAATGACAGGAACAATGCCAGCTCTTTCCACCTCAGCTGACAGAATTAGATAGGAGCCCAACCACAAATGCATATTGGGAAACACTAAATGCAAGACAGATCTCCAAGGCTGGCGACGAGAGTGCTGTACTTGGTCCTCCCTTCCCACATGGGTCACCTCCTTACTGGCTCTCAAAGCAGAGAGAGGCTTGACTTACATAAAATGAGCATGAGGTGGTTCTATTCAAACCACAGTGGATGCACCTGTCCAAAAAAGGTTACTCAATGCAGCTGAGCATGTCAGGTTCAGTCAGCATCTACACATCTACACTTCCCATTCTGTACAGCCATTTCTGTAGAACCTCGTTAGGGACGAAGCTGAGTTTTAATATGGATCAAAGGATAGAAAACAATAGCAGCTAGACTGGAGAGAAGAATAGGCTTGAGGAGAGTTACTTGGAGATAAAGAGATGTGGTTATAGAATAAAAAGTTATAGAATAAAAATCTTAAAAGCAATCTGTGACACACATTGTTTACTAAATGAACCCATTAGAGCAAACGAGAATATCCATGTCAGCTCCATGATGGCCCCTTCTTGCCTCACCTCGTGGAATTTACACCTTTGTGTAGCGTCCCCTTCCCCAAGAAAAATCCCTGGTAACTTCTGTAAGGACTCATTGCTTCTGTGTGAAGCCAGCTGCCATGTCATGGAGAGGTCTACCTGATGAGCAATTACAGCCTCCTTACAGCAGCCATATGAGTGAAACATCTTGGAAAAGGTTTCTTCAACTCCAGTCAAGCCGTTGGATAACTGTAGTCCTTGAGCTCCTGTGAGAAGATCCCATACAACCAGGCTACTCAACCTCGAGATAATAAATGCTTGATGTTTTATTTCCCCAGATTATAAGGTTACTACCTATAGAGCTATTTATACCCAATGCAAATGCTGTATACCATTTCCAAGTATGTTCTGAATCCACAGTTGCTATGTCTCATTTTATCCTTAAGATTATTTAATGTCTCTGGCTCAAAGGTGGAGAAGCAGGCTTGGAGAGCCTTTCCAAACCTTCTGGCTTCTAGAACTCTGAACTGCTGACGCTACCATCTGTGGCCTCTGTACCCTTGACTACTACTAGGGCCTGCTCTAACGCCTTAGTGGATATTCTAAGATAGTATCACAGGTGAATTAAGAAGTTACCTCCTCACTGGCACTAAACCAGCCTGAGTGTTCCCAGCCAATGTCTGACAAACCTCGACTGAGTGCCTGCTCTATGACAGGTGTCAAATAAGTCACATGTGCAGGAGGCATTTTCTAAAGGCACAGTTCAATAGAGAGCCAGGGGTGAAAAATGGGAGAAAAGAAAAAATAAGAAAGCTATAACATTTGAGCTTGAAATGTCACAGGGAGCCAAGGAAGTTACCTGATGGATTGCCCTGTCATCTTTAAGCCAAAAGAAAAAAAACTCAGATCCATCAATTTGTTCCTGCCCTTTTAATCTAAACAATATTTTACAGCATCAGAACATTAAAAAGATTATTTTCTTAGACATTCAACTCTATGTGAATTGCTAGGCACTTAACCAGAAAGTAGCAAGGAAAAAGTATCGCTTGTTCAAGTGTCTGCACCTCTGATTGACCCAGATTATGTGTGTAATATACTCAACATATATGAGAGGCTACCTAGTAAAAATGTGCTCATTCATTTACTCATGGGAAGCCTGCTGTTAGCACAGTTGCTCCAGATAACAAACATAAGGAATATTTGTGTGCATGTTTTCTAGCTATCCTGATGGAAAACATCTTCTGCCTTCTTTGGGCCTGCTTTTCCCCCGGGCTGAGTTTTTGGTCAGTAATTCTGCTGATCCTAACCTCTCTTCAGAGTATACGGAAGTTTTTAACAGCCACCTCCTCAGGATATAGCATGAGTTGCTCAGTAGGCTGCTGAGACTCTTTCCTCACAAAATGACTGACAGCATGAGATACATGTGGTAACGATTTGAGGACACACTCCTCCAATGGATTCACAAAGGGAAGGCTTACAAAGTCAAATGAGAGTTGACATGGAGACTTTTTAGTCATCAAGTCTTGCTTTACTGCATCTTCACTGTTTCTGCCTCATCTAAGTGATCCTTCTCAGTTCTCTGCTTTGTATATATGAATCTGCCTACTAGGCTGAAATCTCCATTAGACATGATTGAGTCCATATTATTATACAATGTCCAGCTCAAGGAATAATATATCTTTATTGCATGGACATGAATGAGAAATATAGCAACTTGGAGATTCCTGGATCACTTGTAGAACTGTTATATCGATGAAGTTCAGAAAAACTGCATGTTCTTGGTTGACATAGACTAGGAGATAATAAAAGGAGTGAACAGTGGCAATACAGTGCTTTAAAAGTTAAAGACTTGGGGCCAGGAAGTTGGCCTAGTGGTAGAGTGTTTGCCTAGCATGCACAAAGACGCAGGTTCAATTCCTTGGTAGCACATACATAGAAAAAAAGCTGGAAGTGGTGCTGTGGCTCAAGTGGTAGAGTGCTAGCCTTGAAGAAAGCCCAAGGACAGTGCCCAGACCCTGAGTTCAAGCCCAGGATTGGCAAAACAAAATAATTTAAACACTTGGCACATCTCCCAGCAATTTTACTTCTAGATAAATAAAAATACATTCATGTTGCATTGCATGAATGTTCATGGAAGCCATATTCATAACCACTCCAAACTGGAAGTGATGTAAGTATCATCAATATAATGGGATATTACTCACAATAAAGGCATGGCCTTCTGCTACATGCAACTACATTCTCTATCCCTGGTAGTAAGGATGGGTAGTTGGAAGAACAAGGTCATATGGACAAAAAGGAAACTAGAGTGATGTGTGTGTATGTGTCTCATACATGCTGAATGCTACGTTAGTGTGGCTACAGAGCCTTCAAGACTTTACAATTCCATATCTTCTTGCCTATTATTTCTGTCAAATTGTATTTTCTGAAGTGTTTAGAACCAGTAGATTGCAATGATTTATATCTGTTAAAGTGCAAGACAGCAATGGCCATACTTCCTCTGAATTCTCTCTTCTTTAGGTTAAACATAGCCATTTTCTCAAATGTGTCCTATGGTATGAAACATTTCCTCATCGTTTTAGTTGCTCTCTGTTGAATGTCCTTAAGTTTGTACTAATTGTCACTGAAGGTGAACGTCAGGCATGGTTCAAGTAATGTGAAGTTTCTGGATTTGTGGGAGAAAAGATGACAGAGAAGCAGGCCAAGTAGAGAAGTCCACATACAAAGAGACAAGGGTGGTGTTGAATGAGAAAAAGAGGGCATAGAAATAGGGGACAAGGGGTAAACAGACACAGCAGTGGTATTCACTGAACATGATGTTGAAAATGAACTACACAACTTGTGGTTAGGGGTGGGAGGGAAACAGTGGGAGAGAGTGAGGGAAGGGGTGACATTGTCCAAATTTTGCCTGACTTGGGTAACTGCAACCACTCTGCACATCAATATTTTTTTGCCAGACCTGGGGCTTGAACTCAGGGCCTGGGCACTGTCCCTGAGCTTCGTTTGCTCAAGGCTTGTACTCTACCATTTAAGCCAAAGTGCTACTTCTGGCTTTTTCTGTGTATGTGGTACTGAGGAATTGAACCCAGGGCTTCATGAATGCTAGGCAAGCACTCTACCATTAAGCCACATTCCCAGCCTCTACTATATTTTTTTTTAAAGAAAGAAAAAGGAAAAGAAACAAGCAAAAGAAAAATGGAGAAGAGACAATGGTAGGTAAAAGAGTGATAGAGAACATTAGAAAGGCACACGTAGTAAAAATATGAGGTGTCATGAAATCTAAGAGCAGAGGGAGTTTAGGGAGGAATGGGCTCAATTGCAGTGTTGGGTTCCACAAAGAGATTAAGAAGGGTAAGAAATGAGAAGGTAGAAGGCTCTGCTGACTTGGGAAGAATAGGAGAGGAAAAAAAAATGCAAGAGTTATGGAGAGTGGGTAATGAAGCAGCAGGAGACTGCTTGTTGTCTTCTCTGGTTACAAAAGGAAAGGAAGAAAGACGGTGGTTGGGGGAGGTGGAGCTAGCTGCAGGCTTAAGTAAAATATTTATATGCTAGAGGGTGAGGTCTATCCATAGAGAGAAAAACTGAAGTTCCTGAAATTGCTGTAAACTTGTAAAATGGAAAGACCTGGCGAAATGCCAAGTAGCAGAAGCATTCTGGGGGAAGGTATAGAAATATCTGAAGGCACAGGTAGAAATGGCTGCTTATAGCTCTTGTTTAGTACTTTATGGCTTGAAAGGTTATCTGTGTTTATTATCTATTGGGTTATCTGCAAAGATGGAGGTATTACTACTTCTAGCTTTTGTATAAACCAATCTTGGACAATGAAAGAAGGTAAGTAACTTTCTCAAAGCTAGAACTTTAAGAAGATGGTCTGACTTCTAGTCCCTTTCTATTGTGGCTAAAACACTACTGTGCACGAGAACATTGTAAAATGTAAACTGAGATCATGTCCCATAATGGCAGGCAGAGAAGTGAGATGCTGAGAAAGGCTACGAGTAAAGGACACTTGAGTTATAGAAAAGAGGTCAATACAGAATGAACAGAAAGTTGGTCTGGTAGCATGAAGAACATCTAGTCCGTACTGGCCTAAAAGAATCTAGGTCCAACCATGTCCTGAATTATGAGAAGCAATGTTCCATGGATCAGTTTCACTGAATTTAGTGCCACCACTGTCAAAAAAAAAATAGGAAGGAGTGTTGCCTAGTGGTAGAATGCTTGCCTAGCATGCACAAAGCCCTGGGTTCGATTCCTCAGTACCACATACACAGAAAAAACCAGAAGTGGCACTTTGGCTCAAGTGGTAGAGTACTAGCCTTGAGCAAATGATGCTCAGGGACAGTGCCCAGGCCCTGAGTTCAAGCCCCAGGGCTGGCAAAAAAAAAAAAAAAGAAGAAGGAAAAAGGAAGAAAGAAACAGTAGGAAACTCTGTAGATGTCTCTGCTCCTGTTGGCAGAGGCAAGGAAGAAGTTACTCAATACATAGGAATCAAAACAGTGGCCAAGTTGAATGGATCGGACCAAAGGATGAAGTTTCTGTACAGAGATTCACAGAAAATATGGGGAGCCAGAGAAGCTTCTTGGGAAGTACTGTACTCTGAATTCCACACATGTACAATTCCTGTGGTGTAAGTCACTAGTGAAACTCAGAACCTTCAGCATTGATTAATGTTACTGTGTAAAGTCAAAGGCTTTATTAGAAAGGCTGGAAAACACTCCCAGAAGGGCTGGAAAAGTAAGTTATAAACTCTGACATGAAGTAGAGCATGACAAGTCAGCAAAACATTGAAAATTCCCATGGAAAAAAGCAATCAGAAATCTACTGCAATATGTTCTGGGAAGTCTAGGCCATGATATTGGCACTAAAAACACAAAGAAATATTGAAGGCAGTAAGACTTGGTTATAGTAAAATTTGGTTGCTAAATAAGACATTGAAAAAGAAAGGAGATAAGGACAATAACCCTTGACAAAATGGCAACAACATTGATCGGTAAAAATTAGAAGCATCATAATTTATGATTTAAGGTAGGCATAAGAGAGCACAGGAATCTGGATAGCTATCTGAAGCGGAAAACTGAAGTTCTCATCACTAAGCACATCTGACTAAGGAAGTACTCAGAGGAGGTCACAGGTCATTCCTGGAGAAGTTTATGTAACTCCTTGAGTGTAAGTTACATGTTAGAGATGCTGAAGACCTTAGTTTCAAGACACACCAGGGAGAGAGTGATAAGCCAAAGTAACATCTCACCGAGTAATAAGGATCATGTCAATTAGACATGATTGGTAATAATGAAAAATACTAGAGAAAGGAGATGGGGGTATTAAAACTCAAAGATAACAGATAAGGAGGTCCTTGGTGTTCTGTTGAGCCATTGCCTAGGATTGGGGCAGAGAGAGTTATATCTGTGTGTGTGAAGAGTGACTGGGGGACCCAGAAGCTTGGAATTCTTTCAGACAATTTCCAGCACACTTTTCTCCAAACTCTAAAGGTGCTACCAGAGTAGGACTAAGTGGCCAGGTCACATCTGTGTGGTCACTAAAATCCAGCTGTGCCAGGTTGCTGTGTAAGAGCCAGTAACTAATCAGTCTCATTATTGTTCCAAGGCCAATATAAGACTGGAAAACCAGGGCCGAGAGCATGGTCTAGTGGTAGAGTGCTTGCCAGCATACACAAAGACCTGGGTTCGATTCCTGGGTACCACATTCATGGAAAAAGCCAGAAGTGGTGATGTGGTTTCAAGTGGTAGAGTGCTAGCCTTCAGAAAGCCCAAGGACAGTGCTCAGGCCTTGAGTTCAAGGCCCAGGTCTGGTCCATCAAAAAATGGAAAGACTGGAAAACCATGGCTCTGATTAGAAGATGAGAATGAACCCATAAGAAAGTACTTCCTTGTGAGTGCAAGTAATTATTAAAACCTTTCTTGCAGGTTTGGAAGTTGAAAGAAGTTGGAAGTCTCCATAAAAACTCCCCAAACCAGCTCTACTGCAGATTTTGGTCAATTAGTAACAATGTCCTCTGAAATTCAAACTGAGTTGTGCAATCTGACCTTGACCTGGTATAGAGACCAAATGAGAATGATGGAATAACATAAGAAATGATCCCAGCATACTCAGGTAGAGTCATAAGTGTACAGGAAAAGGAGACTGAATTATCCAACCTGAATCTGAGACCTAGCAACCTCACATACTTATTCTAACAAACACACACATGTGTCAGACTCGCAGATTCAACTTCCAATTTCAAAATGCCTCGCAGTATTGAGAAAACAAAATACAGGATCCTGTTACAATAGATTGAATTAGGGTTGGGAATGTGGCTTTGTGACAGCATGCTTGTGGCTTGTGATAGCATGCACAAAGCTCTGAGTTCGATTCCTCAGTACCACATAAACAGAAAAAAAATGGAAATGGTGTTGTGGCTCAACTGGTAGAATGCTAGCCTGAGCAAAAGAAGCTCAGGGGCAGTGGCCAGGCCCTGAGTTCAAGTTCCAGAACTGGCCAAAAAAATGGACTGAATTACATAGAAACACTTCATCAGTGATAAACTGCTGTCGTCCTGTTATGACATTACCAGTTCTTGATAAGCTAGCCCCGCACAACGCTGGACTGTAGAGCCTGCAGTTGAAGCGTTTGAAGATGACTGTCCCTGCATGAATTTCTTCTTTATTTGCCATTCCCAAGTTAGTAATACATAGCAAATTTCTCTTTGCCACTTATCCTCAATCATTCGTAGCAGGAAACATCACAGCCCTGTGCCCTTTGAAATGAGTTTGGAACTAAGTCAGGAAGTGTGGGTAGAGAGTTTGGTGAGCTGAAACGAATAATTCATTTGAGGGGCTTATTTTCTTATTTTCTTGTGGGGTAATGCTGAGACCTAGAGCTATTAGAAAACATCCTTGTGGCCTTAGGTCCCGGTTGTTAGAAAGCACATCCATCCTCTAGGCTCATTCTAATGCCGGATTGATGGATGCAGGTACATTCATATCCTTTAAAATATAAAATTTAAATATAAAATGTAATCCTGTGTACAGACCTGGGCTTTAAAATCACTATTTTCATATAACAGCTGTAGCATCAAGGACTCAGAAAAAATGGCGAGGAGGGAAATGTGCCCCACGTCACACAAATGTGTTTCAGAGCAGGACTGTAACCCTTTTCTTTACGTCCAGTATTCTTTCCATCCTTTAAATTGCCCCTTTGAAGAGCAGTCCATATGAACAAAATAAATTGTTTTGGCTCTACTGCACAGTGTTTTTATTCAAGGGTTTCCCTGAACTTACTGGTCCATTAGCAGAGATAAGACAAGGGAAGAGTCACCCAGTGAAACAGATTACAGAATCCAATGACAAATCCACACATGTAGACACTGCTTATTTAAAAACACAAGTGACTTTGAGGATAACCAAGGAAGGAGAAGGCTACTCAACAAATGTTGCTTGAAAATTGTTTAATCATAAAGAAATGGAATTTTATTTCACAACACAAAACACACACACACAATCAGTCCAAGATGGCTCCCTAACATAAATGTGAAGGATAAAATTTTAAATATTAGAAGAAAACATAGGGAGAAGAAAATTTTTATGACAGCAGAACTGGGAATGCGTTTATTTGATGACATAAATATAAAAATAAAGCTCATAAAGAAAAGGCAAACTTTGACCATGTTGAAATTAAGAATGTAGATTCATCACAGTGTACTCAAAAGGAAACAAAAAGACACACATTAGAAGAAAAT
Organism: Megascapheus bottae; assembly: GCF_031878675.1. Classification (NCBI taxonomy): domain Eukaryota; kingdom Metazoa; phylum Chordata; class Mammalia; order Rodentia; family Geomyidae; genus Megascapheus; species Megascapheus bottae. Next base: position 6,805,924 of record NC_143515.1, read on the forward strand.
ATTTGGAGCTCATATAATTAAAGCAGAATTTTTACAAACTGGTAAACAAACTCACACAGATAGGCCAAAGACCATTTCAGTCCTTTTATACACAAACAAACACCAATTGCTAAAATCCATTTTCCCTCATTAGTAACCAAGAAAATTTGAATTACAGTGAGAAAGTTCACATTCCCAAGTGTAAAGCTCTCATAACACCCGGTGTTGGTGAGGAAACAGCCTCTCATTGCGGGAAAGAATATGAAGCAATAAAGCTACACTGGAAAACCTTTCAATATTACCTAGAAAGTCTGAAGACCTGTATAGCCCATGACCTCACATGACACTCCTAAGTACAAACCATAAAAATAAATGCCAGAGGCCTTGAAAAAGATATTCTGCTGGGTGCTGATAGCTCGTGTCTACAATCCTAGCTACTGGCGAGGCTGAGATCTGAGGATCGGGGTTTGGAGGCAGGAAAGTCCATCTTCTCCTAGCTCACAAATGCACTCGATCAGATAGAATTAGAATGATCTAGCTGAACCTGTCTTTCTTAAATGAAGAGTCTAACTACGAGTAACACTTCACCATCAGCCTTTTCTCAACAGTCCACTGGAGAGTTCTTGCTTCTCATCTACCTGGTGCCCTGCGCTGATCCTTGCTGTCCAACTTGTGCGATTCAATACCCTAAATGCATATTGATTGTGGACATTGCTTACTGATTTGCCAACTTGGTGCCTTTCTAGGTTGTAAGCTTGAGGATGGGAAATGCGTGCACCTGTTAATCCTTCACTCACTATAGCACTTACCAATCGCATAGGCCAACAAACACATTTCTTTTGAAACTAACAGATGCTAAGATGCAGATTATGAAAATAGTGAATCTAATGTCAGTAACTCAAAGCACAAGAGCTAATAGATTAGCAGAATAAGAAATCTCAAAATCAAAAGGAGGGATAAAAAATACAAAGATCATAGGCTGATTATAGCTTAGATATTAAAAAGGAAAAGCAATTTCAACCAAGCCCTGAAGACTTGCTGAGTCCTCTGCCAAGTCAAGCAAGTCTGATGTACATATGATACTTAGCAGGCCACACATTGCCCAGGGGACAAAATTGTTTCACTAAGTTTGGCGTGGGATATTTTTGAAAGCTAGAATAAAAGTCAGTTTGTGAAAATCAGGTATTTCAAACAAAAAAAAATCTTTTGATATTAACCCCCAAAACATCATCACAACACTGTGCCCTCTCAGAGACAGGCAAGGTGACAAGACCAGGAAGAGGTGCAGAAGGCCAGGCAGGTAGGAGGGTGGAGAGACAGAAACACTGGAATTGGTGATGCTCTTTATCTCTCAGCCCACAGTGTGCTATGATCCTAAATCTGGTCTGCCAGCCAGAACCCAGATGAAATTCTCCTACTAGAAATCGTCAGAAATACTGCTTCCGAAAGTCTATCCAAGCTATCTTTTTCTGTGTATGCATTAAATATTCCCTCCTAGCAATAGAAATGTAGCAATCGAGTTGACGATGGAAACGAGAGGAACTGATGATTCAATCGGATGATTTCTTTCTTTCTGCTTTTTGGGACTATTCTCAAATCTTAGTTTAGGCAGGTGAGTGAAAACTGCTTTCCAGCTGCTAGATTAAATATCAAATATTACAACCATTTCTCCATTAAAATCACTGAGCAGGTGTTCTTGTATAATGTCCTTGTGTGATAGTTATAGAGATTGGAAGTGTTAGTCCCATTTTCTGTGTGGAACACTGAGGCCTTGAGGGATTAAATAGTACTTATTACAAAAAATAGCACTGAGAACAGTCTCCAAGAGGAATTATTCTTCTTCAGATTAATAATTATGAAGAGCTGTCTATAAGGAACACTGAACTCTCTTTAAGGTAAAAATGTACTATTCACTATAGGAAACCTATAGGCAGGAATCTGCACAGAGGTGGTGTCCCCTTCAGTATGGCTTCAGACTAAATTTTGGTTTGAAGCCACCAGAGCATCAAGGATTTGAGATGTTTACTCAATGATGACATTCCTCTTTCAGGAATTTTCCTCTTTCCTTTGTCTCTTTTTTTCCCCACCCTGTTTGCCTTCCTTCTTTCCTTCCCTCCCACTTCTTCCTTCCTTCTTCCTTTCTTTCTTCCTAGTTCTCATTCTCCTTCCCTTCCTTCTTACTTCTTGGCTCCCTCCCACTTTTCTTACTGAGCCTTCAAAAATATTCATTGTGCTGAGTGCGGTGGCTCACGCCTGTAATCCTAGCTACTCAGGAGGCTGGATCTGAGGATCAGGGTTCAAAGCCAGCCCTGGCAGAAAAGGACCTGAGATTGTTATCTCCAATTAACCCAATTAAACAGGAAGTGTGGCTTGGCTCAAGGATAGGAGGGTAGCCTGGAGCTGAAGAGCTCAGACACAGCGCCCAGGCCAAGTTCAAGCCCCATGACCCACAAAAAATATAGATATATATTCATTGTACCCCACAGGCCCACTCTCAGGGACTTGGCCTCTAGATAAGAGAACACATCACATCACAAGGAAGGTTGCTCCAAAATCAGGGAAAAAAGTGGCCAATAGTTCAAATATGTCCCTTCTCTCTCTCTCTCTCTCTCTCTCTCTCTCTCTCTCTCTCTCTCTCTCTCTCTCTCTCTCTCTCTCTCTCTCTCTCTCTCCTTTCTTTTTCCTGGTGGTTCATTAGAGTCACATGGGTCTTTTATACCTGGCTGGCTTTGAACCACGATCCTCAGATCTCAGCCTCCTGAGTAGCTAGCATTACAGAGCCACTGGCACCCAGCTTTCCCTTTTCATGTTCATCATTAGAATCATGTTTCCGAGAGGTAAAGAGTCTCAGGTGTGTCTATCTTGCAGGTGGGGCAAGACTGCAAATATACCAATCAGACTACACAGTTGAAGGGCACAACAATCACAAGAAGAAACGGCCACTGACCCAGGACTGCAAAGAGAGAGAGGGCCAGAGACAGAAGACAGATCCCTGGAGCCAGAGTAGGAGGAAGAGGGGCTACAGACCTGGGAAACACATTGGTGACAGCAAAATTCCTTCTGGCTAGTCTTGCTGGGACTCCCACACTCATTCTCACCATTTCCAGAGGATGGCTGACTTTTCTCCTCTCCATCCTTAATCTTGTATATAAGAATAGAAAATGTAAATCCTACCAGACTTGGAGAGGACAGAATTGAAGCAGGCCTGTCAAGTAGAAGGGGAAGATCCATTCCCATGTTTATTTATTATTATTATTTTGAGGATAGGAAAAAAAGCCAGAAATATTTCCAAAATGTCAACACTATTAAGGAAATCTGAACACCTTAATCCATTTAAATGTCAGCTAGAAGCAAGCATGGGTTTGAAAGTAAGGAGGGGGCAGAGGGAATTAATGCCAGATTCCACATAATCTATCAAAGTTTCTTTCTTTTCTTAATATATTAAATATTAAATGCTTCTTTGCATCTGAGTGAGAGAGGGGAGAGAGGGACTGGGGTGAAACTTATAAATGCCTAGATAATTGGTTTTGAGGTTTTTTTCTTCTTCTTCTTTCTTTCTTTCTTTCTTCTTGGCGGATTCTCAATTTCCCTATAAAAGAGAAAATTCATTTCCAGCCGCTAATGTAATGTCAGCGTGCTGTTTACTAAGCATGGATGATGTATAGGGGGACACTACTTTCAGAGGACTACTTAATGATGCATAGAATTAAATCCTGAGCTCCTCAGCTGAGCCTCCTCCCTCCCTCCTGGTTCCCAGGCTCTCAGTGCATCCTGGGAGATGCGGGGTTGGCATAACCTGCCTCCCTCCTTGCTAGAAATCAGAAGTCTCTGGTAGCCTCTTAACCTTACCAGATACGTTTGCCCTTGGTATAGCCTGGGATGAGACGCGAGGCTATAAAGAGCAGATACACCAGGAAGTCAGGGAGACAGGGTTAGGGAATTCTTACAATATATTAGGGTCTTGGGGTAGACATGAAGGAGGCAGAGCCAGCTGGACAGCCCTAGAAGGCAAAAGGCTAGCCAGGAAGATGGCAAAGATGAAGCTTCTCTGAGCTTGCCCTCCACCCCCACAGAAACCAAGAGCATTTAGCCATAAAGGGAAACAGACACGAGGGGTTCTGCCGTGTTCCCCCACCCATGGAGGGCTGTGAGACTGTCCTTCTCCTAAAATGGTTGTTAGTTCACTATAGTCTCACAGAAGGTGAGTCTCATCTAACGTCCCTTGGGAGCTGTGCCCGGCTCATAGACTGTCTAGTACGTGCCTTGGGAAAGCCAACCAAGCCATGCTACCTCAGGAGATCAACAACTTCTGCTGGCTGGCTCAGCCCAGGTGAATTGAGAGCTAAGATAGTTGAGATGTCTGGGCTAAAATAAATGTGGCTGTCCTGCTGCAAGAGGGAGGAGCTAGCATACCTGTGTGAATCTCCTCTAGTATTGCTTTGGCCTGCCCAATCTACTGAAATCAATCTCCCCTGGGTACATCTAGTGGCCTTGTTTTCTTTGTCCTACTGAGTATTTGATGTCATCTTTCTGCCTTGAGGCACCTTTCTGCCTCTTTTCCCTACTCCTCAGGCATCCTGAGGCTGCTCCATTCTGACAGCTCATTGCTAGCTGGTTCACAGACCCCTTTGATCTTCAGTCTGACCACTCCAGCCTTTCCATATGAATCTTCCCTGATAGCCTGATCCTGCTCTGTATCTGCCCTGCGTTCTTACTTTTTTTTTTTTTACGATTCCAAAGCCAATAGCTGTACTTTAACCACTCCCAGGGCACGTATGTAGTGAGTCACCTTTAGGGAAAGAGTGCACGGCAGATAGACACCCTGCTCTTTAGGCAGCTTCAGTACTATTCCACACAGCTATCTACCATTTCCTGGTAATGTATTCTTTCCCAAGCAAATTCCTACTTTTCCAGACTCCCAAATTGGAAATTTTAGGGTCCCAATTGTCTTTTGCTTTTCTCAGAGTTTTCTGTGACTCCATGGCTTCCTTCATCTTTACTCATCCCCTGACTTGGTATCCATTAGATCCAGGATTTAGTTCCAGAGTCTTGCCAGCTTTCACTGACTCCAGTGTAACCATAGCATTCCATATAAACTCTGAGTCCTGTCTCATTGTCAACATATCATGTAACCATGTCCTCAACTACATCTAAACTGCACAGTCCTGAGTAAATACTACTTCAAAGAAGAATCAAGTCCCAAGGGAGTACCTACAAGCATTATACAACACTGGGGGGAAATGCTAGCGCACAACTTCCTTAAGGAGCTACAGCTATACAAAATCAACTTTCTGATCTAGAAAAAAAGAAACTAAAAAGTCGCAGAGCTTGATTTGAAAGTCAAAAGTCTTCCTGGATGCCCTGTTCTGCAGAAGAGGGGGATAAATGATAATACATCTGAAAACAAGAGACCAGAAATAGTTAAGCAGGATCATAGCAGACTCTTAAAACAGGACAACTCATTGTAAAAAGATCCTCATTCCAGGGACCAGGAGTTTACTAGTGGTCAAGTGCTTGCCTAGTATGCACTAAGACCCAGGTTCAATTCCTTGGTACCACATACATAGAAAAAGCCAGAAGTGGTACTGTGGCTCAAGTGGTAGAGCTCTAAGCTTGAGACAGTGCTCAGGCCCTGAGTTCAAGCCCCAGGACTGGCAAAAAAGGAAAAAAGATCCTCATTCCAACAGACTGATGATCACATTAAAAGATATTATAGAAAATGCTCATCTGGGAAGCTGCACTGTGGCTCAAGTGGTAGCGCACTAGCCTTGAGCTGATGAGCTCAGAGATTGCGCCCAGGCCCAGAGTTTAAGCCCCATGACTCACCAAAAGAAAAAAAGAAAATACACATCTGTATATCTGCAGAGTTTTCCTAAAAGAGTTTTACAGTCCTTCCCACCCAGAGGTCCTAAAATATTCCACCTGACTTTAAGGCCCTTCTTCATCTGGCCTTCCTCATAGCTCCTTTCCCAGCATCCTAACGTGTGGGAGGCAAGCCCGATTTTGCCATGTCCACATAGGTTCAGTGAAATTCTTTGTTGACTTCTCTATGAAATGTAGTCTTCCATCAGACCCCTCTTGTCCAAGAATCCCATTCAGGCGTCTCTGTTCTCTCCCACCTTTGACTCACAGCTCTTCAACCATGCAGTACAAGATTTTGTACTGTCCATACCCCCATAATGTTTTTTGGTGTGAATTATTTCAACCTTCTAAGTTTTATGAACTGTATTGCTTAATTTGTAGTCTTATTAGAGTTAACACAGACCCTGGCACACACTGGTCATTCATAAAAACTTAATGATTTGATTGACTAACCTCTACTATATGCACATTTTCACCAGCCACCTTGAGTATTATTGACAGGCTTATCAGCTAAGAAACACTGGCCAAAGAGAGACTTTGGGCATGACTCTCTATTATAGACTGAACAAAACACAAGCTCAACAAGACTCTTGCTCAGTAGGGGAACTGATAGGTCAAAATATCAGAAGCCAACATCCAATTGTGGCCCAGACCAAAAGCACAGTGCTCAGATCCTATCTCATCCAGGTTCCAAGCTATCTTTCCATCCTAACTCTGTACTTTAGCCAAATCAAACTCCCTGTTGTATACCTTTTCCCTTGTCCCCTGCCTGGAATGCCTTTCTTGTCTTTGTTCACCTGGGAAATTCCTCTTTGCTCATTAAAAAGGGCAACTCAGAAATTACCTTCTCAGTGACACCTTTCCTGATCCCCTCTAAGACAGCTCCTTTGCTCCCTCCTCTGCAATCCCATGACACTCTGGGCAGAACTCCATTATATTGCTCACCATATTTTATTATAGTTAATTGTGTACACATCTGCCTTCCCCACTGTATGAGGTGCTTGCCTTTCAAGGGCAAGGACAATGTCTTACCCATCTCTCATCCCTCTGGTATCCAGCAGAGTGTGAGGCATAGAGTAAGTAATTGACAAGGAAGGAAAGAAAGGAGGGAGGGAAGAGAAGAAAGGGAAAATGACCAAAAGGTAGGGAGAGCAGGGGAGGGCAGTGGTGGTGGTGTGACAAGACCTGATGAGGCACAAACTATCACCTCTCTCATAGATAATGAGTGATCAAGAAGGTAGTTCAAAAAGATTCATGTCTTCTCTCAGGAATGGCCATTCTGGTGGATAATTGCAGTTCTTTACATTATACTCCTTGCTAATTCAAACATCTCTTCCTCTTGATACCTTCTGGTATCTATCCTTGGGCAGCCCAGAAGTGGGTAACTATTTCCAGAAATATTATAAATAATGCATGATGGGTTAACTTGCTACAGGACATCAGAGCATGTTTGCCCTGAAAAATTGTGGTATAATCTGGGTAAGGAGTTGGAATGTAATCTTAGCCCTGGATAAATTAGAATAACTGTGTTTAGTGTCCATCACCATCAAATTTAGACTTCAAAAAAGTGCTGTCCTGAGCTATCTTCTTTGTCAGTGCTGCTAGTTAAATGACAGTGTCATAGCTTGACCAGAGCAGAGATTCGGGGTCCAATGTAGCACATGGATCTGGAAATACTTCTGCCTCAAAAATCTATCTGAATCTTGATTACGGAAGATCTAAGATACTTCACAGAAAAATCTTGAAGTGAGCCTATAGGAGTTTTGTACACAAGCAGACATGTGTGGGAGCTCTTTGGAGGATCATCATAGAAGCCCATTTTAAAAAAAGGCAGAATGAACCCCATAGAATAATTCGCTATGAGGAAGAAAATATTTAAAGGTGAGCCATTCTCTGCAGCAGCCACAGGGCAACACTGGAGTTACTAAAGCATTGCTCCAACTCAGATAGACTCTGAAGACAAAAGAGATGTTAACAAATGGGAAGAGCTATTTTACTAAGATGAGACTCTGTGGTACACACAACATGAATTTAGACAGCCTCCAATGAAGCACAATGGGTATGATGTGTGTACTTTCAGTCTGGAGTCAACCAGCAATTATTGGTGAGGACAGAATTGTTCCTCCTGGATGCAGTGTTTCTCAGAAACTGAAGACTCTTGCTCAGTAGTAGAGATTGCAACATAAAATTACAGACTAAATGCCTGTCACAATTATCCCTCCGCAGTCCAGGGAAGACTAAGAGATTGGTGAGCAGATAGAAGATCACAGATTTGGTGAGATTCAAGTTATTGAGAACTGACTATAGTGAGATTGTAGTTGTTTTTCATTTTTGGTTTTGATAAAAGAAAAATCACGTAAGCAAGAAGCTGAGAAATTAAAGTACTAGTGTCAGATATTCATGATATACCAATCCATGACATACTATCCATAGGCTCTCTAAGTAAAGCCTTCATGTGTGGGTCATATATCCTCTAAAGATGGATGCTCTAGTATTAGCCCTGAAAGTTCAAGAGATCTGGGATAGTCCTGAAGATAAGATGGTAAGAGGGGAAAAAGAGTTCAAGTTCACTGTATGTTAGAACATACAGTGAAGCCAGCCGGGGAAAAGTGAAAACCATGCATAATATTGCTCAGCCATTTGTCTGTGTGTTCCTTTCTGCTAGGTATCTCTCATACCCTAAGTTGTCAGCGGGCCATCGCCTCCAAACCTGAGTGTTAAGTCCCTGTCCTCTCTCAGCGCCATCTTTGTCTGTGTTGGGACATCATTTCCTGGATCCCATAAACTCGGAGCTAATATGATATACTTCTTCAGGTCTGAATGTTAATGGAGGATAGAACTAAGTCGGTTACATTTCCCTGGGCTCTTTTCAAGTGGCCATGGCAAGACATTTCTACTCAATTCCTTTTGGTTAGGAGGTTCTTAGATGCCCACAGTTCAGTTCCATGAAAAGCACCATGATCAAATGGCCGAAAATCTGTGGCCTGCATGTGATATCCCAACTACCTCACATTTCGTTTCCTGGCGAATCTCAAGTAGGGTGTATCGCTCTGATGACAACGGTGGTTACCAGCCTCGTATGGAAATTCTCTTGAATTCAAAGGAAAGAAAGACATTTCAAAATCTCTCTCTTTGTCTCTTCTGCCCCTCTCTCTCTCTCTCCTATGTTTCTCCCTCACTCTCCTTACTCTTCTTTCTTTCCTATTTCTCATTTGTGCTTACTTCAAGAGTTCCAACTGGGTGCTGGCAACTCATGCCTGTAATCTTAGCTACTCTGGAGGCTGAAAGCACCAAGTTCAAAGCCAGCCTGGGCAGGAAAGTCTAGGAGACTCTTATCTCCAATTAACCACCAGAGAACTGGAAGTAGTGCTGTGGCTCAAAGTGGTAGAGTGCTAGCCTTGAGTGAAAGAGCTTAGGGATGGTGCCCTGGCCGTGACATCCAGCCCCATGACCAACAAAAAAAGAAAAAACACACAATCATTAAAAAATCGTTCCATGTCTTTGTTTTCATAGATAAAGATTAAAAAGGTTTTTCTAATCCTATTTTTTGCAGTTATGGAAGAGCAACATGAAGGAAAACTTCACCTCTGTGTATGGCTTTTGCAACAACTATAAATGACTAAAATTAGAAATATGAAATGAGAAGAGTCCTCACTGCTGCTCTCTTGTTTGGAAGTAGAACCAAGCCCTTTTCAGAAGGAGCAGTAGTCAGGGAAGGAAACTGAGAAGCCTGAGTGGAATCAAGTTGACCAGCCTGGGAAAGGGAATCCTAGCGTTCTTCCTCAGGCTCTAAAGAGTCTTCATGTGTCCTCCAGTGGCATTTCCCACACATGTGCCAAGAACAGAAAGGCTCGAGGGAGCAGAACCCTGAGCCAGAGAAGGAGAGTTTGCCTGTCCAAATTCTGCAGCGACATTCCTTCCCAGGTTGAATCAGGGAAGGGTATGTCTTAGTTGCCCCACTTGTAAACCATAATACCCACAGCTAAGAGCTCCTGAGCATTTCCTGTGACAGACTTTGCAAAGTTCTTTAAGTATACTCATTTGTTTCCCATCAGGGGGTAGACACTCTTATTAGACCCATTATCTAGACGCAGAAACTAAAGCTTGAAAATGGAATACCTAACTAAGGTCATGCAGTATATCCATAATACAAACTCAAGTCTGGCCACTTTACTGGACTGCTTCTCTGGAGGCTTTTATAACCTGTCCCTTTGCAATGCAGACCTCTTCTTGGGCCTTTTCACCACAAGAACCTGTTTTCCTAGCAGAAAGAAGGTAAACAAGTCTCCTATATTAATTTTGGTAACCACCCACACACATGGGCAATACTTCCTGGTGTAGATTTTTCATAGACACTCTCCATTGGCTTTCACCAGTGCCTTAACAAATAAACACAGCGAGTGTCCCAGTTCCTGGAAATGATAGTGTTGCTAGGAGTCAGAATTAAATACAGTCTTGCAACTAATCTTATCAGGCTAGATTTACTTTATGCCTCTTCTCTAGGCTACCTTTCTTTCTTTGCATGTTGCTTCCTCTCTTCCTACCTCAAATACTTCATCACTAGAAACCCTACATAGCATGGTCTTGGGCTCCATGACTGGAAACCATGAGAAGACCCCATACTTGCAATCAATAAGGATTCTTTAGGTGACAGGTCTTTGGGGAGGGAAGAACTCAAATCACTGTGGATAAGAAAAATACACAACACTGAGAGACACAAAGGTAAATGATCACAACTGGATGACACATCTGTAACACATGTGTGTACACACACACACACACACACACACACACACACACACACACACATCAGCCTAATAGATTATACCTCTGGCAGCACTGATCTAAGCAAATGGGACTTTATTTCAGGCAACCTGCTCCTCTACCTTTTCAGGGGCTCTTTTGTGCTGGTGGCTCCTACCTGTAAACCTAGCTACTCAGGAGGCTGATATCTGAAGATCATGATTCAAAGCCAGCCAGGATAGGAAGGCCATGAGACTACTATCTCCAACTAATCACCAAAAAGCTAGAAGTGAATCTTTGATTCAAAGTGATAGAATGAGCAAAAGGAAAGAAAGAAAGCTCAACAACAGGGCCTAGTCTCTGAGTTCAAGGATCTACACACAAAAACAAAAGTAGATAGATAGATAGATAGATACATACATACATACATACATACATATATATTAATAACACAACATACACATATACATATGCATGTATATCTACACACATGTGTGTGCATCTACATGTGCATGCTGTGGTTGAAAATGTGGCCCTGTATATGAAATATTTACCTATTTGTTCTGTTGTGTGTGTGTGTGTGTGTGTGTGTGTCCTGGGGCTTGAAGTCAAGGCCTGGGTGCTGTCCTTGAGTGTTGTGCCCCAAAGGCTGGCATTCTTCCACTCGACCTCAGTTCCACTTCCAGGTTTTATTGGGGTTGGGGGGAGGGTGATGATTAATTGGAGGACTTTTGGCTTCACAGCTGGATCCTTAGATCTCTGTCTACAACGTTGCTGAGATTTCAGATGTGAGCCTGGCACCCAGCTATGGTCTGCCTCTTATTGCCCTCAGCTGCCCTTGAAGCATCTTCATAGTCTCTCGAGGACCCTGTATGGACTACACTTTGAATAACGCAGCCTTAAAAGAGCAAAGCACAAAACCCAAGGCTTGGGATTAGGAGTCGGTGGGACTGTGGTTAAGCCTGTGTTCACAAGATGAAGGTAGATGTAATTGGAGAGGACGACTTGGCTGCGTGTTCAGGGCATAGCTGACTTTTGTGTTACATGTAGGTCAATGTAGGTTCTGACGGCCCCCTCTATCCATTCCTTTCCTCGTCTACATGACCTTCGCCTTTGTTGCTCTTTACTTCCTTGGGTTACTTTGCATCATGACACGACTTACTCTTATCCTCCAAATAAGTCACAAGGTCAGCCTGCTTTTCCCTCTCTGGTTCATCACAGTATTCCTGGTTGTCAGATCCATGCTTGGTACATAGTAGGGACGCAAGAATATTTCTGTGATAGATGAGAATGAATGATCTGATCAGCTAGGCATGACTACCATTACTAATGGCTGTTCAGTCGACATCTCCTTTCCTGACCCCTTCCCTTTCATCTGTCTCATATTTCCTATTGCCTATCAAGATCTATAGTTGGTTGACATTCAAATGAAACTTGTGCTAAGCAGAGCTTGTTATCTTCCCTCCCGAACCAAGGCCCCTCTCCACCTTCCTGATTATTGCTGGCAACGCAATTAGTTTGGGATTGCATACTCATCGCTCTTCATTTTTCTCCTTTCTTGGCATTTACTCCCTCTTAGAATCCCATCTGTTCTTTCTCAGAAAGGTCTTCCAGTGTCTGTGCTCTCTGACTCACAGGCTTACATTCTCTATACTGGGACCACTTGGCAGTTTTCTTTCATGCTTTGTACTGATATTTGTCATGTGTAGTTATACATGCCAGTCACTGAAGGTAGAGTTAGGAACAAAAGTAAATATGGACTACTTGGACCATCACAAAAGTACTCTGTGAGTGGAAGATGAGTGTAAGGACCAAGGGATAAGCGGTGATTATGTCTCCACGTCTTGAGTGTGAGGATACTCTGTCTGGTGTCTTTCCATACATGGTTAAAGCAGGACAGACTCATTAAGTTCATTGCATCTCCAAATGAATCTAGAAATTCTTTGTACTCCCCTACCTTGATACCATGACTATTTTTTCCTTTCCCCTAAGTTGGGCACTGCCTTTCACTGACTGGCATCCACAAAGCAGCTGATGGATAGCCCCGCTGCAGGGTGGATGGTGACTTAAACAAGCAATGGAGTGGCAGGACCATGGAAGTGCCAAGAAAATGTACACATGCTCCTTCCACCCAAAAGGCTTCCTCTGTACTTGTGTTCCCGCTTCTCCCTTCCCCTCTTTCTTTTAAAGGTACCTGTTACCTTCAGTGTTTAGGATGCCAGCACCCAAATAAATAGATGAATGACAAAAAAGGGAAAGACAAAACAATTATTTATTGCATGTTCATAAGTTTATTCACCAGAGGTTCCAAACTAAATAGTAAACAAATGGGCACAGTACACTACAAGTAACTATAGGTACATGCCACATGGAGGATTCTAAAACTTTGTTGAGAAAGAAGACAACACTATTCATACCACTGTTCTCACCACTCTCCTCTTGATGCTATCAAAAAGGGCTGTTATGTGAAGAACACAGGAAGACGTAGCCATGTTAGTACTGTCTGCTGATTTAACTATATGTCTCGGATGAGCCTTTGGACTTCCTGTACGCTGCCCTCCTCAGGATCTATTTGTGATGATAAATGCAAAGCTAAGATGCTTCAGGAGAAGACAAATTGGGAATTGCACATATACAGACGTGTGTGATGACATGGACGAGATCCTCTTGGAAACCAGCCTGCAGTAGAGAACTTTAGGGAAAATGATCCACTATTACAGACATGAGTAGGGGATAGAAATGGCCATGTGTAGAACAAGGACACTACTTGATCTTACTCAGCCTCAACCCTGCTACCATAATGACCTGGAGATGCCTCTGCATCTGCAAGAAAGGAATGCTCACAGACACAGCACGCAGAGATAGATGTGGAAGAAAAATGAGAGCCTCAAGCTCTAAGTTCTGACTTCTTTAGTCCCAGGAATCAAGCCATAAAACCTGGTGGACAGACAACTCTGTTTTTCACAGTGTAAAGGAGTAACAGTGTAGAGGAGGAGAGGCGCCTTTCCCCCTCTCAGTCTGTAGGTGTTCAGCTAATCATTGTCCACAGCAAGTGCTGTTGGCTACTCTTCAAGAGGCACCCTGAGCAGGGACACAGCCAAAAGTGAGCAGAATAGGCAAACAGGAAAGTAAAAATAATTCACAGGGTCATCGTGAAGTCCCCAGACACCACCTGAGGTGGACTTGGAGATCACAAGAAGGGAATACAAGAGACAGATGGTGATAGCCTCAAGCCCCCAGATGTATTATCTGCAGTCCTAAGAGCCAAGCCCACAGTGCCCTATGATCTCATTCTACCCACAGGTGGGAAAGGGAAGGAGCACTCAGATTACATAAGTAATCCTTCAGTTCAAGGTACATCAAACAGGGCCAAAGAATGAAAGGGGGGGGGCGGTGGAAGGAAAAAAAAATAAAAGGACTGGGTTCCAAAGAACTGAACATTTGGATATCAAATCACAGATGATAAACACACATATTAGCTCCCATAATTCTCACAAACATCCTCACAAGAGTCCTACCCTCACTTAAATGAGATAAGCACTCTACAATAGTAATTCCACCATATATATTCAACACGAGTGGTTCTTGTACATGGGAAAGTTTGAGAGCAAGTGATCTAGGTGACAGCTTAGTTTAATTCACAGTTATCTAGACAAATAGTTAACTAGTTTGTAAACCACCACATTCACTGATTCCTAGAATATTTCTGTCCGATAACAGTGAATCTTGATGAATACTCATACCCTATGTATATTCAGAGTGAATCTTCATAAAAGCTCTGGGAACTTAGCATTATCATCCTCACTTCACAGAAGTTCAGAAAGTTAAAGTGACTTCTTTTAAAACTACACTGTTAATAAGTGGCTAAGCTGGGCTCTGACCCCAATCTGCTAGTCTCTAAGCAGTATTCCTGCCTTTGTAACAGCAGGCATCTCCTTCTCCTTTGTACAAAGTGGGACCCGGGACTGAGCTGAAAGTTGGTGAAATTCTCTCCTGTCTCCATAATCAATGAACATCATTCTCAGACTAAGTATAACCACTTCTCAGTGCAGCTTTGAAAGAAAAGCTGGTAAGCAAAGAGAAAAGCATTTGTGGTCTCCACATATCCCAGAAAAAAAAGTAGGGAATGTGTCTGTAGAATTATCTCTGGAAGAATTACAGGAGTTAGAGAGAAGAGGGGGTTGCAAAAGTAAGAGTGGATAGAGAGGTCAAGGTCGATATAAGGAATGAGAGTAGTGGGATCTGAGCTCAGCTAAGAAAGGGAACGAGGCATTGTGCTGGAAAGTGCTAAAGAAGGGAAGCTGGGTGAAAGAGGAAAGAAGGAAACTTCCATAGAAGGGGATTCAAGGATAAAACTGCTGTAAGTGGGGAGATGTGGTGTGGAGGAGATCACATGGAAACAAGAACAATGGAATAGAAGGGAGAAAAGAAAATACGAGGAAGGAGAAAACGAGGAAGAGAAAAAAGGGGGGATTATGAGTGAGCAGCGGGCTTGTTTCTAAACCAAATCCAACCAAGCCGGTAGGCTAATAACTAGCAAACTTTTAGAAACCCACTGTGATCCAACACGTCTCCAAATTTTGATCTTAAGACATAGCTATATTCTGAAGGTTTACTTATAAAATGCTTATCCAATAGCATTTGTTTATGTGAGTCATAGCAATTAAGACTTTATATAATATATAGAGCAAAGCTAGGCACTGGTGGCTCATGTCTCTTTAATCCCAGCTACTTAGGAGGCAGAGATCTGAGCATTGTGGTTCAAAGCCAGAAAGTCTCTGTGAGACTCTCCAATTAACCACTCACACACCAGAAATAGAACTGTGGTTCAAAATAATGCTCAGGACAGCACCCAGGCCCTGAATTCAAAACCTAGAACCAACACACACACACACACACACACACACACGTTCACATACACACATACGCAATATATATTTTAAATCGTTTAAAAATAATGATGAAGTCATTCATATTTGCATAGATAATAACATTTCCAGGGGAAAAAAATCACTAAATTTTCAACAATAGTGAGCTATTGATTTTTTTCCAGTGGAGACATCTGTTTTCCCCCCAATGGAGACAGTTGGAATCTGATATCCAATGCGCGTGCACACACACACACACACACACACACACACTGTAATACGTTGTTTTGGTCAAAGCATATTGAGTAAAATCTGATCTCAAACAGACATGTAATTGAAAAGGGGAACGATATACTAATCACTTCTTCAGATAATTGCAGATATTCTCTGAAATTACTTCAAGATTCAACAAATGATAGTTTCTTATAAGATAGTGGTAATGAAGTATTTATTCTCTCATACTTTCAAATTCATGGCTGTTTGGCATCTTGAGTAGATGTTTCTCCCATGTGTGATTTGTAGCTTTATGCATTGCTTGCTTTGAAAATGCGGGTTCACAGAGTTATATAGATCTTCCAGATGGACAGCAGAGAATATATCAGTGTATACTCAGGGTTCAATGAATTTGGGCGCAGTGTTGACCTCCCAGAATTCCTGGAAAGATCTCAAGAAGTCCAAAGGTCCCATGCTGCACTTTGAGTATCACCCCTATGATGTGACCAAAACAACTCTAAATTGGGAATCAGACAAACATGCGCACCAGCTCTGACTCGGCTTTTCATTGGCTAATCCATAACCTGGAAATTCTCTGGGCTTCTTCATCCAGACTGAATCATTCACTATTTCATAATAATTCCACGTCAATTTCTGACCATGCCATTCTTCGCTTTGTCCCTGACAGACTACTTCACGGATTGCTACCTCTCAGTGGCACCTGCAGGCCTAGCCACTAGGTGCCCTTTTTCATGATACATACCTGACTTTCATCAAATACATTTCTTCTGCATTGCTTCTGTTTGGACCACTTTAAGATCTTATCCCTATCCCATCTGTCCTTGCCCCAGCATTTCTAGCCTGTTCACTCCCACCCATCACTGCCAATTGGCTTCTGAGTCCCTGGACAGTAGAGACCTGCGGATGCTGTTCAGGGTAGTGCCCCCTACCGTCAGCCACTATGCCTGACACTGAAATGAAACACGCATGTTTCCGGAACAGCTACCTGTCTGTAAGGTGGAATGGATATTTATGGGAGAGAAGGCTGGCAGAGGTGACTGGGAGGTGAAGGGAGAGAAATGATGGCAGTGGAAATCATGAGAAGACTGATGGAAGGGATGAAAAGAGAGATCATAGTGAATGTCTATGGGCCACAGAGGAAGTTAAAGAAATGGGGGATGATGGGACATAGTGAGATTTAGATGGTGGGGGTGCTGGACAAATGGCATTCTGTTGATTAAGAAACTAACCCAGGCACCCAGGATGAAAATCCTGACATGCCAGTGGGAAGAGGAGGTGACTCCTCACACTCCTCAAGGGCTGCTTATGCATGAGGGACATGATGGGGGATTGGGATACTGATCATTGTGTCCCAACTATCATTTTCTCCCCTTCACCAGCCAAGGACACTGTTGGATTCTGATAAGGTTTTCAAGGAATCCTCTCCTAGACACCCAGAAACCTTCCCTGTCTTCCGCAGGAAGAAGGACTAAGTCTACATAAGGCCCAAGCAACAAGAACAGGGTACTCTAAGTCTCGCTTTCTTTTCTTCAAATATTTGCAGAGAGGGAGCATGGCGTGAGCTCAGGGAATGCAGTGCTTATTGCTCACACTACATTAAAATTCAGATTGGCTGGTGCAATATCCCCGGCAGAACCGCGCTGTGCTGATATTTTTATAACTCTTAATATCAAACAAATTGCCTCTTCACTGAGACAGTTTAATGTGACGGGGGCTGTGCCCGCCAGCTTCCTCACACCAGCCCCATAAAGATCACCGTTGTGTTACTAGAGACAGAGGAACCATGAATTTCCTATCAGAAATATGACTGGATTATGCAGAGTAAATCTTGAACTGTATTAAAAGGATCATGGTGTTTTAATTTCTTTTCTCTCCACCTCCATGCCCACCACCACATGTCTTCTTGCTAATAAAATAAGATTGGGGTCCACACAGGCTGCGAATCAGCTATGAATTATCTTTTTTGGCCTAAGTCCCTGTATTGGCTGTACCTATGCACCTTCTCCAATCATCAGTAGATGTCTTTGGCCCTTTTCCACCCTGAATAGATCTCACTTTTGTCCTTCATCATCTGGGAAGGAAAAGGATTTATGTGAATTTTTCTAGAAAATCCATATCATTCTGTGCATTTCAGACTTACAAGGGACAGGAAAGAGAACCACAGCTGAATGTTGTACTTTTCTCCCCAAGTTCCTTCCATCACAGACTAATCAGAAATTCAGACTGTGTTTCTTCAGTTGGTTCTCTCTTTTCATTTGTGAATCAGACACCTAGAAAAAGGTCAGTCAGAATGATCCATTTGAGATAGCAAGTCTTCCCAAATAGAGCTGGAATTAGTCAGTCCAAACCAAGAAAACTTTATGGTTTACTAACTCAAGACACTTTATTGTATCCAATCCTTTCTAAATATAGAAAAGGTATTTCTTCATGGACTCCACCCTACCATTCCCCTACCTTTTACTCAGGGACCCAGGGCATTGAAGTTTAGAGTAAGTATAGTTAGGTATCCTCAAAGACTATAAAGTTGATCAATTGAGAGGGTAAAGTCAGTAGAAATCTCAGTAAAATATTACACTATTTATGTGCATACGAGGGCTGACAGCTGCACATACAAAGGACAAATGAATCAAAGTGTTTCTGCAAGATCCTCTAACTTCTTGAGATTCACACACTCCAGACAGACAGACAGACAGACAGACAGACAGACAGGCAGGCAGGCAGGCAGGCAGGCAGGCAGGCAGGCAGACAGACAGAGGAGAAACTCCAGCCACATATCCTTATTCTTTCAAGGGGGGAGAGGACTCTTCTTCGCAAAAATGCCAGTCATCTGTGTGAAATCACACAATTGTCATTTCTTTTTTCCCATATTTTTATACAAAATCTCATTTTTTTCTTCTCATTGATATGTTACTAGGCACATTCATAGAACTTTAGGATGATCACATGTTTAATATTTTAACACACATGGAGAGTAGCATCAATTTATGTCCAACATCAGTCAGGATAAATCCATCTGTGATTATAGCTTGGTATATGTTTAATTAACAGATGACATACAATGATTCAAACTGAATATCCTTTGCTTGAAATATCAGATCTCTTTGAGCTGCTGAAGCCTCATTCATATTCCTTGCTTCCAGGCTGCTCTCAGATTAACATGGCTTGCATATTGAGGATGTGTTTGAAAACCCTACAAAGTTGATCTAGTTTGGGAACTCTGACCAGGCTTCATAGATTGTCAACTACTGAATTGAAATATGCCACATATTATCTTTAAAAAGTCAGGAATGAGTAGAAATTCATTATTTTTATTGCTGACTAAGACTCTAAAAATTAGATAATTTGGCAAATGCTGAAGTTAGCACATTTTTGTAATAGCAAAAAAATTAGAAACAATAGAAATGAAAATATGTGCCTCATTAAAATTAATCATATTCAGAACATACATATACTAGACACACTTAAAATTTTATTTTAGAAAAAGTATTTAATATAGTAAAAAAAATAGTAATGATATACTGAGTAGCTGAAGCAGGTCAACAACGTTTGCAATAGGATCTGGTTTGTAATATACCTAAGAAACAGAATGAATGTTAAGCAATCAGTAGTAAGCAGGTAATTTCAATATTGTTTTTTCTGTTGCTTGTTTAGTTTTAATCTTTATGTATGTAGTCTCTGCGGCTTAAACCCAGAGCCAGCCCCATAGCGGCCAACCATACACCATTGTCCTGTTTGTCAGAAAAACAGGAGCATTGCCTGTAAGATTAAAAAAAGGAAAAACAAAATCAAGTAGTTGGAAAAACTTGTTTCGTTGCAAATCTCACTAGAGTTGGAAGCAGCCTTGAGTGTAGGAGAATGTCTCCTTTTGGAGGGCGCTCAGACTCCATAATTAATACTTAAGGCCTCTGGTGAGCCAGGCCCACACAACTGCACAGCGCCATCGCCTGCCTTGGGAGGATGAAGGAGCTCTGCCCCCAGACAGGCAGCGGGTGGGGGGGACATGGAGGCATTGAGCGGTTCCACGGGGGAGGCTACAGCTGGAAAACTTGCAGGCCCTCTGGGCGGTGGCTGTGACAAGGCCGCGAACCCTCTGCGTCCCCGTGGGGTCGGGTGTAAGAGCACCAGTGGGGTCTGGGCTGTCCACCCTCTTAACCAAGCCCTGCGCCTCCACGCAGCTGGCCCCACCTGCCTGCCCGGCACCCCGAGGCCTGCGGTCCCCCGCCCCCGCCCCTGCGTCCCCCGCGCCCTGGAGCTGGGAGCTGGGGGTGGGGTGTCCCTGAAGTCCGCGGCAGATGGGGAGGCCCCAGTGGGGAGCACACGGAAGCCTTTCCAGGAGGAAGCCCTGTACCATCCGCTCTCGCTCGCTGCCATCCAGTGTTTTCTTCCCCCAGTGAGTCTCTTAATTTTGCTCATTTATCTTAAAGAGCTCGGTAAGCGCCGTGGGCTCCAGTGGGGGCGCCGCATGGGGGCTCCGACACCCGACCCCCGCTCCTGCCTCCCAGAGGAGCCATCCAGCGCGGACCAAATCTCATTTTCCTACAAATAGTTTGTCAGAAGCAGCAGGGCAAGTAATAAATCACCGAGAGCGAGGTGGGGAGGGGGCTGCCCGGGGAGGGGGAGTGCGAGGGGAGGGGGCTGCCAGGGGGAGGGCGGGGCGAGGGCGGAGAGAGGGCTGCAGGCACAGATGGAGTCAGCTGTGGGGGGGAGAGGGGAATGGGGGGAGGCCGGGGTGCTAGAAGGGAGAAAACACACTGGAAAGGGGAGAAGGGGAAAGAAAGACAAAGAGAAGAGGAGAAGGGAGGAGAGGGAGAAAGGGAAAGATTGGGGAGAGGAAAGGAGCATGCTGGTTAGAAAAGCAAAGCCTGAATCAACAAGAGAGGAGGAAGAAAGGAGGGGGGACAAAAATGAATCCAGAGTAGGTGGTTTAAAGGAAAAGACTCTGGAGGACAACTAGAATGGGAGTGGAAGAATTGGGGTAATATTCTGCAACCTGCACCCCTATTTTGCTGTCCATTGGCCCAGCTGCCTCTTCCTTCGTGGGTGAACCAGTTCAGGAGGCTGGTAAGGATGAAGTCAGCTCAATGGCTATATTAGCTGTCCCGAGGTACAGGGGAACTGTATCCTAGCTATTAGGATGAGGTGGTACAGTCTTAATTAAGCAAGCCTTGGAGTCTGTTTCCTAATCTAGCAAATGGGAATGACCATCCCTTAGATCTGCATTACAGAAGACCGCAGGGTGTGTCCCTCTGGAAAGGCTGCCAGCTTGCTGAGAAGGCTGTTGATTAGCAGTGAATGAACTTGGCCCTGGGGCCCTGGGCAGGGCCTAGGCCTATCCCAGGCTTCCTACTGCCTTTGCTGCCCCCACACAGTCTGTGATCCTGAGCCAGACTCAGATCTCGAGCTGTCAACACCAGCACACTCCAGTGCATTCTACACTGCCTTTGACCTCCCTGGGGAGGCTTTGAACACTAGTGAGATCATCACTGTCAAGCACAAGCTCTCTCAGCTTCTGGTGAGCATAGACAGCTCTAGGAGGAGAGCTACTAGCTCCCAGTCCTTTGCTTCATCCCCTATCCCCCCCCCCCACACCCCTGTGGACTTCCACCTTCTGTTTGTTCAGGAATTGTCTTAGGGCTGAGATAGAACTTTTACTTTGCTTGGAGTTTATCTCTCTTACTTCTCCCTGGAACTGGGCTTTGTAGGAGAGAGGGAGGTCTCCCTTTCAGGTGGGAGGGCTGGGGAAAGGGACAAAGTGCTTGGAGAAGGATAGATAGTGTTGTGCAGCAGGGCAGAAACCATGACTGCATGGTTCACAGAACTATCCCCAGCTCTAGCACATCACTAGCATGCAATGAGCTCATGAAATGAATGACATTTATTTAATATTGTGAATATGAATTCACTCACTCCACTTTACAGAAAGGGACACAAATAAAGTGCAAAATCGAGGGCTGCCTGTTCCCAGCATATTACTTCCAAGGCAGCCCCAGGCACCTGGAAGGTTAAGATAGTGGTAAAGGGACCCAAATCTGTAATTCTGCCCCATCTTTCCCTAACGGGATCCTTGCTGTTGGCACTGTCCTTTAGTTCTGAACATCAGACTCTGCTGACATCAGACAGACCCTTACTCTCCAATTCACCACTTTGCTTGAGGCTTGGAGGACAAGGTCACATGCCTCAGAAACTCTTCTCACCCCAGCTTTGAGAAACTCAGCCATACCTTCTTCGATCCATCAAAATATCACCGAGGACCTCATTTCCAGCTTGGCAAGGAACAGAGCCAGGTTCCAATCTCCTGCCATGTGGCCAGCTAGATGACCCTGGACAATCTCTTGTACTTCTCCAAGCCTTGGGTTTCTCAACTGGAAAATGGGGATTTAAAAGAAATCTATGGTGAACTCCCAAGGCTGTCATGAGAATCAATTAAGGCAAAAGCTGTGAAAGCACTTCACGTGTGAGAAGGCCCCTCATTCTTCACTTCCTCAGGATGGCAGGTCCTCAGCTCCCCTTGCTGGGCCTCTTGCTCTTTTCACATGATATGATGTACAAATCATCATTGACTCTAGATCTGTGAACACCAACCTATTCCCCTCACCAAAAACCATAGCACAGCACCATTTCAAACCCAAGTGAAGAAGAAAGGCAGAATAAAGCTAAGAGCCTTGACAGGAGTTTAAAAGTCATGTTTCTAAATTCCAGCTCCTATTAACATCATTACATTTGAGTAATCATTTTGCCTCACTCTCCCTTTCTGTTCTTCCTTCCCCCTCCCTCCCCCTCTTCTTCTCTCTTTCTCTCTCTCCCTCTCTCTCTCTCTCTCCCATTTTTGCCTGTCTTTCTGTCTGTCTGTCTGTCTGTCTCTCTCTGTCTCTCTGTCTCTCTGTCTCTCTGTCTCTCTCTCTCTCTCTCTCTCTCTCTCACACACACACACACACACACACACACACACACACACACACACACACACACTCCCCCAGTATTGGGGCTTGGCCTCAGAGCCTGGTTGCAGTCCTTTAGCTTTTTGCTCAAGGCTGGCACTTGACCAGTAAGTAACAGCTCCACTTCCAGCTTCTTGGTGGTGAATTGGAAATAAGAATTTCATGGACTTTTCCATCAGGGCTAGCTTTGGGCCCAGGTTCTCAGATCTCAGCCACCTGAGTAGCTAGGGTTACAGGTGTAGGTTGCCAGCTCCTGGCTCATTTGACCTCTCTCTGCCTCAGCTTACCCATCCATAAAAAGGGATAGCAACTGTAACAATAAGTCCCATCCTCTTAATATATACTGTGTACATATTAACAACCAACAATTAGCTTCTATTATTATAATCTCCTTATTTCCATCCTTATCCTAAAAATGAAAAGTTATAACCTTTTCCTTTTCTTTATAGTTGTCTTGGTAGCAAAACTTTAGTCCATGTCCTTGTCCTTTTCTCTTTCTGTGGCAGCCATAGCCTCTTCCCCCTACCACAGGAGGCAAGGGACAAGACAAGGTAAGCGTATCTATTAAAGTTACAGGATCCTGTGTAGGCAGAGCTGATCTCTGTCTTATCCTCTCATCTATTAGCTTATCCCATCTGAGAGGCTTTGAGTCCCCCACAGCTCTAGTCCAGTCATCTATCACGCAGCACCCTGTTCCTAACCTTTACCAACTCTTCCTGCTCTCGTAGCCCACCTCTCATAGCTCTTTATGCATATATTTTACCTCAGATCAGCTTCTGGGGATATAGTATACCCTGGAAAATACTCGTTTCCTTCAAGAAGTCTCAGTATGTTGAGTAACATGTGTCCAGTAAACCTTCCATCCTAAACTTTGAGTCTAAGCTTTCTTTGCTCATCAGTCTCCATAGGCCATCTTTGTTCATGAAGTTCTCCCACGCTTTGCTAATGGTATGAAGGCTGTTTTGAAAATTCTCCCAAAGGATATCCATTCTTCTTTGGAAGCTGTACGCATGAGGTATTTTTATCTCCTTTTAAAAATAATACTTTTCTCTCTGTTGCTATACTATATATGGCTGACATTTTAAAGGCCATTTTCAAAGTGCATAGTATCTTATCTGATTTTTTTTCTGAATATAGAAATCCACATCACTGCAGTGCCTTTTAAACCCCTGGAGGCAGAACCCAGGGAGTCTTGGAGAATCCAGTCTCAATGGCTGTTAGCAAAAGGAGAGAAAAGGTATTCTAAAAGACAGATACTGAGCCATGCAAATGACCTCAGGGAGTTCCAGGGACCCTGGAGAAGGCAGGGACCATTTCTGGACGTACAGAAGACATGGCCATCCTTCCAGCAACAGCTCAAGTGCATCGGTTGCCCCACATGGTGACTTCTGTCACCTCCCAATTACACTCAAGCTCGTTCTAAAGAAGCACCATACTTTATGTGAACCTTCCTTGAGACGCACAGAATGTCTCCTATGAGAATTTTGGATAGCTAGCTACATTCAATGACCAATTTTCTATCTTTCTTTACAACTTGATTGGGCAGATTCTGCTAGAACAACAATAAAAATGACCAGATTACATGTTTGCATCCCCTCCCCATAATTCCAGCCACCCCATCAATGGACTGCCTGGTAGTGAGTGGATGCTCAATAAAATATGTAAGAAAGAGATAAAGACAAAATGCCAGAAGAAGTAAAGAGGGAGGGGAGGATGATGGTGAGAAAGGTTAAGGAAATGTTCTTGGGTAGAAATAATACTGTAAACAATGTAAAGAGGCTTTCTTTCCCACTAGGATTCACCTCTCCCTACCGGTTCCAGGCTGGAGAACAGATATAATGTTGCCCTGGTGATACAGACCCTGTCTCCTAAACACCCTGTGTGGAAACCAGCACTTTATGGATACACTAAGGACGTGTTTCTAATGAGAAGTAACAGCTGCAAAGTTGTTTGGATTATGAGGATGATACAGACCAACAACCTTGAGCAGGATCCAGTAAAATATAAGAAATCCATCAGCACTGCCATTTGCCTTCAGAACAGGAGCTTGCTAGGGCAGAGGAGGGATGCAGAGCCACGGTTCTTTGGCCCAAATGCAACTGAAGCTTCCAGGTAAGTACACAACCACCAGGTGGCAGACACATGGGAAGGAAGGACCAGATAAGGGTTTGGCACCTCACTTAGGGGCTGTGCAAAGGCAGCCCACTGAGTGTGAACTGAGTGCAATTATATTCACACATTCGATTGTCCTTTCCTCTAAGAAACTGGGACCTCAGATTCCCATATCCATTTCTCCTTTCGCAGGGTACAAATTTGCTGCATCATGCAGAGGTGAGTCAGGCCCAAGGGCAACAGCAAACTGGACCAAGAACTTTAGAATCCACTGCCAGGGCTGCCTGGAGCCGCAGCATAGCCATGGGCTACTTGTTTATTTGACTTTGCCCTCATCTGTAAAACCTATTTCTCCAGCCAAAGTGGTCCCATGTCTCCATTTGTCTTTATAGATTCTTCCAAAGATTGAAAAAAGCATCAATGGAATGTAGAGAGACATGTCTTTTCCCCCAGAAAAACCTGACGCTGCAGCACTCATTATTTCAATGCAAACCGAATTTTCATACTTGTGGACTTTCTTCAAATGCTGTCAGACAAATGAGAGTCTACCCTGCCCCAAACTCACTCTACTTCTGTGCCAGTGCAAGGATAAAGAGAGACAGTCACAAACATCTGAAAAAAAAATCACTTAGCAAAGCTTTTTGGTTTATTAACTTACTTGTGTTTGTTTTGCTTTTATTTTTGTTTTTGAGTTGAATGTCTCTTTATACTGTCCTAGCTGTTCTCAAACTCTCAAACTAAAATGATCCTCCAGACCTTAGCCTTCTGAATGCAGGGATTACAAGAATATACGCAACTTCAGCAAATCATTTACTGAACACATGCTATAAACAAGGGTAGAGGAGAAATAAAGATGAACAACCCTGCCTCTTGTTTAAGAAACTTCTATTCAAGAGAAATAAGATAAACAAATAAGCGAGTTATTATGCTGTGCAGTACTATTCATTTCATAAAACATAATATCATAAAGTAAAAAATGTTGAACAAAACCTTAAAGGTCATCTAGCCTTTAAAACATTCAGTTGCTCGTATATTGGTCTTACAAATCCAATCACCTAGCCTATGGAAGGCCTAAGTTTCGTGGTATGATAAAGAGACCAAAGTTTTCTTATTGAGTTACTTAAAGATATGTTTACCCATTCACATATTTCTATATCTTCCTCTTAGCTCCAGGTGTTAACCTCCCCAGAACTCAGTTTCTTCCTCTGTTAACCAAGAGTGTTAGACTAGCCTTCCAGTGCTAACATTTTATGATCTCTGATTGACTGAGATGACATTGCTTAGCCTGCTGTCCAGAGGGTGACCTGCCAGCTTTCATAAAGGCAATCATCATTAACCTCTGCTAATTGGTCAATCAAATCAAAATTTTATAGCATGAAACTAAGAAGAACACTATTGAGCCTAGTAGATATTCAGCCTTACAGATGAAATCGCTGACGGGTAACCCCAGTATCTTATTACCCAAAGTGATCGAGACTTAAATTTATTTTGGTCGAAATAAGAACAGCTGATGGGGAAACTGAACCATATATAAAATGACCTCATGTTTGGAAGAACACAGGTCAATCAGATTGGGGAAGGCGGACCTCATGAGTTAGGAATTGGCACAGAAAATTTCAGAAGGCTTGCTTCATCATGTTTCTTTAACAGACCACCACAAATGCGTTGGAGGGGAGATGTGGCTAAGTTGGTAGAGTGCCAGCCAATAAGTGAAAGCATCAGGTACTGAGTTTGAGTCCTGATCTGGGAGAGACAGAGAAAGAGAGAGAGGGGGGAGGGGAGGAGGAGGAAGAGAAAGAAAGGAGGGAGGGAGGGAGGGAGGGAGCTCTGCTGGCTCATACCTTTAATCTTAACTGCTCAGGAGGCAGGAAAGTCATTTATCTCCAGTTAATCAGCAAAATGCCAAAAGTTGAGTTGTGGCACAAATGGTAGATCACTAACCTTGAGTAGAAAAAGCTAAGGGATAGTGACCAGGCCCTGAGTTCAAGCCCCAGTGCTATCACAAAACAACCACAACAGCAACCACAAAACCCCAGAACTGAGGCAGCGTGTGGTCAGTGAAGGCTGAAGGCTTCCTCCTCAAACTTAATCATCTCATCGTTTATTCCTTAAATGTAGTGATCATCTCTCGTTTTTTACTATTGACTGTTTTCCCTTTAGAGCTTCATGGAATTCCACTCAGCGTTTAGATTCAACCTCAAGGTTTTCCTATTTTATATTACTCTGCTCATCGTAAAATAAGTTACCAGTTGTTACCATCTACTGTGTGCCAGGTGATTTATGCCTTATCTCACTAAATCCTCCCAAGAGGATTGGTGAAAATATATTTTTGTGTGTGTGTGTGTGTGTGTGTGTGTGTGTGTGTGTGTGTGTGTGTGTGTGTGTGTTGTCGGTCATGGTGCTTGAATTCTGGGCCTGGACATTGTCCCTGAGCTTTTCAGCTCAAGGCTACCACCCTACCCCTTGAGCCACAGTCCCATTTCCGGTTGTCTGGTGGTTAACTGGAGATAAGAGTCTCATGGACTTTGGTGCCTTGGCTAGCTTTGAGCCAAGGTCCTAAGATCTCAGCCTCCTGACTCAGCTAGGATTGTAGGAGTGACCCACCACACCCAGAATATTTTTTTTGTGTTTTTACCATGTTTACTTAAGGAAACTGAGACTGAGAG
The DNA here is from genome assembly GCF_031878675.1 of Megascapheus bottae. Lineage (NCBI taxonomy): Eukaryota > Metazoa > Chordata > Mammalia > Rodentia > Geomyidae > Megascapheus > Megascapheus bottae. Next base: position 6,833,326 of record NC_143515.1, read on the forward strand.
AATTAGAATAGCTTGCCAAGATTATACACTGGTCATGGATGGAGTCAGGATCCGAACTTAGGTCTGCTTGCTTCTAACATCTAAACCCACTACCCCATTCACCACTTCCACCAGATCTACCCCAGAGCCCCTCAAGAAAGAATGAGAAAGTGACCCTGGGGGGGAAAAATGATGTCAAGACACAAAATATTGTCTAGAGGAAAGCAGAAATTGAAAGCCATGAGACACATTTGGATAACAAGCAAAGGGTCCAGATAAAAATTGCCGGTTTGGAGGTCACAGAGATAAAAGACTAAAATAATTCGGGTAAGGGCAGGAAGGTTTCCAAACGAATTGGAAGACATACAAGCCTGAGTGAGAAGTAGCTTTGGCACAAGGCACAGGGACAAATAAAGTTCATTGTGATGTTGGATGTGGCTGAAAGTCAGCCACTTCGCTTCTATCACCCTGAACTATCTATGCCAAGGTTTCCAAATTAATACAGAAAGCCAGAGTCAGTCAGGTCTATCCACAAGAGCAGATATAGATCCTAATGTTACCTACCAGGTTTTAAAAGAAAAGTATAAACGTAAACATACCATCAATAGACCAGATATCTTCTCCCATGAAGATAGCAAAAGTATTATTACAATATTTAGAAGTTAATAAATAACTTTACAAAGTAACCCCAGAAATCTCTGCTTTATGAGAGGTTGTTATGCAAATGTATAAATGCAGCAAAGGTGGTTCTAAAAGAAAGGACTATTTAGGTAAATAACCTACTTATAGATTTCAACTTAGAGGTGAGTGTTCTAGAATATTCCTAGCACATAAAGTGATGATGATGTGAAGTATCTGATCCTAAAATGTCCCGCCATTAGGAACTATGGTAACAAGCTATGTTTTTCTCAACTCAACATAGCAGCAGTTACTCTTACTTTTTTGATATCCTTAACTGAAAACATTGCAGAAACATATTAGGTTCTTACTGGTTATTATGCACATATTTAATTAACACTCCTATTAATAGAAGACTTTACATGGTGTTAATGTGTATTCTAGATGCTTAATTAGCAATACATAATACTACAGATGTTTTAGTGAGGGATAATAAGATGGTCTTATCCAGGCACACACACAAAGGGCCTAATATGTGGAAAACATCAACCAGGGTCACAGGCTTTCAAGCCATGAGGAATGAACCGTGCTCTGTGGCCCTTTGGTCATGTGATATTGCTCGAATGACTTAGCCTCTGTAAACTTCAGATTCCTCACTGTAACTCTCCAAAAAAGACCACCACCCAAGCTCAACTTATATTCAAATTCCTTTCTGGAGAGTCTGGCTCTGTCTTGCTATGCAATCTCTGCACCTGCTTCTCATTTTGCCAGGCTCTTTTCCTCCTATCTCACCTATGTAACTCCTGTCACGCTGCAAGCATCGAGTCATGACAGAAAGGGACAGAGCAAGTCTTTTTATTATAGATAGAGCACATAGCTCTATACCAAGAGCTATATATAATCTCTACAGATAAATAGATAGTTCTTATGTCATCACATTGATCACTGGTGCAGACCCATGTATATGTCAGTATATGGTTATTTTATTTTCTTCACTTTTGGTTGGGAGTAGGGCTTGAACTCGGGGCCTGGGAGGTGTCCAGGAGCTTTTTAGCTCAAGGCTTGTGCACCTGGAGCCACAGCACCACTTCTGGTCTTCTGGTGGCTAATTGTAAGAGTATTACAGACACTCCTGCTTGAGCTGGCTTTGAATCGGGATCCTCAGATCTCAGCCTCCTGAAAAGTTAGGATTACAGGTGCGAGCCACTGACACCTGACTCTGGTTATTTCATTTTTGTCTGCTGGACTACAAGCTCCTGAGAAGAGGTAACATGTCTGGTTATTCTGGCCAATGTGCCACAGGAACCATTACATAGTTGTGGCTTAACTCTTGAGTGATGGGTGAAATAATAAATGCATCAGTTAGTTGATTTGAGATGACATATGCCTAATAGCCTAGTGGTAGAGTACTTGGCTAGCATGCACAAAGACCTGGGTTCAATTCCTCGGTACCACATACATAGAAAAAAGCCACAAATGGTGCTGTGGCTCAAGTGGTAGAGCTCTAGCCTTGAGAAAGCCTAAGGACAGTGCGCAGGCCCTGAGCTCAAGGGGCCCAGGACTGGCAAAAAAATAATATTGTTATATTATTATATTATATTATTACATATATTCTTGTCTATTATATAACATATATTATACTATGTATTGTTTATATTATATATTATTATTAATATTATATGTTATAATATTATAATGAAAGTATTACAATTTTTGTAAAATAACTATAACTTACTCCACTTAGTGTTCTGCCTTCCCTAATATATTTAGGAATATATAATCTTGAATTATAAACACTGTCTTTGTAAATATCCCACTCCTATCAGCTATCGGCCACCCATTACTAAACTGTCCAGCCAGTACCTCACTATGCTGTAACCCTATTGTCAGGCACAGACAGCTGTCAACTGCCATGCTTCTCCATTGTTTCCTTTCTTTTCATCTGGGAACATTGTATCTTCCTACTTTCCTCTTGCTTCCTCTTCCCCTTCTCACCATTCCTTTTCTTCTGTCCTTTCTCTCTCTGGTTATTCTATTTGTGCGCCAAAAACCAACTTCAATCATAACTGATAAACGCAAGAGCAGGGCTCAAGTGATCTGTCTGAATCAATGAGAAGGAAGGTGGAATTAAATGTCATAAAGAAACAGTGCCTCTAACGTGCGGAGTCCTTGAACATGCATATGGCCTCTGGAGTTCTCCTAGAAGTCTAACTCATCAACATCTCCTAACAGATTTATTTCTTTGAGGGGTCAATTTTTAAAGTAAGTACAAGAACTAATATAGCCAAAGGGCACTGTTTAATTACTCACACAGTAGCATTGTTAGGTGCTGGTTCATCTCGTTTAGATGGGCAAGGTCTTAGCTACATTGATTGGGCAACCTAGGAGTTTTAAGAAGGATTTATGTTTCTATGCAGAAAGGCTGCACTTCCAATCTCTTTTTTAGCTTTTATGAAGCTAAACCCATCTTATAATCATGGGAAAAGGCTCACCTGAGGAAAGATAACTTGATTTTTAAGTGTTCTGGTAATATACTGCACTCATAATCTGACTTATGGAATTGTAACAGCTTTGCACAACTATATCATGATGATGATGATGATGATGATGATGATGATGATGATGATGAAAACTTTAGTTACTACTAAAGTTTTTTGTGGCAGGACGTTCCAAATGTCCCATGGGTGACAATTACAGCTGTCTTTGATCCTTATTTCCTCTGTGCCAAAACAGATGAGGAAGGAGGTAAGAGGACTTAGCCTGGGCCTTAAGAGAAAAAGAACATGTCACTGAACAACAGGCAGAGTAAGACATGAGTCCCCAAAGGTGACAAGGGTCAGGACAGGACAGGTAGGAATACGCTAGGAGCCCCAGAAACATACAGAAAGGGCAGAGGAAATTAATACTACGTTCATGGTAAGTCTCTTGTTTGGAATATAGTTTAGAGTGGATATTGGAGACAAAAAGACTGAAAGGCCAAATCCTAGGATTATCCTAAGTACTGCAGTTTCAAAATTATAGTTTGCAAGTCACCTGCATGAACACGCTGAGCTTCTTTTTCCTCATGTTCCAAGCTGAGTCGTAACTGGGCACTGGTGGCTCATGCCAGTAATCCTAGCTACTCAGGAGGCTGAGATCTGAAGATCACAGTTCAAAGCCAGCCTGGGCATGGAAGTCTGTGAGATTCTTATCTCCAGGTAACCACCAGAAAACTGGAAGTGTCACTGTGGCTCAAAGTGGTAGAGTGATAGCCTTGAGCTGAAGAGCTCAGGGATAGCGTTCAGGCCCAGAGTTCAAGCCCTATGACAAGGAAGGAAGAAAGGAAGAGAGAAAGAGAGGAAGGGAGGAAAAGAGAGAGAGAGAGAAAGAGAGAAAGAGAGAGGGGGGAGGGGAGGGGAGAAGGGAGGGAGGGAGGGAGGGAGGAGAGAGAGAGAGAGAGAGAGAGAGAGAGAGAGAGAGAGAGAGAGAGAGAGAGAGAGAGAGAGAGAGAGACATCCAAGATCCAAGATCCAGTTTAGAGGGATAAGAGCAAAGGTTGCTGCATTTGGGAAATCAGGAAAAATGAGCAGCATAGAATGGAGGGAAGTAGGCAGAGCCATAGGGTGAGGGTTCAAGCACCACAGTGTACCTTTTGAGTACCACAGATTTCAGGATGACTGGAACACCACAGAAAGAAAAGGCCTCTGAGGCTCTGCCAGGGAAAGGAACAGCTGCTTACAGAGCCTTTAGGCACACACAACTTCCTGCAGCAGGTAGGGTTCTAAGATGTTATGCAAATGAACCAAGCGCAATTTTAACTGTACCAGGGAGACTTGCTCGTTAAAAGATCCCACGGAGAAATAAAAGACTTCAAGATGACTAAATAACTAGCCACCCCAGCTGTCCTGGTCAGCAAGCTGGTTCTGACAAAGCAGGGCTTCCAGAAGTGGGACAGCTGGGCTGACCCTACCTGATATTTTATCAGTCCACCTTGGTTTCTGATGAGCAGCGAACCACTGATTATTGCCACTGATGGCTGCTGTGTCCTATTTGTAGTGGTCTCTGGGGAAGGAGATTTATAACTTCTTTCACAAACTCACTTCAACTCCTAAACTTCTTCCACATTGAGACTTCTGCTCTGTCCCCAGTTCTAAGGCAAAACAGAAGTGGTCACTAATTCCTGCAGCCCCCGTGTGTGCTAGAAAGCCATTTTAACATCATCACTTTCTTTACTTCTTCCTAGGATGCCCCTGATCATCTTTTCCCTCAGGCTAGAGAACAACGCACCGACCTTTATTGATGACCTGAGCCAGATTCTGCCACTTATCAGAATCCCCTGGGTCTTGTGGCCTGTCCACTCTGATCACACGCTCCTCATTGGTATCAGGGAGTTAAGAAAAATAATTTCCCTGGGCTAGGGATTCTCAGGATTGATGGAATGCATGTATGAGTTTGAGTATGGCTTATCTGAAATACTTGAGACGAGTATTTTTGGAAATAGAATATTTATATAAATACAATGAGATATCTTGGAGAAAATCTAGGCACAAAAGTCCATTTGAACACTTTATACACACAACCAGGAGATATTCTTAGAGCACCATTTTTGTAATTTTGCACATGTAACAAAATTCCATGGTGTGGAATTTCTTACCATGTCAGCACTCAGAAAGTTTTGTGTTACATTTTGATTTTATTTCAGGAGAGTTGCTGAACCTTTATCTCACCCTTGTATCAGGTAAGTGTGACTATATCCACTTCAGTCCTTTTCCATGCATATAATAATCTTGACTATATGGTTAGGTTAGGTTAAGAAATATCTGTTGCAACCCATCACACTAAGAAAAAGCACTACTTGGAAAATAAGAATTAAATATGAGACAGTTTCTGTCCCATAAAATTGGACACCCAACTTATACCTGGCATATACCCTTCCATCCCTCTGTACAAGGAGCCAGGTAGGAAGGTCAAGGGAAGGAAGCTGAGCCATGGGTTAAGTCTTCCCTTCTGTTTATCTAATCCCCCAGTGAGGTCTATGGATTTCCCCTGCCTGGACTTACCTGAATTACTGGCCTTTATAGTTTCTTTACCCAATAGTGAGATATTGGGATACAGAAAACCTTAACATCACCTGGGCGTGCTCTCTGTTTTGGTTTCTATACTGCCTGTGCATTCATTTAACTTAAGTCTAAGACAAAGTGCTGTCATTGGACACTGTCCCCAGTTCCCATATCCCTTCAAGACTAAAGGACTGACTACTTTTCTGCTCTCAGATCTCTCTGGAGGTCTTGGATAAGGGTGAGGAACAACTCACCCAAGGCCAGCTCCCTTCCTTCCAATGAGTGAGTACTATGTACCTTCAAAGTCTTGGTCCTCTCACCCCCAAGTCAGGACAACTCTGCAGAGCCATCTAGTTCAGAGTCCTACATATTCTTTTTTAATTTAATTTTTTTTGCTAGTTCTGGTGCTTGAACTAGGGCCTGGACACTGTCCTTGAGCTTTCTCAAGGCTAGGGCTCTACCACTTGAGTCACAGAACCACTTCTGGCTTTTTCTGTATATGTGGGACCAAGGAATCAAACCCCATGCTAACTAAGCACTCTACTAGTAGGCCACACTCCCAGCCCAGAGTCCTACAAATTCTATATTGCTGTTCTGCTTCTCTGATGGATTACCCCTGCTTCCTTCTTAAAAAGTACTTCAAAACAAATATTCTGTATGCTCATCTCCTTCTGGAGACTTGGAGAGATTAAGACACTTTTCCTACATCACACAGCAATTACCTGATAGGACTGGGATCCAAGACAAGTAAGTATGACAACAAAACTATTATTTTTAGTACATTTCCCCAGTTATTGAATTCCTCCAGGAATTCAGCATATTTCTTGAACATCAAAACTCCCATAAGAAGTAGGATGGACACTGCAGGGCAGTAAAGTGCAGATGAAGTTAGGTCTTACAGTTTAGGACATATTATAACTCTTAGTGACTTCTCTCACCAAGGGACTGTGATCTCTTCCACAGAATGTCTCACATCACTGGCCTATTGGGTCTACCTTAAATCAGCATAGAACACTTGCATGAGCAGGGGATTTAGAGTACAGATCTAGTACTCTGAAAAATTAGCTTTTACTTTACAAACTGCCTTCCTTCTCTGGGTCTAGTTTCCTCTTTATGGAAATAAGGGAGTTGGAATGGGTGCACATTAGCTCCTTTACCATCTCAGGCACACCTTTACCATCTCCTGCTCACCAGCCTGCCATCTCCTATCTTCATCCTGAGGGGAAAATGTCCTTGCAACCCAGGTAGAAGGACAAGAATAGCAGGAAATGAAAGTTAAAAAAAGGAAAGGAGAGAAGGAAAGATAAAGATGGCTAGCAAATTCTAGATGTAGTAGAGTATCCTTGGATAACAAAGGATAAACCAATACTTCTGGCTCTTTTCATTCTAAATGCTGCTTACCTATATATAAAGCCCCACCTGAGAGGTCTGAGCTGTACCAATGTAATTGGATCTCACATGCCATCTGGTTGTCCACTGATATCAAACCTAACAATACATTCAATTTGTCCAACCTATAGAGTGTCTTTGAAATTGCTGGATTATTTGCAATATATCAGATGCAATTAGGAAGAAAAATATGCTGAAAAGAGTCAAGCAAAGTCAAATCAAAGCTAAATAGGCCAATGATGCTCAGAATGTCAGTTTATTGAGTTAGTAAGCAAGATTAGGATACAGCTTGGTAGTAGAGCACTTGCCTAGATGTCCAAGGCTTCGGTTTCAATTTCTGGTACTACCAAAACCCAGCCAATGATTATCAATTTTTACCCAGGCCAAGTTCTCTCACCTCCTCCCTCATCTGTTTTGGCACGGAGGAAATAAGGATCCAAGACAGCTATAATTGTCACCCATGGGACATTTGGAACGTCCTTATTGCAAAAGACAGATGTGATTCCCAAAGAAAGAGAGTTCATTTTCTAGTCCTACAGAATGTTTCCACAGTAAAATCTCATTGCCAGCATGCTGTGGTTTATAGAGATTGCTTTCGCTTGAAAAGGGTTTTTAATGTGATGAGAATAATTACAGCGTACTAGTAATTTGGAGAAAATGAAAAAGGCTTTAATTTCATTCATTTTTCACTTGTTCATTTAAATGTTCTTGGTAAGTTCATTCTATATGCCATTTAGTTGACAGTCAACCCAAATTGTATGAATCCTCAGGTGATTTTTGTTTTTGTTTTGTTTTGTTTTGTTTTGCCAGTCCTGGGGCTTGAACTCAGGGCCAGAGTGCTGTCCTTGAGCTTTCTCAAGAATAGAATTCTACCATTTGAGCCACAGCACCATTTCCAGCTTTTTCTAAGTATGTGGAACTGAGGAATCGAACCTGGATCTTTGTGCATACTAGGCAAGCACTCTACCTCTACCATTAGACCACACTCCCAGGCCCCCCCCCCCCAGGTGATTTCAAATTGCTCTTCTGGGGAAATTAAGTAGAAAAATGATGATGAGTACCTTTTGGTCATCAGTATCTAAAGAAACATTGGGGAATGCTCTGGTATTTTGTTAGGACAATAGAACCATTAGAAATTCTGTATTATTCATGCAGCTCTTAGCGATTGTCATCGATGACCCCGTACAGTCTCCCGAAGAAACCTAACAGATACCTAGACCCAAAGTCATTTGCTGGTGTTGGGTTTAACCTTGGTCCAGAGACAGTCAAAGGATTGTCTCTTGTATCAGAACTTTTGATTTAGGCGCTTTGTTGAGAAGATTTTGAATCTGATCTGGATTAATGGGAAATAGTTGGGATTAAGGCGAGTATATCATCCTAGCTTCTTTCTCTTGAAAGTGGCAACCCAATATCCTTTAGGGCTGAAAATCAGATTGGAGGTTCTCCCAGGAATATGCTCACATGGAACATCAAGCTTCCCCCCCACGCACCCCTTCCCCGGGATTGCCAGAATAAGGTGCCACGGGCTGCCTGCCATTTCTTTCTGTGTTCAAGAGAACCAGCCAAAAGAATAAACTCTTCTCTCCTAGCAAAAGAACAAACAAACAAACAACAACAGCAAAAAAAGCAAGTGATAGGTACAGAGAAAAACCAATGCAAAACAAGGCTGGGACGGTTAAGGGGTCAAATTCAGGGTGATCAGGACTCCCCTCTCCTTAGGACTTGGAAATTCGGTCTTCACTCTGGGCCTGAAGCTGATCACAGAAGTTGCAGCTCCTGCTGAGTTAGCCCCAGGGACAGTCACACTCCTCACCTCCTGTCTGTGTAATTAACCAGCAGTTGTTCCTACATTGTGGAACATGGACCCAGCAGCCCTGTGTGGTCCTGCGGGACATTCTCAGTCTGATTGGCAGACAATTGGCAGGCAGGCCCCGCTTCTGCAATGCTTGACTGAGAGACTGAGGACAATCTGATTTTCCCCTGTCTACCTGAAACGGTGCTTATCACCCACCTCTGCTCCCTCCCGAGGAGCCTCCCTGGGGTAAGGAAGGCCAGCCCTGAAGAGGAGTGGTTTGATAGGGGTGGGGGAAGGGTTGTAGCACATGATCCTACAATTCCCCAGTGGAGGTACAGACAACCTTGATGTCTACTTCTGTGTGGGAATTCAAAGGAAATCCCTACAACCTTCGAATTTGAATCCAAACGTGTCTAAGTTGAAAGAAGACAATTTACCACTAGGCAAATGCAAAAACTTCCCACTGGCATACTCCAGGATACATAACTGGTGGGAGCAGGGACTGAGGCCTGTTTCAGGACTGCTCCGCCATTTGATTAGTCCCAAATTCTACAACAATCTAGAACCACATGATCCCCCTACGTAAGTTCTACTTTATTAGCCTAACTCCTGCTTTTATGCCTCTATTTAAATGGCAATCTAATTTTTCAGTTGCGTAAAGCACCATTAGATGTAACCTAATAGAATTTTGCTGCCTTACTGCATCGTCTTCTGCATCCTTGGCTATAGCCTTTATATTCTGTTTATGATTATTTTTAAAATATGTATATTATCTGTAGATTTCCAATGAGCATCAAGTAAACGTGTCAGTTTCTAAGTATAATCTTGGTCAGTGCTACCCTTTCCATTGTCCTCCCTTCCACGGCCTCCATCCCCTCAGGTTACCTTATTCTATTTTCACATTTGTGAATTTTTTATTATGGGTATATTTGCTTTCCTTTCTCTGTCTTCTCTCTGCCTCTCCCCTTCCCCCAGACCTTCCTACTCTTTTTTTTTTGGTCAGTCCTGGGGCTTGAACTTAGGGCCTGAGCACTGTCCTTGGGCTTTCTCGAGGTTAGAGCTCTACCACTACAGCACCACTTCTGGCTTTTTCTATGTATGTGATACTGAAGAATGGAACACAGGTCTTCCTGCATGCTAGGCAAGCACTCTACCACTAGGCCAAACTCCTGGCCCCACCTTTCCTACACTTGACAACATGTTTTGGCCTCCTGGAATTTGTTTTGTTAATCTGTTAGTTGTTCAAAGGACTGATACCATTGGAAAACTTCCCCACTATACCAAACTTTTAACCAATTTGTTTATGTATATACGCAGATGACACAGTACATGTTTTCATACATATATATATATATATATATATAGTTTAGATCTTTCTTCTTCATATGAAAGAAAACATGTGCTCTTTGTCTCTCTAAGCTGACTTACTTCACTTAGGTGGCTTTATCCAGGAAGACAAATTAGTTTACTGCTCCTCTGGGAAAACTAAGGTATCATGTCTCCTGGTCACAGGAGAAATTGCTAGGGGTCACCAAGATGACTCTCCCTTTATGGACTCTCAGTGAGGGGACAAGAGAGCTTAGATAGCTTCCATTCCTTTGTCCCCACCTAGTCTCAGTTGTCCACATTCAGGGACTAAAATCCTTTCCTCAGGAGGTAGTTGAGTACATTCCCAAGTGAGAAAGGAGTGTAAGAACCTTTTTCTTTCCAAATATGAGCCAAAATCTGTTTCTTTCTAAAATACCATGGCTAATGAAATCTACCCTGTGACTGCATTCCCTATCTGTGACTACGATCCCCAGTTCCCAGACTAAACATCATTTCTCTAGATCATGCATCTCCAGGTCTAAGTGCTCAGAGGCCAATCCTCAACTACCCTGGACACATTAAATCCCCACAGATCAAACCCTAAGTATGGTACTCGTTGCAGTTTTGGGTACAGGAGGGCTGAGTTGCTGTTTTCCAGCCATACTATCTATCGTCAGCTCTCGGAGCAGCCAAGTCTCCAGTATTATTCCCAACAGAGCCCAGTTTCCGTCCACATGATCTCTTTCCTACCCTGACATATGCCTTGTCTCCTTACAACCTGGGTAACACATAGCTCAGCAATCTTCTAAAATCCGTTCTCACCTGTTATGCATACCCTATGTCTTTTCTTACTGAGATTGTTTACTTCTAAACATTATCTACAGAATAAGGGAATCGAGCTGAGCAACCTGTTATCCTATAACCTTCTCAATTAACTTCTGGTTCAACTTCCCCTCTAGGGCATGATCTAGCTTAGCCTGTACTGTTGCTTCAACAACACTTGCTCATTGAAGAGAATGAAGGAGTGGGATGTATGGGGAGGAGGTGGGGAAGGGGGAAGGCTTTAAGAGAAAAAGAACATGTCACTGAACAACAGGCAGAGTAAGACATGAGTCCCCAAAGGTGACAAGGGTCAGGACAGGACAGGTAGGAATACGCTAGGAGCCCCAGAAACATACAGAAAGGGCAGAGGAAATCAATACTACGTTCATGGTAAGTCTCTTGTTTGGAATATAGTTTAGAGTGGATATTGGAGACAAAAAGACTGAAAGGCCATATCCTATGATTATCCTAAGTACTGCAGTTTCAAAATTATAGTTTGCAAGTCACCTGCATGAACACGCTGAGCTTCTTTTTCCTCATGTTCCAAACTGAGTCGTAACTGGGCATTGGTGGCTCGTGCCTGTAATCGTAGCTACTCAGGAAGCTGAGATCTGAAGATTGGGGTTTAAAGCCAGCCCAGGCAGGAAAGTCCCCATGAGAGTCTTATCTCCAATTAACCAGCACTAGCTTTAGAGTGAAAGAGCTCAGGGACAGTGCCCAGGCCCTGAGTTCAAGCCCCAAGACCAAACTAAACAAGAAAAAGGAAAAAAAACAGAGACATGAACCAGACCCTGCAGACATGATCAGAGCTGGCTGGGATCACACTTGGGAGTGTGAGAAGTGCGTTCTGCATTCCTAAAGCAGAAGGAATCATCAGAACAAAGCCCCAGCCTGCTGCTCCATCCTTGGGAAATCTTGAGGAAACTTTGTGAGGAGATGGATATTCTAGGTCATTTGCATATTCTTATTTGTCTCACACACCATCACAAAGACACATAGCCTTGAGGGCATAACCTAGAGCAATTCGATCAAAATTCCTGGATAGTTCTCCAACCTGGGTGACAAGTCTGAGAACTCTACTTGAAAGCCTCCAGCAGGTGTTGGCAATAGATTCTGTGGCTTCATCAGGCTTCCCTGGTTGCCTGTTACTGTGTAAAGAACACACACGACACTCTGCATGTCTCTACAATTTACTGCAGAGGGATGGACTTGCAAAACAAGGCAGTGTGCTATAATCAGGACAGAGTCACACTCACAATTAGAAGCATCCGAGTCTTCCATGTGAGGGAAAAGGGCATAGCAGCTAGTCCAGGTCACAGGTCTTCAACTCTGAGGTAACTTTCCAGAGCGATCGTCCATCTATTCCTGGTTTGTGTGTCTAAGTGGAGACTCAGAGGGGTCACACAGTGAGGGAAGTAGGAAGAAAGGCCTTGAACCTATGGACAAGGTGCTTCAGAAGCACGAGCTCTTTCCTGATGGGGTCCTATGTGCCCCACCAGGCCGCAGGCTGTGATCCACCCTTTATCAAGCTAGAACCAACTGATTCCAATATTTGTGGCACCTGAACTCACCCAAGTTCCCTATTCCCCGGGAGAAGAACAAAATAAGTAAAATGAGCCAAAGTAACAAGTGGTGTATACTGGGGTTGGAAGTCCTCCTCTGGGTGACTCCAAACATGAAATCACAGGGAAAGGCAAAGCACTGGAGGGCACAGGTGGCTGGTGCCTCCTCGGAAGGAGGAACCACTACGTGAGAGGGGAATAATTCAACTCCAGGAGGTGAGTCCCACTGCCCCTCCTCCTTTGCCAGGGCAACCTAGGATGTCAGACAACACTGTGGCTGCCTCATTATCGGCTGCTCCACCATTGTCCCAGGGACAATGGTTTCTGGCCCTGGCTTTGTGAGGGGCTGCCAGCAGAAGTTATTAACCGCAGGAGCTGCCTTTGAGGAGCATCCAAGGGAGGGGTGAAAGGTCACCAGCAGCAGTGAGGAGAGCGGAAGTGGGAGGGAGAGGCAGCACAAAAGAAAAGGATGAGCCCCTTCCCCCTCCACTTTCCCTCAAGGAACCCCAAACAGAGCTGAACCCGAAGGGTGGAGAGGAGGGCAGGCTGGCAGAGAAAGCTCCCACTGCTGCTGTGGAACTGGGAGAATCCTGGTATGAGAGACCAGAGCTAGGAGCAGCGTGGACAGCACTGCAGGCCACGTGAAGACAGAACTGAATTCTAAGACAGGAAGAGGTCTGGGACTTTTCAACTCATCCCTAAAGTAGAGTTGTGCTTCCCAAGCCCTCGTTTCGTGCCTGCCTCCTGCTTGGGCCCTCATCTTTAGCCAGGTCCACTAACCAGGCCGGAATGTGCTGTCCTAAAAGGCCCACCTGCCATGGCCCTTTTCCTCGACTACCCAGATCAGGCCCAGGTTGGTCTCTGGAAGGCAGCGACAAGGATATCCAATGGAGACCTGTCTGAGCAAGTAGTCAAGGAATCAGGACTTGTCTAGTGCTTCAGACGCTTTGTTCATAATCTGATGGCACATCTTCCTTTCAATGAATGAGGGAAGTGAGGTTTAGACAAAGCATAAACCCAGTAATGGGTAAAACTGAAATGTGAGACATTAGAAAAAAATCTAGAAAAATCTTGGTCTGGAACTGGAGCTTCCATCTTTATTCCAGACTTCCTAGATCCCTAAAGTCCCCCAAGCTATTTCCAGCTTCTTGGATAAGGTCAGAACCACCCCCGTTCAACACACTGCCTCCCTCTCATGAAGCCAGGCCCCAGAGAGGCCAGCTTTATCTTCCCTCAAACAAGATAAAGTCAGAGAGCACTGTTTTCAGAACTCTGCTTTCTATTCTGCCACTCCAACAGAAGATATCCAAACCACAGCAGTCTACCTAGAATAAGGCTGGAGAAAGACCCAGACCTTCTGTTCCTGAGGATCAAGGAGGCCCAGGATTTATATAAGGTCTCAAGTTCCAACTTTCTTCATCACAGCCACCCCTCCGAGACAGAAACACGGGTGGGGATATGGCAATTAGCTGAATATAAGATAACAAGGTAACAAGGTCTTTTATACCTTATCTAGAAGTTTGAATATGTGAGGAGAAGGTAACTAGAAAGTGTGAATTTTCCAGTCAACTTAAGAGTTTAAAGGGCTGAGAGTTTGGCCTAGTTGGTAGAGTACTTACCTAGCACACATGAAGTCCTTGGTTTAATTCCTCAGTACCACACAGAAAAAAGCTCGAAATGGTCCTGTGGCTCAAATGGTAGAGCCCTAGCCTTGAGAAAGCCCAAGGAGAGTGATGAAGCCCTGAGTTCAAGCCCTAGGACTGGCAAACAAAAAGAGTTTAAAGTTATACGTTTAATCTCTAGCCTTTCTACTTTCTAGGTCTTCTCTTCACTCAACTCCTGCAAAAAGTGGTAAGCCTCTACCACCTACCTACCCATCCCATGAGGTCAGCATGGCCCTTCTCAGCCTTTTATAGATTCCTTCATGGGCTTGGCTAGTCTCCTCTCCACCCCCCCCCCTCTCTCTCTCCCCCTCTCTCCCTCTCTCTCCCTCTCTCTCCCTCTCTCTCCCTCTCTCTTCCTCTCTCTTCCTCTCTCTCTCCCCCCCGTCCCCCCTCCCCGCTCCCTTTCCCTGTCTCCCCCTCTCCTTCTCCCTCTCTCTCTCTCTCCCTCTTTCCCCCTCTCCTTCTCCCTCTCTCCCCCTCTCCCTCTCCTTCTCTCCCTCACTCCTCCCTCCCCCCTCACTCCTTCTCCCTCTTCCCTACTCCCTCTCCCCTCCTTCCTCCCTCCCCCCTCCCCCACACAGCTACCACCATAATTGTCTATATTAGCTCAGTTATTCTGGCCATCTTTCTCATCTTCTTTCTTAAGCCAAGAACACCATTTACCATGCCCACTACTTAAATGTATTTTCTGAAGCCTGGATACCAGCCCTGGCCCCAGACTGCAGCAGAGTAGGCAAGACACTCTCCCTACATCCCATGCAGGCACTGAGGCCTGGTGGAGTGGCTTGACAGGGGATAGAGCTCAGTTTAGGGACCATGGTCTAAATTCTGCCTCAGGCCTATTTCAACCATGTACTCAACCATGTACACCCAAGAGGCACAAACTTTCCAGAGTTTGACAATAAATTAAAATCCAAACCAACAACAAGAAGGGGTGGAAAAAGGAAAGCGACTGAAATGTTGAGGGGGAAAGCAATATACTTACATTCTCATTAGTAGAAACATGTGAGACGAAGCACGTTATGTTATTAGGCACTCTCTCTCGATTCAGTAAACACAAGCTGCATACATTCATAAATATCAGCATTAAGTGAGATTTAACGGGAAGCTGTTTATCTTCTGCCTGTCAGGCAGGAGGCATTGCTTTCCATGTATCACTCCTGAGCCGTGCAGTTTGCACCCGCCAGCCCAGGTAAGCCAGGCCAGAGCCTGCTGCAAGAGGGACTTTCCCACAGGACAGGCACAGGCTCAGCTCAGCTCAGCTCAGCTCACAGCTCTGTGCAGTGAAGCTCACTCTCTGAGACTGCATCCTAATTCCTCCAGCAGTAAACATTTGGACAAATACAGTCGTTATACCTATGTGGAAATGGAACCACGTTACTTGAGGGGAGGGATGGAGTTGTGTTGAGTCAGATAGGAGAGAATAATGCGAGCGGTAACATTGATCAAGATATAGGATACTCATAAACTGACATGTTGAGTTGAAACCCCTTTGTACAACTACTTAAAGAGAATTAAAAAATTTTTTGAACTCCACAAAAACAAACCAAGTGAGGGTATTATAAGTGCCAGTTTGGCTTTGTAACTTGAAGGTGATCCCCTCAGTGTATAATGCTCTGCTCAAGCTTGGCATTCTGTAGACTCCCTACCAGCAAAAAGGACCTCACCAGATGAGTGCTTGTAGCCTTATGAATGCCAAGGTGAATTTGAGATGAATAAACCTCTGCACTTTGTAAATTACCCAGCCTGTGCTGTTCTTTTACAGCCACAAAGGAAAGCCCAAAATATATTTCAAATGAAGCATTATAAAATCAATACCTTACATGCATGAAGCCCTGGGGTTGATTCCTTAGTATGACATAAACAGAAAAAGCCAGAAAAGGCATTGTGGCTCAAGTGGTAGAATGCTAGACTTGAGCAAACAGCAGCTCAGGGACAGGGCCCAGGCCCTGAGTTTAAGCCCCAGCACTGGCAATAAAATAAGATAATAAAATAAAAACCTACATAATGAAGATGTTGTGAGCATCAAATGCTCAATAAGAGTCTGGTATATCGTAGGTCCACAAATAGTTCCATTGTTCACTTTATTTTCAGAACAAGCCTGATGCACATGAGGACCATGCAATTGCTGGGCTCTGCCCTCCTAGTTGGAAGTATCACAGATACCAGGCAGTGAGAAAGGAAAAGGCAGCCACAGGGAAGATGTGGACTCCAGGAGCCCGGCTATGCATCCTGGCTCTGAAAGGACCATATGTGGAGTCATGCAAACTCAGCTTCCTCCTATTATGTCCTTAAGAACTCCTCCTATGTAGAACCTGCCTAACAAGTCCATATGCAATGAGTATCACATGTTGATGGATGACAAGATCATCAAGAACTGTAAGAAGGCCAGACACTAATGGTTCCTACTTGTAAGCCTAGCTATTCAGGAGGCTGAGATCTGAGAATCATGGTTCAAAGCCAGCCTGGGCACAAAAGTCAATGAGCTTCTTATCTCCAATTAAACTCCAGAAAGCTAGAAGTGAGGGTATGTCTCATGTGGTAGAACATGCCCGGGTCCTGAGTTCGAGCCCCAATACTGATACAACAAAAAGGAAAAAAAAAAAGACTACAAGAAATAATATCCTGGTGTTAATGAAACAAAGCTCTTGGTCTCTGTGATGCTTGCAGCCTGCTTCTCCCTTGCTTACAAGCTGGAACAGTGTGCTAGATTCCAAAGACCTTCTCAGAGCTGTCGATCTCACCTGGACTATAGACTCTGCTAATATACACAAACACATTTAGAAATAATTTTAAAGCTAAAATCTGCACTTTTGGTCATGTGTGCTATATGTCAACTGCCATATTGGTCTCAGCAACAGGTTCCCGGTAAAGCATTGCTGAATATTAATTGTTACCAGTTTACTTCTCTAGAAGGCTTTGACTCTTATAAGATCCAACCTAAGAATAGAACATATACTTTGAGCTTCAGATGAATACAGAAAATAGCTACAGGCGTGTGTTTTCCTGTGTAGGACAGTTGCTGAACGTGCATTTCCTCCTCCAGAGCCCATGAATCAACCTCCCCAGGGGTATTCTGAGAGGTGTAGCTGCAAGATAGCACTTCCATGAAGCGGTTGTTGAACACAAGATGAAACTGTGTACCAGAACTGCATCCCCTCACCAACATAGTGAGCCAGAAGGATCAGAGTACTCCCTCTGCCTATTGTAGGAATGGCTGCTCTTGCTGATAAGAATGTACATCAGATACCTCAAAAGAAGACTCTGTGAGAGACCATCGAATATCCCTTAATGTCTCAGAAAATCTGCTACACCATTGGAGGTTTGAAACAGGTCATTTCCACAGTGCATTTCACCCTAAATCCTACTTATCACCTTTGTTATGCTATCTGGATTTATAGAGAATGAAGGTTCTGGAAGTAAGCTGCTATTTACAAGATCTGTGTGTGTGTGTGTGTGTGTGTGTGTGTGTGTGTGTGTGTGTGTGTGCTTGTATGTATGTGTGGGTATTGCAGCTTGAACTCAAGACCTTGCACTCTCACTTGGCTTTTTCTTTCATGACTGACGCCTTAACATTTGACTCACACCTCTATTTCAGACATTTTTTTGCTGGTTAGTTGGAAATAAGAGATTCATCTTTTGGTGGGCTAATCCTGAACCTTGATCCTTCTATCTCAGCCTCGTAGGTAACCAGGATTATAGATGAAGTTGACATCTGTCACCCAGCATTTGCAGGTTATATTGGATTTTATGACTGAGATGAACACCTAGACAAGTGTACCATCCCATTATATTTATAGGAAGCTGGTCACATATGAGATACTCTCCCAGAGTCTTTTAAGTAAACGCAGAATTAGGATGAAAATAATATATTCCAAATGAACCACTTATAAAATAAAGGTTGCTCTAGGGAGGCTCTGGGCCTCTTTTGACTTGAAACCAAGCCTCGTGCTCTATCAGCTAAGTCAATTCAGGCTTCTATAAAGTCAGGCTTAAACAGCAAACATTTTACACACTTTTTTTTTTTGCCAGTCCTGGGCTTGAGCTCAGGGCCTGAGCACTGTCCTTGGACTTTCTCAAGGCTAGAGCTTTACCACTTGAGCCTCAGCACCACTTTCGGTTTTTTTCTGTGTATGTGGTACCGAGGAATCGAACCTGGGTATTCGTGCATGCTAGGCAAGCACTCTACCACTAGGCCAAACTCCTGGCCCCCATTTTATACACTTTTGAAAACTAAAAATTCAAGTTAAAGGTTTCAGAATGGCCAAGCATTGGGAAAAGACCCTTTTCTGCCATAGAGGTCATCAGTGTCTTTCTGTGTCACATGGCAGAGAGACTGTGAGAGATTGGAGGGAGAAGAATAAGAGGAGACAGGCACATGTAGCTCTTCTTATAAAGCCACTAATCCCTCCACTCTCACTACCTACTTGTCTTCCAAATATCATCCCATGGGTGTGGCTTGAGCTTTTGAGAGGTAGGTGGCACAAACATATGGTCCATATTTCTAATATACTTACCCTATTCATGCTGTGTCCAGTGTTGCCTTGAGAATCTCATCCAATGTTACCACATATAGATCAAGTTCTTTCTAGGTCTCTATAGGCTGGATTGAAAGACTGTCGTCACCATACTGGCAGTAAGACATATTTTACTTTTAGGATGCCTCTTCACATTCAAAGTGCCATGAGCATTTCTAGAATTCTCAACTGTTTCACAAACACTAATGTTAATACACTAAAAACTATTGGGAGAAGAGCTATGGAATGTAGTTCAGTAGTAAGACACTTGCTATCCTATGTTGAGTTATAAGAAAAAAGAGAGAAAGAAGAGAGTTAGAAAATGGTAGGGTTTAGTACCTATATGTATGAAGATGATGTGTGTGCTGTCCTTGAGTTATTTTATTTTTGAGACTCTTTTTGATTTCCAAGTAGCAATGCTTGCCCTGACTTGGACACAAGTCAACCAGAGAGATATATCTGTTGCCTACTTAGAAGAAAGCACCGAAGCATGAAGGTGGGATGAGGTCAGAAATTAATGTGACCCAGGTCCCAATGTTAAAGTACACCTTGAATCAGAGATAAGGAGAGAAGGATGAGTCTGAAAACAAGGCTCACCCAGAGCAATCTGGAAGACAGAAGGAGTCTCCAGTGTACACAGTGAGCTGAACATCAAATCAACAGAGGTCACTCCCCACATAAAGTGACCAGGAAGGAGGGGAAAGACAACTAAAACAAACACCAAAGGACTGACATAAAGATAAGGACTGAGGAAAAAAAAACATTGAATTAGGTATTGATGGCCTTCAGAGGAACCATGAGAAGAGTTAACATGTGGAAAGACAATAGATTAGTAGAAGCTAAGGAATGAGTTGGCAGTGAGGACACTGACGAAATCTCAGGAGTTAAATTATGTTTCATTATATGTTGTAGTCCTAATCACAGTACCTGAGAATGTGAAATTGATTTAGCAATAGGAACTTTGCCAGTATAGTCAAGTTAACATGGGGTCATTAGAAGGGATGTTGATCAATATGGTAGGTATTCTTGTGAAAGAGGAAAGGAGGTCATATGAAGATATGTGAAGGCCAAGGTAGTAGATATCATGATTTCCTAATATCATCAGATATTAGGAATATCGTGCCTAGCATGCATGAAGACCCAGGTTCGATTCATCGGTACCACATACGTAGAAAAAAAAAGGCAGAAGTGGTGCTGAGGCTCAAGTGGTAGAGCTCTAGCCTTGAGAAAGTCCAAGGACAGTGCCCAGGCCCTGAGCTCAAGCCCAGGACTGGCAAAAAAAAAAAGTCCTCCAGATGGAACAAATCCTGTCAACACCTTGAGCTAGTGCTGCAGGACTCAAGAGCTACAAGAGAACAAACTTCTGTTGTCTTAATCTACCTAACTTGTGATTCAGCATTAGAGAAGCTCTAGAAAACTAATGGAGGCATTAAATTTAACTTTGTAAGAAATTCACTGGTGATGCTTTTAGTAAAAAGGATACTTAGTTTTCACAGAAATACTGGAATGTGTTCATAGAATAGAAGAATCCATAAAGATAATTGAAATCAGATAGAGGAATAGTCAATAATAAGGCAGAAAGGAGCCTGAAAGGGATTGAAATGACACAACAGGTAACACAACATATACTAGAAACAGGTGGATACTTTATCATCTGAGGCCTGTGTCTTAGTCTGCGGTCAGATAGAGCTCAAGGTAAACATTGATGTGGTGGCACTTTATAAGGGGACGAGTATAAATCCAGGACAGTGAGCATGAGAAATAAGCTGAAGCAATGCAAGGGAAGATGCAAAGTCCCGTGTACAATGCACTTTTGGGCTAGCAGCAATGCCACAACAAGCTGTAGAGATGTGATATTAAGAGTCTGCCAGAGAAACAAAATCAGTACAAAATATTGGAATCGATATTGAAATATAGGTACACATCTCTTACTGGAAGGCAGGTTAATAAATGATTAGATAGATAGATAGATAGATAGATAGATAGATACATACATACATACATACATACATACATACATACATATATACATACTACGTACATACATACATTCACAGACAGTAGATGATAGATTGATAAACAGAGATGATAGATAAATGATAGAGCATAGATCATAGCTCGATGATAAAAAGAGATGACAGGTAGGTAGGTAGGCCGATAGATAGATAGATAGATAGATAGATAGATAGATAGATAGATAGATAGATAGCCAGAAATGTGACCTAGTGCTAAAGTACTTGACTAGCATGCACAGAGCCTTGGGTTCAATTTCTCAGTAGCACATATACAGAAAAAGCTGGAAGGGGTGCTGTGGCTCAAGTGTTAGAGCTCTAGCCTTGAGAAAGATCAAAGACAGTGACCAGGCCCTAAATTCAAGCCCCAGAACTGGCAAAAGAGAGATAGATAGATAGATAGATAGATAGATAGATAGATAGATAGATAGATAGTAGATTGGAATATTCACCCATCAGGAGATCAATCTATTTTGTTTAGTTCAAACATAGAAACAGTTTCACAGACATATATAGAAGTATTGTCTAGTTAGATTCATGGAAATCATATGGTCTTGTCAAGTTCACACATACAATTAACCATCACAGAAACATTAAATTGTGCATAAAACATAACTGCTAGCAATGCTGTGCTTCTCCATAGTATTTTAAAGAAGAAACATTTTTGATAAATCCAGGAGAAAGGGAACTTATCTGACAACCTCCTTCCAATTTCCCGAAGTCAAGAGTTGCACAACAGTGAGAAAAATACCTCTGAAGCTCTGGATTTGCACCATCCAGTCTCGCTTGTGGTGTGATAGAATCTTGACGTGGTCAGAGCATCTGACAAGAGAGAATTAAAGTAGTTAAGAGAATACAGGAAAAATCATGGGGAAAAAAGAAATTGATGAGTAAAGGCATAATGACATATTTTAGTTGAGTAGGTAAGTTGAAGAGATTGACTATTAATGGTTGTTAACATCAAAGGATAAAGAGTTTAAGAACCCGTGGGAAAGGAAGGGATGGGAGAATATAATGATGACTCCAAAAGATGCTATGCCCCTGTGGCTCACACCTGCAACCTTAGCTACTCAGAAAGCTGAGATCTGAGGACTGAGGTTCAAACACAGCCCAGGAAAGAAAGTATGAGAGGCTCTTATCTCTGATCAATCACTAAAAAGCCAGAAATGGAACTGTGGTTCAAGTGGTAGAGTACTAGCTTTGAGCAGAAAAGCCCAAGGATAGCACCCAGGCCCTAAGACTGATACCAAAATAAACACAACAACAACAACCAAAAGTAAAATCAGCCTGTGATAAGTGTTATATAGAATCTTAGAACATCTGGACAGTATAAATCACTTTTCTCAATACTTTCAGTAGAAAGAGGAGGCAACAAAACACTAGAGAGGATTTGTGATAAATCGTCCATAAATGCCTTCAAAAATTTGCAATGCTCGTTAATGGGCTGACAATTTCTCTGTAATTAGCATTGTGTGTGTGTGTGTGTGTGTGTGCGTGCACGCATGCTTGCACACACTTCTGTGTATAGGTGAGCAGGTTAAAGATGAGTTCAAGCGTGATAGTTAAATTCTTCTCAGTTACCCATGTTTAAGGGGAATCACAAATTGAATCCTGAGATTCTAAACATTTCTCCATCTGGTGGCATCTTCCTGAATTACAGGCAGAGTCCAGCCAACAGAAACATCTCCAAACACTGCCTTGAAATCCCAGAAGGAAATTTGAAACGTGGAAACTTCCTTCACAGACCCAAACCAGATTCTCACTATGTTATCTGAGAGACTTCGCATGTGTGTCCTTTTTCCTTTCCACTATGTAAAACAAATAAGGAACTCAGGAAAAAAAATGTATAAATGGCAAGTACTGGAGTAGTCTCTATTTCACTGAAGAATTCTGGGGTGGCAAATGGAAAGAACACCTCCACACCTCCCATGGTGTGCCATACAGGCTAAGACCCAATTGGCCTTCTCTCCTTTTACTCTGAAAGTGAAATCTCACCAACCTCAACTGGAGTAAACTACTGCCATGTCTTCTGACTTGACTTTAGGAACAGTCACATGACCTCCCTTCTACCTGCCAGCCTGACCAGCCCAAGGAATTAGACCCAAAGAGCATTGTCCCTCCTGTCTCCTGAACTGCTTCTGAGAGGTTCACTTCTGGGAATTTGGTCATAGTTCTCATATGTGCACTCGCCAAATTCTAGCATGAGAATGCACAAGAAGCCAGTTTCAGATTTAAAAAGAAAAAGACTAAGAAACAAGATTCTATTTCCTTCTCCAGCGATGACAGTATTTTCTGAGCATTCCATTAACAGAATATTATTTTTCCTCTTCCTCCTTCTCCTCCTCCTCCTCTACCTCCTCCTCCTCATCTTCCTCTTCTTTCTCCTCCTCCTCTTCCTTTCTTTGATTTGAAAAAATTTTATCAGGATGATGTATAGAGGCTTACAGTTACATTCATAAGGTAGTGAGTACATTAGTTCTTGAACAGTATAGGTGGATAGATCTGACCTAGGGTACTTCAAGAGGTTACAGTCAAGCTCCCAACCAGTCTGCAGTCACCTGACGACTTGACATTAGCTGATGATACACATCAGAGAAATCTTCTGGCAGTTACTGACTAGCAGTCTTAGGCTCTGAAAGGTTGTCGACAGATCTCACTCAGTTCTTTACTGTGTAAGCTTCTCCATGGAAATGGCAGGTATCTTTCCTTTAGAATACCTCGTTCAAAAGAGAGTAGGACGGAAACTTGCCTTTCATGATGTAGCCTTGCAAGTGGTGTGACTACCTCTGATAATCACATGCATTGGACCCCCAAATAACATATGAAAAAGGGTTGAACAAGAAGGATGGGAAATAACAGAAGGCAAAAGTCTTATGCATTTGGACCCTTCTCTTTGAGACTGGCTACAATTTATTAGGAGGTAAACTTAAAAGAGCCAATCACTCCAATATAAACTAAACTAAAACTAAAAATGCTCAAATAAAAAACTGGCTGTATGATAAAAATGACTACATACTGAAGCTCAGATCAATGATTGAACGGGCATCAGAAACAGCTCTGCTTTAATACAGATTGCTTAAATCTACCTTTGGAGTTTCTGATTCAGCAGGCTTTAGATGAACCCAAGAATTTAAATTACAAACAAGATTTCAATAGTGCTGATGCTGCTGGTTTACAAAACATACTTGCTCCAGATAAATTCCTAAGAGATAGGATAACACTATATTGCCCAATCTGGTCTTGAACTCCAGGACAGTCAATATTATCTCGGTTTTCAAAGTTGCTGGGACTATAAGTATGAACTATTGCATCCTGCTTGAAGATTTCTCTTTTTTTAATTTAATTTTATTGCCAGGGTGATGTATCGAGGGGTTACAGTTATATACGTAAGGTAGTGAGTATATTTCTTCTCCACATTGTTACCCTCTCTCACATTTTTCTCCCACTTTCTGTTTTCCCCATCCCCCAAGATTTCTTATAAGTCTTCTAAAGCAATGGCTTCTAAATTCAGCTGGTTGTCAGACTCACCTACGGGTTGTAGAAACTGGACCTTACATTTCCCTCATTCCAATCGATGATTCTGATTGAGGAGATCTCAGATGGAGTCTGTATTTTTTAAACTCCCCTTGAGTTCATGATCAGTCAGGTTTCCTAAAGGGCTCACCTTCTCCACATCCCCAGCATGGAGCCATTAACTACCTTCCCAAAGTAACATCCACAGATGGTTTGTAATGCCAGACATGTCAACTGTCCCAAACTTGATGCTCAGATTCTTTTTTCAGATATAACCTAACTTATAACCCAACATATAACCCAAGTATAATGTGTTTCAAAAGAAGCAGGGAGTCAGGTGATGGTAATTCTAGCTACTCAAGAGTCGGTGATATTAGAATCTCATTTTGACTGCATGGACAGGCAAATCCAAGAGGCTCTTATCTCAAAATAACCAGCAAAAATCCAGAAGTGAGGCTGTGGCTGAAATGGCGGAGCACCAATTTTGAGCAAAATAAAGGCAAAGGGTACAATGAGAATTCAAACCTTAGTAAAGGTGCGTGCGTGTGTGTGCGCACACACACACACACACACACACACACACACACACACACACACACACGAGAATCAGAGAAAGAAAATCATACCTTTTTCTTGGATATGTTATCACCACTAATGCCACCTAAGAAGATAAACTTTCAGTGAGCTCCAACACACTGCATAGGTGAAGTATAACAAGTGGGCAGCTAGGAAATGCTTCTGAAAAATCATCCATGATGAGTATTTTCGAGGTAACTTAGAAACATAAAAGATTTTTTTAGCCTTTATTCTGAGAGCTACAAATCTCTATTTCCATAGATAAAACCCCAGGAGACTCAATGAAAGAAGACAAGACCAGGATGTTAAACAAAAGTGATTGAAAAGTTTCTCGGGGGTGGGGGGAGAACTAGTGGCTCCCCCTGAATCCACCCAATCTTTCGCAGCAGGTGAATGTCTGACACAGACAGCTCTGTGTCAGCAGTGCCAGCTGCACAGAATGATGTCCCTGGGTACAATATGGAGAACCAGGGCATATTTGCTAGGCCAGGTATTCTGGGACCAAGAAAGTCTGATGCTTAGTTAACCACAAGGCTCCTTCTGATATTGAGGATGCATAAAGAGAAGGAACTCATGCAAAGAAAATGTAGCAGAAGGCAAAGTACTTTTAATTAAAGGAAGGTACCTAGAGTCTCAGTTAGGAGAAAACTGGAGCAAGTAGGATGTATTTGTAAGCAGAGGGGAAGAGAGAGGCTCTGACCCTCCTGGAGCTTTCTTGTCTTCCGAGTTCTTCCCTTTCACCTTCCTCCTCTACTCCATTCCACCAGTAGCTGTGGAGGAGGATGGGAGCAGCAAAGCCAAGGAAAACATATAGGAAGAAGCATTCCCTATCTCTTCTTCACTACTGCCCTTAAAAGTTGCAGAACCCTTATACATCAGCCCTGTTCCAAGGGTCTTAACATTTCATTTGATCCTCACAGCCCTGGACGTGAAAGTGTCTCAATATCCTCATGCCATACAGGAATCTCCAAGACTGATTGTCCAATTGCCAAGTTCAAAGGAACCGTTTCCTTGGGAAAAGGACAAGAATAGTCAAAATGGTAGACGGCATCTAACACAGAGCTAGGGCTCACAAAATAGACCCCAACCTTCTCTCACCCAGACTTTCCTGCATGTGCTAGAGGTCTGTATATTCCCTTTAAAGATGACTCCAGAGAGACAAAATATAAGACAGAGATCTCTACCAGGCCCTTACAGCCAAGGTCAGGGTAAGTGCAGGTTCCCAGGTCCTGGCTCTCCATCAATATTTGTTCATCGAGGAAGGTTGTGAAAGGAAAGTGTAGTTACTGTACTTTTCTTCCTTTTTGTGGAAAGTGTGATGAAAATTTAGGGTCAACATATTTCAGGAACCTGTAATAAACATCTGGAACTCAAAGTGATCCTGTTTAACCTTAGGCTCCAAAACTCAGATTAATACCTTTTTTAACACACACTATATCCAATGCTGTTAAGAATCTTGTGATGTAAAAAGCAAAAGAATATTCCTCATGCCTGGTAGAAGCAAACAATGAGAATAAGGAAACTCAGGACCCAGGTAACTGTACTCATGGCCTTGGCTGTTGGGGCTCAATAGATATTTCTGTGTCTCGGGTTTTGTTCCTCTAAGGTCCTCTTTAAAGGAACACTTAGGCCTCTGGCACATACGGGAGGTCTGGGTAAGAGAAGTTTGTTACAATGATTGGTACATGGATGATGCATCATCATACTATCTACTTTAGGGTCACCTACAGGAGTAGAAAAATGTAAGAACCACCTAATCAGAGTGGGGTTTTGCTTAGTTACTGAATGGTCCTGTGAAGTGAAACTCACCAGTGAGCATTGCCTGTGTGCCAACAGAGTACAAAGCCCTAGAGGTTTCCTCGTAAATATGCTTTTGGTGTGCAAGCCAATATTTTATATACCTCACTCCACTTAAGATCATCTATACGGCTGTCCTCATTCTTTCGATGAGGAAAATTAAGGCTTGTTCCAGGGAATTCAGTTTCAAAATGGAAAAGTGGGCTAGGAACCCTCCCACTTCATCTGCCTTTCCAGAATCTTCTATCATGTTCTCTCCAAGTTTAGCCAGGATCACCAAGAATTCACCCAAATCCTTTGTCTAGTGGCCTGAGGAGCAGCTCTGTGATGAAATGTCACCTTCCAGAATAGATAGTGAATGGATGGAAATTCCTGCATTTAGTCACAACATGAGGAAATTCTTTGGACAAATCAACAAAAAAAGAGTGATCATCAATCTTTGCTTCTTAAAACAAGTGGAAGAGGACAACGGTCAAGGCCAAAGTGCCACCAAGACCCAAACAGGAATGATTTTGTCAGTGTCTGCCACAGTTTGTTTCTTCCTTCTGCTGTCTACTTCACCTGGATTATCAGAACAGGGGAGAGTCAATGCATTTCCACAACTTATCCCTCTCCCTGTTTGAGGACCCTGTAAATCCGGTCTGGAAGTGCTGGCGTAGGGTGTGTCTTGGCACAGAGACCAGTATGTTTAGCACAATGACCCGATTGTGCAGGTTGTTCCAAGCAAGTATGCCCCAGTGGTCACATGTTCCCTTGGCAGCAGATGCTGTAACCTTTGCCCAGAGGTTTGTTATCTTTGATGGGGAGAGAGGAGGAGAGAAGTCCGGTTGTATCCCACCATCTCTACGATATGAGGAGGGCTACCGCCTTATTCTGTCATGTCCTGTGCCCAATCCCCCCACCCAGAGTCAACTCAAAATGTCCTCAGTGACTGAGTGAAAAAAAAAATAGGAGAAATGCAGGCAGCATTCCCAGATGAAAAACTAAAAACGTAAAATAGAAAAAAAAACTTAAAATTAGGACCAGGAATGTAACCTAGTGGTAGAGTCCTCACCCACTGGGTTTGATTCCTCAGTACCACAGACACAGAAAAAGCCAGAAGTGGTGCTGTGGTTCAAGTGGTAGAGCATTAGCCTTAAGCAAACAGTGTCCAAGGACAGTGCCCAGGCCTTGAGTTCAGGGGAGAAGGAAGCTGAGAATGGTGGCACATGCAATCCCAAATGCCCCAGAAACAGAGATGAGAAAACTTGTGATCTGAGACTGACCCAGGCAAAACGTTAGTGTTATCCAATTTCAGCAACAACAACAGAAAGCAGATGTGTGAGTGCACATACCCAGGCTCCTTGGGGGTTGTATGTAGGAGGATGACTCTCTGGGCAATTCAAAGAAAATAATGAGAGATATTGTCCCCTAAATAAGCAACAGTAAAAAAAAGGAGGGGTTGGAAGATGAGGTTCAATTGGTAGAGCATCTGCCTGGCAAGGACAGGCCTTTGAGTTTAAGCTTTGGTACCACATTCATGGGGAAAATGAACTGGAAGTGGTGCTGTGGCTCAAGTGGTAGAGCTCTAGCCTTGAGAAAGCCCAAGCCCAGGACTGGGGGGGGCCATGGGGGAGTAAAAAGCATGTGTTGAGAGGACTTCAGAGACTGTGTGAGAATTTATCATTTTTTTCCTACCTGAACTAGGGAGTCAATAAATTGTACATGAAATATATATATAGAGACTTGCATGCCTGCTTGCTATATCATACATTATATATACAGACACACATACATATATGTGTCATATGTGATATGATACGTTATAATCTAATAGATGTACACCAATACATAGTTATGTGCATGTGTCTGGTATATACATATTAAATGTGATCATGATATCCAATAAGACATATCAGTTTTGAATTGTTTTTACATATATTGGTTCACAAGAGCCAACTCAATAGAATTATAAGGAAGTTATCCTTAAGTACTTTTTACTTAAAATGAGAAAATGTGATATGAACACATTAAAAGATTTTTCTCAATCCCCGTATTTAGAAAAACAGTAATTTTATTCCTTCTTTAGAGAGACAGGGAAACTGAAGCTCAAGTAAGCTAAGTGACATTAGCAAAATCCCCTCCACTCTCTACTCATGACACTGCAGCCAAAACTTCCTTTTTTCTTTCAGATTGAATGACTTATTATTATATACTTCACATTTTTGACATGTTGACTGCTTCTTAAAGAGAAGTCTTGCATTCATAAGGATGCAGAGGTATCTATAGACAAGATGGATGGATGAATGAATGGATCAATCGATTGATATTCAATAGCAATTTAATATTGAGTACCTTCTCATGAGTTATTCACAAGTCAAACAAAATTCATATAATCAAGTGAGTATATTTTTTGGCATTTGGATTCAGAGCAGGCCCTAGAGCTATATTCCACCCCTTTTTTTCTGTAATTATTTTTCTGAGAAAGCCTCTCATTTTTACCAAATATTGGCCTCTGATTGTAATACTCCTACCTACATCTCCTTCCTAACTGGGATCAGAGATGCACGCCACCATGCCACCCTTATTTTGTTGAGATGGGTCTCACTAACTTTTTGCCTGGGTTGACCTGCAACAATGATCCATTTGATCTCTGCTTCTTGAGTAGCTGAGAATGCAGGCATGGACTACCACACCCAGCCTCAGATTTGTACCGTTGATTTCGATGACTAAGGAAATTTCTAGCAGTCTAGCTAGGATCTTCCCCAAAGAAGAAATTCACAGATGAGACAGATCACAGGAGCTATCTTAATTTATGGTTGATTCCTGAAATCATGGTTTAACAAGTGCTGTGTAGTTGAATTGGACTCGACCTGAGGACATTGAAAGGTCCAGAAGAATTTACATTCTCTTGATAAGTTTCTGTGTTATCAGATGTAGCTGTATCAATCCTTTCTGAATGTAGGGAAATAAAACCTTGGAATGATAGAAGAAAAAGCATATCCTGATACTTCTTATAGCATTTGTAATGATGTCTCAGGCAGTGGAATAAAATTGGTTTGCACAGTACCCCCCAGAAAACTTTCTTGTAATATTTTCCAGACGTATGGCTCAGATGGGGCATATTGTAACCCACCTGGTCACACTCTCATGACACAGGGACAATGTCTTCTGTGCCCTCTTGGTTAGGAAACATTTTCTACAAAAAAAAAATGTGCTGGTAGGCTGTGGTCTCCATTGGCATTTTGAGCACCTCCTAATCCACAGGTTTAGAGCCTGACCACGAAGGGATCCGGTACTCCTGCGGGAGTAGAAGGGGAAGGGAGGGCGATGAGGACTTCCAAGTTGGCTGTGGTGCTCAGAGCCAACACAAGTCTGTGCCTTCCCTTTCTTCTACCAAGCTCCTTCACATGTCTATAAGGACTCTTGTAATCTAACCTTGCACCCTTTCTCAAACTCATCTCTGAGCTCTCGCTACACATGCACACACAACACTACAATGCACACAATACAACACATACCATACCACACCATTCCATAAAACCCTTCTCTCCCTCTCTCTCTCTCACTCTCACTCTCTCTCTCTCTCTTACACACACACACATCACATCACACACAATAAAACACACATGCACTTGTGTGTGCGCGTGCACACACACTGCATATACACCACATTCATGCCACATCCCACTATATACCACATCACACCAATATACCTCATACCGCACACGAAGACCATATGTTCCACAGTCCACACACACATACACATACCCCCACACACAATAAATATCACACAACACATATCACGTAACACATCGTACAATACACACCTGTCCTACCTTATCCCCATAATACTAAATTCAGTTCTCTAAGTGTGCCTGGCTCCCTGCTGAGTCTCTGAACCTCCACAGGTGGCATTTTTCTGCCCGTACCAAACATTCCGTCTCATACTTTGTGTGCCTCGTTGATGCTGGTTCATGCCCAGAGTTCCTCTTTAGAACAGCCAGCACTCCATAGATGACCTTTCTGTACTCACTAAATCTCTGCTTTTCTCTACTATAGTATCCTTAATTCCAGCATCATCCTTATTTTGGTTGCTACTGTCTTCCCAAGTCCTAGCAAATGCCTGGCACTCGGTTATCATTTATACAACAAGATCTATGAGAAAGGAGGGAGGAGAAAAAGCAAAGGGCTCTGCTAGAGCAATAAACCTTGTTCTCTTCATCATGATTGCTTCACATTCATCATTTCTCATTTGCCCTGTGTCTAACAGTTTACAATTCATTTCCTTGTTGCCTTGATGATAAAGCATGAATAGCATATGCATTTATTTTATGAGAAACTTGAAAAAAAATCACAGTTGGTGTGAGACTTAGCAAGTTCATACAACTTGGAGCAGGGGTAGCGCACAGGCTTAGGTGCTTATGACTTTGGAGTTCAAGGTGATTTACACAACTTGCAACTGCATGGACTCTAGAGTGGAGAGAGTTAGTCCTAAGCATGAAGGATCAGCTTGTCTTTTGAATCCTGAGAGAAATCACAGGCAACAGTAAGTCACAAGCTCTTCATTCAGTCACCCAATCTGGCCTGTGAAGGCAGCTTGGGGAGCTTAAGGGGCTGAGGTGTCCCCTGGTTACCTGCAGATAGAAAAGAATACACTCATACACTCATGCATAAAAATTCCAAAGGTGACTCCATAGGATAGGTTCATTTCTCATTCCCTATATTTCCAGGAGAATTTTTCACACACATAGAATTCACTGCCAAACAATTTCAATAAAGAAAAGAATTAGACACACATACACATGCAAATAGATAGATACATAGATACATAGATAAAGTGGTATACTTACACAGACTGCACTATATCTGCATTTTGGACTAGGATGAAATAGTTCATGGAATAGTTCTGATATGGAAAAATGGTCAAGACATTGCCAAATGAATAAAAGCAAATTAGTAAACAAGACATTTAGGTAGTGTTTGTACTAAGACACAGTCTTAAACAGTTAAGTTAGCCTGAGGTAACAAGAATGAGGACAATAGTCATTATTATTTATATTATTTATGATACAATAAGTATATTAAAAACAGAAAGAAGACAAGGGAAGGCTCTGGGGTCTCAATGGATGCTGATGAATTTAGTGTGATGAGACATTATCTAACACAAAACTGCGCTAGACAGTCTCAGGACTGGAAGCCACATGTCTTACATTCCAGATTCCATACATCTCTGGAGGCAAGGAACACTTTCTTGGAGGAGACGTCTCTTCCCAGGCAGAGGATTGCAGGCAAGGTGACAAAACAGGTTCTATCCATGCCTGGAGCCTTGGGAGACAGAGACCTGAGCACTAATGAATGTATGCTCACAGAGCCCAGTGGAGGGGATAATGCAACTCACATGCCTTTAGCATCTTCTCAAGTTGTCTTCAGTCTTCCTTTTTCCCAAGCCGTTTCATCTCATCGACATATTAGAGACTTCTCCTTGTTTCCCAATGTCCTGAATACCACAGCGATACCACAGCAAGATCTACAAGTAATGCTTCTCTGTCATCTTCATTGTAGCCAGTTTTGTTCCAACAATGACACTCACTAAGACTTTGTACCCCCAAGTAGTTTAATTATCATCTCACTCTTCAAACTGTAATGCTTCATTTGGCCCAGAGATATCAACCTGGAACAGGTCCTATGGCTAGTCCAGGAATGTGCAGGATTCCAGTGTTAGCCATGATACGCAGCCCACCGTCTTGACGCCCCTTCTATCATCTCCATGTTATGAAAAGGCACTTGCTAAGGTCCACTGGGAACATTTTTCTACTGGAATGAGGCTGAGAGAAGTGATTTTACTTTGAAAAAATGAAATATCAAGGCACTCAGGAACAAAATCTAAAAAGTTAGCCTTGTCTTTACTCAAGAGACTGAGATCTGGAGGATTATTACATTGAAAGTTCTTGTGACTTCATCTCCAAACTAATCGATATGAAGCAGGATTGGAGGCATGGCTGACATGCTAGAGCACCAAGTCTAGCAATAGAGCTAAGCAAGTGTGGAGTCCTGAACACCATTTTTTTTAATTCTGTGAATTAAAAATGATCAAGGGCAAAGCAAACATACATTACTAGAATCATAGCAACTTCAAGACGTTCAAAGAAAGTGAGAAGTTTAGAACTAAGAGAAGGAAATGCATCCTTACAAAAATAAGAGTATTTTCAATCAAAAATTTTGGGGGGGGGTGAACAGGCAGAGAACTTACCTATTCTAGTATGAGTGTGTTCTGTGTCTGTGTTTCACAAGTGCCATAGGAACTCGGGTGTGGCATGGTAGATATCCTGTACTACAACCTTTGATTTGTTAGCATTAACCAGACTTTCCACCCCTGAGAAGCACAAATTTCACTATGGGTTTCTTTCTTCTCCTCCTCTTCCTCATCTACCTCTTCCTCCTCTCCCCTCTTCCTCTCTCCTCTTCTTCCCCATTCCCTCTCTCTTCCTCCTTCTCCTCCTTCTCTCCTCCTCCCTTTTACTCCCTCCTCCACCTTTTCCTTCCCCTCCCAAGTCAATACTCCAGTCCATTTTTATACTGTATGTTTCTTTTTTTTTTTTTTTTTTGCAGTCCTGGGGACTGAACTCAGGGCCCGCGCACTGTCCTTGGGTTTTCTTCAAGGCTACGCTTTACCACTTGAACCACAGCACCACTTCTGGCTTTTCTTTGTATATGGTACCAAGGAATCAAATCTGGGTCTTTCTGCATGCTAGGCAAGCACTCTACCACTAGACCAAACTCCCGGCCCCTATTTCTATACTGTATGTTTCTGATGGAGGTTTTCTCCTCTGCAGAGATGCGCTTAGACTTTGATTTTCTTCCTCCTCCTCCTCCTCCTCCTCCTCCTCGTCCTCCTCCTCCTCCTGCTCCTCCTCTTCTTCTTCTTCTTCTTCTTCTTCTTCTTCTTCTTCTTCTTCTTCTTCTTCTTCTTCTTCTTCTTCTTCCTTTCTGTTGTAGCTGAGATGACAGGCATACCCCACTATGCTCAACATCTTCTGCTGAGAAGATTTGATAACTTCTCTGCCCGGGCTGGCCTGGGGCTTGACCCTTCTCTATCTCAGCCTCCCCAATATGTAGGATTACAGAGGTGAGCTATCAATCTCCAATCCAGAGACTCTTTTTATAAGTTTATTCTGTAGCTCATTCCAATAGCTTCTTTGGAGCTTTCACAGTTGTTCATACCCAGAAACACTTGATAGGGTAGTGGAGAGAGACAATGCTAATGGAGTGCTGGACAAGCCTGAGATCTGATCCTAATTCCACCAGTCAGCAACTGAGTGACCCAGAGCAATCTCTAGGCCCTAGATTGCCTCAAAAACCTGACTTCCCAGGGTGCCATGCAAAGAAATAGAACAAGGCACTAAATGCTCCTGGAATTTAGCGATACTTTGCAAGTATAGTAGCAGTAATAATATCTATAGTAGCTATAGGTATTAGAAGAAAATGTATTTCCTCAGAATCATGGTATGTCCATTCTAGAATGGGGGTTCTGCCATAGCAAGGATAGCCACTGAAACAGAGAAGAACATGGGGTCCCAAACCCTAACCCAGGGCTGCTCTTTCAAACTCAAGAGGGCCAGGGGCTGTGTAATCAGCAATCTAATGCAAGTCTGCCTGCCTAATTCAAATTCTTTATTTTTTGTAATGCAAATTATTGAAGGAAGCCAAAGGGGAAATGGACAAAGTATTCAAGAGTGCTTGCCTCAAGAAAGGTGCAAAAGTTACGCTGGGAACCGTGGCTCACGACTGTAATCTTAGTTACTGTGGAGGCTGAGATCTGAGGATCAAGGTTCAAAGCCAGACCGGGCACAAAAGGACTGAGACCTCTAGAAAATGAGAAGTGGGGCTTGGATCAAGGGTAGGGTGGTAGCCTTGAGCTGACGAGCTCAGGGACAGCACCCAGGCCAAGTTCAAGCCCCATGACCCTCCCCCCCCCCTCAAAAAAAGTAAGGTCCAGAAGCATTCCAGGGAACAGGCATAAAAGGTTGAGGACAAATGACAGTTTCGGTCTCTTTAATCTCTTCTCCTAATCCTTCATCCTCTTCCCAAATCCCAGCCACCAGGTCTGTTCCACTAACAGGAATCAGGGAGGGCAGAGACTGCTCTGTAGTTTATGTCAACAGCAGGAACCTCTGACATTCCAGGGCCGCAGAGAACTGAGCCAGTCTGGAGCCTGGGGTTTTTCCTTGGCACTTCCCCAAGAACAGCTGTCAGGAAGGCAGCTCATTGGGTGCCATGGCATGGCCAGCAGGATTCCTGCATCCTGACTCCTACTGCTCTGGCCTGGTCTACTGGGACCTGCCCCAGGGAGAACATTCCTGTTTGGTGAGCTGCTCTCCTCAGCTGTGGCAGGGAAGTTTTTTAGCCCTGGGGGTCTGATCTCACCCTGGTCACTCCCAGGTTCCAGAACCTTCTTTTATTGATGGGAAAGAGAGTTAGGAGATGGAAAGAGGGAGGAACCAGACTGAGCTAAGCAGAATAGCCAGCACTTAAGGACATGCCTGAGTCACTACTGCTTTTTTGGACCGTGAGTTGGACATCTACCAGCTAGGTGACGCTGGTCATATGAGATCTCTGGGACTCAGTTTCCTCATCTGCAAAACAGATTGAAACAACAAAGCCTACGAATTGTTTGTAGTTTAAAAAACTATTGTGCCTACAGAAACAGATTGGTAGGCCCTATATTCATTGTTCCAATCCTTCTGCTCCCTTTCCTTCCACTCCTCAATCAGGTTTTTTCTTACTCAGTCCCTAAACATCAGCCAGCCACCCAGGTGGACACTGCTAAGGTGCTAGGGCATAGGCACAAAGCTCTAGAGACATGTATCCATGTCCTGTCTCCAACACTACCCAACTAGACAAATGCCAGAGGTGGTTTTTTCCAAAAGGCTTTCCCCAGCTAGTGGCCCCTTCCTTTGACCTGCCAGGACCTGTGTTTCTATTTCTGTATTTTGAAACTCCTCCCCCTCCAGTAATTAATAATTGATTCTCAGGTACAGCCACCAGGAGGCCCTAGGGCAGGCTGCTAGCCATTTCCTGAGTGTGCACACTAGGTAGAAATCCCATGTGGCTACGGCAGGATTGGACAAGTCCAGGAAGGAAGAGCGTGATGTAAAAGCTGTATGTACCCACAGCAATCCTGCCCTCCAAAAATGCAGGAAAAGCCTGACAACAGCACTGGCTCTCCCTTTGGCCATTAGCTCAGCTGCCCTCATTTTAGGCCCCAAGGCCTTCACTGCTCCCTTCAAAATTGTCACCAGCAGAACACATACCCGTCCCCTGACTCACATGCCTCACCCACAAGCTCGAGCTCCCCCTTCCTTTTCCTCTCCAAGGATCTTACCCAGTACCCAGGGCAGCTTCTCAAAAAACTCACCACCACCACCACCACCGCGAGCATTCTTTGGGAGAAGGATTAAAGGAATTGACATCTACAGCAAAATGTTAGAGGAGTTTCAACTCTGCCCTTCTCAACTGCATTGTTCCTGCCTTTGTTGTCTAATAATAATTAACTTTTGTACAGAGCTCTAGTTTTCAAAGGGCTATCACGTTCATAACTCTATTCAGCCTAACAATAAAGCCACAAGGCAGATCTTAACCTCTTTACTCCCACCTGCACTCATATC
The DNA here is from genome assembly GCF_031878675.1 of Megascapheus bottae. Taxonomy (NCBI): domain Eukaryota; kingdom Metazoa; phylum Chordata; class Mammalia; order Rodentia; family Geomyidae; genus Megascapheus; species Megascapheus bottae. The sequence goes on from NC_143515.1 coordinate 6,869,564, forward strand.
CTACAAAAGAGGAAACTGGGGCTTAGAGGAGGGAAACATGATTCCATTTTATACTGTTGGGTCAAGAACACTTACGTGCGCATGTGTGTGTGTGTGTGTGTGTGTGTGTGTGTGTGTGTGTGTGTGTGTGCGCGCGTGCACACACATGCCAGATTTAGGGCTTGGATTCAGGGCTTCCACTTTTCAACTCAGCTAGTACTCTACCACTGAAGCCATGCCTGCAGTCCAGCACTTTGCTGGTTAATTTGAGGTGGAGTCTCTCTGACTTTTCAGCACAAGTAGTATGAATCTCAATTCTTAGATCTCAACCTCCTGAGTAACATTACAAGCTGGCCACTAGTGCCCAGCTAACACTTCTGACTCAAAGTAGAAAGCTGCACTTTTCTTCCTAAAGGCTGTTCTTTAGGTCCAATATTGCTTCTTCATGTAGGAGAAGCTGGTTCTGTAGATAAGAAGGAAGGTTTTGGTCAGGGAAGGGTGGGATCAGGGGAGAGTAAGAAATTTCTGCCATGGCTGACTTCAAGGATACCTAGCTTATGCAGAGAAACTGTTAAGAATTCATGCCAAAGGACAGAAGTGGTCTCAAGTTTTCTTTACTATCTAGGTCTGAGATAGAGAGGCCCATAGAACATTTTGGAGTACTGAGGCAGGTCAGCTGAGCCAGCAGGTGGGTAAGATTCCACAAGACAATGAAATACCCAATAAGTTAGTTGAATACCCAATAAGTTAGGCTATTTACCAAAGACCCCAAATCATGTCCATCTAACCAGCTACTATGATAAGCCAAACTCACTTCTCCTGGGTAGGCCATTTTAGCACTGAAAAATCCCATGACTAGTGGCTGGCCTTTGGTTTTTGTCTGGAGTTAGCCATACACTACTAAGCAGCACAGTTAGTTTCAGCTTAAACCCAGAAAGAAAAACCATGAGTGCTCAGCAGATCATCACAGAATTTAAAAGTCACAGATTTAATGCAAACTCAAAAACTTAGGAGAGTTAGGCCGTTACCTAAAACAGCTGAAAGTGTAAACATAAAAGAATATTCAGTTCCACAAAAACACACAAGATGTCTCGCCACACTTCTCAACTTTTTAAAGGCCAGCCTGAGTTATTCACTTTGCTCTACTTTTGCATGTTAATATGAGCAATGAGTTAAACTTTTTCAGAAAGTTTAAAATAGTACGTGGGTTCAAATCATGGGTTGTAAACAATAATCTTGGCAATGAAGCACTATAGATATAAGTCTAAGGAGAAAAGCTAGAGAAGGAGGTGGTAGTTTTAAAAAGTGCTATCTTGGGGCCGGGAGTTTGGCCTAGTGGTAGAGTGCTTGCCTAGCATGCATGAAGACCCGGGTTCGATTCCTCGGTACCACATACGTAGCAAAAAGCCAGAAGTGGTTCTGTGGCTCAAGTGGTAGAACCCTAGCCTTCAGAAAATCCAGGGACAGTGCTCAGGCCCTGAGCCCAAGCCCAGGACTGGCAAAAAAAAAAAAATTAAAAAAAATAAAATAAAAAGTGATATCTCAGTTTCCCACTGAACTAAGACAAGATGTAAATTCATTGTGAACTCAAATAAAGTTAAAGGAAAGCTTGAAGTCTTTATAGGTTAATGTAAAACTGATTAAAGATATTCAACACATATATGTACATATGTATTATATCTCAAAATATATTTTCCAAAATATATGTATTTCCCAAAATATATGCGTTTTCCTAACTATATGTATTAGGAAACCATTACCAGTGAGGCTAAGTTGGGGTACTTACTGATGACAATGCTATGTCCCTTGGTCTCAAGGAATCAGGAAGAATGCAGACCTGATTTCCAACTGTAATTTTGTTTATCTCTGCAACAGAAGCTCACCGTGTTCTTAGTGCTTTTTTGGTTCTAGAAGATGATCTTTCTGAGTGTCCTCCTGTTATCTACTGTCACCTGCAGCCTGTAGAAGGGGTTTTCTCAGACTGTGTGGGTGTTTTTCTTTGAGAAGTAGTCCTGCTCGGCTGTGCATTGTTTTTATAATAAAGTGATTTTTCAAAGAGTTCCCAAACGGGACAAGGAGGTTTAATCTACTGATATTTCCCTTTAAGAACTTTTGCTCAAACAAGGGAGGTAGGAGAAAGATTTATTTTGTTGGTCCATAAAAAGAACATTGGCCAGAATAGATATATGACTCTCAATTATTGACATCTGTCGGGTCCTTGGCTTGAGTAGAAATTCATGGGTTTGCAGAACTTTTTGAATGAGACAACTTGGAAGCAGCTCAGAGTGCGACCTCTCTAGTGAGAGGAGTGCAGAGTCTCCATCTCTCTGTCACTCCACTGGGTCCCCTCCAGTGTCAGGGCAGAGATCCCTTAGGGGGGTTAGGGGTGGAATCCTTGGGACTAATGATCCACTTTCATCCTGTTAAGTGTCTACCATTTTTCCCAGGGAGGGAGTCTAATGGAAGAAGCTGAGGATCTAAATCTTTCCAAATCATAGCAGTTTTCAACCATTCTGGAGAAACATTTAAAATACTAAAGTGTTTTTACTTAAAGACCTTTACAAATGGGGAAGCTCTATCCCATAGCATAGATAATTCTTTTCATGAACCAACTAATGCCAGAGAGAGAGAGAGAGAGAGAGAGAGAGAGAGAGAGAGAGAGAGAGAGAGAGAGAGAGAGAGAGAGAGAGAGAGAGAGAGAGAGAATGGAGAATGTCCTGGGCCCTTCCACATGTTTCCTTCTCCATCTAATAATGCCTTAGCCTGTCTATGCCTCAGCAACCCTTCAAGGTAACACAGCTCCTTAGAAGCCTTTGGGGATGTCTATCAGCTTCAATCCTAAAGCCAGAGATCTGGCATGGGGTTGGGGAAGTATCGGGCCTTACTCCATTGGCTTGTAGGTATTTCCAAATATTTGCTTCTACCAGCTCAAAATCTTCCCTGTACCCATAATCCCTCCTCCACAGACAAAAGGGCCTCTGGAGTCTACCTAAAGAAAGCCTCCTTACCCTGACCAGACCTCAGCAATGAGAAGTGTGGACTCCAAACTCCAAGGCCACGGGTCAACCCACTCCTGTCGATTCTAAAGCCCTTCTAGGAGGAGGTGAAATTTAATCCCTCAGTGTTCTTTCAAACTTTTCTTCCAAGTGCAAAATTTTCAAGGAGTAAACAAGAGGAAGGTGGCTGTACATGTCTGCCCGCATGGAGAAGAATCCCAGTGGCTTGGGATGTGACCAAAGGAAACCAATTTCAAGGCTGTTCAGGGGCCTTCCCCAGAATAAGTCCACATTAGTGATTCCCCACCCACCCTCACCCAGAAGCTGGGAGCACCCTCTTAGCGGGCTTCTAGGGCAAAAAACTAGGCTTCAAAACTAAAGTTCCTTCCTGAAGAATAAACGTCTGTTATCCGTGAACAGATCAGGGGAGAGTTATGGGTGTCACAGAGGAACTACGCTGCTTACTCTGATGGTCAACCACCCCACGAGGCCCCAGAGAACCTCACCCTCACCCTAGGTCTTTTATCTCCCACTCCTCTAGCATTTCCAGGCTGGCTGAGTTAGGGCTTCCTCTCTTCCCTCCGCTGGAAACAGAAGCTCCGGCAAATGTTTCTAACTCCTGAGTCCACTCAGCCATGTCCCCCTTGCAAAATCCTCCCCTTCCCGCACCCCCCTGCACCCAGCCAGCCAATCGGCGGCCTGAGAGCCTCGCCAGACCCATCTCCCAGGGCCTCAGCGGGATAAAACCGGTCGGCGATGCCGAGTGGATGGGAACAAACTTCAGAAGGAGGAAAGACACACGGCCCAGGGCACCATACAGGTGGACCCAGGCAGTGAAGGCCTGTGTCCAGCCAGCCAGGTATGCCACGCGGGGGTTGACAAGGAACAAGTTGGCTGGGGGAAAAGTGGGACTTGCAGAAATGACAGGGTCCCAGCAAGTCTGGCCAACCCTCCCACGTCAACTAGGTTAAGGCCGGGACAGTGGAGAGCAGGGTGGGTAATGGGACTGGAGTTGGAGCTTCTTCTGTGCCTCCAATTCCGGATCTTCCAGACTGATAAGTAAGCGAGGCCTGGCTGAGATTGGCCTTATTTCCCCGTCAGGCTCCTGGAGGCTTGGCATGCAGTTGAAGTCTAAGGGGCAGGGTGTGGGTACCCGGTCTAACGTTAAGGGCATCGGATCTCAAGCCCCTTCCTTTGGGTCTGTGCAGGGCAGCGGCGCAGCGGCATAGTGTGCGGGCCGGACCTGAGTTTAAAAAAAAGAAAGAAAGAAAGAAAGAAAAAGCCCCAAGTGCCACAGGAAGAGAGAGAGCGACTCCCTGGCGATGCCGCACAACTCCATCAGATCGGGTAAGGATGGAGCTGGGCCCGGCGGGGACCCCCGAGCCCCCGGGCGCCGGGGAGCGTCAGTGCGTGCGCTCGGATCCGCAGGGCTGGCGAGCTTTGAGCTCCCGGCTGGTGAGGACCACCTTGGTGGGGACCGAGCTTGGGGAAGCCCTGGGCCTAACTCTCCGCCTGGCTGTTTTGGGGTCCCCCTTCCACCTGACCGAGCCACCCTCGCCAGGCTTTGGTTTCGGCCGGACTACACAGAGCGGTGAGGGGTTCTCTGCGGGGCCGCAGGGGTTGTACTTGGCGCTCCATCTTGCATGGCCCGTTCTGGTGAACAGCCTTCGGCTTCTCAGATCCGTGGGCGCCTGGGTGCTGCCGGGCTCGCGACCCCCTTGCCCCCCGCCGACCTCTGCGCTCCCGTCTCTCCCTGTGAATCCCCTAATGGGACTGTGAGCTCTGCGCCTCGCTCACGCCCAGGGCTGAGGAGCCCAACGCCGGGGATCGGGCAGCCGGGGACTGGCTCTGACGCTCCGGGAGTCCCTGGCCCCTCACCGGGCAGACAGCGAGCGTCTCCTGCGGGTGTCTCGCCGGCGGGGACCCAGGCTGTCAGCGCGTCCGATCCGCCTCCACACCTGCGCCCCGGGCCTAGGGCCTTCAAAGCGCTTGGGCTTCCCGACTGGCGTGCCTGCTCCCCGGGCTCCTCACCCGGGCCAGGCGGGGTCTGTCCGGGGAACGAGTGCCCCCCGCCCCGGGGGTCGGGGCGTGGAGGACGCGGTGGGTACCGCCGCTCCGCGGACGGCCAAGGGAAGCGCGATTCGGCCCCCGCGGTGATGGATGGAGCACGGGCGGCCGCGAGGAAAGCGATTTATGGGGCCAGGGCTCATCGCTATCGATTTGGGCCGGGGACGTGAAAGGAAATCGATATTCTCGGCGAATATGAAGTCCTGCTCCGCAAACGGGACATTTGTTATAATAAGGAGGGTCGGGGGGCCCGGCGCGGCCCCGGGCTGAGATCTCTCTATTGAGCCGCGAGCGCGCGGAGGTCGGGCTGCGGGGCGCAGTGGCGGGGTCGGGGCGCCCCGGCTCCTCTCGGAGGGGGCGTCGGCCACCTCCTGGGGCGCCGAAAGGTTTCTCATCTTGGTTCGTTCTAGATCCGCAGATGGAGCCAGCAGGATGCTTTCTCCGTTGCTCCAGCTGCCTCCTGAGAAAGGGACCAGAACCGTGCCAGCCATTCCCTGCGGACCTGGGGCAGTTTCTGGGGCTGCCAGGTTAGAGAGCTAAGACCTTTCACCCAAGTCGCAGGGTTGGTGAGGCCGGGGACTGGGCAGCGGCTGCTCCCAGAAGCCCGGCGAAAGCCAGAGCAAGCTGGGTCCAGGACCCGACGTCGCCCAGGTCTGGGGATCCGGATGGTCTCCCGGGCCTGGCGCGCCGTGCCCGGGCCCAGCCCACGCCAAATGCTCGCTCCCATTCACTTCCGCCAGGCTTGTTTTTTTTTTTTTTTTTTTTTTAAAGAGTTTCGCTGTTTACCCCCCCCCCCACGACCTTCCCCTGACCTTTCGGGCAACGGTACGAGTGGGTGCTCAAACACCTTGAATTTACTGGGTTGTGCGAGATCTTTCCTCCCCACTGACGCTGCGGAAAAAACGAAAACAGTCACAGCTTAAAGAAAAAAAAAAGCTACTTATTTTCATGCTAGTAGCACTCATTAGAATTTATGGGGATCCAAGAAGGAAAGACGAAATAGGCACAAATTTATCTTTATTTATTATTTTTATCAACAACGATCTCAGATGATGAGAGGAGGATTTCCCATTAGCTCAGATACAGATTTCCCTTGGGGTGGGGGAAGGAGCCAGGCCAGGTATGGGGGGAGTGTTGCAGGGGGAGATCAAAAGGACTTCAACTCTCTCCCCCAAACAAATAAGAACAAGGGAAAAAAGCCTTTGGAGAAGGGAGAAGGACACTTCCTTCCTTCATTCGCTGAATTTAGTGCTTGAAGAAAATGGCTTTAGATGTCTTCAGCTGTTTAAGGTTGTCCCCTAATTATTTCTGACTCTCTAGTTCAAGCTGAGCAGGAGACTATCGTTTTGATCCGTTTACTTGGTACTATTGCCTATATTTAAGCGGAATTCATAAGCTGATCCTTCTTGTTTTTAGAAGCCCATTTTCCCCCCTCTTAGTTTTTAGCATCCTCCCGGCCTCTCAGCCCCGCACCTCCTTTTCTAAGTTGAGCAGTAAGCAGGGAGCTCTCCTTGAAGTTTTTTCCAAAGCAGACTCCTGAGAGTGAGCATCTGCTTGGCTTTTCCCAACGGCGAGGGCGGCCAAACGCGCTATTTCCCCAAACTTCAAACCCTGAGACACCCTAGAAAAGTTTCCTGCACGCTTTCCCCTCCCAGGTTACCAAGGTTCGCTTTAGGCTCACCCTCTGCTAATTTCGCTGTGCAGAGACCATCTTTCCTCCCCTACAGCTTTGTTCTGAAGAAATGGTGCTAGCGAATTATTCTGAGGCCGGCAAGCCAGTGAGAGCTAAATGCTAGGTAAAATCCGCAAGATTTTTTTGTTGCATCAGGGAACAAAATGTTCGATAGCAGAAATATTTGTTTAATTTAAAGGTTCATGAAAAATAATAAATGGCACATAAGTATTAAAGTGTGAGTAAATGCTGTATCAGTGAGAAAGAATTATGTAAAAGCAAGCCAGGTGCCATCAAATTTTATAAAAAAAATAATTTGCAATCTTCATAATGACTTACAAAGAGAATCCGCTTGCTAGGATGATCATAGTTCACGAAACTAAAGCTCCCGCCCTTCCTCCTGGTTTTAGACTTGAAGGAAAAGGGAATAACTACATCTGAGGAAGGATTCGTTTCTTTCCCAGGATTTTTGCCTGGGTTAAAAGCAAAGTCTTTGGGGAGAGGAAACATAGTATTGAAGAACATAAAGAGGTATTGGGGTTCCTCAATTCATCTTTGTTTCAAGATGGTCTCTCCTCCCACCCTTCTCAATGCAAGTTAATTAGGAGATAATTTAGTTACCTTGTGAATTAGTTTTAAGATAAGTATCTTTTCAAGCTTTGTCACTTTAATTGCCCCACTGATTGATAAGAAGTAATTATTTCTAATTGACACTTTTTGATGTCTATTGGAAGCATTTATCTGGGACCTTTTTGGACTAGGAGGAAAGTTAATTAATTTTTTTCAGTCTAGATCAAAAAAAAAAAACCTGCCTAAATTTTCTGAAAAGGACAAAGGGAAGTAAACTGAAACAAAACCCAATCTCATGGAACTTCAGTTATTTAAAAGTATTCTGATTCAAATGAAACAAATCTGTTGCTAGAAAAAAATGTACTATTTATGAACTGAGATCTCTAAGTTTAACGAAGTGTGCATTTGGGGGAGACATATTTTCTCATGAATAAATTTACAAGCTCTTTATATGCCAACTTCATTTTAAATTAAGCCTCTCTACTTGATAATTTTTGAAATGTAAAAGGCAATGGAATTTACATATATAAATATAAAATCAATAGAATGTTCAGAATAAATAAAATCATTTTTGTAATAGTTAATAGTAAGAAGGATTTACTAGGTCATTCTTGTTCTGTAATTATTGATGGGGTTGGTATAAAGGTGAAACTTTTCTTATGGTGACATGCCATCTCATAACTAAACCTTGGAGTAAACAGTTTAATAATTTACAGCCTCTAGAACAATTTTTTAAAATTCTGTGCGAAAGACAGGGAAGAATAGAGAGAGAAAGAACGTCAATGAAGACGAGGTAATATCAAAGCAAAAAAGATAAGCAAAGAAGGTGGCTGAGAATAAAATGAAAGTGCTTATTACAGAAAGGAAGGTAGCCAGGTGTACAGAATCTTTGCTATTCGATATAAGAAAACTGAAATCCCATTTTCTGAATTGTTCTTTTGAACACAAGTTCTTTATGATAAACCCTAACCCACTGTTTTCTACCATCCTAGACCCCCACTTTTTCTATACATAAAAAGGCAGAATCTTTGAGAACCGTCTGGTCAGAAGATTATCTGACTATCAAAGTTTTAATTTGAGAGTCCAAGGAAAGAAAACAAGAAAATAATCATCATGCTTTGAGGATTTACCAAGATATTGGAGTGTTACTGTTTTATTTCATGAGAGCCCCTGTAATCTTCATCGCTAGTACCTATGCAGTCTTTTCATACTCAGACTTGTGACTTCGTGACATGAGGATATGTTTCTGAGTAAACCAAAAGAAAAGACACACACACACACACACACACACACACACACACACACACACCCGCATACCTGGTATTAGAAGAACATAATTATGCAAGATTAACTTCATTTAGATTAATTTCAGCTAGTGCCATTTCAATCATTTATATATAAAATATTGTTTGCTTTTAATGATGTTTCTCCCAGATTACTCGGAGCTGAAAGAATGAGGAAACATTTTAAATGAAAAAGAAATTTAAGACGCACAACAGCAGATAATATCACATACCAACCTCACTACTAGCAAAATTGAAAAAAATATAAATAATGCAAAAAAATCAGCAAGGGAGAATTTAGTAATGGAAAATTCCCCTGCAATTAAATGAAACAGTAATTTAGTGCAGATATGCCTGAATGAATTAGCATTTATTAATTGGTTCTCATAAAAAACAATTTGTGTGCGTATGGGGAGGGTAGTGTAAAAATTTTATTTTTCCATAGGAAATGTTCCTCAAATGTTCATGTCAAATTATGTCATTAGTACATGCTATTTTGTGGAAAGTTCCAATTCTTTCACTGGTAAGTTCCTTCTGAAGCTCCCATCTCCACCCCTAGCAGAAATAGATGAAAGGGGGTCCCCTTTCTTCTCTTGGTACATTTCCAAACATAAAATTGATGGGGTACACATACAGGCAGAATCTACTATTCTTAGGAACATCCAAACCAGGTACTCCAAAAGATTGTTAGGTGATTCTCATTCTCTGGATCAAAACTCACTGAGGCAGAGAAGGCCTCTGAGGTTTTGGTCCCTTCCAGCCTGCTGAAGTATCCTCACTGGCTCAGGCAGTAGCTGCAGCTTGCAAGCTCAGTGAGGAGCTTGCTAGGGTTGACTGGTGCATGGATGTGTTTACTTTCTCTTCTTTCTCTTGCCTTAGTTGGTCTGTTTTCAGTTCTAAGCATGTTCAAGCTGCTCTGTCAGTCGAAGAGGTGCTCAGTTCTCAGTTAAGCTAGGAAGCTTTGAGCTCAGTGGTTCCCAGTACAGAAGGAGTCAAAAGATAAAAGAAGCAGCTTCCTTTTAGGAGAGAGTTGAAAGAGGGAGGAGAGGCAGAGAGAGGAAAGTGGGGTGGGGGGAAGGGAGGGAGAGATGATTTTCAAAGGAGGAGGAAGGGAGTGAGCCCCTTTGGAGATACAGATTGCTTCAGTTATAGGTATAGGCTGAGGCACTGGTTCCCCATCAGTCCCCGCTTCCTTCAGTGCTAGAAGCCAGGGGTGCACTATACAAGAGGAGAATAAGCCCCTCACTCTGTGCTTGGAAGGGATGGGCTCAGATTGTAGCACCTTAGCCCAGGTTGTTTAAAAGAGGAGATAGGTGAAATGCTTGCTTCTAAAAGGGATGTTTGGAGGCTGTCTTTCAGGAGAAAAGTACAGAAAACAATCCAGTGTATAGTGAATAGCCCTAAAATGGTCTCTGGAACAGGATGGGTGAGCAGAAACTAACTGCACACTTATCTACAGTAATGACAGACTTTCAAGTACATCTTGAAGATTGATGGTTATTTTTAGCATGTCCAGAGTTAGGCTGATGGGTCTATTTGGGTTTCCAGCCTGCTCTAGACCCCTTCCATAGCCACAGGGGGACTTGATGAGTAAATGTCTGTCATTCAAGCTATTGGTCATAAAAAAAATCTTGCCGGAAAATTTTCTGTTTAAACATGGAATTCATATTACTGAGTCTGAGTTACCCAGGAATGAGTGTGGGTAGAAACAGGTCTTTACTAAGTCTTATTCAAGGTCAAAGGCGGGAGAGTTCAAGACTCCTCCTGGGATACTTAGTCCCATTTTCTGTTTATTCCTGAAGACCCCCCCAATAGTCTCACATATCATGTATGATGCCAAGTATTTCTAGGGTGCCTTATAACCACTGCTGCCCTTCTTTTATATCCAAAGAAAGAGACTATATTTACAAGAGCCAAGCTTATACTGTCACTAGGGTGAGCTTTCAGTAAGTGGTAGCTACAATGATGATCTCCAAGGCCTGTGACAGGTGGGGTGTTGTGCTGAGGGTGGATTCATCTGTCATCTCATTTAATTCCCCTAACGCTGCCCTACAGCTGCTGCTATAGATGTTCTCACAGAAAAAAAAAAAGAAGAAGAAAACTAATGCTCAGAGAGGTAGATCTGTCTCTACTTTCCTGCCCACTACTCGGACCCACCCACATCTAGTTCTCCAACAACTCCTTGTCCTACCAGGAGAACAATGATTCATACCTGCAAATTCAGTGAAAACTCAGCCAGAGCTCCAAGTGCCTGCACCAGCGGAAATCTTCATGGTCTTCTAAGAGCTCTTTCCATATCCATGTCCTGAGCTTTATTGAAATTGATTATCATAAATGTCATTTTGGTGTGGTCCTCAGTCTTCCCGCTGTGAAACAGGTGATGTAGCACTATCGTGATATCTCATCTCAGAGCAACTTCGGAGAGAAGGAAGGAGAAGGACCTTAAAAAACACACACATTCCCTCAGAACTATAGTGTGTCTGCTTCCACCAGAGAAGACAACAGTCTCTGGGCATCCCCAAATGCTTGAATGTCTATTGGAGGTTTATTTCCCTCCTTGGCAAGGTAAGACCACAATAGCCTGGGCCCATCTTAAGGATGGAGAAGTATCTGTGGCAGAATAACTTTGGAGTCCCCAGGCTTATCCACTCTTCCAAGGGCCAGCATTGGACCTTCCCTCCTCCATGCAGCACAGCCAGAAGTGGTAGAGGCGCTGGTGGCTGCATTCCGTCTGCAGTCTCCTCGAACGCCTCTGAGTGGAGACTTCAAAATTAAGGCTTTTGCTCGTTTGATCTTCTGTAAAGGTTCAGACTGTAAGCATGTTTGAAAGGGGAACCTTCTTAACAATGTTATTGTTGCGTGTGGAGAGTAGCTGGCTTATACTTGAGCAGTTGGTATTTCTCGGGTGAAAAGCTCTCTTTGAGGAAAAAAAATGCATTTCTTCTCTTCCTCCTTCTAATTCTAATTTTTCTTCTTTTCAGCTGCAGTGGTCAGTGGTTTTGTCTTTTATCATTCGTTTTTCCTCAGTGGCCTTGGAGTGACCTGGGTAGTTAGTGCTAATTAGTCTGCTGAGACATAATGTCACTGTCAGGCCAGCACAGCAGAAAGGTCCAGCATGGTCAGGATGATGCATCTAAGAGGGAAATGGCTTAATCTGCTGTCACCGTGTGAACTGTGTGTTTGCACACACCCGGGGCCCTCTGTGTGAGCTGCATTTTTTTTTTATTCCCCAGTGTTTCTAGAAGGACAGCACATCTATTATTTTGAGGATAAGCTCAGGGGCCAGGAGGTGTCAAGAGGGTGAGGGACGTTTGATTTGAGTGTGAAGTCCAGGCTGTATGGCAGTCCCCAAAGTGCCTGCTTTGCCAGCAGCAGCAGGAGGATAAGCCTGGAGGCTTTGTTCTTAACCCAGACCCTTATGGAAGTCAATTGTCTCTCTGAGCTTGATTTCTTCATCTGTGTAAAATAGAAGGGATGTTGTGGGGCTTCTAGAAAGCAATCTAAGGAAAATCGGTGTCTTCAGTGGGCAGAGAGCAGCTAGTCAAGAAATTGTTTTCTACCAGATACAGAGATAACCAGAGAAGGCCTCTCTAGGGCACATTTCCAGTTTCTATTGTCTTAGTACTTTCTGTGAAACTTCAAATGGGTAACTTGAAACCCAGCTTGAAATTTTGTTTCTCTTAAAATATGGGAGAGACTTCCACATAGTGGAAACAATAGGCATATCACATGTTGAGGCAAAAAGCCAGAGATAAATGGGCTAGTGACTCAAGCCTATAATCCAAACTATTCAGAAGGCTAAGGACCTGAAGGATGGAGGCTCAAAGCCATCTCTGGCAGAAAAGTCTGAAAGATTCCACTTCCAATCAGACAGCAAAATTCTGGACAGGAGGTATGGATTAACTGGTAGAGTGCCAGCTATGAATAAAACAGTGAGGACCCGAGTTCAATTCCTAGCACCAACACAACAAACAAAAATAAATGGAAGCAGTATCTGAGAAAGTTGGCCAGGCTTCCCACAGACATTGTAGTTCTGTATAGAAAAGGATTTCCTATTTCAGTTTTCAAGAAAACCCAATAGTAGCAGGAGCATTAGGAAATGATAGGACAATTCATGTATGGACTTATTATTTTGGAATCAGAACACTAAACAAGAGCTCACATGAATCTGCACTGGTTCTTTTGAATACAGTTAAGATGCCAGAGACACAGAAACACTAGTCTTAGGAACTTGTTTTGCTTTTTGTTTGTTTTCTTGTATTGGAGTTTGAACTCAGGGCTTGGGGTGGTCTCCTCTAGCTTGTTTTTGTTGTTGGTGGTGCCTGTTTGGGTTTTTTTTGTGTGACTTTTTTTTTTTGCCAGTCTTGGGCTTGAGCTCAGGGCCTGAGCACTGTCCTTGGACTTTCTCAAGGCTAGAGCTCTACCACTTGAGCCTCAGCACCACTTCCAGCTTTTTTCTATGTATGTGGTACCGAGGAATCGAACCCGGGTCTTTGTGCATGCTAGGCAAGCACTCTACCGCTAGGCCAAACTCCCGGCCCTGTTTGGGTTTTTTTTTTGTACTGATTCTGGGTCATGAACGCAGGGCCTAGTTACAGTCTCTGGGCTTTTGAAGCTTAAAGCTAACACTTTATCACTTGAACCACATCCCTAGCTTTTTTTTGGGGGGGTGTTAACTTTTTTGGGGGGAGGGGATTCATCGAAGACAAGAGCCTCACAGATTTTTCTTCCCAAGCTGTCTTCAAACCAGGATCCTCAGATCTCAGTCTCTTGAGGAGTTAGATTTATAAGCGTGAGAGCCTTGGCCACCTATCTAGAAGTCTGCTTTCAATCAGCATAGAATCACATAATGACTTTAAATATTAAAACCCACCAATCTTCTACTTTATCCTATTTTTTTAATCTCACCTTTCTCATTTAGTTGTTTTGTAGTTTCCTGCTTCGGTATGATAATCCAGTTTTGGCATGATAGCAAATGCTATTGCCATACAAAGGTCTGAGGAAAGGTGCACTAACACTTGGCATGAATCTTGTGTTCTTTGATTCTAACATTGAGACTGAGCCTTGTTCCTGTGTCAGAATGGAGGTGATGGTGGTGAATTCCTGACACTCTCACTGGGGTGTTGTTTTTTTTTTTTTTTTTTTTTTTGCCAGTCCTGGGCTTGAGCTCAGGGCCTGAGCACTGTCCTTGGACTTTCTCAAGGCTAGAGCTCTACCACTTGAGCCTCAGCACCACTTCCAGCTTTTTTCTATGTATGTGGTACCAAGGAATCGAACCCGGGTCTTCAAGCATGCTAGGCAAGCACTTTAACCACTAGGCCAAACTCCCGGCCCCTCACTGGGCTGTTTCTAATGGGAGGTCTTGCTGAGGTGGGAGCAAGGTGGCAGAAGGTTGTTAGAAGCTGGGAATCGGGACAGGAAATGGTACTGGAGGCAAGCTAGGAAGCAGCTGGAATCTGAGGGTTAGTCATCACTCAACTTTAACTAGTCCTCATAGAAGCTACTGCCACATATAGAACGTCATGCCAGCAATACTGGCATTTGTGACCAGGGGAGAGAAAGTAAATGATTTGAGATTTGACAAAATCCATGATTCCATTGAAAGAAAACAGACCCACAGTCTCAGATGATAGGAATAAGCAGGCTAAGTAATTGAAGGACAGGACTAGAATGAGCCTTGACAGTTCAAGGGGGGAGAGTGGAGCTGCTGATCCACCAGGGAGCACCGGAGATCATTTATCTTGAATAGGCATCCCAACCACAGCATCATCTCTGATAGTTAAACCTCCTCTGGCCCTTGAAGAGGCAGCCTGGGAAGCTCTGTGAAATTAGTTCCATGATAATCTAGGCTAGGGGTCCATGTCGTGTGGCCTTCCAGCTCAAAGCAAATGGTGACAGAGCTGGAGGTACCAATACAATGGAGACATATCCACTTCCACCAAACCTAAATGCTTGCTGGACACATCCAGTGCTCGATTCGTATGCCGTCATAGTTTGCAAACTTTGTAGGGCTTTTCATCTCTAAACCTCCCTTATCCTTGTCATTGACATGTCCTACTGCCCTGAGATTCTGCCTTCCTCTAGTCCGGGCTAGCTGAACTCTATTATCTAGAAGGTGTTTAACTTTCTATACTCTAGTATAGACACAATTATGGGCAACCTTCTATTGCCTGCAGATTATTTTGCTAGTGTTCCTCAATTTGCCCATGTTGATGGTGTCATTCTTGCAGCCAGGGAACTGACTTTTTTCCCCATTGGCACAGATAAAATGGACTGCTTAAAAGGCTGGTCTTTAGGAATAGCTACACCTGGATTTAAATCCCATTCAACTATTCACACTTCAGGAACCATTTAGTTTGTCAATCAAGTGGGACTCATCAGTCCTGGCTCAAGATGGGCCGGTGTTATGTTCATGAAGCATTCATACCCCACAAATTCCAACTATACTCAGCCAACCTAGCTCTTATGCCATCACACTTAAAGACTTCCAGTTTTCCTCTCCCCAGGTCCCTAGGTCCCCAGGCCTCGTAGGCCTGCATTTGCAAGGCTGTTTTGAAATCTGCTTTGCTGAGGTGTATTCATCTCTGGTTCTCACCTTTTAGACTATAGCTACTTAAGTTCCCAGCTAGACAGGTGTTACATACATCTGAAAAACTGTAAAGATTTTGTTATAGTGAATAGTCCACTTAGACTAAGGGTCATTCAAGGCCAGGAGACTCAAAAATGAGGCCAAACACCACATACTATGGATAAAGAAACTGAAGGCCAGAGAAATGTGCCTTGATCCAGATCCGCAGCCCCTGTGGCAGAGCTGAGAACTCCTCAAAACCAGGACACAATGGTGCCTCCCAGGGTATGGTATGGGTAGAGAGATGACTCTAAGCTGAGGGAACAAACCCAGGTTGTAGCCTGTTCTGACAGAGCATAGACTGGATGATAGAGCCTCTTTCACCTGCTGGTGAAGACTGGGAAATCCAATGACAGCTTCTGGACACGCAAACATATAATCACACACCATGTATACACAGATACACAATACTCATTTTCTTATAATAGAAACACACTAATAATAAACCTTTACAACACACATTCGTGCATATTAAACACAGTCCTAGATCTATAGGTGAATAAGAAACAGGCATGCAAAGAAGAGACTTCTAGAAATTCAACTATGAAGTTACAGGTTCGATGCATCCTGGTTGACTCTACAGTTGGACAGAAGGACAACACAATGGATGGGATGGGGACCATTGAAAACTCAGGGAATCTGTTCTGTGTTGCAGGTCCAGTTAGGTCCTTAGAGCCGTGGATCTCTTGTTCTTGCCGCCTATCTAGAGAAACAAAAGCGTCTAGCCATTTCCTCCCTTTCCACCTGTATAAGGAGGCCCACACAATCTTGCATTTTATATTCTGGTGTTTAGTTGAATCCTGGGGTTAGTCAACTATAGTCCCTAGTATCACTGGATCTCTGGGGTTCATGGTTATGTTTTTCTAGGTCAGGGCAAAGCTAACAAAGGGGGGTGTAGCAAATAGCAGAAAGGCTCATTCTTTCCAGAATCCAGCCTGTGTTTCACCCTGAGGAGTGAGGGTGTCCTCTGCTTAGATCACAGGATATCTTCTCTAGCATCCTTGCCTCATTCAGATTTTATAAGCAACGAGGCTCCAGTGAGGTCCTTGTTTTGGCCCCACTGCCTAAAGAATAGCAGTGTCCTACCTTACTCATACCTGTGCTCACTAGGACCTGAAGGAGGGATGTGAAAGTGAACAGCAAGGTAGCAGATGCCCGGCCTTGTTTATTGCCCCGCTTACATAGGCAGGATCCATGATGGTTGCAAATAATATGGTGGTATCAAATATTCTGCACATTCGACCAAACAATATTTGTGGACATTTTTAGATACCCGGGTCAGAAAAGGTGTTCATTGCTACAGTCTAAATTACTAGCAAGAAAAATTGGAACTGAGAGTGTGGCCTAGTGTGCTTGTCCAATATGCAGGAAGCCCTGGGTTCGATTCCTCTGTATTACATACACAGAAAAAGCTGAAATGATGTTGTGACTCAAGTACCAAAGTCCTAGCCTTGAGAATGCTCAAGACTCTGAGTTCAAGCCCCAGGACTGGCAAAAAGAACCAAGAAAAGAAAAGTACATTTGTGCCTTTAAGCTTAAGACATGAATGCTTCTATTTAGGAGCCATTTAGGTTTCCTTAGAACCTACGATCTGATTCAGCAACACATCCGTTTTACTGTATTGAGCTCACTGTTTTATGGTATGGTTTTGCTGAACACTGTGACCCTCTATATGTCCCATGTCCAAACAAGTGTTACAACAGCTGGCATTGGCATTAAGTGTGTCTTCTCTGATGTCCACAGGAGGAGAAACATTGTTTTGTACAAAAGCACCTCTTAGTTCTGTTTCCTGGTAAAGCCTCCTTCTTCCTAGGCACATAGCATGGCTCATAGATGTTGGCCACTTAAGGAATCCAGCTGCTTTGCAGCCATGTATGGTAGGCTAGCAGAGAAGGCCTCCTGGTACTCGACTCCCCAGATGTGCCTATCACACCTGTTCAAGTTGCTCCCCTATCTTCTATTCCACCCGGGGCCATGTGTCCCTCTCAAGTTTTAGTGATTATTAAAGAAAGCATGATTTCTTTTGTCTCCTTCTGG
This sequence comes from Megascapheus bottae, assembly GCF_031878675.1. Classification (NCBI taxonomy): domain Eukaryota; kingdom Metazoa; phylum Chordata; class Mammalia; order Rodentia; family Geomyidae; genus Megascapheus; species Megascapheus bottae. The sequence goes on from NC_143515.1 coordinate 6,886,796, forward strand.
GCAACAGGCACAGACTTCTGGGAAGACTCCTAGTCCTAGTCCTCCACTCTCTCCCTCCTCCTGGTCCCTTTCTGTGATAGGTGAGTAGTGCTCTGCGCTCAGATCTTTGCAAGTTTTGTTCTGGCATCTAAAGAAAGGCCTTGTGCGACCTATTTTCTGACTCTGACTTCTCAGTCTCATGCCTGGCTCTCTTTTGTACCTAGAGGTGCCCTGTGCAAATCCAACACTCCGACTCTCTGCCACTTAATTCAGTTACCTTTGGGGTTTATGATGCACCCTCACCCAGTCAGGCAATCATGTATTCTTTGGCCTTGCCTTCAGTTGCTGTGTGTTTGTTTGTTTATTTGTTTTGCCAGTTCTGGGGCTTGAACTTGGGGCCTGGGAACTGTCCTTGACCGTTCTCAAGGCTGGTGCTCTAACCACTTGAGCCACAGTACTGCTTCTGGCATTTTTTTGTGTATGTGGTACTGAGGAATGGAACCAAGGGCTTTGTGCACGCTAGGCAAGCACAGTCTATCACTCAGCCATACTCCCGGTCTTGCCTTCAGTTTTTTTTTTTTTTGCCAGTCCTGGGGCTTGGACTCAGGGCCTGAACACGGTCCTTGGGCATTCCTCAAGGATAGGGCTCTACCACTAGAGCCACAGCACCACTTCTGGCTTTTTCTATGTATGTGTTACCGAGGAATTGAACCTGCATCTTCGTGCATGCTAAGCAAGCACTCTACCTCTAGGCCATGCTCCCAGCCCGCCTTCAGTTTTTAACTTCAATAATTCAAGGAGCATTAGTACTTAATTATACCATTCAATAAGTAAATGTCTATTAAACTCTCTAGTGTGGCCGATGTGGAGTTAACTTCAGTGTCTGAGAACTTAAGATCAAGTGCTTGTGCTTTCAAGTTGCCATTACAGAGAGAGAAAAACCAACTGGACTTTTACCCACAACCAAAGGAAGAAAGAAAAGGCTTCAGTCCTGCCAGGCAGAAAGTGCTGAACTAGTGAGGAGTGAGAGGCTAGCTGGATGCCGCCCAGTGGGTGGGCCCTGAGGCAGGAGTTCAGGGAAGGAGCCACCCAACAGAGACATGGAGACCTAAGAGCACCTGTTAAGGAGACAACGAAATAAAGATGGGCAGGATATGTGCATGCAGTCAGGGCAAGGTACCAAGTGAAACCAGGGGAGGGCATTAATTCTAATCTTCTCTCAGAAAGTCTGTCTAGAGCATTTGACTGCTCAGCACAAATTCCATCCTGGACTGGCTTGACCTTGCGTTTCTGTCATTGGCAATGTTCATGTCCCCTTTGCTCTCCTTGCAGAGCTACCTACTTCCTGACTCAGTCCCTTCTGGGACAGAGTGTTGTTTTTATTAAGTGGAACAGCTGTGCCAATAGCCCGTGATAGCTAGATTATTCACATTATGAAAATTTTCATTTCTTTCTTCCCCTGGCCGTGTTCCAGAGAAGCTTTGCCTGGTGATTTTCCAAAATAATCTGAGATTCCTGCTTATACTTCCTTTTAATCCAATCATTAACAAAACTTGTAGGACCTACCATTGATATGCAATCCAGAGGACTCTATTTCACCTGTCTGACCCTATATCCCACTATTTTTGCATGCAAAACCATGTTCCAGCCAATTAGCCATTGTTTCCAAAACACAAGGTACACACGCCCACCCCCACGTAATGCTGCTTCTGGAACACTGTTCTTTTGCCTGCTCCTTTGACAAGTTTGTCCCAAGTTCTACCTTTTTCAACTAGACCTTCTCAAGCCTCAGGACTATGCTTTTCAACTTTCACTACCCCTTCCCCTAGCTCTCAGTATCTGTTACCAGCACAGCTTGTCACTTACTTGGCCTCTTCCAGTGGCCTTCTATATCTAGAACTGGTTCAGACCTTTCTGTAGCCTCAGCGCCTCATACAGACTCCTATAGGAAGGGAAGACTCCACAAATGTCTGTATTAGTTATTCTAAAATGATATGGTTTATTTTTAACACACTTGAGTTTTATATGCGAAGTTTTCCTAACGTGAAGAACACTTGATTCTTTTCCATGATATTAGTATCATTAATTTTCCATTTTCTTTATAGTAGTTGGCAATTAGGGAGCTGAGGAAACAAGAAATGCAGCCCTTCAGAAAACCCATTTTCTTAGTCTTGAGGACATGTTTGTGACACACACACTCAACTACAGAGTAGCTCAGTTGGGCAGTGGAGGCCACTGGAAGTAACCAACAAGAACATATGTTCTGATTTAACATATGTTCTGGTGGTCTGCCTGGTAGACGTAGGGTGAGGGTATAAACAGGTAGTTGAATTTAAGTCAGAACCCCTTAAAGGACCAAGAGTTTGACATTCTTAGAAGTGGGGACTAAAAACTTCAAACATTTTCTAGCATAGATCAGACATATACATACAAATATATGCATATATATATATATATATGGTGAAAAAAATCTTTCTTGCTTCACCCTCCCCCTCCTACTGGCCCTTTCCTTCTTGACTTCCTTTGTTTCTTCTTGGCTTTGGATTCTTGTTTCTCAAATGGTCTCTAACACAAGAACTTCAGAGGTTCCCAAGATTTGTTTAGAAAATACAGAACATTAGAATTTGTATCCTTTCCAAGCTCCTGGGGATTCTTTTGCAGATCAATGTGAGGAGTGGTCAATGTAATGATATTGAGAGGTGAGGAGACCTTTACAAGTAGGGCTCAGTGAGAGATAATCAGCTCATAAATGTCTCCTGGGAAGGTGCCAGTTCTCTTAGGACTGGGTTAGTTTCTGTGACAGTGGGTGTTTTGTGATAAAGACCACCCCAATGTTGTACATTTTCTCTATTGGAATGTCATGTCATAATGCAACACAAGGCCTTGATGTGGCCACGTAAATGCAGGCTCTTCAGACTTTAGAACAATTAGCAAAAATAGCCCACATTTGCTTATAAAGTATCTAGTTTCTGGATTTTGGTTATTGTATCATGTCAGCATTTGTGAAATACTGAGAGTCATCAGACTGGGAGCCAGCCAGAGGCCAGCCCATGTGTAGACTCCAATACCAGTCAGCTGGGAACACAGCCCTTCTTGTATAATGTCTTTTTCCATTTGCCTGTGGACCAAAGCAGTTTGACTTGGGTGTAGGCTCAGGTCTTCTTCCAGCTAGCTGTGCACAGCCCATTTAGTGCTCCTGGATGAAACCTACAAAATGAGGCTCCAGGTGTCAGCCACCTCCCTCATAAGGCTATTGTGAAAGTCCAGCTCTGATGAAAACCAAGACTCCGCAGATGTCTGTTGGAATTGAATTTAGGAATAGCTAATCTGTAGACTAGAACTAGGATCTGGAAGGTCCTAAAAGGAAGGAGAAGCCTGGAAGGTGGGGAGGGAGGCCGCAGGGTGTGGGGGGTGAGAACTCACAGATACCTGCACAGTGGCGTTGCTATGCTGATTTATGGACAATCTTCCATTAAACAAAAAGAAAATTGGCCACTTTTGTTCAGGCTGGACCTATATCTTCCTACCTCTGCCTCCCAAATAGCAATGATTACAAATATGTACTACCCTGCCTGGGGAAATCAGACATTTCTAACTGGCACCTGTTCCCCACATATTTGAGGAGTGTGGTCAATTGTATTCCAAGAATGACCTTAAGACACTGTAACACCTCAAGCATCCTCTGAATCATCAGGAAAGGAGAAAATTGTACTTATTAAGTGAACACATATATTCCCAATGCATTTTCAAGTGGTTACAAATGGATCAATATTGTTCACTAACCACACATGAAGCAGCTATAGAGACAAGAACTTTTCTTCCTTCTGTTCTTTCAAAATCTGTCTTGCTCCAGTTCCTGATTCCTGATTTGTTTGTTTGTTGTTTTGTTTTATTTTTCTTTTGGGGTTATAGGGTTGAAGTCTGGGCCTGGACACTGTTCCTGAGCTCTTCAGTTCAAGTTCTATCACTTTGAGATACAGCACCACTTCCAGCTTTCTGGTGGTTAATCAAAGATAGGACTCTCACGGACTTTCATGCCTGGACTGGCTGTGAACTAAGATCCTCAGATCTCAGCCTCCTAGGATTAAAGGCTAGGATTAAAGGCATGAACCACCAGTACCCAGCTTCCTGTTTGTTAAAGGAGACTTGGTAGTCGAAGTCAATAGGTCCCTCTCAGAATGTTGTTGTTGTTTTTTTTAACAGGCCCATGGGGTCCTTTTTTATTATCTGATTCACATACAACAGTAATTAAATGGGCTTGCAAAAAAAAAACCAATCAAATGAATAGTTTGGACAGTAATTGTAAACACAAGTGTCAGGACTCGGGTTGTAGGATTAAACATAGAATGTTTGGTTTTCAACAAATAAAAAAAACAGACATGATTAGCAATGCAATCATATGAAAGCACAATTTTTTTTGCCCTTTTTTTTTTTTTTTGCTAGTCCTGGGGCTTGAACTCAGGGCCTGGGCACTTAGGTTTTCTCAAGACTAGCACTCTACCACTTTGAGCCACAGCACCACTTTTGGCTTTTTCTGTGTATGTGGTACTGGTGAATCGAACCCAAGGCTTCCTGCATGCTAGGCAAGCACTCTACCACTAGGCTGTCCTCCCAGCCCCTAAAGCACAACTCTTAAACCATGTGAAAGAAAAAAGAAAAAAAAAAAACCGCCATGTGACAGATGGATCCAGAATAGAGAAAAGAGCAAAGTACTGGTAGCTCCTACTTTTAATCCTTCTCAAGAGGCTGAGATCTGGAGGATCACATTTTGAGGCTACCATCCTCAGGAAGGCTCACTAGTCAGACCCCAGACTCCATCTCTAAAATAACCAGCAAAACATGATAGGCTTGGCTCAAGTGGTAGAGATGCCAGCCAGCAAGCATGAGGCTCTGCATTAAAAGAAAGGAAAGTAGGGCCGGAATTTTAGCCTAGTGGTAGAATGTTTGCCTAGCATGCATGAAGACCCGGGTTCGATTCCTCGGTGCCACATACATAGAAAAAAGTTGGAAGTGGTGCTGAGGCTCAAGTGATAGAGCTCTAGTCTTGAGAAAGCCCAAGGACAGTGCCCAGGCTCTGAGTTCAAGACCCAGGACTGGCAAAAAAAAAAAAAAGAATGAAGAAAATACAGAAGGAGGAGGAGGAGGGAGAGACTGATGGCAGCTCTTTAGGGAGAAGAAGTAGATATACTTACCAAAGCTGGGTGTAAGTAAGCATTTTCTCCAGCAGCCTGACTAGATCTGCTTTATACTAGACAGCATTTGGACAGCAGCTGGAGAGCTAGCCAAGTATTTCAGGAGAGGAGCCCACAGGGCCTTCTCCTAACTGCTGGTAAATCCAGTTCAAGGTTAAAATCCTGTTGCGCCAGGTGTGATGGTACATATGCAATCTCAGCATTCAGGAAGCCGAGGCAGGAGGATTGAAGTTTCACATTGTGAAACTACTCCCTCTTTAAAAACATTAAAAAAAAAAAAATAAAACCCTATCAGCCCGTGAGTGTGGCCTAGAGGTAGAGTGCTTGCCTAACATGCAAAAAGCCCTGGGTTTGATTCCTCAGTACCACATGCACAGAAAAAGACAGAAGTGGTACTGTAGCTCAGGTGGTAGAGTGCTAGCCTTGAGAAAGCCCAGGTCCTAAGTTCAAGCCCCAGGACTGGAAAAAAATACTTATTTATCTGTAAATTCATTTTCTAGAGCTATTATAACAAAGTATCACAAACTAACTGACTTTAACAGTAGAAATTTTTTGTCTTACAATTATGGAAGCCCAAAGTGTTAAATCACAGTATCAGCAGGTGGTGTGGAGCAGAAATGCTTCTCTCCTTATTCCTGATGATGTGCTGGCAATCTTTGGCAGTCTTTGGCTGCAGGCAGTGTTAAGTCCATTCTTCACATGGGAGCCTTCCACTTTTTCTACGTCTGTGTCCAAATTTCTCCTTTCTTTCAGAGGCATGGGCTTCACTAGGACGGAGTCCTATCTTCCTACTTAACTCATCTTCCCCTCATCATCTGCAAAGACACTGATTCCGAATAAGGTCACATGGGGAGGTACTGGAGGCCAGCACTTCACATACAAATTTAGAGGGGCTACTCCTCAACTGCTAACAAACACGGGTGCTTCATGTTATTGGCCTAGCTTAGTTGCCTGTGACTGCAGAACTCCTGCTTTAAGATTGACAAAGAGAAAAGGAAAGCTTAGAGAAGAGGAAGCCAGCCCCTGGCCTCTAAAGATTTCCTTATCATTCCCCAAAAGGAGGAATTCCGCCTCCTAATCTCAGAACTCCTAATAAGAATCAAGTCTGGGTTCAACATCTGGGAGGATAAAAAATACCAAGCAGATAAGAAAGCCATGATCTTCCAAGGTTCCTTATTTAGAACACTTCTCGCGAATTCTCACCATCTCTTCCTCCAGTCTAGCAAAATAGCTTAAGCCCAGATCGTGTTAAGATCCCCAAAAGTTTTCAGGGATGAGAGAGAATGAGCAGGAATTTCAGTCAAAAAAAGTAAGTTCTGTTATCTATCTACCAGAAACTAGGACTACCATAAAACAGGTCATCTTCTCCTCCCATCTGGCAACAGTCTCAGACTCTGCACAGACTCCTATTGGCCACAGCAGCTCCCTCCTCTACCTTCTTTCAGGAGCCCAAAGGACCCTCCTTGAAGCCTGTTACCTTTTAGCAGGAAGCCACGCTGCTAGTCAGCTGCATGTTCAGAGATCTATAGCTAGGCACATCTGGCCTCTCGCCCAAACTTACATTTCTCCGTGTATTGTGTAGCCTTTCTTCATTTGTTCCTACTTGTTTTGCTCCTCAGAGTGGTCAGATCTCTTCTGTCCCTGCCCTGAATTTCACTAGACACACAATCTTACAGAGACATGCACGCATGCACGCACGCACGTGTGTATTCTATCCTTCTCTTTCTCTCTCTAGGTTTGCCACCTACTTCAGCCAAAGCCTACCCTTTATTCCTCTCTGAACTTGCCAATCACATCTTAGTTAAGATCTGAAATATAAAGAATCCCAGAGTTAAAGGGGTCATTTAGTTCAACTCACTTGGTAAGAGTCTCCTCTGCCTATTTTATGTGGCTTCATTATATTTAACACTTTCTTATTTCTCTGCCCCCCTAGTCACTACAACTGCCCCAACTACAATTGTGGTTCTTTCTAACCTGCTCTCTCTTCCTCTCTCCTTTCCCTTCCTCATTCTCATAGTTTCATGTCCCCTACTAGGGAATAGCCAACTCTCTGTTTCCCTCCTTTATCTATCTGTAAGTAAGTTTTTAGTGGATGTGCATAAACCCACATATTTATAACATTGCAGCTCTGTGCTACAGAACCTAGCACCACATTATTATGTGTGCTGTAGGGACCCAGATGGTTTATTATGCACCAGCATCATAGACACATATTCTCTGCACCCTCTCTCACACATGTGCACACCCCAGCATCTTCCACAGGTCTACTGGTGGAAAACTAGTGCATGAGAGTAAATTAAAAACCCTTAAGGTTCTATAACTTGCCAAAGTTATTAATTTATAAGTTTCTCAAGGGCAAGGATTGTCTTCTCCACAGTAACCATTTCTCCACATGAACACCTCCTGGAATGCTATTAGACTGGGAGTGGGCACTAACTGGATTGGAATCTAATGAACTGAAAATTGCTTTAACATCAACCCATTTTTTAAAGCCAGCATTAATAGCCATAGGCCTCTGACCCCCCAGGGATGACTTGGGGTGCAGCAAAGTGATTTGTACAGACACTGGAGATCAGGCTATATGTTCAACTGGCTCTTGGCCCTCATAGGCAGCCCACAGGCTCCTCCCACAGCTGGTGTGTAATACTGGGAGCCTGGAGGCCTCAAGAAACTCAGAGGAAGGAGCTAGGAAAATGACTACTAGACAATCTGCAAGGAGCATCGGCAAGCTCCATGAATAGCCCTTGATGAGAGTTCACGTTTAGTGAATTAATGAATGCTTTCAATCTAGTTTTAAATACCCACTGAATGGATATAAATTCTGGAAAATCACCACAGGCACTTTTTCAAAAACTCAGGTTCAGGAACATGATGTCAGAAGCTTATGGTTGAACTGATCAAGGTGGAAAGTTCCCAAACTACTCAAATGATTCTAGTACAGTGTGCACCAGGGCCAAAGACAGGGCTCTAATCCCTGTTGAGAAGCCTAGACAATCAGGACAGGTGTTGCACCTGCCCCCAAGGTACTTAGTATTCAGGGGAGGTTGAATCATGAGGCTATTTCACAGAGAGATATATGGGTTGTGGGAGTGGAAGCTTCTTGAGCTTTGTCCTTGGGTGAATGGAGTCCAGAGTGCAAGACGGGGATTAGCCACACCCAGGGCCACAACCTCAGAGGGGATTTTACCTCTTCCAGAAGAGGGGGGTTTACTGCCTATTTGGGAAATAGTACCCAGTACCCAGTACACAGAGAGAAAGGATCCCATTTCCTCTTTGGCCTACTGATAGAATTGATTAAATCTAAGGCCTACAGGATCTTAAATGTTCTTATAAGATCTTATAGGATCTATGATGCATAAGAGACTTCCAGAAATCTTTGACAGAACCTTGCAGACCACCCTACCCATGAAACCCTTGGACCTGGTGCCCTTCAAGCTCTGAGTAGTCTCTGTATATCCTATTTGCTTCCAGCACTCAAGGCCTCCAAGACTGACGACTGACTTTAGGAAAAGGTGGAGGCCTTCAGGTTAAGTGATACTTATCCTAGCGAGCTTAGAAGCCCATTGACATTTTCAGTGGCTCCATCCTTGGAAATCCACACACCAGGGTCTTTCCTGGGAGGGAGGTGACAGGGTTAATCTAAGGGCTGGGGGAAGTAGAGAGAAAGGCCTTGAAACCACACAGTGAAGCCAACCAGATTAATAGAGAAAGAGAGAGGGGGGTAGACCATTAGGAAGACAAAGAGAAAATCATGCTGGAGCAATAGAAAGGGAAATCTAATATCAACTAGGGAAAAATAAATGGAGATTAGGGCAAACAAATTAGCTTTAATGGGTTCAGTGCTAATACAAGAATAACAGCAGAGCTGTGAATGCCTTTGAGGGGAAGACGGGATAAAGAACCTGAGCAGTCATGCAGACAATAAAGATGATGCAGGGAAGGGGGATCAGCCAGGGGGGTGGAGAGGGGAGGAGAGAGAGAGAGAGAGAGAGAGAGAGAGAGAGAGAGAGAGAGAGAGAGAGAGAGAGAGAGAGAGAGAGAGAGAGAGAGAGAGAGAGAGAGAGAGAGAGAGAGAGAGAGAGAGAGAGAGAGAAAAGACAGGGGTGAGTGGGCAGGGGAGATTTGGCATAGGAGCAGCCTGCCACCATTGACAAGAAGGGACTGGGGCAGGGAGGGAGCTAAGAGCTGGTAACAATGGAGAAAGAGGCAAACAACATGGGGTGGAACTAAAGAAAAATAAAGCAACTAGAAGAGACTGAGGACAGGGATATAAAACTCAGAACAGGAACTAGAAAGAAAAGAGATGGTACAGACGGATGTAAACAAAGAAAGTAACAAAGTAACATGGGAGAATGGGAAAAACAAAGGAACTGGGTTTATTTTCTGTCTGTAGAAAATAAAACAGAAAAAAAAATAGGCCCCAACAAAATGAAAGCTTGGAAAGGATCTGGACGTGGGATTTGGAAAGCAGCAGGCTTGGCGGGTGTTGTTGAAGCCAGGTTGGCTGGCAGGAGAGGGTCTGGTTATGCCTGGAATGACCACACTGTTGCCAGGGGTGGTACAGAAAGTGGGTGGGCAAAAACCACACAGTGCAGAACCTTCACTATGACACTGAGAGACTCATGGCCTTGGGGCTTAGTTCTGACCCTTCTTAAGGCCAAACCTTGCAACATGGAGCAATTAATATATTATTTCTTTAAAATGGGTATTATGTCTTTCCTTCATCAAAGACTTACTATGAAAATTAAAGGGGAAGACACATTTGCAGTGTTCAAGGTAGGACTAGTATGTAGGTATAGCCTATCCTATCTCAAGAATAATCACATCCAATAATGTTGCCTATAATTACTATTCCTAAGCGTTGTCTAAATGAGAAGAGGGACTGAATATTAAAGAGAGTCCTTCCTCCTTTCTTCTTTCTCCTCCTTCCTCTTTTTGTTTTCTTTAATTAATTAATTAATTTATTTATTGTGTCAAGGTCTCAATTTCATGAGCCTCCCAAGTGCTGGTATTGCAGGTATGAGCCACCATGCCCTGCATTTTCCTCTTCTTTTAGGTCCAACATAAAAAAATAATAATAATAAATAATATTTTAAAAAGCAGCCAAGTTTGGGGGCCGGGAGTTTGGCCTAGTGGTTAAAGTGCTTGCCTAGCATGCATGAAGACCCGGGTTCGATTCCTCGGTACCACATACATAGAAAAAAGCCGGAAGTGGTGCTGAGGCTCAAGTGGTAGAGCTCTAGCCTTGAGAAAGTCCAAGGACAGTGCTCAGGCCCTGAGCTCAAGCCCAGGACTGGCAAAAAAAAAAAGCAGCCAAGTTTGAAAGTTTGGTTCTTTTCCAAAAATAATCTAATACAATGAAACCTCCTTATCGATCCTTCTATCCTCTTCATCCATCTACTCCTATCCATCCCTCTGTCCACACTGGAGACAAGTAAATGGTGCCAAGCCATGCACTAACAGCCCCCATCTGGGTTGACCCAAAGAAAGGGCATGCCAAGAAGACAAACGTCATAGGCTGGGCGCCAATGGCTCATGCCTGTAATCCTAGCAGGAGGCTGAGATCTGAGGATTGCGGTTCAAAGCCAGTCTGGACATGGAAGTCCATGAAACTCTTATCTCCAATTAACCACCAGAAAACTGGAAGTGGTACAGTAGCTCAAAATGGTAGAACACTAGTGCTGAGCTGAAGAGGTCAGGGAGAACACACTGGCCCAGAATTCAAGCCCCACGCCTGATAGATACATAAATAAATAAATAAATGTCAAACATGGTATTCTATGGGGAGACCCTCTCAGATTTGCCTGAGCTTCCCAGCTGCAGTAAAAAGCATGGGAGGCCAGCTGGAGGAATAGAGCCCAACAGGGTAGGGGAAGGCATTCAGAAGAATGCCTAAGAGTCAATAAATAACTGCCCAGTCATGCACTCAGTGGGAGAAGGGATTTTAGAAGAGTGAGAAGAGAAAACAATCCAGATACAAAGAGGGGCAGACAAGGTAAAGAGTTGTGTCACTTGCTAAGATATGAAAAGTTGAATGATAACTATTACAGAAAGCATTTTCTATAAAACTCTAGTCTGGAAGAGATTGGACACTAGCTCTCTTGATCTTTCTACATGCTGAAGCCTTAGAGCAGCACCTGGCACAGAAAGAGCAGAGGCTCAAGTGGTCATTTTGCGGAGCGCCACACATGAATCATATTCACACAACAAGGAGAAGCAAAGGAAGAGGTGGTTCATACAAGGTCATAAATTAAAGATGAAGCCGAGATTTCCTAATCTTGATCCTCTATAGCTTCAAAGAATGAAAGGAAATAAATACATGAACCACTCAGTTTCCTATGTATCAGTGCAGAGGAACAGATTGAAAGTTGCCTGTCGCATGAGGCTTCTGTCGGGAACTGATAAAATGGCAGCCTGGCCCACAGAATGCGTGAAACTGATAGGATTTCCTTTTTGTTCTAAGCGATTCTTGTGGGCATTTCCTCAAAGCAATTGAGGCAAACGTTCATCTATATTCTAGCTCTCCCTGTGTCAACCTCACCTCTTCCAGCTATAGCTGGAGTCATTGTCTTGTAGGTGTGAGCCCCAGTTTCATGGACTCTCTTCCTCCAAGTATCTAAAGACTTCAGCTCTTTCCTTTATCTCTTCCATCGCTGCAAAGTGGCTGCTTCTTACAGGTTATATATCCCTTAATCGAGGTATTATAATGTTTGCATATACACAAATGGGACTTCTTAGGAACAGGATCTGAATTAAACAAGATATTCGATTGCATCTCATATATACCTTGAACTCATAACCTGAAGGTATACCACCTGCGTTTTGACTAACTCCTTTCATATTGGTCATGTGCAGAACTTTTAATTTGGGTGTTAATGCTGATGCTCAGAAAGTTTCGGGTTTTGAGAAATTGCAGATATATTTTTTTAACTCTGAATCAGAGACACTCAACCTTTGATTCAGAGCATCTGAATCCTCCCTTGTGTGTTTATATTCTCTCAGTGCCCAGATAAATCAATTCCTTGTGTTAAAGATCCCCATTGAAATAACCAGGAATAGGTTTCTATTTTCTGACTGTGTCCTGATTGACTATACATATTAAATACCAGGAGAAATTCAAGGAAACAGAATTCTATGACTGATGGATTGTGCCCCTAGTCTTAGCCCTAGCATTGAGCTCACTGGCCATGAGAACTAGGATCTCGTTTCTTTTTGATTGACTGGACCATGGCAGACATATAGGGACAGCACTGACAATATACACTGCCACATTCAGCCATAAAGCTTCTTATGAAAGGATGTGCTCACACTCTGAATGGTGACATTGAAGGCTCAATATAAAGGTCAGCAGGAAGACTTCTGCATGCGTTCCCTGGCTCCTGCAGAAGCTTGGATATGCAGACCTTCTTTCAACAACACATGTCAAAAACATTTGTGAAAAGGATAATTCTGCTTCAGACAATGTGTTGGCTTCACTGAACTTGTTTTAGATATGCCTTCTTCCCTCTTTTCCTCATTTTTTTTCCTTGCCTCTCTTGTTCACCTTTTTCTTCCTTGCATCTTTCCTTTGTTCTTTCCTTCTACTGATAATAAATTCAATCACTGTGCACAAAGCATTACATTACATATTAGGACTTCAGGGATAAAGAAACTATGTCATTCCTCAAGGAACAGGGAAAAAATTCATGCAACAGGGCACAGCCATTGGACAGGAATGTCTAGTCTGCTAAATGTAGTGCCAGAGGTTAGACTTGCAGTATGCCAGCTCCTCAGTCCTCGTCCAGGGTCTGCTATATATCAAGGTATCCCAAAACTTCATGGATGCAGGATTGATCTGGTGAACAGAACTGGAACATTTGGATCCCGTGGTCCCGAGACAGTGGCTCCAGACTTCCTTCCAGAAAGCATCATGCCAAGGAAGCATCTGAGAGGTTGCAGAGGAGGAGGTTAAGGACCTGCAGACAAGCAGGTTAAAAAGCCAAGAACAAAGGGTATCAATGTATGTGAATTAATGCAACTTCTATCTGGCAAATATCATGTAACCCTTCTATTAATTACAATAAAAAATATATGAAAAAAAAAAGCCAAGAACACTGGAAACTAACCAGCACTGGGAAGACCATTCCTTCATGGCAAGTCATGTCTTTCTGGTATATAGCACATTTGAAAGGCACTGCGAAGCTAGAGGTATGCCTCTCATAGCAACCCTGTCATACTCAAGCTCCCACCCACCTTGACCCTCTTTGAAGTTAGAGAAATACTCCCAGATTTTAAATGGAAAATTTTTGCACAGCACATTGAACCATTGTCCAAACTTTAAGAGTTGGACAGAGTTACTAGAGATCAAACAGATGAAAAACACCTAGGGGGCCGGGAGTTTGGCCTAGTGGTTAAAGTGCTTGCCTAGCATGCATGAAGACCCGGGTTCGATTCCTCAGTACCACATACATAGAAAAAAGCCGGAAGTGGTGCTGAGGCTCAAGTGGTAAAGCTCTAGCCTTGAGAAAGTCCAAGGCCAGTGTTCAGGCCCTGAGCTCAAGTCCAGGACTGGCAAAAAAAAAAAAAAAAAAAACACCTAGGAAAACACTGGAATATAGAATGTGAGGTTCACAGTGGGGAATTCTGAGTTCCTAGAATTGCTATCACATAGAAAGCGCTTTTCTGCCACATGTTTATACTAAAGACTAAATCAACTTAGCGAATGGGTTATATAGACAAAGACAGGGATCCTACCCTTGAGGAATTTAGAAAGAATCTAAACAAATAAAGTTGTCTTTACAGCTGGGAATTTGGCCTAGTGGTTAAAGTGCTTGCCTAGCATGCACAAAGACCCGGGTTCGATTCCTTGGCACCACATATAGAGAAAAAGCCAGAAGTAGTGCTGAGGCTCAAGTGGTAGAGTTCTAGCCTTGAGAAAGTCCAAGGACAGTGCTCAGGCCCTGAGCTCAAGCCCAGGACTGGCAAAATAAATAAATAAAGTTGTCTTTACAAAATCCTTATCAGTACCATGACAAGGAGAGGGATTTTCCTATGCTGTGAGGAAAGTACCTCACATCGTAATGGTTTGACAACAATTCATGTAATCAGTTTTAGTCAATGAGCATTTTTTTTTCTTTCTACCATCTTTAACTTTTCAGAATCTTTTAAGAGTCAAAAACTTACTAAAAGGCTTTGGATCTGCCCAGATGGTCATTTTTTTCCAAATCAAGTATCAAGCCAAATCAAGCCTTCCAGCCACAAGGCCTACCTGTCCACAGAGCAGCATGGAATAGGGGTCCATCCAGTAGGTACCGGTCCCCCTTTCAGGGCAGGAAGGAAACTTGCACCCACCTCTGGGCATTCAGTGGTGACTCACTCAGAAGAGTCTACTCCCCCACACCGGACACAGGAAAGACAAAAGACCTGCCATTACAGAACTCAATTTGAAACCTCAGACCATAGATAGCACCTTTCATATGCAACAAGCTGGCCCTTTCCAAATCCTTCTTCCTGCCTGTCTGCAGCCACAGCAAATATTACTCAATTTCTTCAACATACTGAGACTTTCTGCATGGAATTTGTTCTTCCTTTCTACAGAAACTTCTTCAGTTAGTTACCTCTTAACCATTCATCCCTGAATCTTTACTCTGGCTATTTGTAAACTCACTAGGCACTTAGACTTGCCTCTTCCCAAGGATCTCACCCCCCTACCAGGGAAATTCTCTGGTTATCTGACTGTATCTCCTAAAAGGGTTTAACTTTTTGTAGGTAAGCATCTTGCCTTGTTCAGGCTTGAGGCCTGAGTCATCATAAGCACTTGGTTAATATATATTGAGTTGAAAAGAATTGGGAACCATAATGTGGAAATAGTATTCCTAAAAGAAAGTAGAAAAGGATAAAAGATGAGAAATGATCTCTTTAAGTTTTCCTTACCAGCTGCTACTCACTAATACTCTCAAGTTATGGTTCCCTGATTCTTAGGATTCCACCATCTAGAAACTTCTTAGAAACCAATTATTGGTTCCAATCAGAATTTGATTCAGCTGTTTTAGTTTTAACAAGCCCTCGGAATATCTCTGATACACTCTTGAATCTGAGAACGACTACTCACTCAAGTCCAAGCATGGATCATAGTACTTGACCAACTAAACACTGAGATATTGAAAAAATTTTACACTGATACTTACATTCAGTTACTCAAATGCTTCTCTATCCTTAAACCTCTGACTTCCAATAGCAGTTGTAGGGTAGTTGCGGTTTTGCTCCATTCCATAGTTCAGTTGGAAAAGAAAAAAAAAACCAAGAACCACTTTCTCAAAAATAAAACACACACACACACACACACACACACACACACACACACACACACACACACCATGGCAAGCAAGCAAGCAAGCAGACAGAATGAGATCAGGAATCGAGACATAGGCTTTTTCTAAAATCACTCAGAAACTCATAAAAAAAAAAAAGAATAAAACAAAGCCCTAGAAAATTCACAGTTCAGGTGCTGAAAAGGTGACTATATAGTTAACAGACTTCAGTAGAGTTGCTGGGGGAGTGAGTTTCTAAGGACATGGAATCAACTCCACGTAGTTAGGGCCCATATTTTAAAGCATTTTGGTCTCACAGCTTACATTGAGCAATTACGTTCATGGATTTATTTTACAAAGCAAAATGCCCAACTCATGCCATTCAAAAATCACTTTTCATTTTTGAAAACTCTATTTTAAGAGGGTAGCACTTCTAAGAAATCTTCCTTCTAGATAGAGAAATCCCAACACAAACACCTAAACCTCAACAGACACACCATGAATGTTCTGGAAAATGGGGACATCGCAGGACTTCTCAGTCTTGACTGTGTTTGGGTGACTGGCTGGTGCTGCCCCCTGGTGTTCAATGACCAGACACAAGAGTTCAAAGCAGAAATAATGTTGGCTTAGGAGTGCAGAATTCCCACCAGTGGCAGCGGACCCAGTGTTAAGGAGTGGGTCAGGGCCACTCTGCTTATCCTCTGGGCTACACTGATAGCCCCTGGGGCACTGTCCCAGCTCTGGTGGCAAAGCACTCACTGAGACAAGTGGCGTAGAACGAGGCAGGTAGAGGCTGTGCCCAAGCTCACCCAGTTGTCCAGTGGGGAGAGATGATCATTGTGTCCCTTACGCTGAGTGTTTGGCTAGTAGGCTTTTCCCGTTGACTTACTGCCCATGACAGAGGCTTACAGCTTTTTGTTGTTGTTTGTTTTAAGGGAAATTAACTGTTCTTCTGAAAACAGCTCGGGCCCCTGAGGAGACATTATGAAGCAGTTCTGAATGTTCTAAGCCAGTGGGTGATAATGGGCACTGTGTGCCCAGCAAAAACACTTCCCACCCTTGGTCATAAATAGTCTTAACTGGCTCATGCGGGGACCTGCTATTGGTTCTTTCTTCTCACCTGTCTCTCCCTGTGACTCCCATCTCCCAGGCTTCAAGCCATCACCAGCCAGATCATCAACTCATGTCCCTAGTGTGAAAAGACAATCTGCCTAGGCCATCATGCCATCACGACTACAAAGCCCATCCCTGCAGGAGGTCTAGGGTCAGCTTGCCATGGAGACAGGGTTTACTAAGAAAGCAGCACCAAATGGAAACCTAAATCATGTTGACTCCTAGCACCTCAAAATACATCCTGAGTCATTCCAGCCAAAGACATCAAGTCACTACAACTCTCCTCAGTCTCCTGCTTGGAAAGATGGAGACCTTGAGTCTTGGCCCCGAAATGAGCCCAACATGGATCTAGGGACTTAAAGGAATCAAATATGTAGGTAAATATCACAAACACAATCCTAACTTCAAAGCCATGACACACGTTCTTCTCACTGTCTTCTCACTGTCTTCTGTTTCACTGCCCACTGTCTACCACTATTTGCCTTAGTCTTAACTTTGATATGTCTAGGAACCCATCTGCAGTCCCACAAGCTTCCTCAACCCCCAGTTTCAGAAGTAGTCAACTGGCTGTTTGGTGGTCTAGAACCCTTTTATAACAGATCCTGAGTCAAGAACAGGCATCAAATACTTACCTACTTTTCACCTGCAGGGCCTGGCATAGCCCCTGGCCCATTGAAAGTACTCAGTAGATACAATGAGGATAGATGAAAGGGATCAGAATGAAATATGGATTCAGACTAAAAGGCAGAGGTTGAGTCAGGAAAACAACGAAAGCTTGGCGTAAACTATGTAGCATGCAACTTCTTGCAGCTCACTGTGGCAGTTCTGGCACTTGTGGAAAGTGTCCAAGTGAGTTCTCTGCCTGTCTTTTTGTTTTCCTTGCCAGTCCTGGGGCTTGAACTCAGAGCACGGGCACTGTCCTCGGACACTTTCTGCTCAAGGCTAATACTCTGCCACTTGAGCCACAGCACCACTTCCACCTTGTTTTTGTGTATATGTGGTACCTAGGAATAGAACCCAGGGCTTTGTGCATGCTAGGTGAGCACTCTCTCACTAGGCTATGCTCCTGGCTCCTCTGCCTGCTGTTTTTAGGGCTCTTGTCTCTTGGAAAGAAAAGAAGAAATCTTGGGGATCGTTCAGGTGAGACACCATTCTTCCCCAGCTAAATCAGAGATCTTATTTTCTTCTTTTGTATTAATGTTTGTGTTTAAAACTGTGGTTCTATGGTTGAAGAGGAGAGAAAAATGGAAAAAGCCACTGATTTCATTCTATGCTTTCATTTCACAGAAAAGGAAAGGAAAAACAAGGAGGTGGGGATTCTCTTCCCCAAAAATCACTCGCCTCAGGAGCAACATCAGAAGTCACTGAATCCTGTACCTTTAACAGCTTTTCAGATGGAGGAAAGCAGATAGGGGACAGAAAGAGATCAGTGGTTCCCAGTTGAGTTATTTAGGAATGGGGAATGCTCTTCATAGTCCTCTGTCAGCCTCCCTAAGAGATGGAAAGCAAAGCAGGAAGGGTTACAGATGGGGGGGAGCATCGGAGGACCTGGCCCTGGAGCTCACAATCACGGTCAGACATACAAAGCACTCATACCCTTGACTGATTCTCACCTAACCTCACTGCCCAATACTGACAACTATCTCTGTAAATATCATCTCTTTAGGTCATGGAGGGCTAAACCAGCTGGGAGGAGCCTTTGTGAATGGCAGACCTCTGCCTGAAGTGGTCCGCCAACGCATTGTAGACCTGGCCCATCAGGGTGTGAGACCCTGTGACATCTCTCGCCAGCTCCGGGTTAGCCATGGCTGTGTTAGCAAGATCCTTGGCAGGTAAGCACAAAATTCACCTAACACCACCCTTCCTGTAGTGTTTGTCTTCTGACTGACCTTAAATGCAGTCCTTAGATTGGTCCTCCTGTGGACCAATCCCAATATTTACCTTTAGTCCTATCCATTGAACTGAAGGAGGGGATGCTGCAAGACCTCTCTGCCCAGTATTGCTCTTCTTCTATTGCTTTCCTGTCCTCCTTTTCTTCTTTGTCCATTTCTCCTTGCTTTAGTTTCTCCTTCTCTCTTTTACTCCTTTACCCTGTGTCACATTTTGTAGCTGTCAGTCAGTATTCCTGGGGTAGAATTGTCTCAGCTGAGACCCAAGGAAATGAATAGTGTAGGGAAAGAGCACATGTTAAAGGTGGCTCCTGAGGTTTAAAGGGGCATTTGAATTCATGATGTTCAAACCAAAACTCTAAGAGCATCTGCCACAGAAACAGAGGGGAAGGTGGAATACCGATTCCTAGGTACTGAATCAGCCTTTCTGGAAACCAGGCTTATAAGATGCTTATAAGATGACTATGTAATCAACACTTCAAAACGTGAAGGATACTGAATGACTGATCTATAAGACAGACTGTCCTCAATCCTGGCTGTACCTGAGAAGCTTAAATTTGAAATGCAAAAATAAATAAATCAATGAGTTGGGTGCCAGTGGCTCAAGCCTATAACCTGAACTACTCAGGAGACTGAGATCTGAGGATCGTGGTTCAAAGCCAGCCTCGGAAAGCCCATCGACTCATATGTCTAACTAAATACCAAAAAGCAAAAACTGGAGCTGTGGCTCAAGTGGTAGAGCAGTAGCCTTGTGTATAAATCTTCAGGGACAGCACCTAGGCCCTAAGGTAAAGCCTAGGACCAGCACAAAATAAATAAATAAATAAATCATTGTCTAGACTCTAGCCCAGACAAATGTAGGAAAATGGACCCAGGTCAAGGTCTGTTTGGGGTACCTGACCCCCACATTGTTCTGCTTCCTGGCAGCCAGTTGAGAATCACTGGGGCTAGGAGCAGCAAAGGCTTTCCATGTGTTTTGGTTTCAGGAACCTTGATTTATATCAGAGTACCTTCTCCCCTCCCTGCTCTAACTCATGTGTGGATTTAAGGGTGGCTCTGTCATAAAAACAAAAACAAAAAAAATGGGTAAAGGGGCTGGAATGAGCCACAGAAAACCTTGGCCCCTGCCTGAATCCTCGGGGAGAATGTGGCCTTTGGCTGGGATCAGGAAGAGGGGAATTCCAAGATGGCTGTAGAGTCTCAGACAAGAAAGAACTCTAGATGGGAATGACACATGGAAATCTAAAGAGCCAAGTTGTTTGTTTTTGAATGGCAAAAGAGACCAGATTTGCAAAACAAGGAAAAGAAGATATCCTGACTAGAGGATGAGTCT
This sequence comes from Megascapheus bottae, assembly GCF_031878675.1. Taxonomy (NCBI): domain Eukaryota; kingdom Metazoa; phylum Chordata; class Mammalia; order Rodentia; family Geomyidae; genus Megascapheus; species Megascapheus bottae. The sequence continues at coordinate 6,906,591 of NC_143515.1, forward strand.
GCTAGGCTTGGTTGGCCAGGAGGGAGGGTGGGGTGGTTGGAAAATGGAGAGTAGCTGACACCCTGGAGAAGAAGGCTAGTTGAAAAGGCCAGAAGTCTAAACAGGCCTGGATTCTAGAGTCTAGGAGGAACAGATTTAACTTGAACAGAAAGCCCATGAGTGGTGGAAGGGGGTGCAAGGGTTTGGGGGGGAGGGGCAGGTGTCACAGGCTACAGCAGGACTGTGAACAAGGGTGAACTATTAAGATAGGGCAAAGGGCTTGATGAACCCAGCCAGCTTCTAAGGAGGGGTAAAGAGAGGAGTGAGAGTGAAGGCTTTGGTAGAAAGTTCTGGTTTGGCAGCAGCCTAAACCTACCCAAGCAAGGGAAACAGGCTGTTCTGGGAACATGGAGTGTTTGAGCCCAGCCAGGGGGCGGGAGTGGGGGTGGAGGAGGGGGAACAGCTCACTCCCACACATCTTCCCAGAAGTGTGGGAAGAAAGAGTGGCTCTAGCTAAGTCATTGCCCAAAGGCCCCACCTGCTTACTGGGTAATTCTTTGGGGTTCTCTATTGGAGTAGGTACTACGAGACTGGCAGTATCCGGCCTGGAGTGATAGGGGGTTCCAAGCCCAAGGTGGCCACCCCCAAGGTGGTGGAGAAGATTGGGGACTACAAGAGACAGAACCCCACTATGTTTGCCTGGGAGATCCGTGACCGTCTGCTGGCTGAGGGTGTCTGTGACAATGACACTGTACCCAGTGTCAGCTCCATCAACAGGTGAGGGACAGCAGCCTGTAGCATTTGTCTGGGCCCTGGGCTTTAGGGGAATCGTGAAAGGGACCTGAAGAAGAGTGCAGCTTTGTTGAATCAGGGGCTTGGATGAGGCCTCGTGCTGAAGAATCAGCCACTTCCTGTCTCCTTACTGGCCCCCACACCAACGTGTGTTATCTCTAGCTGCCTTTTTCAAATACCTCATCCTTCCTTTCATTCCATTTTTTAAATTCCTGAATTCATCTTTTCATTTAGTCCTTCGATTATTCACCCACTACCTCAATCATTAACTTACTCATTCCTCACTCATTCCTCCATTCATTCACTCATACAAATTACCCTGGGAATAGATAAACCTTCCCCGAGTGAAGCCTACAGTCTCATAGGAGCATAGACACAAACCAAGAGCCCTTGTAAAACCAAGAGCCATTGCAAAAACAGAGCCTGGCATCCTGTGAAGGACAGGAAAATGAACACCTGTGAGGTGGCATGGGGGACTTTGTTTCATAACCAGGAGGTTCCAAAAGTCTTCTCCTAAGGAAAAACAAAATGAGTAAGAGCTAACTAGATGAAAATGAGAGCAAAAGGAGCTCTGATACAGCACATGCAGAGAAGCCTTAAGTCTAATAAGATTGTCTACAAGAAGGTGAAAGAAAGCCAGGAGACAGAAAGAGAACATGAAGTTCATTGAGTCTGGAGACGTTAGCAGAATCCCCACCTCTGGGGCCAATGCCTTGTTCCATATTCAAACCTCGGACCTATGAAACAATGGAAAACCCTTAACATAGATTAAGCAGGAGGGCGCCTACCCTTTCCAAAGCTCCCTCTGGCTGCAATGGAAAGAATCAATAGAGATTCATGAGTGAATGGGTTGTGATCATGGAGGGAGAGGGTTGGTGGTGGCATGCCCTGTGGTGTTAAGGAGATACAAAGAAACATGGCGCTGTAGAGGTTAACGGAGATGATAAGGAGGCAGATGTTAAGGAAGCTCCATCTCCATGGCCTTGAGTGGCCATGGTTCCAGTCATGTAATGGGAATATAAAGGAAGCCTAAATATGAGGAGTGAGGTCCTGGACTTGACTGTACACTAGTTAATTTGAAGATGTCTTTTGAGAGAGCCAAGTGGGATGTCATAAAGATGACTGGATCTGGGGCAGCTAAACTTCCTGTTTCCTTCTTTTGTCTTTAATGGCTTTTCTTCTCTTCCTTGTAGAATCATCCGGACCAAAGTGCAACAACCATTTAACCTCCCAATGGACAGTTGTGTGGCCACCAAATCCTTGAGCCCAGGACACACACTGAGTGAGTGCTGAGGGCCTCAGAAATAAATGTACCCTAACTAAGTCCCCACAGACAGAGACATAGAGACACACTTACACAAGCTCCTACGGGCTCTAAACTTGTGCTTGTGGAAAAGTTGAGACGTCACACACCAGTAACTTTAAGTCCCTTCTACCAATAGGCCCTAGGGAGGACTGACCTCCAGTCTGCCCAGGCCATGCTGACAGCAGGTGCTATGAGGAAGGGTCACTGTCACATCTTGATTAATCCCCTCCTTCTCACCCCTCTGCAGTCCCCAGTTCAGCTGTAACACCACCAGAATCACCACAGTCAGACTCTCTGGGCTCCACCTACTCTATCAATGGGCTTCTGGGAATTGCTCAGCCTGGGAGTGACAACAAGAGAAAGATGGATGACAGTGAGTATTGAAGGGGGACAGGAAGGTAATTAGGGGTGCAGGAGGGCAATTTCAGATCCTGATGGGGAGAAACACTTTTCCCTCCCTGGCTCAGGACGTAGTCAGGTTCTGCTACTTCTCAATGGCAGTAGTCACATGACCTAGTCTCTCAACCCTCCCTGCCAACCCAGGAACCTGACCTTTTCCTCATTCTTCAGCCTGTTTGTGCCCTCTGCTGTGGCCTAGGGGGTTCCTCTGAAAGCTTTCTCCCTGCCTGGGGGGTACCAGGTGACCAGGACAGCTGCCGGCTGAGCATTGACTCACAGAGTAGCAGCAGTGGACCCCGCAAGCACCTTCGCACAGATACCTTCAGTCAACACCACCTGGAGCCTCTTGAGTGCCCCTTTGAGCGACAGCACTATTCAGAGGCCTATGCCTCCCCAAGCCACACCAAAGGCGAGCAGGTGAGGATGTGGGCTGTGGAAGGTAAGCAAGGGAGCGCAAGGGGTAGAGTAAAACATCCTTGAGGCCACAGAAACTTGCCTCTATGGGGTCAGACACAGGCTTCGTGTGTCATGCAACCAGACACAGAGGCCCTGGTATCTTCTCCTAATCCTCTTACCTTCCCTCAAACAACCTGAAGCTGGCCTTTTTACTGCAGGGCACCATAACTTGGTAGCCCTGACCCTTTGTCATCAGTGGCTTTCCCAGACCAGAAAGCAAGACCACTCCAACTATAGTATAGAGGCTTGAAAGTAATGTATCAATAAAACTCCCAGCGCAAACTCTACTCCCCTGGCACAGCTCAGAATTCTGTGTTACTCATGTCCCCAAGCACGCCAAGCTCATTCATGCCTCTCTGCCCTTGGGCCAGGTGTGCTCTTCATAGCATGCCTTTCCTCCCACTCCTCTGCCTGGAAAAATACCAGTTAGCTTTTGCAATTCAGCTCAATCATCCTGAGTGTGAATTTGTCTCTGCCTGTCTGCTGTACTTCTTCCCCCAGTGTGTCTGTGACTCTTCATGACCTACAAGTGTCTCTTAGGGTCTTGACATGGTGCATCATAAGAAAAAAATCTAGTGGACAGAAAGATAAAGACAGGGAAGCTCTTAAGACATATTTTTACTCTAGCACGGAATATTGTGTATCTCTCTATCATCTATCTATATTCATCCATATCTATCTTTTTATCATCTATACATCTATCCATCCATATGTGTCCAACTATATCCATCTGTTCTATCTGTCTGTCTGTCTGTCTATCTATCTATCTATCTATCTATCTATCTATCTATCTATCTATCTTCCTTCACTGGGAATCAAATTCAGGGCCTCATACATGCCAGGCAAGGCCTCTCCTGCAGTGCCCCTCTTTTAATCGGTACTCAGTAAAGTATATCAAATGAATGTACAAATGAAGAAGTTGAGAAATCTGGAGCAATAAATCACAAGCTGCAGGGAAGTTTTCTTTCCAGTGTTCAGGACAGGTGAAATGGATTACAATGGGTTGGTGTCTATGAAAAGCTGACAGAGACGTGAGAGGTCCCACCCTGAGGCCAACGAAGCCTACAAAGCTGTCAGCCACTGAATTCAGTTCATTATTATCTGTCAACAGTTTCAGTGTCTTTCTCCCCTCAGTGCATCAAGTCAACCAGCTGAGGAGTGTCTTTAGGGTGAAGTCTATTACCCCTTTCAACTAAAACTATAAGTGAGGCAAACCTGTACGTATGTGTGTGTATTTGATAGAATATATATATATATATATATATATATATATATATATATATTCCCTAGACAGCCTGGGCACTATATCTGAGCCTTTTTTATGCTCAAGGCTAGCATTCTACCACTTGAGCCACAGCTCCACTTCCAATTTTTCATTGGAGAAAAGTTTCTCAGACATTCCTGCCCAAGCTGGCTTCAAACTATTATCCTCAGATCTTAGCCTCCTGAGTAAGCTAGGATTACAGGCATGAGCCACTAGCACCCTGCTGTATACACATCTTTAAAATCTTAGACAATAGAGATGATGCCAATAATCAGCTGATTAACTGCCAGTGACTGGCTGGCTGCTGGCCCAGGCAGCTGGGCAGGCAATCTCTGTCAGCCATTTTTATCAGCCCCCTGTAGCTGTGACAACTACAAAGAATGCAGAGAAAGCTGGCTATCGACAGACCTGGGGAATGGGGCTGGGTGCTCAGCCTTAAATCAGTGAGTGGCTCTTAGAGGGAAATAAGGACTCAGTGGTAGGTCTGCAGGAAGCCTAGTCCATGAAGACTAAACTTGTAACACCCAGTATGCACACATTAGACATTCTGGGGGCATAAAGAAAGCCTACTGAGGCGACCCTGTGTATCTGCTGGGTCCCAGGGCCATTTCCTGGTTCCATCAGTAAGCCTGAAAAGGACTCTGCTTGATTTCAGAGGGGCCCCGTGCTATGCTAGCACATATACATGAGGCATCCTGGAATGAGAGACTCGTAGATCTAGAATAGATCTTAGTCCAGCTTTTCTATTTGTGTGCAGATAGCCAAAGACCAAGTGGCATAGAAAGGACCTGGAGAAGAAGCTGGTTGAATATGCCGGCCTTGGTTTTATCAGGGTGGTCAGTTATTACCTGTTTTGATATGGAGCCTCAAGTGTAATGTAATTTAAAGACAAAACAAAAACATTTGCAAACTGTTTGAATTTCTCCAACACTTTAGCCTATAGAGTCTAAACAGATGTCCATCAATAATTGATTGTGAGAAGCAGAAAGAGTCCAGACTAAGCCACAGCCCTTACCTTCCCTATCTCTAGTGACTGACTGTGCTAGCAGAGTACACTGTGTTCTCTCACCTGGGCATGGGAAAGCCCTCTGGCCTGAAAGCTGCAGAAGAAGCACAGACATGCACACTTAATCTTAGCATGGGATGAAGACAGAGACTTCTTGTTTGGAAAACTGATTAAGAAGATGTTCAACAGATACATCATATGGCTCATTTGTAGTTGCTATTTTACTACCACATAGTTGGAAGTCCATATAGTTCTTCCTCTATCATACAAGTCCATCCAGAGTTGGATCAACAGAATAAAAATACTATGATAGAGCTACATGCTGGTGTTTCACCTATTATCCTTGCTACTGCAGAGCCTGAGATATGAGCATTGAGGTTCAAATCCAATTCAAGCAGGAAAATCTATGAGAGTCTTATCTCCACTAAATTACCAAACAAGCCAGAGCTGGAACTGTGTCTCCAGGGGTAGAGCACTAGCTTTGAGGAAAAGAAACTCAGGGATAGTGTGTGGGCCCTAAGTTCATGTCCTAGGACTGGAAAAAAGAATTATAGAGATCAAGAATTAGGCAACTTATGCCTCTTTTCAAAGTCCTAAAACCCTATGATCCTATACCTGTCATCACTAGTTATTGGGCACCTATTGTCCATTCTTACCAACTTCCATGGGCTAAGCACTTTAGAAGAGTACTGAATATAAAACCCCACTTAGTCTGTGTGTTAGTCTTATAATCCCCATTCTGTGATCCATATTATGACAGGTTAGATAAACCAAGACTCTGAGAAGGCAGGTAGACTCATGCTACCTGCCAGACAATTGCAGAATTAGTGATCTAACTCACCCAATTCAAGTTCAATCCCAGAAAAAAAAATCACTAGAATGTTTAAGCCATTGATATTTGCAACATCATAAAAAATATTTTGACTATATAGGTTTCTTTTTCTTACGGAACTGCCTACAATTTGACATAGAAATATTTTTATATCAAGCCAACACATTCATATGGCATTTAAAATGGTTCTTGCTTTCTCCACAAATTAGGTATTTTTGTTCAGTTTCATCCGGCCATCCAGTTTCATCTAAGCAGCTCTACTCTGTCTCTAAGTGGGCCTCCTCACAAGGAATGCAACCAGAGCACTATTTAGTCAGTAATTGCCGCTACATGCTGATGGAGCCCTGGTGGCCTCTAGAATTGACTAAAGCTTCCAAAAGTGCCCCGCATGCAACCAGACAGTGCTGTGACTCCTTGGAGAGCCTAGCTCAGTGGAAATCACTGAAAATCATTGTCTTCGGTAACACTCTATGCGTCTGTGCAACCTTCTTTCATTTCCATTTTGTACGATATTTCACACACTGCATTTTGTAATATGTATGATCCGAGATGGGAAATGGATATGTTCTGACCCTTCATGAAGAGGAAGGGATATATTTATGCTTTTAATTGAGCAAAAAAGTTCCTTTTGAAGGAACACCTTAGGCTATGACAATGCACATGTGTCCAAGGAACATCAGTAGGGGTCTTCAATTTGTTATTGAAACCCCCTCCCCAGGTACTTTGTAAGAGTTTTTCAGATAAAATTAATCCTAAGTATCTTCCAAGCTAACCTGAATACTTCTATTTGCTTGGATATAGAGAGACCGAGAGAGAGGAAAGAAACCGTCTGACTGTTCTGTGGAGCACAACCCCTGTGTCAGCATAGTGAAGTTCTGGTTTCAATAGAAAATACTTGAACATTCCCAGTCTGGGATCTGGGCTCTCAGAGTATGATACATAATCTTCTAGGTCTATGCCACAAGGCTGCTGTCCTATTCTGTAGGTCTAAGCCACATGAGGAAGAACACCAGAATCCATCCAAGGCTCTCTCTAGATGATACCTGGCCTCCCAGCTGGCCTTGAATTGTAGAACCTGGAAGGGGAAGCCCTAAGCCAATGGTAGGGCTTTGAGGTAGAGGATCATGCCAAGTAGAGCTCTGGCTGAGAAGGAAGGAGACAACGGGCAAAGGAAATTTTCCTGGGGCAATTGCCATCACCAGGTCCAAAGACAGGTGGTAGCTTCTGGAGGAAGGCTAGCTTGCTCAGGGGCCTCTGTCCTGTTGACTTTTCTTTATTCCCCAGGGCCTCTACCCACTGCCCTTGCTCAACAGTGCCCTGGACGATGGGAAGGCTACACTGACCCCCTCCAATACGCCCCTGGGGCGCAACCTCTCAACACACCAGACCTACCCTGTGGTGGCAGGTAGGATTCCTGGGCCAACTGGAGCCAGCTATGAAAGTGGGCTGGAGAGGAGGGGAAGGCAAAGGTGGCTGGCTGGCAGAAGGAAGGTGACTGAGATGCCTGCCTGGAGAAGAGTGGTGGATAGTGCTGGCTGGGCCTCAGAGTGGGGCAAAGGGGTTATGCCTTGGCCTCCTGGGGTCCTTCCTTCTGGGAACACACAGTGAGCAGTTTCTCAGTCCACACCAGGGGCAGAGGGCACCCCGCAGGGAGGCAGAGCATCAGGCCCCCCCCCCACCTCTTTCACCCTGAGAAACCACCCCTGGATCCCCCGGACTCCAAGAGCAGCCAGGCCTTCCTGCCCCCCACGCCACCCGCCTCACCCCCCCACATCTCATGGCTTGATTTGTGCATATTCCCGCCCCGTCATCTCACACCCCTCTCTCCTTGTTGTCTCCCTCCCTCCAGCAGATCCTCATTCACCCTTCGCCATAAAGCAGGAAACCCCGGAGCTATCCAGTTCTAGCTCCACCCCTTCCTCTTTATCTAGCTCGGCCTTTTTGGATCTGCAGCAAGTCGGCTCTGGGGGCCCAGCCGGGGCCTCGGTCCCGCCCTTCAGTGCATTTCCCCATGCTGCCTCCGTGTACGGGCAGTTCACGGGCCAGGCCCTCCTCTCAGGTATGGCTGGGAGGTCCCTCCAGGTATCTCAGGGATTGCGAGGGGAGGGAGGGGGGTCAGCAGGGTCAGCCCACACTCCCTTAGTTTGGTCCAGCCTGTCTTTGATCCCAAACTTGCCCAGCACCGTACAATTCCCTACCTCCTCCAGAGCTTTTTGGAGTCTCCAGTGTCAAAGTGTAGTTAGTTCTCCATGTTGAGGAAGAGAGGGGCCACCAGAAAGTGAGGTTCGTTACTTCAAGACCCCATGAAAGGACGGGGATTCTAAGACAAGGAAAGTCTGTATGGAAGCCAGGTAACCAGTGAAGAACTACTCTATTTGAAGTAGAGGGCCCTGCACCCAGGGTGACAACTACTGAACCAGGAAAACACCACTTTGCCAGCCCAGAAGGACCACAGGTCCTCTGATTCAAGGTCATGGATCCGGTCTTAAAACGGACTGCCATGCCTGTGTGGCACTTGGGATTCAAAAAAATTTTGTATGCATCCCTGCATCTATGCAGGAAGTTCTAATGAAAGATGGACACCCAGTGTGGGGGCAAAAAGGCACGCCTGAGGATCTGAGACAAGGTAGGGAAAGTTGACTTCGAAATTGACATTTCAGCAGTCGGAAGTCAGCAGTAGATTTATTTTGATCCAGGTGATTAAAGAAGAAAAACCTGTAAAGAAATGGGACACAGAAGGGGAAGGGCAATGCCTGCTACAGAGGACAGGCTGATTGTGGGAGCATACTTGTGTGTCTTGTGGAAATGGCAAGCTGGGACTGAGTGAACCAAGTCAGGGGTGAAGTGTGGATAAAGCACAAGATGACAAGAAGCAGTTTTTAAATTACTGTGGGAGCTGAGGAAAAGGACAGATAGCAGCTTGGGAACGGGGAGATAGATCAGAACACAGACAGGTCTATGATACAAAGAAGGACTGAAACAATCCAGGCAAACTCCCTGATTCTGAGGTCCAAATTTCTCCCTGTCATCCTTTTAAGGCTGCAGGATTCCCTGTCAACATGCAACCAATGAGAATTAATGCAGCCCGTGTCTGATCAGCTGTTCATTTAGTGAGCATGCTCACTCTACAAGGCAGCTGCAGGATTGGGATGTCATCCAATCTATGAGACAAAGCAATTGGCAGTAGATACCAGGCAGTCACCCAGGCAGCAAGCAGCCAAATATGCGGCATCTGCAAGTCCTCAGCCAGGTGACCCCAAATCCATGCTCATAGGCTGCTGAAGGGCAGGTGTGAGCACCCATGTAGACTAGCCACGGCATTGGAGATTTAGCATAGAGGCCAGCAGTCTGAAGAGATCCACAATTGGAGGGAGTGGGGTGCAAATAGGTAGCCATAAACAGAAAGCGAATCAGAGCTATACTTCACAGCCAAGTCTAGTCCTGCAGTTCCAGGCTGATGATAGCCTGTGTCCACTATGAATTCAGGACATCAACCCCAGAGCTCCTTCTAGACACGCCACCTGATTCCATTGGTCAAGATTGAACCTAACTACTTAGTACAGAGCTAAGCTCTCATGGGAGGGCAAGGAGGAAATGTTAGGATGGAGGATAGAGGAAGGCTAAGAAGAGTCTAGGGCTGTAAATCCATCCATGGGAGGGGGAGAAATATTTGAAATAAAGGAGAGGAAGCAGAGACCAAATTATTCCTGAGAAATGCTGTGGTCAATGGTGAAAGGAAGAAAGATCTTGGTTAGTTCTGATTTCATAGTTAGCTCTAACCTATATGGACCTTCTTAGCTCCCCTCTACTGTGTGACCTATCAAAATTCTCTTGCCACCGCCTGAAATGTCTTTAACCTGCTTCCCACTATGTCATTTTTCTTGATCCAGCAAGTAACTGACTTTGTGTCTAAACTTATCCCAATCAGTCAAGAAAGTGGAAACCATAAGGTTTGAGGAATGGTGAAATCACCTAGGATTTCTGACAGTCCCCTTTAGATATTCTAAGGTGGCTTCCCATACTTGGGTCACAATAGTGACATCAAGGCTGGCCTTGTACTGCCAGCTCCAAGGCTGACTCCAGTTCAGGTCATCAGAAAGCTTGGAAATAGTTAGGTTTTATCATCAAAGAGTCCAGTATCCTCCTCCATTCTTTTGTACAAATTATATTTAGTCCTGTCAAAGAGATTTCTGGGTTACCATAAATTCTCCTTGCTATCAGAACAAGATAAGAATTGAAAAATGGCTACATAGAGGCCAGACATCAAAGGGGACAAATGAAATAGTCTGAAACACCTCTACCCTCTAAATTCCTCTAGCTAATGGCTTTCTGGTCCAGTTCTCTACCATTTAGCATATTTGCCAATAGATCTGGGTGCTTTAGTGTTCTTAGAGAATCTTATTTCACAACCTGTTAACTTGGTCCTGAGCCTGAGTCAACTTCCAGGCCTATACTGGAAATGTTTTTTTTTTAATACAGAGGAGATGGAATTACTCAGAAAGGATACATTTATGATAAAGAGCTTAATAAAGAGATAAGTCAATAAGAGGACTTGTTAGACCATGATGAAGTATCTCTATCCCATAGCTTCTGTTGTCTTGTTTCTAAGAAGGGTGCAAGTTCTTGGCTTTCTGGGGGAAAACAAAAACATTTTTTTCAGTGCAAGCTTGACAAGTAGATTATCACCAACTCCAGCCCAATAAACCATTTTTTTTAAAGGAATTAAGAGCAGAGAGTCTTAGGACAGTTGTGGTAGCAGTTTAGGTGAATGTTAGTAGAACGTTAGGAGAAAGCTCTACTGGGTTTTGCAGGAAAATCAGGTTTTCTTATTTGTTTCTTTGGATTTTGTTGTTTTTATACCAGTCCTAGAGCTTGAACTCAGAGATTGGATGCTTTAACTGAGCTTTTTTGCTTAAGGATAGCACTCTAGCCACAGCTTTACTTTTGGATTCTTGGCAGTTAATTAGAGCTAAGAGTCTCCTGGGCTTTCCTGACTATCTGGCCTCTCACTGCAATCCTCAGATCTGGGCCTCCCAAGTAGCTAGGGTTTCAGGCATGAGCCACTAGTGCCTAGCAGGACCAGATTTTATGAAGAAAAATATTCAGGATTTTTCTTCAGTCATTTGGTTCAGAAATTTACCCTGTTATGAGAAAATCACACAACTGATAGAAAATGATTAAAATCTCAGAATCTAAGGAAGGAAGACAATGATTTCCACTTGTGAGAGCTGTGTTGGAAAGAATATCAATGTGTGCGAAGTAATGCACCTCCTATCTGGTGAATATAATGTAACCCTTCTATTAATTACAATAAAAAACATGGAAAAAAAGAGCTGTGTTGGGACTGCAGCACATGGGGTAAGATCCCAATGGATACCATAGATTATATTGTGGCCTAAAAAGAAAATGTGTTCTGGAATTCTGCCCAGTAGGCAACATAGCTTAGGAAGCTGCAGGGTCAGGTGATGGAAAGTGACAGGATGACAACAGGAGGGAGAGGAGAGTGGCTGCCAGGGGTGGGGAAGCCCAGGAACATACTAGACCATCACTAGCAAATGACTCATATCCCATCACCCTTCTCTTAACCACAGCAGACACAGACACACAGACACTGCCTCTGAATCCTTCTCAATACAAGGAAGCTTCTACCATGGAAAGCAATGTGAACCCAAGTTGCAGGTTCTCATCTAATTCTCCTCATGTGACATGGAGAAATTAAATGATTTGTCTTCCCTAATCTTGCCTACATCTAGTCTTTCCTCTCCTCCATCCCCTAGAAGTAGAAGGGAAGAAGAAAAGAGGAAGTATCAGACCGGAGTCTGATACCATGCCATTCATCTATCCCATCCATGTGCCCTGCACTCCTGCTGCTAGAAATTTCACATTGCTCCTTCCCTCTCTGGGTCTCTAGTGACTGGCCAGGTGCTTTACTAGGATCAAGGGGACTGAGTCTAAGAGTTGAACACGTTAAGGTCCTCTCAACAAGCTCAGTTGTTACTGTGGCCTATCTTCTTTCTATTTCTCCTTCTCCCTCTAAATATATCAAAATTCTCTTTTCCACGTTTGTTTCCATCCTTCCCTGGGTTCTCCTGATGATCCTGTGTTAGGTGAACAGGAGTGAACCTGTAGAATTTCAGTGGGTTCTATCCTAGTTGCTGCAGCACCAACCATAGCTGGACACTTCAGGAGAAATCAAATTAGAAGTTGGTGTTCGGATATTTCAGAACCGTGTATCATTTAAAATAAGAACACTGACAGCTCATTCTAAAGAGGATTTATTCGTAAGAGTTCCACAGACATAATCATTTCTAAATTATATACATTGCATTCTTCAGTGTATATCTGGAGCATGAAACGCTGGGTTTGCTGATAACCCCAGAGTAATAATAATGTGTGTAAAATACCCTCATTCCCCCCACTCGCCCATTTTGCTTGTGAAGAAAGGGGCACATAGTGGATGGTCAAAGGGCACACAGAAAATTAACGACTCTGTGGTCATAGCTCCCTAGACTCTTGGAAGCTCAACAGAATTATGTATAGTTAGTATTTGGATGAAAGAAAGTTAGCCATAAAAGCAGGGGGAGGGGAGAGAAAAAGGAGGAAGAGGGAGAAGAGGAAGAGGAGGAGGAGAAGGAGGAAAGTTAGCAGAAAGTTAGGTAAAAGCTCTACTAGTTTTTGCAGGAAAAACCAGGTATTCTTATTTGTTTCTTTGGGTTCTGTTTTGTTGTTTTAATACCACTCTTGGGCCTTGAACTCGGGGATTGGATGGTACCTCTGAGCTCATTTGCTTAAGGGTAGCAAAAGGGGAAAAAGGAAGAAAAAAGGAAGGAATTGAAGACACAGGTCTTTTACTGATCCCTTAGCTGAGCTCCAAATGTTCTTCCCAAACGATATGCTTCATGTTGACTTAATGTTTGGCCTTGAGAACTAGCATTTCTGTTGTCTTATATATCCCTGAGTACTTAGGAAAATACATTGTATATACTAGAAAAATACATTGTTGGATGAAATAGCTATGCTGAGGAAACGCCAGCAAGAGAAGTAGGGGAGATGGAGCCCTTATCACATTAACAACTGTAGGGTTTCATGGGATATACCTTCCCATGGGTACCTTCAAGGCCCTGAGGTATGAAGGACAAAATTGGAAGAGGGGTGATAGATGGGAGGAAAGTGGGGTGAGAAGTACCACAGAGAATACAACTATGGTAAGTTGATGTACTGGCCTCACAGGCAACCTGTTCATCCTAGGAGAAAAATCAGCCCCAGGAAGGAGGCAAAAGGCATTCGGGTCAAGGTCATAATCTCAGAGAGTGGTCTTTAGCTCCCACTGAGGACGTATGACAGTGTCTGAAATCTAGTAGGTAGATACCAGAGATGGGCAGCCTCCCGGAATTCACATGACAGTCTCACAGTAGAACACTAACTAGCCTAAAACACCAATATTATTCAGCTTGAGAAACTATGTGGGCATCAGCAAGAACTAGGATGGCCAAACAGCACAGCCATTGTTTTATTAGTAGTATTTTGCCAATATTAGCATATGAACTCAGGGCCTTATGCTTGCTTAGTTTGCTTGTTTAGCAGGAACTCTACTACTTGAGTCATGCCACCAGCTCTGCTTTTTGATGTTAGTGACAGAATCTCAGACTTTTCTGCTTATGCTGACCTCAAGCCTCAGTCCTGCAGGTCTTGATCACTTGAGTAGCTAGGATTATAGGCATGAACCACTGGTGTCTGGTTAATGAAAAATAATTATTAATAAGTATGCTGGGACAGTTATCACTTCTTAGGCAACCCCAAATCCTTGGGTGATGCAGATTCTGGTCTGGATCTGCAGAACATAAGAGATGATGGAGGTACATGGGAGAGGATAATCAGATCAATTGGGGTCTCCTGAATGGAGATTTATGCTTTTTCTTTTTGATGGGGAAGACACATAGAGCCAAGAAGATGCAAACTAGTTTATAAAACTACCCTGATGGCTCCAAATGTAGGTTTGACTTGAAATTACAGACAAAAGGGAATCTGTGTTTTGCTGCAAAAAAAAAAGTTTAGAAATGCATTTGAGGCTTGACACCAGTGGCTCATATCTATAATCCTAGCTGCTTAAAAATCTGAGGTTTGAATATCTAGGTTCAAAGCCAGCCTACATATACACATCTAAGACGCTCTTATTTCCAGTTAACCAGCCAAAAGGTAGAACTGGAGGCATGGCTGAAGTAGCAGAGCACCAGCTGTGAGTGTAAAGTGTGAGGTCCTGAGTTCAAGAACTGGTACTAGCAAAGAAAATAAAATAAGAAAAAATGCATTTGACAGATACATAGTTCATAGTCATGTGAACACTAAATATTTCTCAGCCACATCTCCTTTTAGTCAATAGGTTTCATGTCTCTTGTATCCTTGATCAATTATATCCACCTAGAAGACCAGAATATAGTATAGGAACCACCCTCACTGGCTCAGTGGAAAATGGGATGGTGACTGAATATCACTATTTACCGCAGGACCAAAAAGGGGAAGTAATAGGCTGGAGGGCCACACATCTGTCATCTGTCCCCAGGATCTGACTCTTGATTCTTTCAGAACTGGGGCTCTCTATCTCTAAGAAAGAGATGCTTTGAGTCAAGTGGATTCTAGTTATTTTAAGTCATTGATGCCTATCATTATGAAGGACAAAAACCACTAGAGACCAGAGAACAAAAGAGGACTGCACTATTAGAGTTGAGAGCCCTGCTAGAAGAGACAGGTACCTGGGCCTAGAGGAAACAGGGGAGAAGATTTGGAGAATGGCCTTGGAGGACTTGGGAATGACTGAAGGAAGATTTGCTAAACCTCATTTAAGTGAGATGATAAGCATGGGAACCCCCTCCACTGATGACTCTGTTGTATTTTTCCAGGGCGAGAGATGGTGGGGCCCACGCTACCCGGATACCCACCCCACATCCCCACCAGTGGACAGGGCAGCTATGCCTCTTCTGCCATTGCAGGCATGGTGGCAGGTAAGGGGAGGGGTTGGCAGAGGAGAAACTCTGAAAAGGGAAGCATAGAAAGAAGGGCCTGGACAAGAGAGGAAAGAGATAGGCTGAGTCCCGTTCATAGACGCCATTCTCCAGAGCTTCCATTCAAGGGCAACAAATGATTGACCAATGAAACACTTTCTTGCAGACACCGGGAGAAAATGCCCCAGTACCACTCTGGCTCTTTAACTTCTATCAGCTCAGCCTCATTTTTCCAAGAACATCCATATCCAATTCCAAGCTTTTACCTTTTTCCACTTCTTCCACTGACTTAATGAATACTAATAGAGCATGTAGAAGAACTGGTTCAATAGGAAAGCCATACCTGAGACAGTTGATGGTATCCTAGAGATTTAACTGATGAATCTCAGTTGACCCCCTCTCAAAGATCTGAAGACATTCTCTTTTGCATCCTATCCTCTTGCAAGTCTGCATGAGAAGGGCCAGGTTCTAGGTACTCTGAGGGTACCAGAGAGTAGGAATGTCTCTCTATCCTCCTTTGGTTTTCTTTGTAATTAGCATCTAATAGTAACCGAGGATGACAAGGTCTGGACAAATGAGGACAATGATGATTTCTTCACTGAAGTCTCTTTTAGAAACCAGATTGGAAAAACCCTGGGACAGATGGAGTTGAACATTTCCACTTCATAGAGAGGTCTAGGAGTGGTCTGGAGCTCACAGAAGAGGCTCCAATCTCAGGATCTGTGTGACCCCTGTGTCAACCCGGGAACCAGTCTCTTTGGCTCTGGCCTAGAAGCTTGTACATTCACCCAGGCCTGCTTCCCCTGGCAGGGGTTAATGTTTGTCAGCCACCCACTCTGGGCACCCTGTGCAGAGGCAGGTGGGCTGGGTTCTCCTGGGCAGAAGGAAGGGAGGGGGAGAGAGGAGGGAAGGAGGCTCTGCTCCCTGGGAACCTGCTGAGCTGGCACTTGTTGCTGCCGTTACCGTGGCAATGTGCTTAATGCAGCGTTGAAAATACAGAATACTGACTCCTCTCTCCCTCCTGGCCCCGGACTGCCTCCCTCCCTCCTTCCTCTTCTGGAGCGTGAAATGAGATTGGTCAAGATAAAAAAGGAAAAGATTCGGTTATTTTTTTAAGAGTGTGGATAATGGGGCCTCTCAATCAAAATCCCAGGCTCCAGTCTCCGCCCCCCCCCTCCTCCATTCCCCTTCTAGTCCTTCCACCTTTCCTTGCTCCTGCTTAGAGGAGGAGGAAGAAATATAAAGGCAAGCCTTTTCTCTTAATTATGAATCATTCCTTGAGGGCAGGCCCAGGGCAAGGAATTCCTGGGGCCAAAAGTTGACCTGTGAGGTAGCTAAAAGGCATGGGCCTTCTCATCAAAGGCCCCCAGGTTCTTTCCAGAAATGCCTCAGCCAGAGTGGCTGCAATGAAGAAACACACACATATACAACCATCACATAGACTGTAAGAGGATTGCAAATGAGAGAGGCCTTGCCTCACATAGTAGGAAGTCTTCCAGTAAGTTTTCAGAAAATACAATTCCGTTCACCTAGCTCTTAGGAAAGCCTTTGTGCAAACGAATTCTTAGAGACTGTGTTTGTAGGAAAACTCTATGTCTCTCCCTTACCATTCTACGGGCAGCCCAGTTGACAGAATGAGGACTTCTTCAATGGAAGACAGTCAAGTCAACCAGCATTAATTGCATACCTGTAGGTACATAATAATGTTTGGAGTTAATTGTATCAATGACATTCTCCAATCAGTTATGGAAAGGAAGAAGTGATCATTTATTATTCCTGTTGCATGCCTGGCCTTTCGTACATATAACTTAAGCTCTCATTTAATTCTTATCATAAGATAGGGGACAGGTTGATGGTAACAAGATTTAAAATTAGAAAAAGGTGGGGCTTCAAAAGCAAAGTGGTATGCCCAAGATCTAACAAAGCAGCAGAAAGATTCAAGCATTGGCCCTTGAATTTCAAATCTGGGCTCTTTCTTTTCACTACACTGTCCCCCCACAACTCCTGTGTATATCAGAAATTTAAAGACACAGGCTTTGGGTAAATAGAACTAAAAAGGGTCAGAACACAGATTTCTCTTGTCTGTTCATCCTTTGTATCTTCAATCTCTGTCTCTGTCTCTCTTTCTCCCCTGCTTCTTTCTTCCCTGCCTCTTCTCCCCTCCCCTTCCCTCTCTTTCCTTTCCTTTCCCTCCCCTTCTTCTTTTCCTTCCTTCCCCTTTCTTCTCCTGTCCTCCCTTTCCCTTTCTCTTCTCCTGTCTCTGAATCTGGCTTCCCTAGCACAGTTAATAACTCATATCAATACAAGAATACAATCAACAGCTCTAGAGACGAGGATCCAGCCAGATGTCTAGCCTTCCTTCTGTCTACTCTTTTCATCTTTATTTTTTAAAAAATTGTTGGTGGTTCTGGGGTTTGACAGTACTAAGATTTGCACTTGCTAGTCAGGTATAGTTGTTTTTGCTTTCATTACTTACGGAATAAGGGCTCACTTTTTGTATGGTTGGCCTGAACCCGCTGATTAGGCTTCTTGCATTTCTGAGCTGACAGGTACATTCCACTGTCCCCACTGTAGTTAAGCTAATTCTCACTAACATTTTGCCTATGCTGGCCTCAAAGTGAAGCTCTCCTAATTTCTCAGCCTCCTGGGCATCAAGGATTGCAAGCACAAGCCCCACACCTGGCCTTCTATTCATCCTTCTATTTAAGTCCATCTTTTCCATCTACTTGTTTTTTGTCTATTCACTCACCTACCTGTTCTTCCCTCTATCTTTCTATCCACCAGTATTTCTGGCCACTTTTTCATCCATCTAGTCTTCCATCTAGTTGTTGATTTTCCATATATCTATCCCTTCTCCTATTCATCTTTCCGATCATTTGTCTTTAATCCACATTGTATATATCCTCACACCCTTATATCTGTTTGCTACTTTTTCCTTAACATATACTAGTAAGGATGGAATTCTGGTGGTACAGAAGTATATAGGATATGTTCCTCTTATGTATAACCTACTAACGAAAAGAAATGGACAATGAACAAGTCAATAACTGGATAAGTGTAATATCAGATTGTGATAAGTGCATAAAGACAATGAAACGTAATGATGTAACAAAGAACCACAGGGAGAAGAGATAACTGCTTTAGATTGGGTGATAAGGGTAGGCCTCTCTAAGAAGTTCTTCAAAGTGGGCAGCCAAGTGATAAACTGGAGCTGACCATCCCTGATCCAAAAGAACAGCAAGTGCAAAGGCCCTAAGGCAGGAAAGGACTATAAGGTAAGATTTTGGTAGAAGCAAGGTCAGCTGTTAAAATATCATTCAGGCTTCTAGGAAAATAGATTACAGACCACCAAGAGAAAGCATGGACACCAAACAGGTGATATAATATTTCTTGCAAAAAAAAAATGCTGGTGGCATGGGCTATAAAAATAGTAGTGAGGGAGGAGAAGAGAGACACTGATGAAATGTTTTGGTGGTAGATCTACCACAAAATTATCTGCTGATAAATGTGCTACACTGAGAAGAAAAAATAGGTGGCATCGTTATCACTCATAGAGTTGAAGCGTGGGAAAATCAACAGATGATGACATCAAGTATCCATGGGGGAAAATGAGAGGAAAGGAGTTACAATAAATTACAAGTCAAAATGAAGTTCTGTTAGGCCGTGTTATGATTTAAATACCTACTAAACACCCAGCTTACTATATCAGTAGGCACAGGATACTTGTGAAGTCGGCAAACGATCCTGGCTGGAGTATACATTTCCACTGTGGTACAAAGCTAATATTCATTGCCAAGGCATGAGACAAAAGAGAAATGAATGAAAATTCATAAAGTCCTTCAATGCAAGAATTCTAACATAAAAATAAACCAGCAAAGGACCCACGAAATTATGAAGCACACCAGGAGATGGTCTCCAGAATCAGAGAGGAGTGAGGCTGAGTTAGCTAAGAAATACGAGAACTAGTGATACAAAGGTGACCGTTGGGTCACATTACAGATCATGATGATTTGGTCAACATTGGTCTGAATGAAAGAAGATGGAAGATGGAGGCAGACCATGGGAGGAAGGAAGAAAAGGGTAGCTAAAGAAGAATCTGGAGTTTGGAAGGGATTTTTAAGATTATAAGAGTTGAAAGGCTTAACGAGTTAGAAAAGAATGAACTAGTGAAGCAGAAAGAGTAGATAGTTGTTAGGACGACATGGAAAGGTGAGTGGGTGGAACTGGCCTCCCATAGGCCTTAAGGACATTTCATGCTCCAGGCTGTACACAAGTTGGTAAATCTAGTGATAGGAAGATGCCAAACCTAAGATTATACTGCCTTCTAGTCCCATTCCCTACGGTAGACTTCCGTGTGGCTGATGCAGGTAGGTATGCAGTGTATGTTAAGTAAATGAGTGAGTGTATAGGTGAAAGGATGCACGAATGAGTGACAGAGTGAGAGAGCAAACACATTGTGTTTTCCATCTCTCTTCCTTGTCCTTTAAACTTGTGGTGTTCAGTGTTGGGTAAGGCCAAATAAAAGTCTATTGCTCTATAGCTAGTTCAGAACTAGCTTTCTTCCAAGGATCACTGTAACAGGAGAGGGAAGTAAATCAGTAGTAAACAGGCTGTTTCCTCTGTAGGTTTTAAGCAAGTCCCATTGTTGGAGTTGGGAGTCAGCTTCTAGTTCAAGCTCTAACTAAACATATGGCCTTGGGCAAATATCTTTCCTTCTCTGTATAGCAGTTTGTTGAATGAATGACTGAATTAGATAATTTCTTTTTTTTAAATTTTCCCTCTTTGTTCCCCCCACACACACACATACTTTCTTTTTATTTGCATACTTTGCCCTTTCTGTGCTTGGCTCAGTCTGTTCCCCTGGGGAACTTGGTGTTTGCTCACTGTGATTTGCTGTCTAGTTTTGCACTGCATAGATTCAAAGGATCTGGTAGCCTTCCTCTGCCTCAAGTCCTAACAAATGTCTATGTCTCTGTAGGAAATTAGCCCCAGCAGTGGCATGAGTTATTGTGCCTCAATTGAACTTTTAATGCTTATTTCATGAGAAAATAATAACAATCAAATATTTATTAAATGGTATTTATATCTGAAGCATGGGGCTAAGCATTTAGTATACATTATCTTAGTAATTGTCACTGCGTGAGATAGGAACAGTAATTGGTCCCATTTGACAGATATGAAACCAAGGCTCAGAGACGCTCAGTGACTTAGCCAAATTTGCCTGCTAACATAGGTTAGCTGTAGAACTAGAGAGTTTTAAACCTTTCTTCCAAACAGTCTGTGGAAGAGACAAGGAGCCTAAGAAGGTACTTAGCTCACAAATGAAGATGAGAGTTTTGTTGTTGTTGTTGGATTTTTTTTTTTTTTGCCAGTCCTGGGCCTTGAACTCAGGGTCTGAGCACTGTCCTTGGGCTTTCTCAAGGCTAGAGCTCTACCACTTGAGCCACAGCACCACATCCAGGTTTTTACTATGTATGTGGTACCGAGGAATCGAACCCGGGTCTTCGTGCATGCTAGGCAAGCACTCTACCACTAGGCCAAACTCCTGGCCGCAAAGCCTGTGTGGACACTCATTGGCTTTCAAAGGTGGCAGGAACCTGACTTTGTAAATGAAATTATTGAATAAGTGCACCAAGAATTATTTGGAATTTAAGGTCAAGTTCTGCTCTACCATTTGAGGCTATAATTTGCAGCAAACCACTCAATCAGTCTATACTCTTAATTTTCTTTTCCATAGATTGACAATATGGATAAATATGTCATAGAATAGTTATAAGACTAAATGTGCTTTGCAAACTTTAAGCTTCATACCAAGTACCAAAAGTAGCTGTAGTGATCAGCCAATCGTCGTTCTACCTTACAAATAGGACTAATGCAACTAATTACAAAACAAATAATAATGATGCACAACCCAAAATTGACTTGGTCACTGTTATATTATGAGGGAATTCTTAAGTGATTTTTTTTTTGGTAAATAAATCTTGGGAAAGACAAGAATTTACTCAGAGAAGGAGGTAATCTGGTCTATTTAGTGGTTAAAAAAAGACCTAAAAAATTCTTGTTTGGACTTCTATTTCCTTCCCTTCCTTATGCATCCACTCCCCCTTCCTTCCCCCCCCCCCCCCATGACACTTCCTTACCCCTACCTCTGCCATAGGTTCCTCTGGAAACCCTCTTCTACAGAAGGTTCCAGAAGCAGATAAAGACCCCAGAGTTGTAGCACAGCTTCTACTCTGCACTGGAAACTCTTCTACAGAAGGTTCCAGAAGCAGGTAAAGACCCCAGAGTTGTAGCACAGCTTCTATTCTCCAGTGGACCCTCCAGCTGCTGCAGAGCCAAGAATCTTAATTTATTTGTCTGGAAAATAAGAGAGCAATGACGTCTGACTCGTCGGGCTCTTTTGAGGGCTGCAGTGTATCCGAGCAGAGCGCCTGGTGCCTGGGGAAAAAGGACACGGTGCAGTTCTCACAAAGGACAATAGAGAGGCCACCTGTGTTCTTCAATCTTTGCTCTGGTTTCACCTGCCTCTTCCCTGTGGCTCATCCCGGGCTCATTCACCTCCAGCCATGGAGATGCTTCTTCCTGACCCCAGCCCTGTTTGACTGCCATCGGCCTCACAGGCCTCTATTTTTGTGTCTCCAACAGGAAGTGAGTACTCTGGCAACGCCTACAGCCACACCCCCTACTCCTCCTACAGCGAGGCCTGGCGCTTCCCCAACTCCAGCTTGCTGAGTGAGTCCCTGGGATGGGGGGCTGTTCATGGTTCCTGCTAGGCAGGGTGGAAGGGGAACAAGACCAGACAAAAATGAGTCTATAGCTGGGATGCCCTACTTAGGTGGAAAAACTGGAGAAATGATGGGTGTCTGCTGTAATAGAAAGAAGTAGCTTGTTTTTTGGGCTGGAAGAAGGGGAGGAGATCCCACAAAGCTAGAAACTTTCTGGCTTCTGTTTCCCTTTAGCTTTGCCCCTCAATGCTGGAGCTGTACCACCATAGATATAGCTCCACTTCTGGTTAGTTAATTGGAGAAGTTTCCAACTTCTTGGTCTGGGCTGACTTTGCACCATGATCCTCAGATCTCAGGCTCTTGAGTAGCTAGGATTGCAGGCATGAGCTACCAGCTCATGCTAAATCTTTTGTGTGCTTGTAAGACTTAGGGTTCAAGCCTTCAAAGACAGGAGAAATGGAGGGCAAGGATGGACTCAAGAAAAGCCTAAGTAAGACAGGCCCTGAGGCTTATAACCCACAGCAGCAAAGACTGGCTCACGGGCCTCTGCAGGCATGCCAGCTGCTCTCTTTTGTGGGGGCTGATTTCAAGATGCCATCTGTGCTCCCCATTAACCATCTAAGTAGATAATAAATCATGATTCAGCAGCAAAACTCTTACCCAGCCATTCTCGTTCCACCCAGTTTTCCATATTTGTCTGGAGAAAACAGCATTTAGGGCAGAGGTCCAGAAAGTTGAGTGTCATTGTCAATGAACTTTGAAGCTATTCTTCACCTTCTTTTATCCTGACGTCCTTAGTCTGGATAGAGAAAAATGTTCAGGAAAGCAAGCCCACAAATGGGGGACTTGAGGGATTTCCCTAGTGTACCTCCTGAAGTGGTGGCCTTGGGAGTGTCAGGACAGACCTGAGCCAGAGAGAACAGTGGCCCACAGGCACAATCGCAAGCTAGCTGAACTGTACGTTCTCTGAGACCTTCCTTCTCCACTTGTTATGTCCTGGTATCCCAGACTAGAAGAGTGGACAGTATGAACTCTGTTTGCCAAATGCCTGCAACAACAAGCCACCTATTCGTTCACTTTAGATGGAGAGCATGTGAGCAGTGGGGGCGCGGAGGGGAGGGGCTCTGGATACCTTCCTGCTGAGCTCCTCCAGGCTGCCTACCCCGCAGGGGCACAGAGCCTGTTGTGAAGCACTTATGCCCAGACTGATGATGGAATCCCCAGTCTATAACCTGTCACTGTTTGGGCAAGGCTGGAGAAAAGCCCAGTGGCCTCCAGTATATTTGGTTGTTGGGGGTCCCATATATAACTGTTCTTTTTTACCCTCTTCCAATAGCCAGGATATTGAAGGCCAAAGAAGCTGGGGTTGGGTGGGTGGGGGGGGGTAGGGGAGAGACAGAGAGCAAAGAAGCCACCATTCTCTTTCTGGCCAGAAATTCAAAGGTGAGGCTAGAGAAGAGAGCAATAAGGCTGGAGAGGAGTTAATCTTTGATGATTAGGTAGGCAATGTGTAAATGATTAACACATGCTGTCCTATAGGTCAGCAGGTGTAGGGAAGGCTGTGAGGCAATTTCCTCCTCTGACCAGCAATGTCGTTATTTTTTTTTTAAACATGTCCAGGTTCTCCATATTATTACAGTTCCACATCAAGGCCAAGCGCACCACCCACCACTGCCACGGCCTTTGACCATCTGTAGTTGTCATGGGGACAGTGGGAGTGACGGGGAAGCAGGAGGACCCAGCTCGAGACAAGCCCCCGAGAATCATACAAAGGAATCTTTATTTATTACATGAAAAAAATAACCACAATTCCAGCATTGCGACTCACTCCCTGTGTGGTTAATTTAATGAACCATGAAGGACAGGATGACCTTGGAGAAGGCTGAACTGTCCTCTGAGACTTCTTGATGATGGGCAGAAGTCCCAGAGAGAGAGAGAATCAGCTTATTTCAAAAAGAGACCAAATTGGTGGAGAAACATGCTCAGGCTGGTCCCCACCACAAAAAAAAAGGAAGAGAAAAGAAGAAGGGCATGAAGAGCTTGAGGGGGTTGAAAATGGGCTAACCAGTACACAGCGACTCGTGTGTGTTATCTGTTATCAGCACAACTCCAGCACTCGTGACAGTAGTAAGCGAATCTTTTGTCTCACAAGTCATACCCCGAGCCAAGGCTCTCCAGCAATTACTAAGAAAGCCACCCCCTTCTGCTACCTTCTTCTGCTCAGTTTGCTTGGGTCTGCCGACACCTCCCTCGTGGACACGAGGGAAGGCTGGCCAAATCCACCTCGAACTCCACCCAGCTGCCAGCTGACCTGCCCTTTGCTCGCTGCTGTGAACTTACAAGCACTACCCAGCCTCTCTTCCAATAGATTGCTTTGGTGGTTGATGTCAACCGGATCTGCCAAAAGTAACTGGAGCCAGAAATTCCAAAGATCCATGGCCTTTGGGAGATACAGTGCAGTTCCACCAAGGGCAGACCAAGGCAGAATGGTGGGGACTTACTTCTTCCCAATGTCTGCCAAACCAAACGTGTTGTCTGCAGCTCCTGCCCACACAGCCACTGAAGAGACCTTGAGGCCACCGTCTGGAGCTAATAACGAGGACCCCTCTTTAAGCCCCTGCAGTTTGTTCCCCCCACACCCCGACTGTAAATACTGTAAATGAAGCTCTGTTTAGGTCAAGCTTCCCTCTTTCCATTCCCCATATTTTGGCCTCCAAGTGAATCATCTTCCTCCTGTGTTGGGCTTTTCTCCTTGATGCTTTTTTCTTTTCTAAAGACAACCCACCATTGCCAAATGACTCAATAAACCATTACTCTTTATCTCAGGCTTTGAGGTTGACTGGAAAGGAAGTACCCTAGGGTTGAGGCTTCCTCTGAGCTGAAAGCTGTGGCCAACTATCTCACTTGGGAGCTTTGGGTGAGAAAGAACCTTCTGCTATCCCCAGGTCCTGACCTAGCATTCTTCCTCTGTCCTTACTAGATGTCCACTACGGTGTAGATCAGTTATTTTGAGCTTTGAGTTTTTGCATTCTTTAAATGTGAGCATGAACCAAGCATGTGACATTGTCCCATCGTGTACTACCACCCATCAGAAATTTCTGTTGGTATTAAAACAGGATTGAGAGAATCAGTGGCCTTGGTTAGGGAAGTATACAGGAGTAGCTACAAACTGGGACATCTCTTATGGGGCTTCATGGTATTGGAGGGTGGTAGGGAGAAGATGAGGCTCTCTGGCATGCCCTCCTGGGGGATGGGGACGGGAGGTGTGTGTCGTGTTAGTTAAGTTGGAGTCAGCAACACTATACATAGTAGGAAATTGGGCCTTAGGAAGGAATGAGTTGGTGTGCCTAAGATGGGAAGGGTTGGGTTGAACTTGAATTTCATCTTCTTACTCTAGCACTTTCAACTAATGATACCTGGACCTCATCTTGGTGCAAGAGGATTCTAAACCCAGGGGAGAGTGTAAATTGCCATTGAGGCAGTAAAATGGCACAGGGAATGGAACTGCTGGGGAGAATAGGGGATTTGAATAACTGCCTCCAGGAAACTTGGGAATAAACAAGAAGGATTCCCTAAGAATTGCCTACTACAGGTTGCCCACTGGGGACTGTGTAGTATTTTCATGGATCTTCACGGATGTGGCATCCAACTGTAATGAGAGCTGGGACCCTGCAAGGCAGATGCTCAGGTTAACATGGATACCTAGGCAGATAATTGATGGAAGAAAGGTTCTTTATCCCACCAAGGGACTCCTAAGGTGGGGGAGACAGAAGTGTAGAGATGAGGCTGCTATCTTCTTAGGTCTCCCAAAGGAAAGACCAGAGAAGCTCATAGGGCTGGGATGGCTTGACAATAGTTGTAGCACAAAGGGAACCCTCCTGTGAAGAAAAGTTCCTGTTTGTTCACAAGGGTTTGAAACAAGGCCCATTCTCTAGCAACAGTGCTTCTCCTCTGGCTATGAGCTTGGCAGCAGGACACCAAAACCAGTTTTATTTGAGCTTCCTTATGACCTTGCACCCAAGTTCCTAAGTACCCTAAGACAACCTCCTGCCCAAGACTCCTTTTAAGATGTGTAGGGTCTCCAGAAATCTGTACATCAGTTCTTTGCGTCCACATACGAAAAACTCTCTACAAATACTGTGGGGGCCAGGAATTTGGCCTAGTGGTAGAGTGCTTGCCTAGCATGCAAAAACAAAACAAAAACAGGTTTAATTCCTTGTTACCACATACATGGAAAAAGCTGGAGGTGGTGTTGTGGCTCAAGTGATAGAGCTCTAGCCTTGAGAAAGTCCAAGGACAGTGCTCAAGCCCTGAGTTCAAGCCCTAGGACTAGCAAAAAAAGAGACAAAGGAAGAGAGGAAGGGAGGGAGGGAGGGAGAGAGAGAAGGAGGGAGGGAAAAATACTGTGTGCCCCTGGCAGACCCCCTCTCCAAATGACTTGAATGAGCTTTTAGTGAGGTGACCTTGGCACAAAATCCACCTTCCTTTCTCTGAGATAACCTGGGCATCTCAGGGCACTCACCTTAGAGCAGATGTTGGGTGACTGTGTGGTGTAACCACGGGGATTTGGTTTTCACTAGACCCTATATGGATAAGTCATCCAAGTATCCAAAATGGAATTGTGGATCATTTGAGGTTCAGAAAACATAGGCATTTATCATCAATGTGTTGGGGGAGAGAGATGATTTTAGGTACCTCAGCACCACTGGGTGTGGTGTTGAGAGTTAGGTGGCTGGTGAAAGGGCCACAAAAGAGAAGGATTTGAGGACAAGGCTAGGGACACTTAGGAAATGCTAGGGACAGAGCTGGGAGTCATTCCACCCTGGGGGAGAGAGGGAAGCATCTGTGGATAGCTGGAGTTGAAGGGGACTGGTTTACCATGCAGGAAGTCAGTTTCTGAGGGTTGGTGGGAGTGGTATTTGTTAAAAGGGAAGTGGGAATGAGCCATGGGTTTGAAATATCCCCAAGATACCAAGGGCTCTCTGTACAGACACCCCCACTGCAACTGCTCCTACACTAATCTCTGTCACTGCCCTATGTGAAAAGACATGGGCTTTCTAGGCAGCTCTTTCTGATGTATCTCACGCCCGTCCGTCCTTCCAGTCCTGCCAGCTTCCCAGCACTGACCAAGCAAACCCAGAACCCTAGATCAAGTCTCCGGGATTCCATTTGACAGAGGGGCTGCGGCATGGTTCTGGGTAAAAGGACTCTTGCCTCCCACAAAAATTGCTTCCCCAGGTCTCTTATTTGCCCTTCCTTTTTTCCCATCTTATTTCCTTAGTCCACTCTCTCTTTTTGCTGAGTTCCTCCATGTGATCCAGCAATTGGGCTTTTGTGTCTCCAGGCTTGTGAATGTGTGAGGGAGAAAGTGAATGAGCCTGGAGGTCCTTCTTGAGCTGGGGTGGGTGGGGGGGTGCCTGGAAGCTTTCTCTCCCTTCTCAAGTCCTCTTCTCTTTGGGCTTCTTGCTCTTCTCACTGCTTGGCTCTCTTCTTTGGCTCTTGGGTGACTCTGGGACACAGACTCTGGAGATGATGAGTCCATTCTGTTCACACACTCTGACACACCCCTCACTACCATCAGCCTCACTCAGCCTCTTCCCATCCTCAAACAGAACCAGAATCTTCTTCCTGCAAGAAGCTGGAGGAAGGCAGGTCGGGTGGGGCTTTTTTCTCTCCTGGCAGTGTTCTCCTCAGGGACCCCTTTTCCCCTCCTCTTGAGAAGCAGAACAGACCAAGACCCAGCTGTGGAGGGCTGCGTGTGGTTTGGGGCAGGAGCCTCCGAGCCTGTGGGAGGAAGCCCGGTGGGGGCGGGGAGGAGGACCTGCTCCTCTGCATCTGTGCCCTGTGGCAGCCAGCCAGGCTGGGGGGCGAAGCTCTGCCTCCGGCTCTCCCAGGGAAATGTGATTTCCCTTGAGTGAAGCGGACTGTGCAGTGTGGAAATTGGCTCTTTTCTGAGCGAGCAGTCGCCGTGGCTTCGGAGTTGGGGCGGGCTGGGGCCTGCAGGAGGCCCCTGGAGTGAGCCGGGAGCAGCCATGTGCTGAGAACTCATTAGGGATAAATCAAACTAGTAACAGCATGAAGCCAGCACCCCTCCTTTCCCACCCCCTCCAAGGCCTCCCACTCCCTCTCTTCCTCTACAGTGGTCCTCTCCCATCCAACTCCCTCCTGCTTCTTCCCAGCCAGGATGCTCCCCCACCCCCCAGCTAAGACACCATACCCTGAAGTTCCAAGAGCCTGAGCCCAAGTCCACACCTACACAGGCGTCCATGTCTGCGTGCTCTTGTCCATACATACTTTTACCCAAACTCCAGGAGCTGACATGAAAAGAAAAATATATTCATTTAACAATATAGCCCTTTGGTTTGTTTTATGTTTGTTTTTCAGTGGTATAGGGGTTGATAGTGAGTCCAATCCAGGTCTTGCAGGTGCATAGAGAGGGACACCCCCCCTGCCCCAGCCCTTTGCAAGTACCCAGCTAGGTTCTGTATGATCTCCAACCCACCTCTTCATCCTTGCACAATCTTTTCCTGGATTTGGGAGTCTCTCACTGTAGAGACTCCTAGGTGTAGAATATCGGCTTCCCAATGTAGGAAATCCTGGGGAGTAGAGAACAACCAGAAGACTTCCTGCATCTGGAGAGAAATTGTCCATAAAATGGAAGGAGAAAGAATGATGTGAGGGAGGCCAAAAGAGAGGGCCAAGGACTGGACCACTAATACAGGGCTGCCCTATCACTGTCGTTAGAATCTGTTAGCTAGCAGTGTTGAGTCCTGCACCCCAACTGTAAGTGGCCAATGGATAGTGCTAGAGGAACCCAGGCCTGGAGTAGAGAGCTGGAGCTTCTGATCCACCCCACTGGTGATCTGAAGAGCGTCTATCTGGCTCCTTCAGCTATGGCTTATCCCCGATAGATGCTCTGCTTTCACCTCTGATGCCATGGTTACAGGGCCAGTGAAAACCTGGAGAGGTCTCATCTGACAGGATTAAGAGTTCTTAGTTATGAAATTTCTTCTCAAATTTCCAGGTGAAGTCATGCAAAATCTCATATTTGGAATCTGGTCTATCTTTGTTTTGTGGATGGGGTAGCTTTTGCCTCCTACCTACCCATACAAGCACAGGTTCTGGCTCAATATGTGAATGACAGCCAGGCTCTTAAGGAATTCAGGATGGGGCAGAAATGAAGGAGGAAAGAAGAAGGGATAGAGACAGGGATATGAAGATTCTGCTTCATCTTCACATTAACTAAGTGGTCCATTCATTCTTCCACGAATCAACCTACTATGGGCCATTCTTTTTGGTAGGCACCTAGAAGAAAATAAGGTAAATCCAATAGGAAGCTTCCTCCTGCAGACTCCATCTTAAAAAAAAAAAACAAAGCACCTCCGAGCTCAGATATGAGATGTATACAAAGCCATAGAATGGGGGAGGTGGTAAAGATCATAAGAGAGATATAAAATACAAAATATATTTGCAAAATCCCTTATGAGCCTGTTAGGTTTTTCTCTGGCCTTGCTGTCTTCTTCTACAAACACCTGCCACAAACTTCACTAATAAGCTCTATATTTCAAGCCCAACAGCCTGGCCTGTCTCTCTCTTAAGGGGTTACTCCCTAACTCATCTGTGTCTATGCCCATTCCATTCAGTCTCTAGACTTTCCCCTGCCTAACTTGTTGAATAGGAAAATCTGGCACCTGGAGGGCTGTGCTTCTCAGCCTGCCTCTTCCTTCCTCTGCCCTGGTAGGGGAGAAGGGGATTAAGTGGTCAAAAGTTGATCCTCCCTACACATCTTGCTGGTTTGTTCCTGTTCTTACCTTGACGCTAGGTACGCAGGGTGGGGCAAGCTGGGATCCTGACTAAGATCTGCTGAACTAAAGGAAGAGAGAGAGAAGGAGACTCAGGAGAGTAGGAAATGACAGGCACAGAAAAGGGGGTGGGCAACTGGAGCTGGTAACATGACATCATCTGGCTGTGAGTTCAAGGACTCCGGTGACAGTAAGATAGACCTTGGAAACCAGTCTTCCTTTCATGACCCTCCTCTTTCCCCTGCTGTGTCTTTCCTCAGGGCCCTACTTGAAGCCGGGAGGGAAGGGTATTTGCGAGCTGAAACACAAAAGCTGTGGGTGGGTTTCCCTTCCCAAATGCCCTGGGGAAGGAGTGAGGCAGAGGCAGAGAGAGGGGAGCAAATCTTTTCCCAGCAGCTACTCAGAGATGGTGTGTGTGTGTGTGTGTGTGTGTGTGTGTGTGTGTGTCTAGGGGGTGGGGAGAGAGACCCAGACTCAGACCAAGGCTCAGGACCTATTTGAGCATGTCGCCTGCTAAGGAGGAGCCGAGGCGGGGGAGGGGAGGGTGGGGAGGTGAATAAATAATAGGAAATAAAACTTCATGAAGCAGAAAATAAAAGGCAGATTATACAGATGTGGCAATTTGAAGGATCATTGCTTCTGTCCTCTTTTTAACTGCTGCATCTGGAGTTTTGAAGCGGCTTATCCTCTCCCTCCCTCTGGCTGGAGGCCCCCATGGGGCCAAAGCATGCAAGGGGACAGCATCTTGAACACCTCTGTCCATGGCATTTCCTAGTATCTTGTGCAGCTGCCCAACTCTGGGCAAATTCATAAAGCTGGGGTGGTGGTTAGAAAGGGTGGCAGGGGTATCTGAGACGATGCTTCTAGCCAGGTGTGGATGTGACTATGGCTGTGACAGGGTTGTGGGCAGGCCAGGGACAATAGGATGAGCATGCATAGTCAGAAATTGGGAATCATGTGAGGAAGGAATTCCTGGCAAGAGAGCTTTGAAGGACTGTCAGCTGGAGAGGGCCTCGGTGGCTTTTTTCTTTCTTCATCAAAATTCATTTGTTAAGCCTCAGTTTGACACTGTGCCAGGTGCCATATAAACAGACATGGTCCTTGCCCTTAAGGAATTTCCAACTTAAGACACACACACACACACACACACACACACATTTACTGGCATTTTGTTTATCTTATTTTAAATATTAATATATTCCCAGCTTGTTCCAAGGAGGATTTGTGACAGCTCATAGGAAATGCATGCAATACATTAATAAGATACAAATTAAAAAAAAGAAAAGAAAGCACCAAGACAACAGAATAGTCTCTATGGTAGGTAGGAAAAGCCCTAAGAGATGGCAAGGTAAGTCTGGAAACTGGCCTCAAATCCCACGGTGATCCCGTGAAAAGGTGACTATATCATATACTTGGCTCTTACTCAAAGGAAAGCAGCACTTTTCCTAGGAAAATCAGTCTTTTTTTATCATTAGTTGTATGAAAGGGCTTCCTCGTGTCAGTTTATGAGTATAATGCATCTTGATGTCACCTATCATCATTCTCCTCCATCTCTCCTAACCCCACCCATTCCTTCAGTTCTCCTTTTACATATATACATTGAATATTATGACCGCATTATCCCACCTGTCCTCTCTTTGTCTGCATCCCCCGCCCCCCCCACACCTCATTACCAGCTTCCTGGTATTCATTCTGTTAGACTGTAAGTTAATTCTTCAAAGGAGTTACAGCACTGCAATTATTCACCTGATCCTGATCAAGGAGACTCAAGTGTGGATAATCCCAAAGAACCTCGACAGCCAGCTCAGGCCCAGTACTCCCAGCACCCAGCAGGCAGAGTTAGGAGGCGGTCACTTCCAGGCTCTGTCCAGCAAGAACACTGAGCTCTACACCCTTCTGCCCTCCTTTCAGCGTTATCTATGAGTGGAGAGGCGGGGGGAGGGGGGCTGGGAGGTGAGGGTACTGTTAGCTAGGGATAGAAAAATGGCAGATGGAACCTGTAGCAGACAAGAGATGGCCTATGGGCATTTCCCTTAATGGCTTGCATTCCCAGTCATCCAATGGAAAAAGGTAGGATGGTGGAGTCAAAAGCCATCAGAAAATCAGTACCCAGCCCAGAAAAGGAGATGTGGAGGAGCTCCCATACTGAAACGATTGCCCTCTAAAAAGACTGTGATGGACCCCTCCGCTCTAGGACGTCTTCCCTAGTTTATTTCCCTTTCGCTAACCTTCTGTTTTATTATACTTCATGACTCCTCTACCTCTTAATTCTTTACCTGAAGTAGGAATGGATCTTCTAGACAGTATCAGGTCTTTTATTCCAGTGGGGTTTGGACTGCAAACTTAGCACACGATCAGAGGTTCTGTGCTTGAGTTATACATGACCAGAGTCTCAGAGGCAAAACTAATGCCAACCTTAGTTCAACCCAAAGTGAGTTGATATGAGCAGGAGAGCGGCTGAGAGACAAGCAAAAGACTGTTCTGCAAATCCTGAATGAGGAAGAAGTCTTTTCTCTGTCCACTGACTTCTCCCAATCCAGTGTCTTATCACAGATAGGGACAGGGGGATCAGAAAGGAGAAATTTCCAACCTTGCACGGAAAGTGAACTAGAAACCCGTGGGTTGAATGTCCTTAGGGACCTAGTGAATTATCTTTCAAAGTAATGGAGAAAGCATCACAGATTTATTCAGAAAAATAGACAAGAGGGGATAAGTCTGGGAGACAACATTCAGCTCAGTCTTACAGGTAACAGGTAATACTTGCCCAGAGTCTTACAGTTCCAGAGAGATTTACAGAAGCACCACGTCTTACAGTCAGAACTACAAGTCTGAGATTCAAATTGGGGCTGACTGTTTCCTTTTTGAATAATGCTTCCTGAAGCTATCCTGAAAGGCCCTCAGTGAACCCAGCCAAGAAAAGACCTCAGAGGCTGTACCTGGAATGAATTTAGGGGTTAGGAGGAGAAAGAAAGGTAAGTAAAGGCAGAAAAGGAATATGGAAAAAAAAGGAGTGCTAGAGGTTTGGAGGTGGGGGTGGTAGTCTTGAGATGTCATTCTTTGGTCTATTCTTTTGGCTCTGCCCTTGGAAAGTTTTGTTCTCTTGGGCATAGAGAGAAATACACACATACACACACACCACACACACACGAGGCAGGGAGGGGAAGGAGGTGAGGAGGAAAGGAGAGACTTGTGGAGGCAAAAAAATCACTGGAGGAGGTCACTCAAGGTAGACCTCACAGAGGAGCGACATCGGGATATTAGTTGGTTTTAATCCATTTTTCCATTCCTCCTAATCTGTCATGATAAAATTCCCAGTTCTCACGATGGTGAAAGTTCCTTGTTCTCTGGGTGGTATTGGTCATACTCCTGTTATCTTCTGAGGTGTTCATGAAATTGGCTCAGAAATAGGCATATGGCCCAAAGCACGAAACTCAAGGAATCTTTGGGTTGAAACTGAAATTACCAGAAACATATCTGTCCTCTAGATTTGCACCAAGAAATATCTTGGGAGTTACTGGGGCCATCTGGGTATCATGAAGAGAGTTCCTGAGTCTAGTTTTGGAATATAATCCCAGAAGAATATGAAACCAGTGAGGTGCTGACTGAACTTTACTTGTGTTCTTGATATGGATTCTGATTATACAATTACTGAAAATAATCCATGTCCTTTTCTGCTTGGGCCAATTGAGCTAAAATGGGCATCTGAATCCTCCAAGCAGAGAGAAAGCCAAGTGCAAAGATGGACCTCAAACTAAGTTGCCTTGTTTATAAGCAAGACCTAAATCAGAACCTGGAGAAAGAGTTGGGGATATCTGAGTTGGCCCAGCAAAGCTATGTGCTAATAGTTAACTTTCCAGGCCTTCCTTCTGTGCTAAGCATTGTTCTGAGGTGTTTACGTGCATAAGTATACTCAGTCTTCTTGAGGCTCAGTGTGGTAAGCAGTGTTATTATCCTCATTTTGTAGGGAAGCAAACAAAAGTGCAAGAATCTCAACAACAGGTCTGAGGCCAGGCAGCTAAAACAGGTACAGCTGGGAATCGACTCAAAACAATCCAATTCCTCAGCCTAGACATAGAGGCTAGGTTCACCTAGGCCTCTGTTCAGGGTCAGATGTCACATGGCCAACGAAGGCCAATGGCCACTTGCAAGTTAGGGGAGATAACGATTGAGAAATAGTGGATGAAAAGTCATTCATGATCCTTGGGGATGGCATTTCAGGGAGAGGTGAGCTGTGAATTAGAGCCAGATAGAAATGGGGACCAAGTAAGAAAGAAGCAGTTAGTGAGGGATCGCCATTCTGCAAGTTCACCACAGAGGAAGATGGGCCTCAGCCAAAGGAAGCAACAGGGTCTTAATGCAGATTTTGATTTTATTTTCCAGAAGTTATTTGAAGTCCAGATGCCAGCAAGATAATGTGAGGGTGAGCGGCTTAAACACTCCTAATAGGTCCCCTGAGGTGAGAGGTCTAGGGTAGGGTGAAGAGGGGACCATGTGAAATTGCGGGGGTGTAGTCAGCTGCAAATGTGCAATTCTTCCTCTGGGAAAGAGAAGAGGCAGGGAGCAGGTTTGGATGTCAAGGGTACAAAAATCCAGAAAAGATGGAGACAAAAGGTGGTGGTATTGGCAAAGGATGGAGAGTGAGTGGCCAAACAAGAAACACTTAAATACCTGTGAGTAGATCAGGAGACACAGTTTGTCCCAGGCCTGTTCTTGATCTTGTTCCTGGCTGATCCAGGTCATTGTCCCTGGAACCTTAAGGTTCTCAGGTTGTTTTAACAAAGATTTTGAAATGTTTTTAATTTCTATAAAAGTTGTATAAATAGTATAGTTCATTTCTTGGCCATCGTTTGACTCTATTTGCCTTATTTATCTCATCTTGTCTAAGAAACTCCTAGACTGTCTCCCTAAGCCATGAGTTTGTCACTTCTCTGTCTACAGCTGAGCCCCCAAAAAGGAGAGAGTTTAGGCCTTAAGCTATCGTGATCATGTTTATCTTCTGAGATGTTTAGAAAACAAGAAATGTATGTCCTTCACAGAAAGCCAGCTCAACACAGACCAAGAGAGAACAGGAGGTGTTTCATCAGGTATTCCCTGGAGCATTCAGACCAGGTTCCATAAATGGGAAAAGGAAGGAGTAGAGCCAACCTGAACCCACTTCTGGAACCTGAGCTAATCACCAGACCTTTTCCTCCGTTTACAAAAGGACCCACCCAGGCTGGGGTAAAGATAGTAAGAGGAAACAAGGTCAGACATAGGCCTTCAGAGGCCTATACGATTCCACATTTAGAATTGCAACTGAAAATTCACGCAGCTTTCACTTTGCTGGTCATTAAGAAAAAAAAAAAAAAAACACCTCTTTCTCTCAATATTCAGAAGGCTGTCAGCATCTCACACTTTTTTGGGGGGACAGACTTTCACAGACAGTAGGAGCCCTGGCCTGGACTACAGGATTGGAGAAGAGGAAGATTTTTAGGGGTACAGACTTTCTGCCACTTAGCACAGCTCGGTAAGCACATACCTGAGTAGAGAGCCTGGGAGATGCATGCCCGCCCCCAAGTGGCCATATGTTAGAACTACAACTCCACAATCCTGTCTACTTTTCCAGGTGAAGTGTCCAGACAGTATTTATTAACTTGTTGAAACCAAGCAGTCACAATCTCTTGGATTCAAACATCACACATGTCACCTTTACAAAACAAAAATAAATAAAAGAAACACACGTGTGCGCGCGCGTGCACACACACACACACACACACACACACACACACACTGT
This sequence comes from Megascapheus bottae, assembly GCF_031878675.1. NCBI lineage: Eukaryota > Metazoa > Chordata > Mammalia > Rodentia > Geomyidae > Megascapheus > Megascapheus bottae. The sequence continues at coordinate 6,941,924 of NC_143515.1, forward strand.
ACTCTTGATTCTGGTCATGTTTGATAAGGGGGAAGAACCCTCTAAATGTTGCTCAATTTACAAACATCAGCTCTGAACCACATCACATCATCTGATGCTGTTTCCACCTGAACAAAATGAGACACACTTGTGTGTGGTTGTTAAATGCTACCTATACTTTTTGATCCAAGAAACTTTAAATATATACTCACCCCCCTGACAGGTCTCCTGAGTCAGAATCCTTGGGTATGAGAAAGAAATGTGGAATGTTTTTTCCAGGGTGCTTCCTTGGCAAGATAAAATATACCTCTATAGTCCTAGCTCAAGTTAACAGAGACGATGGCTAATTTATTAGAGTTAGAAATGTATTTAATTCATTTTGAATCCCCTGGCCAAAATAAAGTATCATATAGTACATAAAAAAATAAAGTATCATAGAGTACATATGAATGAATAAATGAAATGGGTGAAAAATGATTCTAGGGTCCCTTACATCTATGGTAGCCTGTCACTTACCATATATGTGATCACACAGACACACAGCATTCTATACACATGATAGACACCCATTTACACAGGGGCAAAGATGGATGTGGCCTGCCACACTGCAGGTAGCCCGAACTGCCTGACTCTCTCTCCCTCACACACAAATGCATACTTCTTATTTTGGTGGTTTGTATTTATTGAACACTCATCAAATTCATGGCTGGAAATTTGGTCAAAGACAACTCCTCCCCCGCCCATCCATCTGGCCCCCAAAGGGCTAGCCCATTTTATAAAGATCCAGGCCCCAGTCCTGGTTTACAAGCATGGGGGGGGGCAGCTAAAGGGAAGGCAAGAGGCAATGAGTCAGCCAGAAAGCAGTGGACAGGCAACAGAGGCCCCCACTTGGCAGACAGCCTACTTGCACACTTGACTGGACAGAGACAATGGCGGTTGCTCTTGCCAGCCAGGCCTCCTTTCCATAGGCAGGATCCTGAGGCCCTAAGTCTCCAAAACCTCCTCTAGAAAACAAACTCTGCTAGGAGGCAGCCACAGTGCAGGACAAAGGCATTTCCCAGGAGAGAGCAGCAAAGAGCTAGGAGTTCCCTCAGGAGCAGCAAAGGAGTCCTGGTACCCCCTGAGGAATGCAGTTTTAAGGGCTGTAGGAAAAAAGGATATATGGAGGAGATTAGAGCCTAGCTGAGGATCCTGGCCTCCAGTCTCAATCTATCCCTCATTCCTGCCCCAAACCACACGCAGCCCTCCACAGCTGGGTCTTGGTCTGTTCTGCTTCTCAAGAGGAGGGGAAAAGGGGTCCCTGAGGAGAACACTGCCAGGAGAGAAAAAAGCCCCACTCGACCTGCCTTCCTCCAGCTTCTTGCAGGAAGAAGATTCTGGTTCTGTTTGAGGATGGGAAGAGGCTGAGTGAGGCTGATGGTAGTGAGGGGTGTGTCAGAGTGTGTGAACAGAATGGACTCATCATCTCCAGAGTCTGTGTCCCAGAGTCACCCAAGAGCCAAAGGAAGAGAGCAAAGCAGTGAGAAGAGCAAGAAGCCCAAAGAGAAGAGGACTTGAGAAGGGAGAGAAAGCTTCCAGGCACCCCCCCCACCCCCAGCTCAAGAAGGACCTCCAGGCTCATTCACTTTCTCCCTCACACATTCACAAGCCTGGAGACACAAAAGCCCAATTGCTGGATCACATGGAGGAACTCAGCAAAAAGAGAGAGTGGACTAAGGAAATAAGATGGGAAAAAAGGAAGGGCAAACAAGAGACCTGGGGAAGCAATTTTTGTGGGAGGCAAGAGTCCTTTTACCCAGAACCATGCTGCAGCCCCCTCTTTCAGAGGGCAGATCAGCTCATTATCAGGGTGAAGCAGACCTTAGGATCGTGGCATTCCTGGTTAGAGTTCCACCAAGTCCTCTGCCAATAGCTGATGGGCAATGAGGCTGTTCTGGATTCTGGGGAAAAGAGAAGGCATGAGATGATGTTTGAGAGTAGAGCAGAGTCCTCACTTGGCCTCCCCTGTGCCCTCAAGAGTTATCTTGCCGATAGAAAAGGAAATGAGACTGGAGTGGGAGGACAAAAGCAGGTAAAGTATTCTTCAGGAAGTTCCAGACCCAGAGAGTGAAGACTGGAAAATGAACGTTGTTCTTAGGCAGACAAGGAGAGGTGCCTCGTCCCTCATGGGAGACCCAATGAACAGGGGCTCGTTTCAGCCTCAGCCCCACAGCAGAGGCTAGTGTCTTTGAGGTGCCATGGCTTCACAACTGGTTGCGGTTCCGCTTAGGAATGATCTTCCGGTAAGTTCTGCGCTCTGAGATGTTGCGTTTCACTTTGGCTGTGGTAGGGGCTTCATCCTGGTGCAGGGATGGGCTTGAGTGAGACTTCTTCAGGCTGGGCTTGGGGGACCAGGTGCCTCCAGCTTCCTTCCCCAGCTGCTCCTCCCACAAGGCCAGGTCTCTGGAGGGGCAATGGAGACGGGCGGCCAGCAGCTGCACATATGTCTCATAGCGGGTTTTCTGCAACAGACAGACAAGGCCCACTGTGTGAGGACCGTTCTGACTCTAGGTCAAGAGGAGGCCGGATTCTATGGGGCAATGCCCATAGAATTCTGCAGAGAAAAGTCCACACCAACAGAATTCACAGTGTTTAAGTAACTACATTTCAGAGCACACTTTAAGGCATGCTCTGCTACTGTCAGCCCAGTCTGGTTGTTCTAATATTGACTAACACCTGTTGTGTTGAAACTACCATCACGAGGCCATGTTATAGCGCCAAGACACTTGAGGATATGTAGCGCAGTGCTACTCAAGCAGCTCACATCTGGAGCAGAATAGCACGTTAATTGGCAGCTGTACAGCATGAAGCTAAGTGCCCTCATCTGCTTGATCCTCCAGGGCCTGCAACTAGCAGTGACTTGATCCCCAGTTCACCGAGTGCTTCTCCGTCCTCAGTCCCACTGGAAGTCTATCCCAGCCCTGGGAGGAGAGCTGGGTACAAATGACTGTCTCTAATGCCTGGAAAAGGAAGTGTGACCAAGCCAGGGGTGGGGTAGGGTCAGTGCTGAAGGTCCCAGCTGGGAGGTGGTGGTAAGAGGTTGAGTCCTTTTCTCTGTGGCCTCTGGGAGGCAGGGTGCTCTCCACTGCTGTCATAAGCAGTAAGCCAAAAGGGCGAGTTAGGGATGATGAAAACAACCCAAGAGGAGGGAGCATCATGAAAGCCAGATAGGCAGACAGGAGGTGATGGTGGCACCCTCTTCTGGGCCTAGGCCTCTGGATTGCCTCTGACACCCAGGACTCCTGAGACTGGCACCTACTGTTAGCTTCCTGTAATGAAGCCTAACTGGGATGTGTGAATGGGAGGGAGTAGGGGAAGACTGGAAACAATCACAGAGCTAAAAAAGCTCATGCCTTGGTTGAGACCACATGTAATTGGAGTGGCCGATACATTTATCAGAGAAATCTGTCTCAATTGTCTTAAATAAAATTAAAAATAACTCAGTGAGCTGTCTAAGAGAGTCCTTATAATATCTACTTCAAAGCTGTTGATTAAACAAGCTAGTCCATGCAAATAATAAAAGCCCAGGCGCAGATGGCTCACACCTGTAATCTACACAGGAGGCAGAGATCTGAGGATCCAAGGTCAAAGCCAGCCTCTTATTTCCAATTAACCACCAGAAAACCAGAAGTGGCACTGTGGCTCAAGTAGTAGAGGGGTAGCCTTGGGCTGAAGAGCTCAGGGGCCACGCCCAGGCCCAGAGTTCAAGCCCCACCGACAAGAAAGAAAGAAGCCGGTAGTATGTATGCTAGGTAGCTATAATCTAGTTGTGTGTGTGTGTTTCACTTTAGGAGCGGTCGAGTACACTGCTCGATGGGGAGGATTTTATAAAAATAACGTCTGGGGAGTGTTTCTGCCACGTGCGTGCTCCGGGCCCCGGGATAAGGCCTGGAGCCCGGGTGGTGGGAGCCCGGGCCTCGGCAGCCGGCAGGCAGCCCGGGAGGACGTCCCCCGATGGCAGATGGCAGCGGCGCACCTCGTGCTCCAGGTACTCCTTGCGCGAGCGGTACTCCTCCAGCTCGCGGCTGCGAACCCGCCCGTCAGGCAAGTTCCTCTGCAAATCCAGGAGGTCGTCGGAGGCAGCGTCCAGGCAATTCTCGTGCGACCGATGCTGCTCCTCCTGGGCGCGGGAGAAAGGGGGTGGCTGCCCCAAGTCCTACTCCCTGCTCCCCAGCTTCCTCCCTCTCTGAGCTCGGCCTGCCACCCCGCCCCTGCCCCAGGCTGGGCGCAGGCACAGTCCCGGGGCTCGGCCCCGCCCCGCCGCCCCGCCGCCCCGCCCACCGCCTCCGTCCCCAGGGCCCCGCCCACTGCCCACCGCCTCGCCTCCGTCCCCAGGGCCGCACCAGCGAGCTCTGAGCCGGGCTGACCGGCAGGATGGGCCTCACGAATCGGCGCTGGGAGCCCACTGCGGCCGGGAAGGGTGGAGAGGAGTGCGTGGCTGCAGCCAGGTTGATGCGAGAGATCCAGGAAGTCATTTCCATGGCAGTGCTGCGGGCAGAGACAGCCACGGGTCCCCAGGAGTTGACCGGACACCTGCCCTCCCCCACCCCGCCCCTCCCTCCCTCTCCCCCACCCCCTGCGTTCTGCCCCTCCACCCAGCCCCTCGGGATTGCGCTCCACCACTAGTGAGGGGGTTGCCCGATTTCGGTAGGAAGGAGGGAAACCCAGGGTGAGTACAGATTGACCTCTAATGTCAGAAATGATCCAGTTAGTGACTTCCTGCGATCCGCTATTCAGACCTGAGAGGCCTGGATGGACCAGACTCGGCCTGTCAGGCTGATGGGGGGCGTGGGCCGCACCCATCTCTGCATCCCTAGCATCTTTCCGGGGTCTGCCGACCTCAAGGTATCAGGGGGGCTCAGAGGAGGCCTTACCACTCCACTTGCCCCTGCCCTGGGGACTTACGGTGCCTGGAAGAGGTAGAGGCGCCAGTCAGCTGTGCGCAGCTGGAAAACATGCGGCTTCTTGGTGTAGTGTGTGGCTGGACTGGCCAGGGAGTGGTGGACTCCTACCGGCTCGTCGACCATCTGTGCCATCAATCCCTCCCCTGTGAGGCACTGGTCTTCTCCCTGCCACAGGACACAGGGGCTCACAGGAGAGTTATCATCAGCTGGCCACCCTCCCAACAGCTCTGGGGCTCTCGGGATCCCTCGGGCTGGGCTGCCTGTTAGGACTGCTGACTCTCCTACCTTAAGAAAGTACAGAACCATCCCTCGAAGTAAGGTGTGGAACATCTTCCAGCCACGCTTGCCCCATGGTGCTGTTGCAGGAACAGACAGAAAAGTGGGTGGTGGAGAACCAATTCCAAATGGATCAAAGACCTCAATGTAAGATCAGATATCCAGAAAATATTACAGGAAGGGATAGGGGAAACACTAGGTCTCCTTGGCACAGGTTGAAACTTGTGTAATAAAGACCCAGAAATACATCAAATAAAAGAAAGGTTGGACAAATGGGACTACATTAAACTGCAGAGCTTCTGCATGGCAAAGGACATAGCAAGATAAATAGAAAGCCCATAGATTGGGAGAAGATCTTCACTAGCTATACAACAGACAAGAGCCTCATATCTAAAATATGATTAGAGCTCAAAAAATTAAATCTCACATAAACAAACCCTCAAAGAAACAACAAGCACATTAATAAGTGGGCCAAGGACTTAGAGACATTTCTCCTAAGAAGAAATAAGAATGGCCAATAGGAACATGAGGAAATGTTTAACATCTCTGGCCAAAAAAGAAATCCAAATCAAAACAACATCTAGATTCTACTTCATCCCAGTTAGAATAGCCATTATCAAGAACACTAATAATGATAGATACTGGCAGGCATGTGGCCAAAGGGGAACGCTGCTACACTGTTGGGGGGGGGGGGATATAAACTTGTTCAACTACTATGGAAAGCAGTATGGAGGTTCCCTCAAAAGACACAGAGCTTCCCTATGACCCAGCAATCCCATTCCGGGGCGTTTACCCAAATGACCACAAACAAGGCCACACTTGTAAGTACACACTGGTAAGTACAACCATGTTCCTTGTAACATTAATTACAGCTAAGATATGGAATCAACTCGGATGCCCCCCCAATAGTTGAATGGATCAAAAAAATGTGATATATATATCATATATAAACACACACACAATGGAATTCTATGCTTCCATCAGAAATAATGGCATTGCTCCATTTGTAAGGAAATGGAAAGACTTGGGGAAAAAATTGTATTAAGCAAACTAAGCCAGACCCAAAGAAACAGTCTGCATGGTTTCCTTCATTTGTAATAAAATATGTCTAGAATATTTGTAGCAGAAGAGCATAATAGTTCAATAGATATGTGCATACGACCCTATAAAATGATGTTATTGAATTCCAAGAAATAAAAACAAGAGGTATTGTTTTTAGTCTAGTGTTTGCAGTTCTTTCTTTTCGCCCCCTCTTTAATTTATTCCCTGTTGTCTTTTATTTTTGTACCATTTGTCATGTATACAATGTTATCAGATTTGAGGAGGAAAAGGGGAATCACAGAAATAGTGGGACAAAGAGTAAACCAGGGGGAGCGGAAGATGGCGCCGAGACAATAGCAGCCTAGCTCTCTCTGACAAAAAGAGAGAACCAGGGAGTCCCACGAGCCAACTACCTAAAGAAATCCACAACAACAAACTCAAAAAGCAACAGAGAAGGACTCGAAAAAGAAAAGAAATCCAGATAAAGCTCACATCCAACTTTCTCAAAGAATTCTAACGCGAGGACCCCACCCCACCCCTTGCCGCTGGCTCCAAGCCTCGAATAGTGGCAGCGGAGGGCGCCGGGCTGGGCAGCAGAAACCAGCATAGGACCGGGCCAGCGAGCCGCAGAAGCAGCAGAACCCAGACGCAGAACACAGGCGGCGGAGGAGACCCGAGGGGAGTGAAAGACTCCCCAACACCATGCAGCACCCACAGATGGACGCAGAGGCGTGAGTAGTGCAGCGGGTCCCCAAACCCATCGGAAAAGCAGAGCTGGTGCCAAGCAATAGAACTTAATTCAGACCCCCCCACCCCGCCCGAGAAAGACCAGCAGGAGCAGGGGGACAAGGAATTTAGAATCCCGTCCCTTCCCTCAACAGCCCCCTCCCCCAGGCCAATGACTGGAGACTGACAGGGGAGCAGTGCTAAGACCCAGCTCCCCACCAAGGGAGGTGGAGGTGTCCCAGCTCCCACCCGCCCAACAGGTTCCTTTCCCAGGACACTGGGTCTGGAGAGTGGGGGGCGCTGCGTCCCTGCCTTACAACAGCGGGTGGGGTGTGTGGGAAAATAGGAGCCAGCATCTGTCCCCCTCAAATCTTGAGCCGGGCATCCTCCAGCTGGGAATCCTGAGCAAGACAGCACCAAGGGGCCCCCCACAGTCACAGACTCTCTGACAAAGCAGCAGGGAACTGAAGGGCTGACCAGCAGCCACGCTCACCTTCTGAGAATCAGAAAGGCTCTGCTCCGCCCTTGGAGCCCACGTCCTCAGCTGGGCCCCGCCCCTGGGAACAGAGCGGACACCTGCTGGTCCTGCTGAGAGCCCCTGGAAACTCCCAAACCCCAGACCCTTGGCTGGGCCCACCCCTAGAAGCAGCACAGGAAAACCAATCGTCCGCCCAGCACGCTGAGACTGAAGCTCGCAGATCCATCCCTCAGCCCACTGTGAGGCCACTGGTTGGGCTGAGAGCTAGTCAGGCAGCAGCACACAGCCTCTGGGAACAGGCTAAACACCTGCAAAAACTGCAAACTCTGACCTAGTCAGCAGAGGAATCAATTTGGCCAAGAACCACAGGGATTCACATATTCCCAGAACCACCAGTCCCAATCCAAGTAAAGACCACTACCTACTGACCACAGAGCGAACTACAACAACAGTTCTCGATGCCGAGGAGAGCACAAAGATGAATTACAACATACATAAATAATCAAAGCCCCACGCAAAGTCCAAAAGGAAACAAGAGCGAAGGGACGAGAGGGATGTCACCATCCCAAGAAATGACACCTGAAGAGACACGAAACATGACCCTATTCAAGGAGATGATTGTGGACATGACTAAAGAGATTAAAACAGAATTCCAAAAACAATTCCAGGAACATAAGCAGGAAATCACCAAAGAGCTCCTCGAATTCAAAAGAGAAATGGAAGAAAAGATGAATACCCTCAGAGCAGACATGATCAGCTCAGCGTCCACACTTCAAGCAAAAATGGAGGCATTAAGCAGCAGATTGACGGAGATGGAGAATAGAACATCAGAAATGGAAGATAAAACACAAGAACTGGAACAGAGAATCGCCACCTTGGAAAAATCAGTCAGAATCTACCAGAGAGAGCTCCAGGAACTGGCAGATGCAGCAAAGAAGTCGAATCTTCGTATAATAGGGATTGAGGAGGGGGCCGAATTCCAGGACAAAAGTATGCAACCTTTATTCACCAAAATCATAGCAGAGAACTCCCCCAACTACAAAAGGGAAAATACTCACATTATTGAAGGTTTCAGGACCCCAAACAGGCAAGATCCTAGAAGGAACTCACCTAGACATATCACAGTAAAGACACTAGACCTGAATACCAAGGAATTGATCTTAAATGCTGCAAAAACAAAGAAGGAGCTATATTATAATGGGAAGAAAATTCGAATTACAGCAGATCTTTCCACGCAAACCCTAAATGCAAGAAAAGCTTGGAAAAATATCATTGATGTCCTGAAGACCAACAACTGCCAACCCAGACTGATATACGCAGCAAAACTAGCATTTACATTTGAGGGAGAAACAAGAATATTTCACTCCAAAGAGAAGCTTTATGAATACGTGCACACTAAACCAGCATTACAAAGAATACTAATTAACCGAGAACAAATTGTAGAACATCAAGAACCCCCATCAAGAAGCAAACATCTATAATTCACTAAACACAAAAGGGGAAAAAGAGAGAGAAAGAAAAAGTACTACCAGGGCCTATATTCAAAGAAACAAGAAAATCTAGTAGAAATGGATGATTTCTTAAATAAATATAGGCTACCCACACTGAACAACGATGAGGTGAACAAATTGAACAGACCAATTTCTTACAATGAAATTGTGGAAGCAATCAGGAAAATGCCAACCAAAAAGAGCCCAGGTCCAGATGGATTCACTGCAGAATTCTACAAGACGTTTAAAGATGAAATAACACCTGTACTCTTGAAACTCTTCCGAGAAATAGAAACAGAAGGAGCAATACCAAACTCATTTTATGAAGCTAATATTACTCTCATTCCCAAACCAGGGAAAGACCCAACAAAAAAAGAAAACTACAGACCTATCTCTCTAACGAACACAGACGCAAAACTCCTCAATAAAATATTAGCCAACAGAATCCAGAAACAAATTTAAAAAATCATACACTATGATCAAGTGGGCTTCATCCCACAAATGCAAGGCTGGTTTAACATTCGCAAATCAATCAATGTAATACATCATATCAATAGAGTTAAGGATAAGAATCATACGATAATTTCTCTGGACGCGGAGAAGGCATTTGACAAAGTACAACATCCATTCATGTTGAAAGCACTAGAAAAAATAGGAATAAGAGGTACATTCCTCAAAATAGTGAAAGCCATATATGAAAAACCTACAGCCAGTATTATACTAAATGGTGAAAGATTGGAACCATTCACCTTAAAATCAGGAACTAGACAGGGATGCCCACTCTCTCCACTTCTCCTCAATATAGTGCTGGAACTCTTAGCCAGAGCAATAAGGCAAGAAAAGGGATCCACATAAGGAAAGAAGAAATTAAACTATCCCTATTTGACATGATCCTCTACTTGAGTGACCCAACAAACTCCACTCCCAAACTTCTAGAATTAATAAACCACTTTAGCAAAGTGGCAGGATACAAAATCAATCTTCAGAAATCAGTAGCCTTCTTGTACACCGACAATACACAAACAGAAGGCCAAATCAAGAAAATGAGCCCATTCGCAATACCCCCCAAAAGAATTAAATACTTCGGAATATACTTAACCAAAGATGTAAAGAAATTATTCAATGAAAACTATAAAAGCCTAATGAAAGAAATTAAAGAGGACATTAGGAAATGGAAAGACATCCCATGGTCATGGCTAGGGAGAATCAACATATTGAAAATGGCTATACTGCCAAAATTGATCTACAAATTCAATGTAATCTCCATCAAAATCCCAAAGACATTCTTTATGGAAATAGAAGATATAATCCAAAGATTCATATGGAACAAGAAAAGACCTAGATTAGCCAAAACAATTCTAGGCAAAAAGAGCAATGCTGGTGGTATTACAATACCAGACTTCAAACTCTACTATAGAGCCATAATAACAAAAACTGCTTGGTATTGGCACAAAAACAGACCAGAAGATCAGTGGAACAGAATAGAAGACCCAGAAATAGAACCACATACCTATAGGCAACTTGTGTCTTACAAAGGAGTCAAAGATATACAGTGGAACAAACACAGTCTATTCAATTATTGGTGCTGGCAAAACTGGGCAGCCACATGCAGAAAACTAAAAATTGACCCTAGCCTTTCGCCATGCACAAGCATTAACTCAAAGTGGATCAAAGACCTCAACATCAGACTGGAAACCGTGAAACTGCTACATGATAAAGTAGGAGAGACACTGGAACTCGTAGGCACAGGCAAAAGATTCCTGAACAGAATCCCAGGGTCACAACAGATTGGAGAGAGACTCGTTAAATGGGACTACCTAAAAATAAAAAGTTTCTGTACAGATAAAAACACAGTTGCAAAAATAGACAGACAGCCAACCAACTGGGAAAAGATATTCACCAACAATACATCTGACAAATGCTTAATATCTAGTATCTACAGGGAACTCAAGAAACTAGTCCCCTGAAAACCCAATAAACCATTCACTAAATGGGCAAGGGAACTAAAGAGAGACTTATCAGAAGAAGAGATTAAAATGGCAGAAAAACATATGAGAAAATGTTCATCATCTATGGTCATAAAGGAAATGCAAATAAAAACAATCCTAAGATACCACCTTACCCCAACAAGAATGGCCAAGATTTTGAACTCAGACAATGACAATTGCTGGCGGGGTTGTGGAGAAAAAGGAACCCTACTGCACTGCTGGTGGGATTGTAAACTAGTTCAGCCACTCCGGAAAGCAGTGTGGAGGTTCCTTAAAGAACTGAAAATAGACCTTCCCTACGATCCCGCCATACCACTTCTGGGCATCTCTCCTGAACAGCATGACCCAGGATATTATAAAGACACCTGCTCATCTCTGCACTATTCACAATAGCCAGGCGATGGAAGCAATCCAGATGCCCTACTGCAGATGAATGGATACAGAAAATGTGGTATATATACACAATGGAATTCTACATAGCCAACAGACAAGATAAAATAATGGCATTCGCAGGGAAGTGGATGAATCTAGAGCGAATCATGCTGAGTGAGACAAGTCAAGACCTAAGGAACAAAAGGCGCATGGTATCCTTAATATGAGGTTATTAAATCCAAAGAGTACAAGAGTGAGGACTGAGTAAGTGCATACCCAAAGCTATGGACATGGTAATGGAAACACAAACATAACTATATAGACATAAAAACCTATGACTCTATAGACATAATGTTTTATTTCATAAATTAATATGTTTCTATGACATACAAACCCTTAGCCTAATTTTGACTAAGTTCTAAATACTAAGTCCCAGTGATTGTAATTAGAGATTCCCTCCTTGAACACTTGTTTGTTAAACTTGTCATTTAAAATATGATGTAGACATAAGCCATATAATGAATGATTGTTGTCCTTAAGGTACTATGTTATCTCTCATCACTTTTGCTGCCCCTTGGTTATCTCATATTGTTACACTATCTCACTTTGTTACCTGATATATCGGATATATTTGTATTTGGTTATTTGAAATTGGATAGGGAACAGGGGAAAACAAGATGAGGGGTGGGAGTGGGGGGAGGGAAATGGGGACCAAGACATGTGAAAGGGTATCAATGTATGGGAATTAATGCACCATCTATCTGGCAAATATCATGTAACCCTTCTATTAATTACAATAAAAATATATGAAAAAAGAGTAAACCAATGCAACAGTGATACTGTTAGATACAGCTTGGGGGGGAGGACATTTGGGAGGGAGTGGGAGAAAATGAGATGGGGTAACACTGTTTAAAAAGAAATGTATATGATCATTGCCTACGTAACTGCAACCCCTCTGTGCATCACCTTTACAATAATTTTTAAGTGGGAGGTGATAACCACATCCAGACACACTTAGGCACCCACAAGTGTCACAGTCACCAGGCCCTCCACCATCTCCAGTCCCTCATCAGGATACATATATATAAATGCATGCTAACACAAAAGAAAATACTCACAAACATCTAGAGTTTTCCCATGTGGAAAATTCCACTCAGAAACAATACTAGAAAACAAATGTGGATATTCAAAAAGCATCTTTCCAAATACATGCCCACAACCCAGGAGCACACATGCTCATACGCAAACACATTTTCACTTGGACACCATGAACCTATCTAGAGGGGCACAGGAGCTCAGGTCCCCAATCTTGGGGGATTCTGCCTTATGCATTCCCATGTGGGTGTCAAACTCCACCTTTGTCCTTCCTCCCAGTCTTTACCCTCTGGTCTTGTATGGCAAGACCTGTTGCTAGCTTCTTGGGCAAAAAGCACAATTCTCTGTCACCACCTCCTCAGTTCCTGCTTAGGCCCTTGTGAGCTCTTACAACCAATGCTGATTCTCTTCTAGTCACTGTACCCTTATTCAATCTGTGATTCTAGAGTGGGCCTTGGTGATCACTGCTCCAGTCTGCAGGTTTATTCAGCAGCTCTCAACTGACTGGACAATGAGGCCCTAATGCAGACCCTGACAGTTTTGCCCCTTGGACTCCACCTCATTCCCTTCTACACACTTCTGGCAGATTCTGCTTGTTCTGTGCTCTGTAAAGGATGTCCTTGGTCCAGCTGCAAAAGTATGGCGCTCCTTGTTCTGTTTCATTCAGAAGCCATCATTTACTTAGAAGCTTTCCCTAGCCCTGTCCCTTAGAACAAAGCCTTCCTCCAGGTATCAGCCCTCCATCTACCTCTTATCATATGGACAAACAAGCATATGAAGATGCTTGTTTAATCTCTGCCCTATTACAAGGACCTGGGAACCCAGTCTCAGTACTGACAGTCCTACTTTCCCAGGACACAGCACCTGGCCACTGTTCCAGACATGCTGAGAAAGGAATGTGAGCTGCCTGTGCTTGACACGGGCCATTTCTCTGTACACAACGTACACACGGTATGGTCCTTGAACTGAGCCACTCCACTCTACACCTAACAGCCTGATCTGGGGCAAACACTCACTCTTCTTGCCATCTGCATCATGGTGCATCTTCCGAGCCAAGATGCCCTGCTTATATGTGGGCACCGTGGGGTCCTGAGCCAGCGAGAGGAAAGGACTATTCATCTTGGTAGCTAGTGGAGATGGTCGGGCCTCCTCAGGTCTAGACGTGTCCTCTTCATCCCTGAATGAAAGAGAATTAGACTGGAGCACAGCTGGGTGGAGGCTACCAACCAAGAAGTACCCATCATCTCTTATTAGGAAGGCCCATGGTAAGATCCCTAGAAAAGAATCCTCAAAGGCAAGATTATGTATTTCTGGAATGTTGATATAGCAATCCCTTGCTTACCCCTGCTTCTTTAGTATTGTCTGGGATCCTTTACCTTCCATAAGACTGACCTACCCCCCCCCCCGGCCCACACACACACCTATGGCTCCACCCATCCAGAGGATGGATGCCTGGAGCCCTAACTTCTCCATTTCTCAGGTAGGTCAGAGAAAGAGGAAGGCCTAGATGGAAAGGTAAAGCCAGAGAGGGGAAAGGGGCTCTCACTTACATAGTCCACTCTAGTTTTTCATTTCGGATGGACCAGTAGAGGACCTGAAATGGAAGCATGCAGTCAGGCAAAATGCCCTCAGGGTTACGGTATCTAAATTCAATCCAACAGATAACACATGCAAGGCCTCTTACCTCTACCTCCTTTATAGTTGACCTTTTCCTTGAGCAATCAAGCATCCATCCATCCATCCATCCATCCATCCATATACCCATGCAAAAATAAAAATTAATTATAGAGCATTTCCTATGTTCCAGGCCTTGTGCTGGGTACTCAAAACATAAAGATCATCAAGGAAGCCAAGTCTTTGAGTTGCTCAAGCTTACTGAGGTCTGAACTAGTCTTTTTTGAGGGGATCACGTGTGGCGTTTGAACTCAGGGCTTGGGCTCTGTACCTGAGCTCTTTTGCTCAAGACTAGCACACTACCACATTGAACCACAGTGCCATTTTTGGTTTTTGAGTGTGGTTTTGAGTTTGGAGAGAAGAGTCTCACGGGAATTTTTCTGCCCAGGCTGGCTTCAAACTGTGATTCTCAGATCTCAGCCTCCTGAGTAGCTAGGATGACAGACATGATCCACTGGTGCCTGGCTGAACTAGTCTTTTTAAAGGAGGCATAAATCACTCACACACACAGGGAACTGACAAAGAACCTGCTGAACAACTCCAGCAAGAAATATTTGATAATCCTAGTTACTCAGGAGGCTGAGATCAGGTTCAAAGCCAGCCGGGGCACAAAAGGACCTGAGACTCTTATCTCCAATTAACCTCTAGAAAATGGGAAGTGGGGCAGTAGCCTTGAGCTGAAAAGCTCAGGGACAGCGTCCAGGCCAAATTCAAGCCCCATGACCCACAAAAAAAAAGAGAGAGAAGATTTGATAAATGAAAAATGAATAATGTGCTAGAATTTTTAATAATACGGTAAGTAGAGTTAATCTAGAGTATCTTGCTTACTCTTATAGCCCTTGAAATACAAGGTATCTGACACATAATGAGAGTTCAATAAGTGATCACTAAGTATAGAAAAGAGCCAGTGCTCAATTGCTCATGAAGCACATGTATATGAAGTGAAAAGCACCTGATTTTTTTAATTTCATCTCTTCCTGTTTGTTCTAGTGTTTTGAATTCAGACCCTTACTAGGTTACCACTCCAACACTTGAGCCATACCCCCATCTGCTTTTGCTTTTGGTTATTTTTAGATAGGGGTTAGAAAGCCTTTGATCATCTTACATCCTCCTCTTACATAGCTGGGATTGCATGCATACCCCACCATGCTCAGCTATTTCATCCTGACATTTGGGGTAGTTATGCCCTCCAGGAAGACTTGAGTTGCTCAAGACTAGAAACATCCATTTCCAATCTGACCTCTTGACTTTCTTTCCGTGAAATGTGACCTTTCATCTTCTCAAATGAGCAACAAACTAGCTCAAATTCTCAGAGGTTGAAGAGTTAAAAAAAAGTCACTTGGAAACCTGATAGAACATTTGAAGAACCGCGGCCTCCCAGTGGGGTTCACTCAGTAGGTCCAGGACTGAATTTTCAAAGTTCACAAATTTTAAGATCCAACTGATGCTGCTAGCTAGCTCTATACAGGCAAAGTCTGTTTTTCTCAAGCATATTTTAATAGATGCAAGGTCTGAACTCCACATCTCCTCTGAACAGGAACCAAAGTCCCAGGTCCCAGACAGGGAGCCCAGGCCCTAATCTAGCACAGAAGCCATACCTTCAGCAATTCTTTGGGGAAGTTACCACCATCCTGGAGGCCATTCAGGTTGGTTATGAATTCCTGGCAGCTCATGCTCTTCCCAATATTCTGTGGCCATGGAGAAAGTAGAACAGCTAGAGCACCTGGCCCTAATAGAACACACCCCTACGAGTCTCTCAGGAACATTCTCTAGCTCCCAAATCCCTCATGCCATAGGGCCCTAGCACTAACCCATCCCAAACCTCTGTCCTCCTCCCGTCACCTCCCCACCCAATTCTCCATGCCACAGCCCCATTCTGACCTCTGCCTTGGATTCACAGGCACTCACCCGCCTTCTTACCTGTCCATGCAGGTCTGTGTTAAGAAGCATGATGGCACAGGTCAAGGTGTGTATGGAATCTGCCAGAGAGAAGGGGAAGGGGGTTGGAACCTAGATTTCTGCATTCTTCCACATGAGGCTGTGTGACCCCTCTCTCTCCTTCCCCCTAAATTCTCCATGGCCCAAACACATTCCTAGCAGCTGCTACCCAGTGAACTCCTAGCAGACACAAGGACACTTGTGTGCCATCCCCAGGCAAGCCCCTCCTACCTACTGAGGGGAAGACCCCAGGATTGCAGTAATGGAAGCGTCTAGAGAACTGGTAGAGGATTCGTTCCCGCTCCTGGGTCTCCCCGCTGAGCACCAAGGCCTGCAGGAAGCCCCTGAGAAGGGGCCAGAGTCAAAGAGAGAGTCAGATCGGGATACCCCACAGACCCCAAGGCCAATCACATCCTAGCCTTGGCAGGGGCCAGGCTCTGCAGCCACTCATCCTTCCTCTACACCCCCCCTCCCACCAAGGGTGTTACCGGAGGGCTTGGTCCAGGCTCTGGCCACCAAACTGGAAGAAGGACAAGTACTCCTCAGCCACAGCCCTGCTGAAGTCATTGCTGCCAAAGGAAAATGGAGATGAAGACTGGACAAAGGGTCAGGCTGGGCTCATACAGAGGGGCCTCCAGGGCCTGTACACATGGTGCCTGATATGGCCGGGGCTGACCAACAGAAAACCATAGCCAGGCTAGACCCTAGGTCCCAAGAGGGCAGCCATGTCTGGCCTGCCCCTGGCATCTTGTCCAGTGTTCATAGGAAGGACTATGGAATGTCTGGGGCCAGCAAAGGGAATTGACCCAGTGGCTCTAAGGAGGATCAGGGCATGCTGAAGAGGGGATGAGGTCAGGCCTCTTCTGGGAGAAAGCAGTCAAGATGCCCAAAGAATGGGGAAAAGGATAAGGAGGGGATAGGGAGGGGCCAGGTCAAGAGTGAGAGGCAGTGATGGGGCTGTACAGGGAAGGAGAGGGGCATACAGTGAAGCAGGTCCATTGCAGTTGTCCTCTGTCCCACCTTGCCCTCAGGAGCCTCCCTCAAGCTTTAAGCTCCTTACTTTTTCTGCAGGTAGGCAGCCACTTCAGACTTCCGGAAACCATCCAGGTGATAGAGGCGCGAGGCTAAGTTCCAGGCCTCCTTGTCATTCTTGATACCATTAGCCATCTTGTCTCCAGCTGGTGGACTCAGGTCTTCTTTAGGGAACTGTGTTTGAGGCATGGGGCTCTCCAGAAGCCTGGAAAAGTCCATTAGTGTCCTCAGACTTTCGCTTGGAATGGACATTCCAGGGTTCTGCATCAAGGGTCCTTGCAAGAGGGATGCCTAGAGCTCAAGGTCATTGCTGGAACTCATGGTGCTGAATGGTTGAGCTGAGAAGAGCTGGACTCCAGACCCTCATATTTGGGGGAGTGAAAGTGGAGTTTTGTAGTGAACTACTTCCCCTACCTAGAGCAGCTCTTGCCACAGGAGACGGTCTGGAGACCTCTGACAGTACAACTAGGCCCAGACAAGGCTCCTCAGTCAGAGAACACCGAAGCTAACACTGAGACTCAGATTTCACTCAGTCCCATTTTCAACCCATCTCTTCTGTTTCTCCTGTAATATTACAGACCGTGTGGAGTTTCCTAGTTATTTAAATATTTATTATCTGAGTTACTACAATTAGGGAGTTGAGCACATAGGCAAATGTCATTACAATATGGACACAGGCTTTGACAAACTGACCGTTTACTAGATGTTATTCAACAGTCCTCCTCGTTGACTATGAGGTCAGTTCTTTCCTGATCACTTCTTGGATTCCTGAAACTCTCAAATATCCACAATGCCAGACAAATATGACAGAAACTAACTGAAAAGGAAAACTACAAATCTTGCCTAAAGCAGGATTTTACAATGGCCCCAAAGCGATGCTGGATAATTGCAGGAATTGCATGGAAAAGTTGACAATGAGGAATTATAAAAGATTAGTCTGCTCAAACAAGCAGGAGGAAATAAAAGTGACACAACTGTCATATGTAAGAGAACTATTTAAATAACCAACTGTATAGGATACCCTAAATTTCTACATAGGCAGGAAGCACTTTGGCAAAGTTACACTGTAAATACTAAGTGTCATGGAATTCTATACTTTCAGTGTGTGATTTGTATAGTGCAGGAATTGTATTTCAATAAAGCTGTTTTTTTTTCAATAAAGTTGTTTTAGTTTGGTTTCTTTGGTTTGGTTTTTAAAGACAGCTAATTGTTGCTTTGAACTCAATGTAATCTTCTTATCTTTCTGAGAGGTGGGATTAAAGACATGGGTCACCATACCAGGATGCCTTGAATTCATTTAATATAATGAAACTCCTTTTTCAAAATACACTAAAACCAGCCTCTGAATGACTTCAGGTTGGCATGGTTTCCAGATATATAAGGAAAATAGTTGGTTGTTGTGGGACTTGAACTCAGGGGCTGGGTGCTGTCCCTGAGTCTGTGCTCAAGGCCAGTGCTCTACCACTTGAGCCACAGCACCACTTTCAGTTGTTTTTGAGTGGTTAATTGGAGATAAGGGTCTCATGAGAACTTTTCTGCTTGGGCTGGCTTCAAAGCACAATCCTCAGTTCTCAACCTCCTGAATAGCTAGGATTACAGGGGTGAGTAACTGATGCCTGGCTATGGTATTGTTTTTGCTTGTTTTATTTAAGTTGCTTTAGGGTTTGGGATGGAACTTAACAATAGTTCATTTGCTTGATGTATATACAGCCCTAGGTTCAATTCCCAGAATTACAGCAAACCGAAATTGCTTTAATTTCAAGATTTTGTCATTTAATTTTAACTTCATTAACTTTTAATTATTTTATCATTATGATCTTATGAAGAGCTGATCGGTTCTCTCTCTCTCTCTTTCTCTCTCTCTCTTTCTCTTTCTCCTCCCCCTCCCCTCTCCCTTTCCCTTGAACCCAGAGCCTGGGTACTCTCCTTTAGCTTTTTTACTCAAGGCTGATGTTGTACCATTTGAGACACAGCTCCACTTCTGGCATTTTGGTGGTTAATTGGAGATAAGAATTGGAGATATGAGGGCCAGGAATTTGGCCTAGTGGTAGAGTGCTTGCCTAGCATGCAGGAAGACCCGGGTTCGATTCCTTAGTACCACATACATAGAAAAAAATCCGGAAGTGGTGCTGAGGCTCAAGTGGTAGAGCACTAGCCTTGAGGAAGTTCAAGGACAGTGCTCAGGCCCGGAGCTCAAGCCCAAGACTGGCAAAAAAAAAAAAAGAATTGGAGATATGAGTCTCATGAACATTCCTGCTCAAGCTGACTTTGAACTGCTGTCCCCAGATCTCAGCTTTCTGAGTTGTTAGTGACAGTCATAATTAGGAGCCTGGGAGACAGCTACTTTGAGACTTACCCTTCTGTGGAAGCCAAATGAACATTCAGCTGGGCACCTACAGCCTCTGAAGTCCTGGCTGTGTCTTCCCTCTCTATTTCTTGCCTTGGGTCTGGGGTCTCCTCTACCTCTTCTTTCTTCTGGGGGGCTGACTCTACTCCATTTATCTCCAGAAGCAAAGGGTAAAAAGCATCTGATGGACACTTGGGAAAATTGCCAGGGCTATGGTACAGAAGCTGTGGGCTGCCCTCCCGGGAGGCAGGGCTGGCCCCAGGGCCAAGGTCTGTGGCCTCAGATACTGGGCCACTAGGTTCTGGCAAAGACTCTTGGCTCCCCCAGGGACCAGGGACCAAGGTGCAGGGCGCAGGTTCCTGGAGATTCCCAGCATCCTTCTCACCTGAGGAAAAGCAGGAGTCAACAAATGCAGGGCAGGAGGCAGGAAAACAACTGGCTACCATCTGGCAATTTCCCTCTCTGGGGCAGCACACCCTGTCCTCCCACAGGTAGGATCTCTCCCACACTAGGATGCCAGATGGCCTGAAGAAACTCCCAGGACTTTAGTCTCAAGGTAACTAAGGACTCTTGCTGAACTCAAGATCTGGACATTTCCTTTACTGAACTCTGTATTTTAAAGTCTGTCTGATTGATGAAGAATTAACTCCAACCATGTTTGGTTCCAACAAAATTGAACAGCTCCAGGAGTCAATCATCTCTATTCTGCATCCCAAAGCACCTCACCACCTGATTTCCTAGAACATCATATAGGGTCTCACCTCTGTCCTCAGAGATAAGATGTTCCTGGGGCCAGGAAGGACTCTCTTCTATCTGCAGGCCCTTAGGGCTGGATGGAACCTGTTTAAAGAGGTACAGACCTCTGGGGTAAACTCAGGAGACAGCAAGGAGAGTGGGGGCAGGTAAGTGGGAAAGGAATAATACTGAGAGTATATGGAATCCCCTCTGTCTACTATCATCACATCCCAATCCACAGAAGCAGTCTAGACCCTGGGTTCAGCGATGTGAGCCTGGGGGAATCAAAGGGTTTGTATTCCTCCTTTACAGACACATACAGTACAGCCTATAAAGGGAAAGGACTTGCCCAATGCTGCACAGGATGTGTGTCAAGGCTAAGGTCAGGTCCAGTGTGTCTTGTCTCCTGGGTCAATACTCGGTCCGCACAGGATACTACAGGTAAGGCAGGGTCAAGTTTGTCTTCCAGAGAAGCCTGAGAAAGAGAGAGAACAAAGGGCAGGTGGAATGAATTGATCAGAACAGAATGCCTACTAAGCCTTTTCCCATACTCTATGAGGCATCTCCTCATAGAGGCAGGCTACTCAAATGACCTCATTTGGAGTAGCATCTGATCAAGGAGGGCTGTGTTACTGAGAGCTGCTGGGCTGAGTGAGTTCTACCAGAATTAGATAACGCCAAGCTTTCACATCCATGCTCCCAGACTTCCATCTGAGGACCTGAAGTCGTAGAGTAATGTCCTAGGAGAATGCAATTCTATAGGAGCAGGAGCTCCACTGTTCTTTGGGAATGGAGAGATTAGAAAGTAACACTCTCGCTCAGCCACTTGAATCCTCTTATCTCTAAAACAGAGGACTCTCTGGGAAAACTCTGCTCCCAGTATCTCACATAGCTCCATATTATCTCACAAGTTAGGCGGTATCAAGGACTCCTGCCATTGTCACGACATACCCTGATCTACAAACATTGGACAAGAGAACAAAAGAGGATGGACTGGAAGTAACAAAATGCTGAACTATCTCATGAAAATAGAGGTCAAGACTCCTGAAATAGAAATGTATCTGTTAGAGGCAGCAGACAAGTCTAGGCTGCCTCTGCCCAGCTACAGTTGGGAATGTCTTAGAGGCAAGAAGGGAAGAAATCTGAGAGTGGCTACAATTCCCTGCGATTGAAGCTCTTGCTCTCCAAAACTTTCTAGACATGGCTCCTTAGAGCCGGTGAGATATGGAGACATTTGTGAACCTCACTGTCATCTCATTCAATTGAAACCATGGCGTGGAGAAAATCTCCTATACTCTTTTTTTATTTTTTATTTTTTTGGCCAGTCCTGGGCTCAGACGGGCCTGAGCACTGTCCTTGGACTTTCTCAAGGCAAGCGCTCTACCACCTGAGCCACAGCACCACTTCCGTTTTTTTTCTATGTATGTGGTACCGAGGAATCAAACCCGGGTCTTCGTGCATGCTAGGCAAGCACTCTACCACTAGGCCAAACTCCCAGCTCCTCCTATACTCTTGAAAGCCATACTGGTTACGATTCTCTACAACTCTTAACCCAGATCTTAAAAGGTCATAAGAGAGTGTTCAGAACCCAGTGGTCCCCAAGAAGGGCCCTCCCTGCAGTGTCCCCAGAATGGGCCTGGACTGATTTCTTGGAATAAACTTACCTCATCTTCTTCCTCACCAGAAGATGCTGTAGAAGCCCTTTCCACAGCGGCCTGTGAGGGCCAGCAGGATGGGTGTGATTTGTAGGGAGGCACAGGAAATGGAGGGGTGGTGTGCCCACTGGAATTAGTCCTGCTGCCTTCCAAATCTGACTCACTGCCTGGCTTCCAGGAGACTGTGCATCCCGGGCGAGGAGACTCCAGAGTCTGTGGGCTGTTAGGCCTAGTCCTCATGTTGGTATGGGAGTCTGGCAACTCCCAGGAAAAGCATTCCCCAGCAACACTGGTATCTGAGCAGGGGCTCTCCAGAAAGAGAGGGTTGTCAAAGAACACACTCTCTTCTTCAGCACCCCACTCCAGGGAGGAGCCTGCCACGTCTTCCCTTGGCCAGGCTTGGTTTTCCCCTTCCGACGCACTGCTGTCCTCTCTAAAATCCTCCTCCACTGGTGGGCTGGAGCTCAGCTCTACATTGCTAGAGGAATCTGGAGGAGGTGGAGGGATGCAGCATCTCAACTCAGCCCTGAGCCCTTCGGTCTTCTCCAGCTCCTCCTCCAAGTCCAGGACACACATCTGGGCCTGCAAGATGCCAGCCCAGAACACCACCTGTGTGGATGAGCTCTGGCTCTGCCGTGGACAGTCCAGAGTCTGGCTGCTTCCCAGAGCCCCTGGTGACCCTGATGCCTGTACAGGCTCCCCATGGGAAGAGCAACTCTCGAAGTGTGCAGTCTCCAAACCAGAGCCACTGTGAGGAGCAGAGTGCCCGGTGGATTCAGAAGGATCAAGGGGCCAAGTTTGCTCTCTGCAGGGTTCAGTTGGGTCTGGTTGGCTACACGTGTCCCTCCAACATGCTCCTGGGCAGGGCTGCAGGTCATCTCCCAAATGCATGTTGAGGAATTCCATTGGCTGAGGTTGGTCTGAGAGTCTGTTGTCACCCATCATCCACAGAGCAAAAGCTATACAGGAGACCGTTAGGGGTGTCTGTTTTTACGATCCCATTTCATGGATTAGGAGGAAGATCAGCCAAGAAGGCAACTGGGAACTGACATCTACCCTGCAAATTCCCAAAGTGAAAATGTTAGAGGACTGTCTGCCTCTGGAAGCACCAGAGTGCCAGACACGTTTGGAGTACCTGTAAGTTATGGCGTTGCTTTCACAGCCCACAAGGGGCTATCATGTGCCATCTGATCTCGTGACCTCAGCCTGGCACCAGAGCAATACCTGTCTCCCAAACACCCATCTATCCACTGAAAGAATCCCATATGGCTTAGCTGGAAAGGAAGAATTAGGAATTTCTATTGGAGAATGCAGAGACTGGGGTGGTTTTATCAGAAGCAACAGACAGAAATGTCTCAGGCCTTTGGAAATAGAAGAAATCCAAAATGGCATGTTAACAAGAGGATGGAGGGGGAGGTCAAAGAGACATAGATTGGCACCAAGAAGGGAGCATCCTTATAGGAGCACCTCCGACAGAAAGGGTACAGCCTGCCTACTTCTCCTGTGTGCTCCTGCCTCTGAGGCCTACACCATTCGCAGAGCTAGCTCACAAAGCACAGTCTTGTTTCTTCCAAGCTGCATAGGGCCATTCAAAGCAGTCCAGATGAAAGCAGTTAAGACTTCTCCACTTAACTTCAGCCTCACGGAAGAAGGAGTTCAAGCCTTGCTTTCCCATGGAGGTCTGGACCAAACACAGCATGGAGAGGAAATTGGTCTTATTACTCTTCTCTAACTATTTTAGTTAGATCTTCTGACATCATTCTTGGTTCCATCTTTTTATCACACATCCCCAGCCTTACGCTGAGGATGTATTGGAATTGTCCCCTAAGTCTCTGACTTAGCTACTACCTGCTACCATGTTCCTCAATGCAGCTGCCCACGTCTGTCCTCACCGCTCTCTAGATTAAGAGGCCTGTGACAGTCCTGCTTCCAGCAGGGAAGGTATGAGTGGGCCTCAGGATATACTATAGTTTGGATCTAGAATGTATCCCAAAGGCTCATGTATTTAAGGTATAGTCACTAGTTTGGCACTATTCAGAGGACTTTTAAGAGGCAGGGCCTAGTGGAAGGCCATTGGAAGCACACAATTGAAAGAGCTTGTTGGACCCTCGTCTCTTTTTAATTTTAGCCATGAGATGAATAGTTATTTTCTGTCACATGCTCTCTCCATGATGCAATGCTTTGCCAAAGGCCCAAAGCAACATTGCCAATTAACCAATTAACCTTCAAGATGATTAGCGAAAATAAAAATTTGCTCTTCATGTAGGTTGACTATCACAAATGGTTGTTGCGGGGATAGGAAACTATTACAAGACTCACTGTCTACACTTGAGTAAACTTTTATTTTTATTTATTTATTTATTTTTTACCAGTCCTGGGCTTGAGCTCAGGGACTGAGCACTGTCCTTGGACTTTCTCAAGACTAGAGCTCTACCACTTGAGCCTCAGCATCACTTCCGGATTTTTGTCTATGTATGTGGTATTAAGGAATCGAACCCGGGTCTTTGTGCATGCTAGGCAAGCACTCTACCACTAGTCCAAACTCCAGCCCAATACTTGAGTAAACTTGAGTCACAACCTCTCCCCCCTGAATAGGCTTGTTTCAGAGAGAGGTGGGGGGAGAGAGACAGACAGGAAGGAAGAAAGGAGGTAAAACACCCTACCACTGAAGCCTCCTCAGGAAACCTTTCACACAGTAAGTATACAACAGTGCACAATGAGTGGGAAGATCAAACTACTTAAGAGCTAGAAAGGAGAGGAGGGAGAATCATTTGGGTTACAGGTAATGAAACAGACAAATCTAACTCCACCCAACTGCCTCTCTCCTCAGACCACAAGCACTCCCCTCCCTGCCTCCTCTAGGCCCTACTAAGCCTTGCTGTCCAGGCCTACCTGGCTCCCCTTCCCATGCATGTCCCTTCTCCTGTCCTCACCTCTTGAGCCTCACATACCTCACATCTGGATATGTAGCAGCCTCATGCCATGTGGGCATCAGAACATTCTGTCACAATAACATCAACCCACTCACATTCACTGAGCATTAACTTGACAAATCCACATTCAAACAATGGGAAAAGAGGCAGGCTAATGGGAAGGGTGTCTTAGATTTTTAAAAATAAGACCAAACAGAGTTCCACATGCTTTTGTTTGAAAATATGTATATGGAGAACTCAAGAAACTAATCCCCCCCAAACCCAACAAACCAATCACTAAATGGGCAAGGGAGCTAAAGAGAGACGTATCAGAGGGAGAGGTAAAAATGGCAAAGAAACATGTGAGAAAATGTTCCTCATCCATGGTCATAAAGGAAATGCAAATTAAAACAACCCTAAGATACCATCTTACCCCAATCAGAATGGCCACTATTCTGAACTCAGAGAACAACAAATGCTGGCAGGGTTGTGGAGAAAGAGGAATCCTGCACTGCTGGTGGGAATGTAAACTAGTTCAGTGCTGGGGCCTACCGGCAGCAAATTGGGGTTCCTGAAATAGGGGGCAGGGACTGGAAAAAATAAAAGAGAGACAAACACATCGGGTCCGGGAGGTCTGCAGCCCAGGTAAAAACTGCGGCCTCGGCCTCGTTTATTGTCAACTCCAGGCTCCTCTCCCTCCTTGAAACCAAGGAACTTCCAGGTGTTACATTCATATGGTAAAATCTCAGGTCATTTAAACAGAATAAGGCCAGAAAACAATAAGACAATAAAGCCATTGTCTGATGCAAATCAAGGTACAGTTTGATTCCACTCCGGCTCCCAACAGTTCAGCCACTCTGGAAGGCAGCTTGGAGGTTCCTCAAAAACTAAAAATAGATCTTCCCTACAACCCAGTCATACCACTCCTAGACATTTACCCTGAGCATCATAATCCAGGTTATGATAAGGACACCTGCTCAGCCTTGTTCATCTCTGCACTATTCACAATAGCCAAGCAATGGAAACAAACCAAATGCCCTACTACAGATGAATGGATACAAAAAAATGTGATATAGATACACAATGGAATGCTACACAGCCAACAGAAAAGATAAAATAATCTTATTCGCAGGGAAGTGGATGAAACTAGAGCAAAGCATGTTGAGTGAGATAAGCCAAGACCAAAGGAACAAAAGGCACCTGGTCTCCTTGGTATGTGGATATTAGATCCAAACAGTACAAGAGCGATGACTCAATACTCAGATACTCAAGGTCATTGACATGAACTCAGAGATATAACTATCTAGGCATATAAATTTATGATGGACTATGTATTCTGTAGACATAATGATATACTATATGTATCTATGTGTATCTATGGAACTCTCAGCTTAATTTTAATTTTGTTCTTAAATTTATGTGGCAGTGATTGCATATAGAAATTCCATCCTTGAATACTTGTTTGTTAACTTGACATTTGAAATATGATGTAAAAAATCAATATTAATAAAATCTTTTAATAAAAAATGTATATGAACATAAAGCTACCATTTAACAACAAACCAATGGCTCTGCTGAATATAAGATTTACCTTCCCAGAAGGAAGCCATTGTTCTTGCTGAACTTTTTTCAGAAGGGGGAAAAAAAGTAGTAAAGCTGCAGCAAACTTCATGGAGACCAGAGAGAAGAGAGATGGTGTTGGCCTATAGAACTGGAAGGGTGTGAGAGGAAAGGGGGAAAGGAAAAAGGGGAGCCCCAGACAATAGAAGGAGAGGCAATTTAGATCACAGATAGTGTGGTTGATAGGGCAAGGCAGGTGGTATGACTAGTCCAAGACTCTTTAAACCAATTAAAATCCGCCTGACTACAGTCCATCTCTTACTCTGATTTCAGAAAACCTATCCCAGTGTGTACTTCCTTGTGTCTGCCCCTATGATTCTAGTTGCCTGGAAATAAATATCCAGAAAATAGATTCTCTGTGCTGCATGTGAATGGCTGCATTACCCCTACTCTCATCCACCAAGTGTTAGGGGGCTTGCTTACTGATTTCCTGTAGTTCAGCTGAATTAGAAGATTAAAAAGTGGGTGTTGACTCAAGAACTTCAAGTGCAGCCTGGTGGAAGGCAGGCCTAGTTCCATATTAGCCATAGAGTAGCACATGGCTTTGAAGCAGTGTTGCCAAATAAACATATTAGGGGGCTGAGGATTCAAGAACATTGACGTAGAGCACTGTCGTAAGAGTCTCCTTCTAACTCTACCACTGAGAGAAAAAAACTTCACCTGTTCCTTATCTGTAAAATAGGGAAATAAGATGATGTAAAGTTCCCCTGCTGGTTTGCTATGAAAATGGAAGTAGGTCTGGGCCTGGCTCTTGGGAGGTACTTCAGGAGCTAGTATGTTTTACTCCATTTAAATCTGTGGCTCTGCCATGCATTTAAAGAAGCAAAAATAAACACAAACAAAGACCCCAACAACTGTCCTTGTGAGACTCAGCCAAATCCCCACATTCTCAGCTCTCAGTTGACTTCTGGGGAGTCAGCCCAGAGCT
Source organism: Megascapheus bottae (assembly GCF_031878675.1). Taxonomy (NCBI): domain Eukaryota; kingdom Metazoa; phylum Chordata; class Mammalia; order Rodentia; family Geomyidae; genus Megascapheus; species Megascapheus bottae. The sequence goes on from NC_143515.1 coordinate 6,969,153, forward strand.
TTCTTTCTGGAGAACTATGTCTATCTGCCTGCCTGCCTGCTGTCTGTCTGCTCTCATGCTCTCTCTCCCTTCCTCCCTCCTTCCCTCCTCACCCCCTTCCTTTTAAGTATTCAGACAGCAAGCAGCCTTTCTTCTTGGAAAATACTTTTCTTCTTGGAAAAAGCTTGAAGGCTCCTCCTGCCTGTCTAGGGAAATTTCTAGTTCCTGTGCAGCACAGGCTGCTGTTCTGTCTGTGTAGACATCCCTGGTAGGGAGTAGAGCGAAGTCTAACCCTAACTCTATCAAATGCCTCTCCCTGCTGCCCCCCCACACACCTGAACCTGGGACCAGAGCACAGTGAAAGCTGGAAGGAGTCTTCATGCAAATATGCACAGAGTGGGGGTGGGGAGGTCCCCTGAGCCTTGTGTTAGAACAAGCAGAAGCTCAGAAAGAAAACAGAGTGAGGGGGACAGGAGGAAGCAGTGACATACATTGAAGAGCTCCAGCACAGCAGTGGGCTATGCTGGCTCTTTCTTTCCTGTCCTTTCACCCTACAGCTAGGTTCTAATCTCCATGTTGGACAGTTCTTTATCTGTGGAAGGAGTTGGTAATGTTATGGCCTGCAGCCTCACAAAGCATAGGACAGACCTTTTGGGGCCCATTCTTTCAAGCCAAAGTGTATTCTAGCTAAAGTTGAGCAACTCTAAGTGGTATTCATTGTCGGCTAATGATAGGTCACCCTTCCCAGCCTGTAAGCTCAAGAATGACTGGAAAGTGGAATCTAGATTCTAGAATAAGGGGAAAAGAGACTGAAGCTTCACTTCCTTTTAGCATCAAGGTATCAACCACTACCAAAAGGTCTTCCAGTGTCTCCAACAGATGCGTTTGAGAACAACATGGTTCCTCCAGTATATCGGCATTAACAGACCTAAACCAGAGCTAAACAGACAGGAAGGATCCAGTACCTCTGGGTGGGGCCTCTGGGCCCAAGAGGTACAAGCTGGAGCTGAGAGCCCTCTAATGGCCAAAGCCCAGTCTCCTCCCCTAAAGCTAAGGCACACAGGGCTTTCCCAGCCCTCAGCCTGCTGGGACTCCCTCTCTCCAGGGTCTAGGGCCAAACTATAGTGGAGGTCTCACCACAGCAGCCACAAAAAAGAAGTTCAAGAAGGCTTCCTGTTCCCTTCTCTCTTCAATATTGCAGACCTCTCGGGATCTGGAACAAGATCTGGAGACTGGGAAGCCATCAGGGAGGGAAGGAACAGATGGAAAGGAAGCAGGCACAGAGAGGAGGACAAGTGTGGAAAGGACGCCATCCTCTAGCAAGGTCAGACTCATGCCAGGTGCACAGGCAAACGGACCGTACAGGCCGAAGCCCTCATCTCCTTCCTGCCCACTATCCTGTCCCTACCAACAGCTCTCCATCTTCCTGGCTCCTCCAAGGCTCTTCCCGGCCCCACCCCAGGCAGGTCCACCTGGCTCACCTCCAACGGACTCAGAAGAGGTGACCTGTCCTGAGCTGCCCAGCCTCGGGAGCACTTCCTGCTGCAAGTCATCTGCCCCGTGAATGTGGTAGCTGAGCTTCCGACTTCCGCTCTCTTCACCACAGCGACTGACACACACACACACACACACACACACACACACACACACACACACTCCCTCCTCCTTCTCCCCAGCCCTCACTGCTGCTCAAGCACCTACACTTTCTGCCCACAAGACAAGAACATGTACTCAGCTCCAGCACCTCCCAGCCCTTTTCCCACACAGTCCTTTGATGGAGGTCTCAAAAGACTGAGACATGACACAAAATGGGGCCCCAACAGTACCCCCTCACACTGGACTGGCTTTTCCCACAGTAGAAAGGCCTGTGAGAGAGAAAGGGGAAGGTATCAAAGCTGAGACCATGACAGGCCCCTCCTTCTTCCTCCCTGGGTTCTGCTGCAGCTCAGTCTTCTCTCTAGAAGATGCACGGGGAGACAGCAGGGCCCCCAGTCAGGCAACTCTGTTTTTTAAAAAAAATTTCATATATGGCATTTCAATTTTTATATGGCTTGCCTCATGTCCCCAGTAATAATGGCACCAGATATAATTGCCTTATAGTGTTCCCCAATAACTCCAGTCCTCAGACCCACTTTGGAAAGTTTTATTATGCTGAGATTCAGACCTATAGCCAGGCTCAGAGAACCCCAGCTGCTGCTCAGGGTTGCATAACCCAGAAGTCACAAAGTGTTATTCAAATTTGGAACCTCTGAAGATATGAAGCACCTGTCATTCACTTTCTATGGCTTCCCCTCCCCCCTGCCCAGGCTGTGAGTGTCAAATAGGGGATCGAGGCTGGAGGAAAGCCACTTTCATATACCATTTTCTCTTCCCTCTATATGCCCTTCTTCTCGTGCCTCAACCACCACCATTTTCTCAATGATGATCCAAAGATATCACAATAGCCTAAGCTCTACACCTTATAGGCCCAGCTACCGGTCGAGCTACCTTGACCGATTATGAAGCATAACAGTAGTGACCCACCCATCCCAGGCTGAGAAGACCTGGCCCTAGCTCAGGCCACCCTCCAGTCTTACCTCTCTCACAGCATGAGGGAGTGATAGGACCGTGCCTGCCTGGGACCCATATACCCCTTTCTTCTACCACAACCTGGGCATCAAGGTCCTGGGAATTCATTGCTTCCAGCGAATGTGACTTTCTCTTCCGGTGGACAAGTCATTGATGCTCTAGGCAGCCTTAGGCTAGTGTGGATGGTAGCAAGAGTGCTGATAAGAAGGCTGAGGGGAGACAGGATGTGGAGCCAAACACAGATCATCCATCCTTGTGGACATGTGATATGGGGAAGAGAAAAGGAGGAGAGGCTACTTCAGGGACCAAAGTCTGGGGTGAGCTCTGCTAGAGCAGGAGCTACATTTATAGGAGACAGAGAATCCTAGAGCTGAGTCCCCAGGCCACCACCATGGTGAGTGGTAGGAGAACTGGGAGATAGGAGAATATAATGCAGTTTGGTCTTGGTCTTGAACTCGGGGTCTGGGTGCTGATCCTGAGCTATTTCACTCAAAGCTAGCATTCTACCACTTTGAACTATAGCTCCACTTCTGGTTTTCTGGTAGTTAACAGGAAATGAGAGTCTCATGTGCTCAGACTTTGGACCAAGATTCTCAGATCTCAGCCTCCTGAGTAGATAAGAGTACAGGTGTGTGCCACCCGTGGCTGGCTATAATTTTCCCATATTTGATATGGCAGAGTGAGCAGAATAGAAAGGAGAGAATATTGTTAATGTGAGCTTGTTGAATCTCTCTAGAGAGACACTGGATTCAAGGTAGAGTTCTGGGGTACCCAGGGAAGAGAATTTTAGGTGGGAAGCTAAATGTCGAATTTCTTACCTAGGGCAGCAAAAGTCTTCACATGTCAGAGAAATGACAATAGGCCAAAGAGTAGGAGAAGATGATTCTGCGGCAGGATGGCAGAGCCAGTCAGATTCCACTGGGTCTCCTAACCATAAGCCAGAGAACATTTTAAGTTAGGCAAGTTGTGGAGAGGATTTGTTTTCTAAGCCCACCTTACAATACTGGAGATCAAACTCAAAACCCACTTGGGTCATATTCCTAGTCCTTTTGCACAGTGTTTTTTTGTTTGTTTCTCTTTTTCAGATAAGATTTCCTGCTAACTTAGCCCAGTGGATTGACTGAATCACTGCTTTCTGACTCCTGAGTAACTGGGACCACAGCTATTTAAAATGCCTGATTTGCTTTTGAAACAAAGCCTTGCTAACTTTCGCCCAGGGCTGGCCTCAGACTTTGATCCCTCCACTTCCGCTGGGATTATGGGTACATACAACCACACCTAGCTTTACATATTTATTTATTTTAATTTTAATTTTTGCCAGTCCTAGGGCTTGAACTCAGGGCCTGAGCACCGTCCTTGGGCTTTCCTCAAGGCCAGCGCTCTACCACTTGAGCCACAACACCACTTCTGGCTTTTTTTCAGAGTATGGGGTGCCGAGGAATCGAACCCAGAGTGTCGTGCATACTAGGCAAGCACACTATCACTAGGCCCCTTCATATTTATGTTTTAAATCATCTGCTGCATGGAGAATAGCTAGTCAAGGGCTACATAAGAGCAAGGAGACTGGTCAGGCTTTTTAGGGGAAGTGCAGGGACCCTGGCCCAGATAAGGGGAGGAAGGGCCGAAGGAGGTAGGGCTGGGACTTGGGATATAGATCAAGGATGGTTAGGAAGACTTCCTGCTTAACTAGATGGGAGATGTAAAGACAGGAGAGAAATCAAGGACAACTTCCAGACTTCTGGGTTGAGAAACTGCATCCCTAGCAACAATGGTTCTTGCTGAAATGAGAAAGAACTGGGGAGAGAAAGCTTAGGCAAGGGAATCAAGGGTTTGGATCTGAAAGACATTCAAGTCTGTACCAACAACTTTCCCCACTCCCTCCTGGAGCTCCACAGTTAGTGAGACCAGCACTGGGGTAATAGAGCCCCCAGGGCGAAAGGGAAAAGTCAGCAAAAAAAACTGATAAGGAGACAGAAGAAGGTCAGTGAACTAGGAGAGCGTAGTCACCCAGAACTGGAGGGAGGTTATTTCTGAAGGAGGAAGTAGGTGGCTTTGTCGAAGGCAAAAATCAAGGAAGTTGAAAAGCCAAAGTGATCCATCATTGAACGTGGCCACTGTAAAGTCACAGATGAGCCAGGCTGGCAGGGCAGGTTGGAGGCAGAAGTCAGGTGTCCATGAGGTGAGGACAGATGAAGAGGTGAGAAGGGTTGCCTGCTTGACTGCAGGCTCTGGCTAGACCTTCAGTCTAACCTCACTGCCCACAGTCCACTAAGTTCTCAGAAGCTGCAATGGTGCAGGTCAGGCCCATAGTCTATCCCTGTCCTTGACCATGAACTCCCTGAGGATAAAAGCTACAGGTTCACCTCACAGTAGAGGGCCTAGTTCACGGCTGCCACACTCCCTTGATGAGTGCCTAAAGCGGCTCATCTTCCCTTCCTTTATCACATCTAGTCAATCCTGTGGGAAATGAATCTTTTCTTCCAGGCCACAGGCTTAGTATGTGCATAGTGTGAGTGTATTGGGCATGTGGGAAGTGAGTGGTTCTTGCTTACACCAATTTTCTAGGCTCCTAGGGTCTTCTACTCAGTCCTTTGTAACTTTCATCTCCTTCCCAACACTGCAATAAACAATCCTCTGGGTGGAGGTCAGGACAGGCCTCTAGCTCTACAGGTGTTCTAGCTTTGGCCCTCCAGAGCCTACCAGCAGTGATCTTTGATGGCTTCTCTGCCCCCTGGGGTCTCTCCCCAGCCCATTACCTCCTCCTGAGGGCCCAGAGGTATATAGCTTCCAGATCTGATGGTGAGAAGCAGCCCGCAGCCCACACAGAGCATAGTGTGGCTAGATGGCCACTCCTACCTTCTCGAGGTGAGCTACTTCCTGTTTGTCCAAGGAGGAAGCTTCTCAGCACTGGTGGTGGTGAATTGGTTTCTCACACCTAAGCAAGGCAGTGGGGAAAGGGCCCACTTCCTAGAAGAGGAGCTCTGAGGGTTTTCATCTGGGAGGCAAAAGGAGAGAGGGAAGGTGGCAAACCAGGAGAATTGGGTCTTGGTTTACAACACATTTCCCTGGCCCTTTCTATGTACTGACATTCAAGATCCTCCAGAGATAGTTTCCGAGGTGACTTGGTTGGGGGAGAGCGGGGAGAGGAGTATTACTATCCCCAAGCTATAGACAGATGGGGAAACTGAGGGCAAGAGAAGCCATCTAAGTCCACTTGGGCAATAAGTAAATGGTGAAGCTGTGATTGGAATCAAGACTACTGAGCCCAGCAAATATACTTTCAGCTATGCTATAATACCTCCCACATGCTACGGATATGAAGATATGCATATGAAGATACGGATATGCATGAGGCAGACCCTCTTTCTAAGCCATCACGATGGTATCATGAAAGCCTGACATTTTGTCTCCCAAGCAATGTTCACTAAAACTTGAGAGTCTTAATGGTGCTTAAATATTGAATTTCCAGGGGTACCAGCCACCGAACAGGGCAACAAAGCAAGCCCAGAGCACCTTAATGAGCTCTTTTCCCCTTGCACTTGTTCCCGTAAAAGCATTTTAGGGAAGGCTAAAAGTAAGACAGCCACCTGTTCCTTACTCCAGAAAAGTCATTTTTCATGCAGGCCCTGTGACCTCTGTCAGCCTAAGCCCCTAGGAAGGACAGACAAGAGGACACTTGCTTCCCTAGACATCGCTTTGCCAAGTTACGTGTTTACCATCTCACCAGTCAGCCTGTCAGCAGCTTCCAGAGATGAAAGGAGGCCCTGGAAACAAATGAGCATTGCAAGAGAGGCCTTCTAATGACCAAGTACACCTCAGGGGCCAAAGTTATCCCTTCCTGAATGATATGCCTGTGTCTAGATAGGAGGAAGCCATTTCTCAGAGGCAGGATAAAGAAAGAGGACAAATCCAGGGGAAATAGTAGGGCTAACTTTCCAACATATATGTGGTTATAAACTCTGCCCTCAGTTTCCTGAAGAAGACAGGAAGTGATTGCAATCGTGAATGGCAAGGTTGGGGTACCACTTGGTTGGTAGTAGAGTACTTGCCTAGCAGGTGCAATGCCTGGGGATTTAATTCCAGCACACTTTTCACTGCTAGAGCTCCCTTCCTCGGCTCTGTCTCAGAGCCAGAAGCTGTCCCTGAGCTTTTATGCTCAAGCCACAACTCCACTTCCAGTTTTCTGGTAGCTCATTAGAGATCAGTCTCATGGACTTCCCTGTTCAGGCTGGCTTCAAACCTTGATCCTCAGATCTCAGCCTCCTCAGTAGCTAGGATTACAGGCATGAGCAAAGCCAGAAGTTTTTCAGGTGGCAGTCACTTACCATAGGTCTGTTTCTCTTATGTAATAGTAAGTTGAGCTTCAGCGTTATCCTCTTTTATCTCCCATGCCCTTGGCACCCGAAGGTATCCACAAAGCATGCTAAGGCACCTGTGCACACCTGCACTTACAGCAGTCTGAATGCTTAGTATCCTGACATTCTCAACATCTACTAGACGAAATGAGATTAGTAGATAATGGTAGAGCCAAATGGCTTTTTTTTTTTAAATACTAGGATTTGAACTCGGGGCCTTTTGGTTAGTAAGCATGCTTCCAGCCTTGCTTTGTGGTGTTTATTTTAGAAACAGAGTCTCACAGAATTTTCTGCCATGACTGAACTTGAACCATAATCTTTCTGAACTTAGCCTCTCCTGACTACAACTATAGACATGAGTTCCCAGCGTCAGGCACAATCTTGCTTTTGAAGCATATTAAGGAAATGGAAAAATACTTGTAATGCACTAATAAGAAAACGACATATTCAGTTTTTGAAACCTTGTTTATACACTAAGATAAAAGAACATCAAAATATTGATCATATACCAATAGGAATACACACTTACATTTTAACTTCTTTATTCTTGTTGTAGTTAGATGCATTTATCATGAATTGACATCCAGTACCATTGATAAAGTGATTTTAATTTTTTGTGCTTGCTTAGAATGTACCTACTTTTAAAATATGCATACACTTATCATTAGTAAAATAGTAAGTGTGAGTAACTATGATGGTTAAATAATGACGGAGTACATCTGTTCACTTTAAATGCTGGAAGATTCTTTTACAACCTCTGTTCAAACCTTACTGCTCAAGGCAAAAAAATTCTTGTGAGATGAGTGGTGAGGGTTTGAGAAGCTCTCACAGGTTTGTTTTTCTTTTCTGTTTTGTTTGTTTGTTTGGGCACTAGGAATGAAACCTAGGGCCTAGCAAACCCTCAGAAGATGCTCTAAATAAATTTATTTATTTTTAATCTGTCCTTGGGCTTGCACTCAGAGCTTGGGCATGGTTTCTAAGTATTTTTGGTAGGCTAATGCTCTGCCACTTCAGCCACACAGTACCACTGCGGGCTTTGGGTGCTTAATTGGACATAAGAGTCAGAGACTTTCGTGCCTGGACTGATTTGAACCATGATCCTCAGATCTCAGCTTCCTGAGTAGGTAGGATTATAGGCCTGAACCACCTGTGCCCAGCCATGTGCTCTACTTTTGAGCGATGCCCACAACTCTATATTTACTTCATGATTCTTACCTGCTGTGTCTCTCAAGTGGCTGCCAGTGTACCCTCGCTGATACATGTGTGAGGACCTATTTGAAATCCTAGTGTTCGTATAGAAAATTTGACATTCATCCGACATAGAAAGAAGCCTTCTTGGAACTTCTTTTATGTGGCTAATGGTAATAAGTTATGTGGGAAAACAAAGCCTCTATAAATCCTTTCCTCTGAAGTACTCAACCCCTTCCATGGCCCTCTATATTGACAAACACATGATACAAACCTTCTCTTATTTATTCTCCCAAATTCCCTCTGCCTTATAAAAACCTTGTTTGTTAGGCACACCTAAACCTACTAAGTTAGATCTATAAGCCTTTAACTAAATCATTTTAACAGGCCAGTTATTTATGGTTATTCTGTCTCTTGTCAACTTTAATTTGCAGGTGTTAGTCACTAACTCTAAGAGAGTGGAGAAAGAAGCCTTTTTGTTTTCCTACATGGGGTTGAGAGGAAGCATTTGCCCCAAAATTACCTCCTTCCTCGAATGCACAGATTTAAGGCTGTTTGTCTAAGTAATACACACTTGGAACATTTTTGGCAGTTATTTACCTAAGTAGGTACTAAAAATATGTAACATGTACAGCACTTGAGTTCTCATGGATGTGGTTATTTAGGATAATATGTGGAAATAGGTAACAAATACTGCATGCTGTTTTTAAGTGTGTATAGTCAAAGACAAACAGAACAAATAATAGGTGAAAAAGTCCTTGCCAAAGAATCACGATAGGGATGTAGAATTGAACAGCTACTTTACAGCCGGACTTGTTTCATCCACCAGTTATCCCTTTGGAGAAAGAACAAGATGTCTTCCTTATAATACTCATTGACACTGATCAGCCACCAGTCACTAAACAGGCCTCCAGGCTTGAATCAGGAAGGTCTGGCACGATGTTAGAAAACAGAACAGGTATGCTCTGACAAGATTAAGGAGGAAGAGGATTCAGAGCAAGGTATTATCTGAGCCACTTGAAAGGTCATCTATTTCCCTGGGGGTGCCCACACTTAACTCTGCCCTTGTAACAAAGCCCTGGACTACCCAGAGCCCTCTGCACCTATGGAGACAGACCTATGACCTCTATTCATGGTTACTCTTGAGGATGAAGGCACAGCTGAGCTTGGAGGTCTCCCAACAGAAATAGTGCTTGGACCTCCAGAGCTCTAGTGTAGATGACTGAGCTTGCATAGCTTCGTGTTTTAAGGCCATTTTCCTTCTGTCTGGCTCAGCATGCCTGTGCTTTCTCCAAGGACACTGTCCTTAAGCTTCTTGAAAGACAGGAATCAGTCCTCAGGTCTTGTGTAGAGTTCTATTCACCACACTTGCCCAAGTTCTAGAGCAGCGGTGTCTCTGCGAAGAGGATGCTGAGTTCATTAGCCAACAAAGTGTTCAAAAGTGCAGTAGGTCTCCTCACTGGTCCAGCCTGTCCATCCACTTTTCCTTGTGTATATGCCTCAAGGCTCTGTTCTGGCTGGGCTCCTCTGGCCTTACAGACTCTTCCAGGATGATTTTACTCCTCCATGTTTGTCTTCCAGTAACTTACTGGAGACCAATAATCTCCTCCTCCCAGCCAAGAGTCCTCCTTGTCACAGAAGGCTTTTAGCAGTACCTCAAACCTCGCAGGCTATCCATTGGCCCATCGGCCTTCTCCCATTCTTTACTGCTTTGCCTGCTGTTCTTGGTACTGTTTAAAGACTGGCTTCCCCAATGAGTAGCTTTACTAACTGCCTGAATCCTCTCCCATGGATCCTGAGAACCCAGGTCTGCTATTTTGGCCCCACCCTTTCCAAGACTCCCTTGTCACATCCTCACATGGGGCCCCAGCCATTTGATCTGGACAGTTGCAGGGATTCGCTGTCTCAGAGTTTATAGCCACAGTTCATCCTAATTTTTTTCTGTCCTGGAAAAATCTGGAGTCCCGCTCCAACTGCAACAACCCCCCGCTTCTCCACCCTCAAGTCTCCCTTACTTCTCCTGGGGAAGTACAACCCCAAATGCAGAGGAGGTCTCACTATGTGACTACCAGCTCCCCCTCCCCACCAAAAGCTATGACTCCAGCACTCTAAGAGCCATCTGGCCCATGCTGCTTTTCTTTCTATGCATCTACCTTCAGGATACTTCCACAATGCCATTTCTCCATCCATTCTTTCTAGACTAATCCAGGAGGAATCAACTACACTTCTGCACACAAGAGGCTGAGGCAAAAGGATCATGAGTCTGAGGTTAGACTGGGCTATATAATAAGCTGACACTAAGTTGCTAGGATTCGTAGCAAAAGCTTGTTTCAAAAAAAGGTATGTACATATGTATATATGTACACATGCATATATGTACACATGTACAGATGTATATATGGGAATATGTATGTGTGTATACATATACATACACACACACACACACACACACACATATATATATATATATATATATATATATATATATATATATATATAGTTACAATAATTCCCTAACTCCAGTACAGGAAAACAGCAAGCCAAGTGCACACTTAAAAGTCAACTAGACTGGGCCGGGAGTTTGGCCTAGTGGTAGAGTGCTTCCCTAGCATGCACGAAGACCCGGGTTTGATTCCTCAGTACCACATACATAGTAAATGCCGGAAATGGTGCTGAGGCTCAAGTGGTAGAGCTCTAGCCTTGAGAAAGTCCAAGGACAGTGCTCAGGCCCTGAGCTCAAGCCCAGGACTGGCAAAAAAAAAAAGTCAACTAGACCATTTTTTAAAGTAAAACATAACAATGATTTTAACAAGTAAGAAAAAGTTTATGATATATAACTGAGCATGGTGACTTATACCTGTAATCCCAGCTACTCAGGAGGGCAAAAGATTAGGAGGATCATGGTTTAAGGCCTATCTTGGCCAAAAACTACTAAAACCTCTTCCCATCAAACAAGCCAGGTATGACAGGTATACATCTGTCACCTCAGCTACACACAGATATAAATAGAAAAGTCACAAGTCAAGGCTGGCCCCAGGCAAAAGCACAAGACCCTATCCAAAAATTAACTAAGCAAAAGGGCTAGAGGCATGGCTAGCAAAAATGTGAATCTCTAAGTTCAAACTCCAGTATTAAGAAAGAAAGGAAGAAAGAAAAAAAGAAAGAAAGAAAAAAGAAAGAGAGAGAGGGAAGAAGGAAGGAAGGAAGGAAGGAAGGAAGGAAGGAAGGAAGGAAGGAAGGAAGGAAGGGAGGGAGGGAGGGAGGGAGGGAGAGAGGCGGGGGGGAGGGAGGAAGGAAAAGAAAGAGGTCATAAAGTATAGAATAATATAATTTATGTAAGTTTAAAATACACACATACATAAATCAACATTATATATGTATCCAAAATATATCTGGTTCTAAGGAATAATCTTGCAGCTGCTGCTCATGAGGGGTGAGCTTAGCAGACATGAGGAACAGAATGGTCACTTGAACAAGTATTTAAGAGGATAAAACTCTTTATGTTCAGTAATGAAAAGAATGGGGATAACCCAATAGTCCAGGGCTATAGCCAAAGTGTCCCAAAGTCCCATACATTAAAGGTTTAGTTCCCAGCACGTGGCATTATTGATAGGCAAAAGAGCCTTTAAGAAGTAAGCAGACTGTGAGGCCATGGGTCTTTGGGGGCATACCCAAAGAGTAGTAAAGGAAACCACAGCCCTTCTCCCCATCTCCTAGCTTCTATGCAAGCTACTTTGCTCTCTTGCATGCTTCCACCATGACATGGTGCCTTGCCATAGGCCAGAGACCCTGGACTGAAATCTCCAACTCTGTGAGCCAAATAAGCCTTTCTTCTTTATAAATTGATTAATTCCAGGTACTCTGTTATAGTAACACAAAGCTGACCACTACACCAAGGATATGAACAGTACACAGGGAGACAAATGACTTAACACATATATACATAAGGTATATAACATCACTTATAAAGAAACATGTACTAAAGCTACCGCGCGAAGGTTTTCTAAACATCTGTCAACTTTGCTGCACTGAGTTGGCAGAGCCCTGTGGACTTACAAGCCCTGAACTTATAAGTTCAGTTGCGTTGTATCACTGGGAAATAGGCTGGTAATATGAATCATAATCTAAAAGTATTCATCACATTCATACCACGTTTATCACCTTCTTCTTCTGAAATAGTCACAGATTTGAGAGATCAGGTACAAACAGGCTTAACACATTTCTGTCTATTATACCAAATGAAGAAAAATAAAGAAAACAACCCATAAACCGTGATTTTATAAATACAGCAGATCCATTCAGTGAAATGTGCTAGCCTTAACAAAAAGTACCTCAAACAGCATTCAGGCCCTGTGTTTAAGCTCCAGTACTGGTACTAAAATATATGAATTAGGAGCCGGGAGTTTGGCCTAATGGTAGAATGCTTGACTAGCATGCACAAAGACCCAGGTTTGATTTCTCAGTACCACAAACATAGAAAAAAGCCGGAAGTGGTGTGGCTCAAGTGGTAGAGCTCTAGCCTTAAGAAAGCCCAAGGACAGTGCTCAGGCCCTGAGTTCAAGGCCCAGGACTGGCAAAATAATAAATAAATAAAATATATATTAAACTAAATAAAAAAAGAAATTGATGGGCACAGGTGGCTTACAACTATAATCCTAGCCATTCAAAAGGCTGAGATCTGAAAATTTCGATTTGAAGCCAGGCAGGGCAAGAAAGTCCACGAGACCCGCCATGCGTGCATGAAAAAGAATAAGGAATTCCCTCAGATATAGTTGTTTGTGGTTCACAGAAAATGTACCCCGCAGGCTGTGTTGTATTTAATCACATTTTTATCCTTTGCTAGAAAGTTTCTGTGCCTCCTTGAGAATGCAGGCCTTGTTAATAATCATTTGAAATAGCAGCAGCTGGCTGATTTGCCTTTGATGAGCCCAGAGTGTCTCTCCCCTTATGAAGCTTGATACGATCAGCAGATGCTCAGATAAAGGAGCTTAAAACCTGTGATGACCTCAGATGGTCTTTCAGCATGCTACGCCCCATCTTCTTGGTCTTTCTGACTTATTGAATAAATTCAATGCCTTGCCAAGAAATGTGTCCTGAATTGAGATACTATCAGAAAGCATCTGTTTTTAATTTAGAGAAACAGAATGTGGTTATAGCCTCTGTGGTCTTCTCGCACCACCTCCTATGGCTGTGTTCTTTGAAGCCCCACATTGTAGACAAAAACACCCTTCTGCCAAAGCCTGTTGCTTTCCCCAAGCCTTCTGTGGTCCTACATCAATCCTGCTAACAACTCTTACTATATTACGGGTTGTTGTTGCTGTTTTTCCAATACTTGGAGGGCCTTGTGCTTTTTATGCAGGTGCTCCCCCATGAGCTATATTCCTGGCCTTTTGGATTTGATTATGTTTAAGATCAGGTCTTGAATTCATGTGGGGGCTATCCTGGATCACGTTCCTCCTATTTATGCTTCCTTAATAGGCGAAATGACAGGTATGTACCACTATGTCCAGCTTTGTATTGGTGGTTGAGATGAGATCTCAGCAACTTCTTGCCCACATTGGCCTGGAACCATGATTCTTTCCCCACCTACCTCCCTGGACTATAGGTTGTGAGCCAGGCACCCAGCACCTTGATCACATTACATTCTAATTTGTCCATTTGACTCATCAGTAGGCAAACCACAGAAGCCAAATAGTAAGTCAATTTCAATTATTTGAATGTGTTCTCCAAAATTCCTAGGTTGGAAACTTAATCTTCAGACATGTTAATGGTATTTGAGAGATGGGAACAATGGAAAGTGATTAGGTCATGAAAGCAACTTAATTGTGTCTCAGGATTGGTTTTCTGATAAAGGCAACTGTGTTTAGCTCGCTGTCTGGCCACGTGATATTATCCATCTCCACCTAACAACTCTAAGAAAGCTTTTGTAAGATACTAGGATCATGCTCTTACACTGCCTGTCCTCCAAAACCGCCCCCCAACCCCATTCTTTATAAATGATCCTGTCTCTTAGTTATAGAAACATAAGCAATCTAAAACACCAACTTCCTGTTCCAGACCTTCATTGTGTACTTAGGTGAAACTGCCAAGTGACATCCATGTGTTCTGACTTGGACTTGGTGTAACATCCAAATGGTAGCTGAAAGTCTTTAAGAGTCACAGAGAAATGGTACTTTCAGGGTATACAAGTTGTGCTTACATCAGTAGACAAACAATCTGACCAACCCACACACTGTTCGCCCTGGACCTGTATCCTCTCCACAGCCTCGTACTACTTACAGGACTGCGCCTCCTGGCACAAGTGCTATATCATGCAACTGATTTCATGTCAGCTCTGCTGTGGTAGCAAACAGAACTCCATCCTGAGTCTCTTAGCATGTAACCCCACACAACTTTCTTTATCTGTATGCCTCAGTTTTCTCATCTATAAAACCGAATCACAATAGCACAACCTCATAGACTCACTGTGACGATTATCTGTACTCTTCTTGTATATAAGCCCCTCAAAAGTGGGTCTAAAACATACCACATGCTCAACAAATGCCCATTGCTATTTGCTTTCCAACTAGTTTTTTTTTGAGTCTGTGACTGAAATTGCCAAATTAGTTTGACGACACAAGAGTAGATCAAGGAAATTCCCGGAAGGCAACTGTTTTTCTCTCATGCCCAGCTCCCAGGATCTTTACTGGTGTGTAAACCCTGATTCCTACTGCCCACTTTACTTTTCTCTGGGTTGGACACTGGAAGTACAAGTGCCACCTCACCTACACGGGACATACCCTCCAGTGATAACTTCCTGTCCTGCTTGATGTAACTCAGCAGGCCGGATACTGAGCTCTATCAGGGATGTGTAAAACCAATTGGAAACACTGTCTGCCTTCCCAGCTGTCTCTGGTCAACAGGCTAAGTCCCATCACTGCCTCATTTATGACAGCATTGGAGATGCCTGCTGGACTTCTAGAACAATCCTGGTATCTCCCCCTCCCTTTCCTCCAGCATGATCAGCACGCTCATGTCTTGTTCCCATCCAGGGCTTTGCATGCGCTGTTCCCACTATCTGAAATCTTCTCCCAGACAGTTGCATGGCTGGGTCTTTCTCTTTAATCAAACCTCGGCTCCAACTTCATCTCTTCTACACAGCCTTTACTGGCCCCCTTAGTGAACATAGCAGCCCCTACACCCCTAAAAGCTGGTTTGTTTTATGTTGTAGTATTTATCTGGCATGACACCAAAACTGTCATTGTTAGGCTTGGGAGAGATGGGGAAGAAGATGGGAGGTGTGACATTGATCAAAACTGCATTGTAGGGCCAGGAGTTTGGCCTAGTGGTAGAGTGCTTGCCTAGCACAAACAAAGACCCGGGTTTGATTCCTGGGTACCACATGCATAGAAAAAGCCAAAAATGGTGCTGTGGCTCAAGTTGGCAGAGTGCTGGCCTTGTGGACAAAACCACAAAAAAATGCATTGTACTCACAAACTATCATACTGAATTGACATACCTTTGTACAACTACTTCAAGAGAATAAAAATTATCTTGAAAAATAAAAAAGGGGGGTGGGAGTTTGGCCTAGTGGTAGAGTGCTTGCCTAACATGCACAAAGACCCAGGTTTGATTTCTTGGTAGCACATACATAGAAAAAAGCCAGAAGTGGTACTGTGGCTCAAGTGGTAGAGCTCTAGCCTTGAGAAAGCCCAAGGACAGTGTCCAGGCCCTGAGTTAAAGCCCAGGACTGCCAAAAAACAAAAAAGAAAAAAAAAATAAAAAAGGAAGGCTGGGAGTGTGGCCTAGTGGTAGAGTGCTTACTTAGCATGCATGAAGCCCTGGGTTCAATTCCTTAGTACCACATACACAGAAAAAGCCAGAAATGGTGCTGTGGCTCAAATAGTAGAGTGCTAGCCTTGAGAAAGCTCAGAGACAGTGCCCAAGTCTTGAATTCAAGCCCCAGGTCTGGCAAATAAATAAATAAATGAGAGAACTACCTTGTTCACTAATATACTCTTGAAACCTGGAATGGTATAAAATATCTGGTAAATATTAACTGAGTCAATAGTGAATGAATGAATGAATGGAGAAATAAATATGCAAGTAAGACAGAAGACATATTCTAGGACAGACACAAATGTCTGCCCTAGATTTAAGTCTTCAGACAAGAATATGACCTAAAACTTCAAAGAATGCTCAGGGGCCACTTATAGATCGCTCCTAACTTGCAGCTCACAGAGACAGATTCCCCCTCATTTTGTGCTTCAGATTTGGGGAATGGGAAACAATCCCTTACCTCCTTTAGGAGGTTGATCTGTTATCCATCTCACTCAGGGCCAATTTCTCAATTTCACTGTCATACACCTCACCACTCTGTTCCAGGTTCACACCCCCTCACACACACACACTTTTTTAAGAGTACTTATTACTGAGAAATGGATGATTCATTTCTTAATTACTCCCTTACTTTCTCTCTCCTACAATCCATATGTAAACTTTAATGGTATATTCTCAGGGCCTACATGCCCGATTGTAATTGCTGTTCAGTAACTATTTATTCATTAATTCATTAATTCAAATGAATTAAGGAATGATTCTTCTTTGTATGTTCCACAAAAAACCCAAAAATGTCATATAGGAAGAAAAATAAATGACCCAGGGCAATGCATGCTGTCTGAACTTGACCTTGGCAAGTTTCTTCAGTCCAGGGGCTTACAGACAACCAACTAGTTGCTAATCATAGTCAACCACCTCTGGTCCAGTTCAAGGGCAGATGGAGCCCAGAGGTTACACTTAGATGCTGGCCTTCGGGTTTGCCGTGAGTTGATCAGGGCAGCAGCATGCATTTACAGCCTGTAAAAGGCTAGCAGAGAACACACATCCCTGGCTTGGTCATCAAGGGACAAGTGTCAAGCTAGAGTGCATGCACCAAGGGCTCTCCCGCAGCCCAGCGCAGTCTTGGGGGTCAGTATCTCAGCTCCCACCACGCAGGGACCCAAGTATGGGATCACTGGAGAGATGGGGAGCAGTGCCGCCTCATTGGAGCACTGACGGGTTTCAGGGCTTCCTGCTCTCCGGGGGGGGGGCCTTTGGAACCTCCTAGGTGGAGGTCCCCGAAAAGCCAGCACACCCCAGAGCCCTGCTGGACCCCGCCCACCCACCAGCCCACTTTGGCTGTTCACCTGGATGGATTCTTGCCTGTCCCCGGCTCGCCTGCAGACTTTCCCGCGGTTGCTCCCCAGCTCGCGGCCCACCCCGACCCCGCAGTGTCTCCGCAGGTGTCCGCCCGCCCGGCGCGACGCGCGGGGACACCCCGGCTCTTACCCATTTCCCGCCGGCGGCGCGGCGGCCCCATGGCTCGGCGCCGGGCGCTGGGCGGCCGGGACGGTGCGGGCCGGGCGGGCTGCGCGGCGCTGCTCCTCCCGGGGGGCGGGCCGGGCCGAGGCAGCCGGGCGCTCCCGAGAGAAGGCCCGGGTTTCCGGGAGAACCGGCGGGGCGGGCCCGGCCCCGTCTGACTGGTCGGACGGCGAAGGCGCGGGCTGGGCCGCGGGGCAGGGCTCTCCGCGCCCTGCACTCCCCAGCCGCTCCGGTTGCTTTTCCGAGCCTAGAAGCCGGAAACGGAGGGCAGCCCGGGCGAGCTCGGCCCGCCTGGCACGGGCGTGCAGTTCCACGACTGACGGGGAAGAACAGGGCAGGGGTCTGAATCCCGCATTTCAGCTGTCAGTCACTGACTTGCCTTGGCCTTTGGCCCACTGGCTGGCCGCCGCCGGGTTGGCAGCAGGCTGGCAAGGTCGTTGTGACCTGAGCGTACGGTGGCAAACATTTCATCAGGATGGCATTTAGGGACAACGGAGTCTTCAGTGTCCCGCTTGATAATCCTGTCCAGCTTCCAGTTCTGGAACTCTGGAAGGCATCATAGTTACGAATTTGAGTTGAATGGTTCCAGATTTCCTGTACAGTCAGTGGTGTTTTTAGCTCGTCTGTATTTGCAACTCCTCTCTGTCTCCCTCTCTTTCTCTCTCCTCCCTCTCATCCTCCCCCTCATCCTCTCTCAGCTTTTTCTATCAAAGTTGGCTCTCGACTACTTGAGCTACAGCTCTACTTCCAGCTTTTTTGATAGTTAATTGGAGATAAGAGTCTTGAGGATTTTCCTGCCCAGGTTGTCTTTGAACCTCAGTCCTCAGCTCCAAGCCTCCGGAGTAGTTAGAATTAAGGGATGAGAGACTGTTGCCTGGTTAGCTCCTCTCTTAATTTGCCTTATCCACTACTGACCAGGCTCTGCAGAGGCAAAGCAGCCACAGAAATACCTGTTATTTATTTAGTGTGACATGCTAGGTTACCAGCGTCCTGTTTGTCTTAAAACTTTTATCCTCACACTAATCCTATGAGGTAGAGAGCTTTTCACATAATGAGGAAACTGAAGCACAGAGGGGTCAAGTAACCTGACCAAGATCACAGAGTGAGACAATGGAGAGCTACAGGTCTTATAAACCACCAGGCAACACTGCTGCTTTGTCTTTTGCTTATTTATTATTATTATTATTATTATTATTATTATTATTATTATTATTATTATTATTGCCAGTCCTGGGGCTTGAGCTCAGGGCCTGAACACTGTCCTTGGGCTTTCTCAAGGTTTTACCACTTGAAACACAGCACCACTTCCAGGTTTTTCTATGTATGTGGAACTGAGGAATCGAACCCAGGTCTTAGTGCATGTTAGGCAAGCACTCTACCACTAGACCAAACTCCCTGCCCCGGTCTTTTTAAATTTGTAAGGTATGTTGGTCTTTTTGAAAATTTAATTTGTTTTCTAAATTATTTTTACGTAGTTCACAAAGCAGCTGCCATTTAACAAGGCAGTTTATGAATATGCTATATCTTAACCAATGCCATCCCTTTCGACATCCTGTTGTGTCAGGGGCCCTGATGGTAGGTGGTAATCTTATAGCTCATTAAGTCATATGTTCACTCAATGACTATTTATTGGGTATATATGTGTATATACATACAACATATATGTGTATATACATGCCAGCTATACAACTATGAGACAGGGTGTAAATCTAGCATACCACGAGTTGTACCCTAGCAGGTCTGATAAGCAGTAGTACCACATGCTATGGTAGGGGTGGGGACTTCTTGAGGAGAAAAAATCTTGAAAAATGCGT
This sequence comes from Megascapheus bottae, assembly GCF_031878675.1. NCBI lineage: Eukaryota > Metazoa > Chordata > Mammalia > Rodentia > Geomyidae > Megascapheus > Megascapheus bottae. The sequence goes on from NC_143515.1 coordinate 6,988,396, forward strand.
GAGCCATGCTGGAGAAAGGCCCATTATATGCACACAGATGGCTATAGAATCTCTGACACTTCTGAATAAACACACAAAGGGCAGGAATTCAAATAACCCAAAGGATAACAATAATGACTGGACGTTTGAGTCATTACTTTTCATCCCCAGGGAATGTGGTTCAAGTTCTGACATTTTAGAGGGATTTGGTAAATATTTTGACTTTGCTTTGAAATCTAAGAATGTTCACAACCAAAGAAGAAAGACTACATTCCAGGATTAAAAGACATACTCAGACCTGGTACCTGGGGCTCACTCCTATAATCCCAGCTACTCAGAAGGCTGAGATCTGAGGACTGCAATTCGAAGTCGGCCTGAGCAAGAAAATCTATGGACTCTTACCTCCAATTATCCACCAGAAAAGGTAGAATTGGAGCTATGGTTCAATTGACAGAATGGTAATCTTGAGCAAAAAGTTCAAGGACAGCCGGCACCACACACACGCACACACACACACACACACACACACAAATTAGTGACAAAACTACAAAAAATTAAACCAAAGTATAATACCAAGCCTTCACAAAACCAAGTTAATTTAATTTCCTGTTAGAAATTGACATCCTTTGGAGAAATATGACAGAATCCATAATCATTTACTTTTTACCATGTAACACAAAGCTATTAGACATTTGAAGGAAGACAAAAATGTGGATCATAATCAAAAGGGGAAAAATAGTCAATTGAAACAGACCCTTGGACAACCAAGCTGTCAGAATTAAGGGATAAGGAATTAAAACTAAGGGCTAAATATATACAAATATTTTTATAAAAACAAGGAATCAAAAGAAATGAAAGAATATAATGAATAGAGATTGGGCATTTCAGAAGAAATATTATGACTTAAATAAATAGTGGGGCCAGGAGTTTGGCCTAGTAGTAGAATGCTTGCCTAGCATGCACAAAGACCCATATTCAATTCCTTGGTACCACACACACAGAAAAAAAATGCTGGAAGTGGTGCTGTGGCTCAAGTGGCAGAGCTCTAGCCTTGAGAAAGCCCAAGGACAGTGCTCAGGCCCTGAGTTCATGCACCAAGACAGGCAATCAATCAATTGAGCAATCAATCAATACAAAATAAAGTACTGAGGGACTATAAATACGTCTGTTCCAATGAGGATGGGAACAGTACTACTTTTATCATGTCATAATAAAGAGACATTTCTATCTTTACCATTCAAAGGGAAGGGTAGGCAACCTGCCCAGTCACCTGCTATTCTATTTGGTCACACCATGTGTTACTCATTGATTGATGTGACAAAATATCTGAGATCAACAATTTATAGGAGGGGAAAAGATTGTGACTCATGGCTTCGTGTGGCCTTCAGACCCATGAAAAGGCAGTGCATCATGGGAACGGAGTATGTGGCAGAGGAGGCTGCTCAACTCATGGCAGCCAGGAGGCCGAAAAGAGACACAGAAAGACACCCTTAGTCCCTTCCTGTCTTCACTTCCCTATCAAGTCTTCTTCCACCAGACCCACCACCTCCCAATTGCATTATGGGCTAGCAAACAAGCCCTAGTGTGTGCATGTTGGGGACATTTAAGATCTAAACGATAATCATGTCCTTGAGGAATTGGAAACTCAGAGAACCTTAGGAAGCAATGTTATTCTGCAGTTGCATCAGTGATGAAGTGTCCTGTGTCTTCTGTTAGAACCTATGAAACTGTGACAAGTCCAGTGGTTAGGCAAAAGAAAGACTCAGACCTATTTTGCAGTAAGTTAATAAAAAATAAAGCTCTTAAAACACTCAGAGTTTGGGTGCTGGTGGCTCACACCTGTACTCCTAGCTACTCAGGAGACTGAGATCTGAGGATTGTGTTTCAAAGCCAGCCTGGGCATGAAAGCCTTGAGACTCTTTTCTCCAATTAGCCACCAGAAAACCAAAAGTGGCACTGTGGCTCAAAGGGATAGAGTGCTAACCTTGAGCTGAAGAACTCAGGGATGGTACCCAGGCCCAGAGTTTACCCTACCATGGAAGGAAGGAAGGAAGGAAGGAAGGAAGGAAGGAAGGAAGGAAGGAAGGAAGGAAGGAAGGAAGGAAGGAAGGAAGGAAGGAAGGAAGGAAGGAGGGAGGGAGGGAGGGAGGGAGGGAGGGAGGGAGGGATTGCTCATGACTCACACTACTATTTGAACTGCACTCTCAGTTGTGGCTTTTTGCTGGTTACTTGGAGATAAGTATTTTGCCAGCTCTCTACCCAGGCTGGCTTCAAAACTTGATCTTCAGATCTCAGCAGGTCTCAGACCATGGAACAGCTAGAATTATAGGCATGCGCCACTGCAACCTGGCATACATCCACATATTTTTTAACAAAGGTAAGAAGGTAGCCTATGGAAAAAGGAAAGCCTTTTCAACCAGTGGTACTGGGAAAAACACTAAAAAAAATGAACTTGTATAAAATGTAAATAAATAGCTCTGAAAACTCAGTATAAGGAAAAATGTAAGCTGGGTGCCAGTGGCTCATGCCTATAATCAGGAGGCTGAGATCTGAGGATCATGGTTCAAAGCCAGCCCAGGCACAAAAGTCCATGAGATTCATATCTTCAGTGAATCACTAGAAAACTGGAAGTAGCACTGTGGCTCAAGTGGTCCAGTGCTAGCCTTGAACTGAAAAGGTCAAGGACAGGGCCCAGGCCCAGAGTTCAAGGCCTACAACCAGAAAAAAATTATTCAATTTTAAAAATCAACACAGGAGCCAAATAAACACTTCTGTAATGAAGATAAACTTACAGCCAACAAACATAAGAAAAGATGCTCAATCTTATTAGCCATCAGGAAAACACAATCCAAAGAGCTTAAAAACAGGTAATAGATGATAAAGAGAAAACACTAACAGTATTAACAAGGTTATGGAAACTTGGAATTACAAAAATGGAACAGCCACTTTGGAAATCCACCTGGCACTTCTTCAAACATTAAAAATAGAGTTTTCATATGAGTCAATTCCAAGAGAAATAAAAAACCATTTGTTCCCACAATGGCTTTCTCTCTGCAGAGTGGTAGTTATTGGTGACAATTCAAATGCCTATCAACTATTGAACAAATAACAAAATATATGGCTATAAATTGTACAGCTGTACATCCATACAATGCAGTATTTATGTAAAATAAAATGCTGAGCCAGATGTGGTGGTATACATCTGTAATCCCAGCAGTCAGAATCTACAGCTGGAGGTTTGTGAATTATGGCCAGCCTTTGCTACAGAGACAGGTCTTGTCTGAAACAAAACAAAATATGACTAAGCAACCAACAGATTAAGGAAAATATTTATTTAAAAAATAGAGGTGAGGGCTGGGAGTCTGGACTACTGGTAGAGTGCTTTCCTAGCATGCATGAAGACCCAGGTTTGATTCCTCGGTACCACATACTTAGAAAAAAGCTAGAAATGGTGCTATGGCTCAGGTGGTAGAGATCTAGCCTTGAGAAAGCCCAAGGACAGTGCCAGGCCCTGAGTTCAAAGCTCAGGACTGGAAGAATAATATCAAATAATGTCCAAACAGCCAAAAAAAGCCTATGGGAAATGATGATATCGTAAATTCAAATTACAATGAGCTTTATTCTGATAAACTAAATTGTTTGGCTAGCCTAAAGCTTTCTCTTATAGCTTTAAAAATTGTCCTTAGGTTTCTCTGTATTTAGTGAAGCAACCTAACTTGGCATACAATTACTCTTGTAGCGAATGGTGAGTGTCAGCCAATCACCAGGGGTCAACTGATGAAAACTTATTCAATTAAGACAGGCCAGGGCCGGGAGCATGGCCTGGTGGTAGCATGCTTCCTTAGCATTCACAAAGCCCTGGGTTCGATTCCCCAGAACCACATACACACAAAAAAAGCCAGAAGTGGAGCTGTGGTTCAAGTGGAAAGTGCTAGCATTGAGCAAAAAGTATCCAAGGACAAGGCCCAGGCCCTGTGTTCAAGCCTCAGGACTGGCAAAAAAAAAAAAAAAGACAGAGGCCAGTTGTAATGAATTAGGCTGCCCATCGAGCACTTCTGTTTTCTAGATCTCACTTCCTTTTCTCTGGCTATAAATATAACCTACTGAGGTGATGATACAGAGCATTTGAAACCATGTTTTGTTCTGGACTGCTGTCCCTTAAGCAATATAAAATTAGAATTGTTATAAACTTTGTTTTTACCAAACCCTAGAAGAACGGCTAAAATGTAATGGTAGGTAATATTGAATACTGACAAGTACATACTGCCCTCCTGTTTTAGACTCTGTTAGGAATAGATAACAATTTTGGAAAACAGTTGAGCCGTTTCTTATAAAATTTCAACCATGCCTACTCTTTGACTCAGCTGTACCACCTGTAGGCATTTACACAGGACAACTGAACACCATCTACATAGAAGAGTCCAATAAAAGAAATCTGCCTTATCCATCACCCATCACAGAAAAACCGGAGACAGCTGACAAGTTCATGAACAGATTGTTGTGATTAATATGTGGTAGGACAGTGCTACATATAAACTAATCACCTGCTGATTTCCAAGAACAACCTGAACTGAATTTTCAGAAGAATGGGTTCTACATATTCGGGGCTGCAATGGTCAGAATATACACATCTGTCAAAACTTAGGAAGTAAACATTTCAAATCTACTGTACACAAAGTATACTTCAGAAGAAAATGCCAATGGAAGCCCTTATCTTTAGCTTAAATCTTTTAATTGACATTGGTTACTCAGATCCCAAAGTCCTTCCTGCATGCCACCAAAGCACCCCGAGTACTTTATATTGTGTGTGCTTTATTGTTTATTAAATGCATTTATAGTAAAAAGAAAGAAAGAAAAGCAAATCTCACCTGATTCCGATGTCACAGATACTATTGGAAATTATACTGGAAAAAATCATGGGAATTATTTTATTTCTTTTCCTGAATTGTATCCTATTGTTATGGAATTACTCCTGATAAGAAGTGCTCAGGGACAGCACCCAGGCCGAGTTCAAGCCCCATGACCCACAAAAAAAAAAAAAAAAAAAAGAATGTTGCAGGAGGGGCATGGTAAACTTTTCCATAGACTTGAATTTCTTTTTAAAAAATGCTTTATTGTAATTAATAGAAGGGTTACAGTTATATTCACCAGAGAAAGGGTGCAATACTTCACATACACTGATACCCCTTCTCATGTTTTTTTCCCCATTTCCCTCCTCCCTCACTCCCTCCCCTCATCTTGTTTTCCCTTTTCCCTTTCCTATGTCAAATAAACAAATAATCGTATATATAACATACCAGGTAACAAGGTAAGATACTATAACAATATGAGAATAACCAAGGGACAACAAGAGAGATGAGAAATAATGTAGTGCATTAAGAACAACAATCCCACATTATATGGCTCTTGTTTCCATATCCTGGAAGTCCTTTCATTTAACCTCATCCTGTATGGCCTAATGTATCTAGGTTTTGAGCTATTGCAATCCTCTGCTAGGAGAGTCCAAGATTTGTACTAATTATTACAAATGAGGGAAACCTATATTCCTTTGGGTCTGGCTTACTCCACTTAATATGATTTTTTTCCAAGTCTTTCCATTTCCTTACAAATGGGGCAATGTCCTTTCTGATGGCAGCATAGAATTCCACTGTGTATAAATACCACATCTTGTTGATTCAATCATCTACTGAGGGGCATTTGGGTTGCTTCCATAACTTTGCTATGGTAAATAGTGCTGCAACGAACATCGTTGTGCTAGTGGCTTTAGTATGACCTTGTTTCTGAATAATTGGGTAAATGCCAAGTACTGGAATTGCTGGGTCGTGGGGGAGCTCATAGACTTGTATTTCAAGGCTCCTGGGACATTTTCTCCCTCTCTTCCCACCCCCCCCCCCATCAACATGCTCTTCTGCCTATTTGGGGGCTTGAGTTCAGGGCCTTCCGCTCAAGGTTGAAACTCTTCCACTTGAGTTACATCTGTACTTCCTACGTTTTGCAGGTTAGTGGGAGATAAGAGTCTTATAGACTTTGCTTCTCTAGGCTGGCTTCATATCCTGACTCTCAGATCTCAGCCTCTTGAATAAGCACCAAGTTGAGAATTTCTTCTTTGCGGGGACTTCTGGGAAGGACAGAAACACCTAGCTCTAAAGGAGTGGGAAGTCAAAAGCTAGGTCTTCACTAGTAGGGGAGCATGAAAAGAGTATCAGTTCTAGTATCAGTCAGTATTAAGTCTTCCCAGATTTTCAGAAGTGAAACATAAGGGATGGTGAAAAGTCTGACCCCTGGTGGACATTTGCTGAACTTCATTTCCTGCCCCCTGGAACTTGAGGCCACTGGAAACTCAGAAGCTAAACATTCTTCAAAAATTACTCTATTAAACTCTCGCTAGTGTGAGGCTAAGACTATCCAAATCTTTTTCACTATCTCTCCAATCACAGAGAGCTTGGTTTAGTATCAAACATGTGGATAGTTGCTGCTCTGGCTTAGGGACTTCAGTTAGAGAAAAACAAAATTATTTCATCTTCCGAAGATTGCAATAAGTATATATCAATTTAAATGTCCCCATTACTACGTAGCTTATGCAACAACAAAAAGTGAAGCCGAAATGAGTTAACCAATCTGAATCAGGTTAAGAATGAGAAAGTAGAAAACATTATTACTACTACTACTACTATGACTAGTATTATTTAAGACAGGTTGGCCAGGGTTAGCCTAAGGTTAGTCCAGTTTGGTCTCAAACTCATTAGCCTCCTGCTTCTAGCATTCAGATTCTGAGGTTACATGAACAACTATGCTTTATGGAGTATGCAAAAATTGGGGGTTTTGTTTTTCAGGTGCTAAAGATCAAACCCAAGACTTCACATATGGTAAGTAATCATTCCACCATTGATTTATGTTTCAATTAGCATGCAGTTGAAATCTACCCTTTCACGAAGTGCTTCTGCTCATAGGCAGAAACAACTTGGAAAGACTTGATCTCAGGGCTCCAGCCCTGACATATTGATTTCCTGATCCCATGCTAGTCCACTCCCAGATCAAGCAAACCAGTGTCTTTGGAAAGTCAGACCTCAGATTCTGGCTTTGTTTTGATAAAGAACTTCCACTGGGGAGCCTGCAGATGGCACAGATCTAGTTCAAGCCCTTCTATTTACCAGTGAAAATGTAGAGGCCCAGAAGCAGAGGGTGTTTGCCCAAGGCCACCCAGCTGGTTGGTGGGTAGGGACACGGACTAGCCATGGAAAGTCTCATATTGTTTTAATTTCAATTTTTTTTTGAATGAGGGATTCTGTGCTTTTGCAGTGTGAGAGTTACTCAGGCCTAGAGGTGACAGAAAAGAACAAGTTTCTTGTACGTGTTTGCTTAGGTTCCCTCTGAACCCTCCTGAAATCCCACTTCAAAGTCACCCATGCACAAAGACTTCCCATCAACATGCCACTTTCCAGAGCCATGTTCCATGCCAAATGAGACACAAATGGGCCTCTGTGTAATTCGTGCCAGGGTGACTGATTCCTTTGCTGCAGCCTGAGTCAGATCAGTTAGTTCAAAACCACACCCAAAGGTAAACTCAAATGTTTACACATCCTATCCTATGGATATAACCCAAATAAGCAGATGTTTGGAGCCACACCCATGAAAACTGCATTCGCTATTCCTATCCGCTAGCCAAGAATAAAGCCCAGGTCATAAAGGGAACCTGAGTAACTTTGCCTGAATATGGATGCCCTCTCTCCTAGAAATTCTCCCACATCTCCACCCAGCTGTAGCCTCTGACAGACCCCAGTTACAAGGGACTCCCCTAGCCCCATATCATAGCATTGCCCCATAAAGCTTGAGTGTGCTATTGCCACCTGGTGGTCAAAACTTTTCCCTGCTCAGCCTCCAGATTCCTTCCCCCATTTCCCTTTCTTTTGGCTTCGTTGAGATTTTCCTTGTCTGAAGCCTCAGCATTCTCAAAGTCACTGTTTAATCTAATATACTAATCCATATTGATGTGTCAGCATGAAAGTAACCATCACTTGGTTCTTAGGAAAGCAGATGGCAGTCTCTGCCTGAGCTGGACACCATTTAGCAGGACAATGATGAGTCAAACTCTCTGTCTGGAGTATTTTAAAGATCATCTACAGACAAAGCTAGGAAATACTTGTGAAATGTAAGGGAATTTGTATGCTCAATGGGCTGGTGGGATGGGGAGAATGGAATGTTTATAGTTATGAAAATTACTGGTAAGTTTTCTAAGGGCGTATGTCCCACATGAAAGTTGCATTTCAAAGTAGTCCTTCTCAGACTTTAACCTGCCTGGTCCATGTGGGGTCTGGTGAGAATGAAGATCTGAAGCCTGAAGTTTTAGTTCCCAAGCAATGATGATACTGCTGATCTATGGACCATACTTAGAGACACATAGCTTCAAAGTAGAATTCTTTGTGTCCTGAGCCTTCCAGAAATCATCATCATAATAATATATAGTATGAAATATACAGGGAAATAAATGGAGCTCAAAAAATTATGTTGAGTGAATCAAGCTAGATTCAGATAGATAATAAAGCAGGATATTTCCTTTTTTATGAGGAAGTTAGACCTAAAATGTAAATACATATGAAAATGTATATAGGCTATATGCATATATGGATGATCAAAGTATGTCTGAAATATAGAATATGCAGGGGTGGATTTCCATGCTGTAATATCCTCGAACAATTAATTGTCTAATATAATGAATGCCAGAAAGCTGAAACATGTCTTATCCATGGGAGGTGATGGTTACAGGTCAGAAAAGTGACGTGAGGAATGGTAGGTGAAGACAGGCGTCATACTCAATGTGCACATTGATCAAGATTCATTAAACACATCAATGATATGTTGAATTGAAACCCCTTGGTACAACTACTTAAAGATAACTTAAAAAATGAGTAGCAACAATCTTATCACCTATTATAGCTGGCTACTGCAAAGACAAAAGCCCTCTGTATCAGCTACTAACTACATTCACACCTGGGAAACTGAGTCTCTAAGATGTTGATTAATTTGTTCATGGATACACTCAACAAATAGAAAGCTGGATGTGAGGCCAGGAGTTTGGCCTAGTGGTAGAGTGCTAGCCTAGCATGCACGAAGACCCAGGTTCGATTCCTCGGTACCACATACATAGGAAAAAGTTGGAAGTGGTGCTGAGGCTCAACTGGTAGCGCTCTAGCCTTGAGAAAGTCCAAGGACAGTGCTCAGGCCCTGAGCTCAAGCCCACGACTGACAAAAAAAAAAAAAAAAAAAAAAAAGAAAGCTGGACGGCCGGATGTGATTGCAAAGCCCCAGGACTCACATGACTATCTGTTTTACCACCTTGCCTGTTACTAACCTATAACTAGCTACTTGGCTTAGGTTACATGAAGTATCTGTAGGGTTTTTTCTTTTTACTTTGTGAAGAATTTGTTTGTATATTATTTGTTTGTTTGTTATTCTGAGTTTTTGTGGCTTTTATGCCTTGCATATTTATACTCATCTGTTGTATTATTGAGTGTTATGGTTCAGTTACTGTCTTTGCTGTGGCATGTGCACTGTGTATAGACCCATGTGTTCATTCTTCAGTGATGGCACTTAAGTTGTTCCCATTGCTGGTCATGCTGTTCCACAGCTTCCAAGCGGGGGCATCTGCCCACTTGTTATCCAAAGAGAGTGAGGACTAAAGGGTAGGAGGATTCACAGAGGAGAAGCAGCCAGGCTGCCACCCTGGTTTAAGAAAGATTTACCGGCCTCTCTATCTCCCCACTATTCCATGTCCCAAACCTGCCAAGGCCATCATCAACAGTCCACAAAGTTGGCATTTTCAAAGTTTTATTATAAAATGGAGATGAGACATACAGCATACATTTACTGAGTACCAGAGGGCTAGGCCAGTTACTCAGCCCTGCAGGGAACCTGAAAAGACAGAGCTCGCTGGAGCTCACCATCTGATGGGAAAGACAGACAAAGGCACAGCCATCTTTCACACAAGTCTCAGCATCATAAGTGTCAACACGATCATGGAGTGATTTGTGACTCTATCCCAGGTCAGAGCAAGAAGGACCAGGACCCACATTTACACTGGGGAACTTCTGATGAGAGAGGTATACCTCAATTAGTACCTATTTATTGTAAAAGTTCTGGAGTAGATGGTACTGGGAGCCAGAAAAGGGTCCCAGATTAAAGGACTAATTGAGAAAGGAAAAAAGAAAATCATGGGATCAACCAAATCTACTAGCTTCATTTTTATAATTGAGGCACCATAAAAAGAAAGGAAAGCAAGGGAAATGGCCAAGTTCACGGCCATATCACAATTACATTCTAATTCCTAGTCCATCTGAGAAAAAAAAAAAAACCAGCCACAATATAAGTTTCTTCTAATCTCCTTCCTACTGAATAAAATTCATAAAAAATCATCAACTATTTAATTTGTATTTTTCAGAACCTAAAAACATCTGCATGGCTTGGATTGAAGGGCAACTTAGGCCCTCAGGCCCGAGGTCTACCCCTTAGCACAAAAACCAAAAACATGATCAACAAGAAAAAAGCCTTCCCCACTGACCAGCATTCATGTGGGAAACAGGGTGTGGTGAGCCACCTGAGAGGAGACAGGGAGTGTCCTGATGGATGAGTCATGGACATGGGATGGGATAGTGGAGGAGAGGGGAGACAGGGAGAGAAAAGAGGGTTTGCAATTGGAAAGCTTATGTTGGAGGCAATGGAGAGATAAATGATAGACTGCGGGAGGAGTTGTTACCAATGTTCCTTTGCCTCCTTCCACAAGTCTACCCTGCAAACATCATTCCTACGAGCCCAAAGATGGCCAGGGTGAAGTCAGTCTCTGGAGTCACTGATGGCCCCGGGTGAGGAAGGGCAGTTCTTGGAAGTACTACTGATCCTCCTGGAAGTAGAACTTGGTGACCGTGATAGCCTCTTCCGGTGTGTTGGTGAGGCTGACAGGCCTGTCAGCCTCCAGTGCAGTGCAGAGGAACCAGCCTGGGCAGGCAGCTGACTCAAAGGTGGTCGTAGGGCCATTATCGGAACGAATGAAGGTGAAGCGTTTGTTCTGCTCCCTGTTGTTGCTCAGCTCAGTGATGTTAACTGCCTGGAAGTCAAAAGATGGCCAGGTGAGAGCTGAGGGTCTGGGAAGCTGGTACTCTCTGCTTCCCACCAAACTTACTGGTGGCCCACAGTTAAATGGTAGGAAAATGCTTGCCCAGAGACCTGCAGAGAGACCACAGGTTCCAGGTTCTGGGAACAGCACTGACACAAAGGGTTGTCCCATTGTCACACCTTGACTTCAGGAATCTTGCTGCTGTGCTCTGACCATGGGCCACTAAGTGGCACAAATGAATGGCTCCATTATTCAAAGCCAGGAGTGGCAGGTGCTCTGTCAGAAGCTTTCTCCAAGGGGTGGAGACGGGGCAGAGAGTCTCACTGTTCATGAGACATAGTCCATGCACTATCTCAGCCATCTCTATGCCAGAAACGGCAGTCACACTCCCCAAAGCTATCACTGTCAAGTGACAGTTTATGGCCATAAGACTTTGAGTTACAATCTGAGACCAAGTCACCTTTTCTTAGGACTGGACAGTCCATTACCATGACATGGAATCAGAGCATGGCAAGATAGGATGTCAACTAGTCAAGGAGATAAGGATTGAAAGATAAACTCCTGAGAGTCAGGCTGGCTAAAAAACAGTAGGCACAAGTGGACTTGCTCCTGAGCAAGATGGCAGCCCCCACTCATCCAGGTCCTGTGGTAAACTACCATGGTGATGGTTTCCATATCATGTCCATACCCTCAGGCTGTCTCCGACTACACTGAATCCCACTTTAGCACAAGAGTGGCTTTTGCCCATGGGGCCAAGTAAACCAGAGTTTAATGAGCACTTTCCTATTGAAGCTTATTTTTCTGGAATAACTCCTTTGGGCAGCTAGTGCCATCTCCAAGTACACTAATGAATGCTGAGGACACTAAGAAAGAAGGCTAGCAGAGAGAAAACAGCTACAGAGTGATCCCTGCTCATGTTAGTGGTGGCTGAACTGCCCCATGGATCTTAGTCTACTCAGAGAGTCATGAGAACATGGCTGTTTGAAGGTGCTGGGTTTTGATACCTGTAACATCCTTACCTCCAGCTGGAGCCCAATGTTGTCACCAGACCTGACACAGGACAGGCACAGCTTCCCCTCATGGATCCCCAAGAATACAGCATGAGAGTCAATGGGTACCACATCTATCTTTTCTGGAGAAGACCAGAGGGAAGGATTAGGAAGAAAGAAGGGGAGACAGAGATGGTGAAGAGACTCTAGGCATTTCTGACTTGGGATTTGAACTAAATCCCAAATCAGAAAGACAGCAAGGTCCTGTGTCACAATCTACATTTAAACCGAAGGTAAAACAAAGATTCTAGATTCTGCTCCATAAGATCTCTGTCCTTTTACTTTCTCAGAATACCTTTGCTCAAGTGGATAGGAATGCTGTGGATGGGCAAAGAAAGTAGCACACATGCTTATGGATGGGGTCATGAGCCTGGTAAGTTAGAATCTGCTTTTTAATGTCCTCATGTAGTAGCAAAGATCTGTTTTCTTGTGCTTAGCATGCTTATTGGAAGAACTGCCAGAAGAACAGAATATATAGATCTTGAATTCTTCCAGTGTAGATCAAGGCACAGAAAGCAAGGAATACATGGAAGTTGTTCAGATGAAGAGAATGCTATTCTGCAATACCAACCAGGGAAGTGAAATGCTCTAAACACCATGCTAAAAGAAGCTGGAAGCCACACACCAGTGGCTCACTTAATCCTAGTTACTCAGACGGTTGAGATCTGAGGATCTCAGTTCAAAGCCAACCCAGGCAGGAAAGTCTGTGAAGCTCTTATTTCCAATGAACCACTGAAAACCAGTAAATGGATGTATAGCTCAAGTGACAAGTCACTATCTCTGAGGGAAAAAATAAAAGAAAGAAAAGAAAAAGGAAAAAAAGCTCAGGGACAATGCCTAGGCACTGAGTTCAAGCCCTAGACCATCATAAAAATAAAATAAAATAAACTGATGATAATGATGATGATAATAGTAATAATAATAATAAACTGAGACAGAGTGGGTAAAGCTTGCTCAGATTTTTTCAGTCTAGTTGGTGTGTCCTGTCTGTGAATAAGAGACACCACCCAATTTTGTGTATGGCACATATATCTGGGTAGGGTTAGGGTTTGAATGACATAGATATATAGGTACATTCAACAGGTACAAGAGGAAGGGAAGGGTAAGTCTCACCTTGCCTTCTGGTCCCTGCCCCTCCCCACTATGGCCCTGGGACACTGTCCGTTAGTGGTAAGACTTGACACAGTCTCTGGTGGTCAAGTCTGCAACTTTGAAATGAACATGATCATAATGCGGCAGACTTCAGGGGCAAAGTGACTCCATGCACACACAACAGGGCCTCTCCCAGAAACTACTCACCTTCCAATTTAGTATTTAGCCCTTGCAAGTATCCAGCAACTAGTTGGTTATTCCTCAGGTAGAAGGTCTTCTGGTTAACATCCCAAATTCTGAAAAAACAAAGGATTCAGCTATAGCAAGCATGACTATGGGTCATGTCGTGCATTCAGCATCTTTCATATCTCCCAGTCCTCGATTACTTAGGCTGCTGATAGCTAAGCAATAGACCCAACTCCCACAGCTGGTAAACAAAAAAGCCCTTTTCTAACCATTTCTTCTCATTTCTCCTCATTCAACATTCCCAACATGTGCATATCCTGTTTCAATAAAGAATATTCCTTCCAGCAAAGCATCTAACAGAATTTTATGGGATGCAGAAATATTCTCTACTTACCCTATTCAAAATGGTAGTCACCAGCCAATGTGACTATTGAGCTCCTTAATTGTGAGTTTTCATTTTCTTCTACTTTCCCTCATGTAAATGTAAATTGAAATAGCCACTTAAGATGAGTGGCAACCACAGCACGATATTAGAATTTCACAGGACAAACATCTTGGATTGGTATATGTCTTCCATTAGAACATTTCCACCCTCCACCAGAACCTTTCCTCCCTCCATCAGAATCCTGTTCTGAACCTGGCAAGGTGGCAAGGGCAGCTATCCCTGGAACAGGTTGGCTTCCTCTCTGGTTCTCCCAGGGACCCATTTGTTGGCTTTCATTTCTGTCTTCTAAAGGTAAAGGGACCCTTCATTAAGAGAGCCCAGAGGGCAGCTCTGAGCTGTGATAAACAGGTTTGGCCAGCAGGGCTTCGGATTTGTGTCTAATCTCCTCATATGTGAAGGATGGCTAATAACCCCTGATTGATCATGTTTGTTTTGAGCAGCCAACGAGCTTGGGGAAAGGTGGTCAGGTAATATGCTTTGCATGTGTGAACATTTGACTTTTTTATGATTACCCTTCCTCCACCTGAAGAGATTTTGTTTAAGTTATAATCATTTTCAGGCACTCTACCATTCATAGAACACTGTAAGAGTATCATCTGTGCATTTTATCTTTACAGAAAACCTGTAAGGCATACAGTGGGTTTTCACGAAGCCCGTGACTCAGTTGAGGCTCCAAGGAAATGAGATTCACCAACAGGTTAACACAAGTGGTGGATGCTGGCAGGTGATCTGGGCCTCTGGGTTCTGTTCTGCCTGCAGGTCCCATCTCTGCAAGGCCCAAAGGCCAGCATGGCTCCTGGGCACGTGTATAGCATTCACTGGGATAGGTGCTTGAGTCTCTGGGAAAGAGAGCCCAGCTTGTAAGCCCTGCTATCCCATCTGAGATAAAGACAGAGCACGTAGCAGGCCTTTGTTGATTAAGAGACATTTCTTTCCAGCCCCAGCCCAGTCCTCAGTCCTGGTAGAGCTAGTAGCCACAGAGGCGCTCTGCATTTCCTCTCTTTGGTTCCTCAGTCCCATACACTTGGGAGAAGTCTTACCTGAAGGCTTGCATCTTGCAAAATCTTCTCCCACAGGGGCGGCAGGCTGCCTCTGAAGGGAACAGGAAGAGGAGAAGAAGAGAGATTAGGTGGCTGTAAGGACTCCTGCAGATATCCATCCTGTGAATGCAGGAAGGCAGCGGGAAGTGCCATTTCAGCCCCTAAGATGCTCCTTATAAAGAAAGCTAGCCGCTCACCGGAGTCAAGCTGTGCTGCTAAGCAGGGCTATAAGAAGCGGAAATGCCCTCACATTTCCAAAAAGAGAAATCCTTGCTGTTGTCACTTTCAACCCCTCCAAGTGTCGCAACAGGGTGTTGTAACTAGTCCCCTCCCCTTTTTCCCTTGTGCAATTTCCCCAAAATCGAGATTTCTATTTCCCCTTTCGGAGGTTCCTGGGAAGAAAAGCACATGAAAACCAAACTCCCTCATTTGCCTGACAGGTACTCGGACAGTGTTTGTTGGCTTTCTAAAACAAAAATCAATAGAAATATCCCCAGCTCATTACAAAGTCAAGTGACAGGAATAGTCACAAGTCACTGTGTTTTTGTCGGGACTGCTGGACTCTGGACAAGGGGCTCTCAAACATTTTGTCCAGGACTAGATTGTAAATAATTTGGGCTTTGTGGGGAATCCAAACTCTGACATAACTACTCAACTCAGATGTCAGAGCTTAACTCCAATATAACTTTGCTTCACGTTGTACTCTAATACAAC
Organism: Megascapheus bottae; assembly: GCF_031878675.1. NCBI lineage: Eukaryota > Metazoa > Chordata > Mammalia > Rodentia > Geomyidae > Megascapheus > Megascapheus bottae. The sequence goes on from NC_143515.1 coordinate 7,004,008, forward strand.
TCTGTGTAATACAGGGTGCAAGATAATTAAATTTAAAAAGAAAACAAAACTAAATGGGGCACCCATTAAACTGACATTTTGAAATGAAATCCCTTTATACAAGTAAAAGTAATTAAAAAATATAATAAACCAAGCTGATGGCTCACACCTATAATCCTAGCCACTCAGGAAGCTAAGATTTGAAGATTCCAGTTCAAAGCCAGCCTGGGCAGGAAAGTCTGTGAGACTTTTTTTTTTTTATCTCTAATTAACCACCAGAAAACCAGAAGTGGCTCTGTGACTCAAAGTGGTAGAGTGTCCTTTGAATTGAAGAGGTCAGGGACAGCTCCAAGACCAGAGTTCAAGCCCCATGACCGACCAAAAATAACTAACAAATAAGTAAATAAATGAATAAATAAGCCAAGTTTTTCCTTAGAGGTACTTTAAAATCAACTCTATTCCAACTATCTGACATCTTTGAAACCATGACATTAGAAAAATGAATTCAATTGGGCACTTGAAAAGAAATAGGTCAAAATTCTTCCATCATCACTTACCACATACCATCTATGTGATCTTGTACAAGTCATTTCATTTTTGCAGTTCCTTTCTCCCTGTTCTTAGAATGAGGATGATCATAGCTTTCATACCAGTGGGAAGAAAAAGGAAGGAAAAAAGCAGAGAGAGAAAGCCAGGGGAAGATAGAGGGAGGAAAGAAGGCAGGAAGATAGAGGGAGGAAAGAAGGCAGGAAGGAAAATCTATTCCTAGCTCATAGCTTTGCAATATTCTAGAAAAAGATTAGTGTGCTCATGTTTCATGAACATACAAAATGTAAACAGGATTTCTCTGATCAATCTGATGAGAAATATTACTACAGAAGCATAGACTGGAACATTTTTAGAACTCATTTAGATCCTGGAAATCATTGTTATCTTATCATTAAAGAGGCCTAGAAAGAAGAGACCTACCTAAGGTTACAGAGCTTGTTAATAAAAAATGTATTCCCATAAATCCAGTCTTCTAACCCACTGTCCCAAGTTAGCCTACTATAGCAGTTGATCTTGGTGGATTTAACGTTATTTTTCATCAAGAAGTCAGAATATTTGCCCAAATTTCTTAGTTGAGGAGTTGAACTTTTCAACCAAAAAGCTACAAATAAATTTCCCAAATCTTTTCAGAGTTCCATTTTTGGAGCAAATGAGACACTTGTGCAAATAATAGTGCTACTTTATCTGTCCAGGCTTTGAGATGGGATGGCACAGTTCTCCCACACTCTGTGACCTTGAGTGAGTCACTCAGCTTCTTTGCATCATGGAAGAGAAATAACACCACCATGAAAGGCTGGCAGAGGAAGGACACTGGTGTTGTGTTTCTCACTTCTTTGTTCACTTGTGGATTTCTTTCGTGAATGTTAGCTAAAGGAGGAGATATTTATAAACCTATCCAGTCATTTGTTCCTTTCGGCATTTGTTCACTTAAGGTTTAAAGTTTCTGGAACTTTCCTCAATCATCAGGTGCAAAATCATGATGTTTTCATTGTACCTGCTGGAAGTGGAGGGTGGAGGTGACTTGCATTCAACTGTGATAGATTTTCTCTTGTTTATATTTCTTTTTTTTCCTTTTTTATATATTTTTATTGTAATTAATAGAAGGGTTACATTATATTCGCCAGATAGAAGGTGAATTACTTCACATACTTAAGATCAAGGTTTTTGTTTTTGTTTGTTTGTTTGTTTTGGGTGGGTCATGGGTCTCAAACTCAGCCTGGGTGCTGTGCCTGAGCTCTTCAGCTCAAGGCTACCATCCTGTCTTTGAGCCAAGCCCCACTTCCCATTTTCTAGAGGTTAATTGGAGGTAAGAGTCTCAGGTCCTTTCTGCCCCAGCTGCTTTGAACCTTGACCCTCAGATCTCAGCCTCCTGAGTAGTGAGGATTACAGGCTTGAGCCACCCTGCACCTGGCTAAAGATCAATTTTGTTTGTTTGTTTGTTTGGTTTTTGTTTGTTGTTGTTGTTTTTTAATCAATGGGTCTCAAAAATGTGTTTGAAGATCAAAGAAGGATTTTAATCTTAAAGTCTTAAAAAGCTCTCTCACTTATCTGGGTGGGATGGAGGGGCTCTGGCTTCATCCTGGCCCCTCCTTCAGGCAATTATGCCTCCAGAGTAAATGTTTCTCTGATTCAGAGCTGAATTCATGGAGAGAGAGAGACAGGGAGGGAGACAGAGAGGGACAGGGATGGGAGAGAGAGATGGGGATGGGGAGGAGGGAAGGAGAGAGGGCAGGGGAGAGAGATTCTGCCTAAAGAACACAAGCTTTGGGCTGGGAGTTAAGCCTAGTGGTAGAGTGCTTGCCTAGCATGCATGAAGACCTGGGTTTGATTCCTTGGCACCACATACATAGCAAAAAGCCAGAAATGGTGCTGTGGCTCAAATGGTAGAGCTCTAGCCTTGAGAAAGTCCAAGGACAGTGCTCAGGCCCTGAGCTCAAGCCCCAGGACTGGAGAAAAACACACACACACACACACACACACACAAGATTTGACTCCCAGATGTTCCGCAGGCTGTGTGCTTCCCCTACAATTTCTTTCCAAATGCTCCCAGCACATCTTTTCTGGGTGTGCAAGGAAGGATGTGTGGGTCTGAATCCTGGGATGGCTTGGGTCTGAGCTGTCCTTTATTATTTTCAAGCTATGTCACCTCCATATGTGGAGACTGTCTCAGTCTCAGTCCATTATCTGTTGGACAGAACTGAAAACATGAAGCCACGTTATGGCTGCTCTGAAGAGTCAATAAGACAATGTGAGTGACTTGTTTAGCCCTGAGCCTAGCTTGTGGGCTGCCCCATTCCCTTCAAACTCTACCTTGCACTGTGGTCTTCCTGCTGTTCATGCTGAGCCATCCTCCTCTTCTGATGAACTCACCCAAACGCTTTCCCTACCATGCCCTGATGCAACTGGTCTACCTGCTCTAATCTCAAGCCACCTCTTACTCCAAAGGAAAGGAATGAGGAAAGGCAGGGGAAGTTCTTTCTCTTCCTCTCCTCATGCTCCTGCCTATAATTTCCACTCTTAGTTCTATTTTATAGCACCAAAGCAGTGGGTACATCTGGACATTCTGACCAGAGGACTTCTCTGACTAAACTTATTCTCAGTTCTGGGTACTCAGCCCCAAACTCTACTACCCAAATCAAGTTTAATGACAATTGCATGCAGTGGATTATGTCTTCTGAAAGAATAACTGGTGACTTCTTCTGAACTTTTGAACACTACAGTGTATCTAGTTCTTTCTCCAGATCGAACCCTATGTAAACTGAACCAGAGATGACAACAGAAATAACCAGGACATATTGAATGGGACTCTGCTCAGGTATGGAGACAGAAGCCTGGCTATCTATTTCTTACAAGTGCTAAGCTATAGCAAGAGATAAAGGAAAATGCTTCTATGCATAAATTGTAAGCCTTGAGACAATTTTACACCAGAAGTGGGAAAACCAACTTCACAAAGGTCTTATATTGATACCTACTAAGGACTCAGCACAGAACTAGAGGTATCCAACAAACATTATCTATTTTGGAATTTCAATTCATGTACTTTTGTTGTTGTTGATTGTGGAGCTTGAACTCTGGGCCTGGGTAATGTCCTTGAGCTCTTCAGCTCAAGGCTGACCCCTCTACCACTTGAGCTACAGCACCACTTCCAGTTTTCTGGTGGTTAATTGGAGATAAGAGTCTCAGGACTTTCGTTCCCAGGCTGGCTTTGAACCACAATCTTCAGATCTTAGCTAGGATTAGAGGCGTGAGCCACCGTTGTCTGGCTTTGTTTTTGTTTTTTGTTTTGTTTTGTTTTTCACTTGTAGAATTTCCACTTGGCACCTTTCATTTCTAGTTTGTGGTCCTTGGTCAAGTTGTCCAGTCATGTCTTCTGAATTTGGGCTGTATTTCTCCAAAGCTCTTGTGCGTGCGTACGTGTGTGTGTGTGTGTGTGTGTGTGTGTGTGTGTGTGTGTGTGCACGCACCCATGTAGGTGTGCACTTGGGTGTAGGCATTGTCTCTTAGCTTTTTTTGCTCAAGGCTAGCACTCTACCACTTGAGCCACAGCTTCACTCTGATTTTTGCTGGTTAATTAGAGATGAGTCTCACCTTTTCCTGCCCAGACTGGCTTTGAACCATAAGCATCAAATTTCAGCCACCTAAGTGGTTACCAGCTCCCAGTTTTCGGGATTCTTAAAGACTTCCCTTGATAGTTCCATTGTTTGAATCCTCTACCCTTAGTGTCCTTCAATTTCTTTCCTTCCTTCCTTCCTCCCTCCCTCCCTCCTCTCTCTTTCTCTTTCCCTATCTTTTCCCCCCCCCTCTCTTTCTCTTTCCTTCCTTTCCTTCCTCCCTCCCTCCCTCCCTCCCTCCCTCTCCTGGAGTTTTAACTCAGAATCTCATACTTACTAAGGAAATGTTCTACTGCTAAGCCTCACCTCCAGCCCTTCTTTTGCTCTAGTTATTTTGACATAAGGCCTATTTATTTATTTGCCTAGGATCCATCTGAACCACAATCTTCCTTGTGTATGCTTTTCCACATAGCAGATAGTCATGTGCCCAGCTTCTTTCCATTAATATAAGAACTCATCCTGGTGGGCTTAGAACCTTGACCGGCTCAGCCTGTCTGTAGCTGGGATGACAAACGTGCAACACTACACTCATCTATTGGTTGAAAAGTGATAACATGAACTTCTGCTCAAGCTCACCTAAAACTGCAATCTCAGCAATTGCAGCCTCCCCAGTAGCTAGGATTACAGGTGTGAGCCACCATGTCCAGCCTTCCTTTAAGGTAGACGACTGTACATGTGTTATCATTTAAATATATATCCCCCAATGATACATGTGCTCAAGGATATATGTGTTTGAGACTTTGTCGCCAGAATAATGCTATTGGTAGATAGAAGAATAATGAAAAGGAAGATTAATGGGAGGTCCTTAGGTCAATGGAGGTGTGCCTTTTAAGAGAATTATAGAGCTCATCTCCTTTCCCATCTTATTTCTTGGCTTTGCTTTCCAGCTAATAAGGTGAATACTCTCTGCTATTGAAATCTCACATCCCTACCTAAAGCTCAAAGCAATGGACCAATTCAAACTTGGACTAGAACTTCCAAAACTATGGATCAACTAAACTTTTTCTCTATAATTTGATTATTTTAGTATATTAGTACAAATATGCCTGGCTGACTTGGAGCCTCACATCTGTAATCCTAGCTTCTCTGGAAACTGAGATCTGAGGGTCAAGGGTTGAAGCCAGTCTGGTCAGGAAAGTCCATGAGATTCTTACCTGCCATTAACTGTCAAAAAGCCAGAAGTTCAGTTATGACTCAAGTGGTAGAGCATTAGCTCTTAGCACAAGCAGTTAAGGATGGTGCCTAGGCCCTGAGTTCAAACCTCAGGACCAGCAAACACACACACACACACACACACACACACACACACACACACACACACACACACACACACGCTCATTAAAAAGCTGAATGGGAGTTTGGCCTAGTGGTAGAGTGCTTGCCTAGCGTGCACGAAGACTCAGGTTCGATTCCTTGGGACCACATACATAGAAAGAAGCCAGAAATGGTGCTGAGGCTCAAGTGGTAGAGCTGTAGCCTTGAGAAATCCCAAGGAGAGTGCTCAGGCCCTGAGCTCAAGCCTAGGACTGGCAAAAAAATAAAAATAAAAAATAAAAAGCTGGATGGAAAGCAATGGAGAAACCATCTTTAATGCCACCTCCCCCTAAGGTCTAGGAATTTATCTTAAAATTTTATCAGAGGGTAACATTCTGGCAGAAAGTAGTTTGATTATACTTAAGTTGCAGTGGTTAAGATGGAAAGAAGGGCAGTAGTAGGCTGGTAAATGTTTAATAGCTGGATCTCAAAATTTTTAAATTTCTAGCATTTGTCAATATCTGTGGTGTACATGCTGCCAAATCAACAATAAAACCCACCATCAAGATGACATTGGATGGGGAGTTGGGAAGAGATGTACATAACCACATTGTGTCACTCCAGCATCCCACAGAGGCAACGAGAATCATCCCTATATGTTCCAACTCCAACCTCCTTCCTCTTGAGTCCAATTGGTCCGTAATACAAGTCCTATCCTCACTGTAATCTTTACTGATAAATTCAAGTTAACAGAAAATTTCAATGAGTTTGTGTACAAGTTATCCACTATGGCTCCTAGACTACATTAGAATCACCCAGGCATCATAAGATGTTAAGCACAAGGAGGTTTGGGGTGGATAGATGTGTACCCTGCGTTGCAATGACCTCATCTCATAAAGACTTCAGCCCAACTCCAGTGCCCAAACACCACAATGCACATAATACTGTGCAAGCAGTGTCAGTCAAACGTCATACCATTTTAATAAGATAATGGTACAAAGGCCTTGTTTCTTTTCTACAAGTCAAGGGTAAATATATTAAAAACAAACAGAAGGGAAAAAACAGATACAATCCCCCACAGTACCATCAGATGCCTGCTTTTTGTCAGATTCCATTCACCTACCTCTGCAAGCTACCCTAATTCATTTTTAACCATGTCCAGAAGTTCATTGTGAATTCCAAGGGCAGCAGATGAAGCTTAGAGATAGATTCTCTAGCTTCCGGATGCCACAGCACACATAACCACTTTCTGGCCACTGAAGGGCTTTCAAGAGATTTGTAATATACCAATTCTTACTTTTTACTACTTTCAATAATCTCCTCCCAGATTCAAACAGGAAACATTGTGAATCCTTTTCAAGGTATTGAGACTTCCAAGATTATTTTTTCTTCCATAATGTGTGTGTTTGTCATTATTTGTTGCAAACCCCTGCAAGGACTCTCATCAGCTGCGACAGGGAGCAAGGCAACCACCGGAAACTGGATCATGGAACTGGTTTGGGGCCCCAGAGAGCCTGTGCCTCTGGCTTGCAACAGATGCTCCAAGGTTCCATTATTAACAGGATCTTTACTGATTTGAGGACAGGGGAGTACGTGCAGAAAGTAAAGTACCAATCTCTTTGAAGTTACAGACAACGGCGTGTGAAACAATCCTGGAATGAGTGACATCTTTATCTGAGGAAGCGGAAGCAAGAAAGCAAACAACCACAATTTATATAAGCCTTTACCTAACTCCAAGGTCGAAGTAAGTCCGGGTTCTGACTAACTCACATTTAGGGTGGAATCTTGGGTCTCTGTAATGCTAGGAGTGACTAATCTTTCTTGGGCAACTCCAAGCTTTCTGAGAGTCAGAGAATGGCAATCTAGTTCTCCTAATGAGACTTTCTGGCTTGCCATTCACAGATTTCCCATTATTATTGGTCTAGTTTCCTTGAGTTTTCAGAGGTACATGTTTGCTTTTGCCTTCCAGGCTTAGCTGTTCAACTTTGTAAGGCAACTTTTCTTCAGGCAAAAGAAGTTGTATTGGGGGGCGGGGGCTGGCAGGAGGTCTAGGGGAGAAAACAGTTGTATTAATACCAACTGTGCTGTAGTCTCTCTGTCAGTCTTTATCACTGAACTATCTCCCCCCACCCCCTCATACACCAGCTTGTACATTATTTCATGATTTCCATGAGTGCTCACATCAGGTATGTGTGAGGTGGATATAATAACGCCCCTTTTATGGTGGGAACTTACACACAGTCACTTTATAAGAACTGAGACTTAGGGCCGGGAGTTTGGCCTAGTGATAGAGTGCTTGCCTAGCATGCACGAAGACCTGGGTTCGATTCCTCGGTACCACATACAAAGAAAAAAGCCAGAAATGGTGCTGAGGCTCAAGTGGTAGAGCTCTAACCTTGAGAAAAATCCAAGGACAGTGCTCAGTCCCTGAGCTCAAGCCCATGACTGGCAAAAAAAAAAGAAAAAGAACTGAGATTTAGAAAGATTAAATCACCTGCTCAGAATGAGGCCAAATCCACTTTCTGTTCTTTCCACCCTAATAATCCTACCAAAAAAGTATTTGACTTTTTTTTTCTCTGCTTCCTGCATGCCTCACAAAAGCAAGAGAATTCTATTTGCTCTATGGAGTTCCTTTTGCTTAAATTTATCCACCATAGATCAATTACTCAGTCCACTATTTCTTGAAAATTTGAAGAATTTTCTTTTATTTCTTTATTTAATATTTATTTTTTCATTATCTTTATTGTACAATGGAGTTGCCATTTAACAAAGCATTTTATGAATATAATATATCTTCATCAATGTAACCACTTTCACACATCCCTTCTAATCCATTTCCCTCATTTATTTAATCCTTTTTAATCCTTCCCTCACTTTTCTTAATTTTGTAGGATATACACTGAATTCTTTACTGGATTCTTCCCTTTTTCTCCTCTTCTTTTGTCTACCCCTTTCCCTTTTATCCCACCCTACCTCTTTCAAATACCCTTTTGGGAATTATCTTTTTGATAATAAGGAATTTTTCTAAAACTTTATATAGATTACAGGTAAAGGTGCTGAAGCTCTTGAGCTGGTAATAAACTAGAGGGACCAATTGTCTTTGGTTTTCCCAGGACTTTCTTAGCTTTATTTCTGACAGCTCTTCAGCTCAGCAAACATCTCTATCCCTGAAAAACTAGGATAGTTGGTTCCACCAAATTATAAATTATTTTTTAAATTATCTTACGTAGTTGTACAAAGGAGTTGCCATTTAAAAAATCTTATGAATCAAGATGCATTGGATTCCTAAACTGTGAATTCTACTCTTTTTTTTTTTGGTGTTCTTGAGCTGGGTCTTGAACTCTGGGCCTGCGTACTGTCCATGAGCTTCATTTTTACTCAAGGCTAGTGCTCTAGCTCTTGAGCCATAGTGCCACTTCTGACATTTCTGAGTCATTTTTGGAGATAAGAGTCTCACAGACTTTCCTGCCTAGGTTGGCTTCAAACTAGGATCCTCAGATCTCAGCCTCCTGAGTAGCAAGGATTACAAGAGTGAACTACTGGTGCCTGGCATAAACTGTGCATTTTTAAAAGACACCTCTGATGGCTGATGTCACAAATTACAGACACAATTGACTATTAATTGTATCTTTTCAATTTAGCCTGTTCTTTTTTTCTTGATGGGAACATTACATAGATAGAGATGGATGGATAGATAAATGGTAGATAGATAGACAAAAATATCCAAAACTCCTGAATGAGTCTTCTACTCAGGAAGAACATCTTAGACAATATAATAGGGATTAATCATATCAATAAATTTTTTTCATTTTGACCAAGTTGATTTTCAGTTTAATAATTCATCCTTAACTTCTCCTAGCACCCAATCAAGATAACGTCAGTACCTAGAAGCTTAAAATTATTCTCAAACTTTGTTCCAGAAAAGAATTTATCTTTTAACCATCCTGTCTCCCCTTCCTTAACCTTCTCCTTCTTCTCTTTATACACATCAGCTATAAGGTAAGTGATAGGACCTCATGTGTAGAGGAAAAGCAGAAGTTTGGGAAGCAAGTGAGTTATCTAAAGTAATGCAGAATACATGAAGGGAGTCCCATATTTATCCTTGTCCCAATTTTCACCTTCAAACTTCATGTGACCCTTCAAACCTCACACTTTTCGGACCCTAGGTCTCTGCTTGGTAGAGTGAGTACCTCCCATACTTCTGGCCATAGATCTAGAATGTGGCCCCTGTTCCAAAGGAGAATGAGCTTGTTTTCACTGATTGCCTGACTTCTATTCAGTTCATTCCCACTTGCATGTACTTAATAACTAAGTGTGCCAATTCAAAGTACTTTGAATAAACCATCTTTATAGTAGCAGTTGCTTATGTTACTGTCTGGTTCTTGAGTAGCTCCTGCATTCTACTTTATCTATTTGGAGAATACATAAGATCAGACTCCTGCTAGAGATGGTACTACCCATTGAGAGAAAGAGAAGGAACCACTGTCAGTCCCTGGAATAACGGCTTGTGGTTTACAAAGCAATTGCCCTCTGTGCTCTCATCTAGCCTTTGTACTACTATAGCACAAGGTAGTGGTTTAGACACAGATTCATCTTCAGTCAACTCGGCTTCTCCTCTTGTACTGACTATATAGTCTTGTACAGATTACTTAAAATTTATTTCCTCTTCTGAAAATGTGAATAAAAGTGGTCTTTCTTCATACAGACACTATGAGGACTGAGATAAGCCATGTACAGAGCTCTGCAGAGCACCTGACCATATTAAATTCATAGAAATGATATGTATGTTCATGATACCCAGAGAATTTGCTGGCTTCCTCCTGACCCCAAGAAGAGAGAAGCCCCGAAAGATGAAAGGGTCTGCTCAGCAAGAACCAAAAAGTTAGAAACTAGGTTTACAACAATCATAAGATATTTTTTATTTTCCCCATACATATTCTAATCAGAGATTGCAAAGCAGTAATTTGTAGATTGAATGTTTAATTTGCATATTTTGCCACCCTGGGGCTTGAACTCAGGGGCTGGACACTGTCCCTGGCTCTGCCATTTGAGCCACAGCTCTACTTCCCACCTTTTGCTGGCTAACTGGAAATCAGAGTCTAACAGAGTTTTCTGCTCAGGCTGGCTTAGAACTACCATCCTTAGTTCTCAGTCCCCTTAGTGGTTAAGATGATAGGCATGAAATAGAAGTGCCCAGCCTTTAATTTGATTTTAATTGCTTTATTTAATCAGACTACCATACATAATAAAATAATACCTTGATTTTCATTTAAGAAAATGAGACATTTTCTTGTGACACAATACCTAGTACCAAAAATTTGATTCTCTATAGTCCCTAACCAGCTTTTTTTTTGAACACTAGATATTCTCAGTATTTATCACACAGTGCATATATTCTGTTATTTTATAGAGATATTTCTCCAATAGCTCTATTTCCATCAACAGTGGGGAAACAAACAGGATTCCCAAATCCCCATAACATTGCTCATCATTGTACACCATCTACCTGGCCTCCCAGAGAACACTATGGTCTCCCATGGCCCAGGCTTCCCACACAGGCCTAGAGCTCCATGTGCCTGACATTCCCCTGGAAACTTGCTTGACAGGTCCTGAAAGCATTGATTAAATACCAGTGGTTGACATTTCCTCCCCCATTTTTCGAATGGACAAATAGGATTGGAAGGAACTTACCTAAAGCCATGGGAGGACCTGACAGAGTATGAGGTCTTCTGAGGTCTTCAGCCTCTTGCTCTAGTCTCAGCTGCTACATATAAAGGAACACCCAGGCAGTACCTCCCAGGGTGGAGCTGCTCCTCCTTTCTGAATACCTGAGCAGAGGAAGCTGGGGAAGCCCAGCCCGGCCCACACACCCACACAGGGCTGTTTAGGCAGAGGTGGGGTAGCTGACTACTGACCCTGAGCCAGGCCCTGCTTTCAGAATGGTGACTCAGCCTAGCCGAGATGGAACTGACTCTTACCTGTGAAAAGCTAGAGGTCAGATATGGGCAATGAGCCGGACTTATGGGGTTGGAACTAGTGCTCACCCCAAACCCATTTGCTACCAGTTTCTACATGCATACAAGCAGTCATCCAAAAAGTATGTATTGACTTAATCCAGTATATGGGTCACTCTGCCAGGTATTTGAAACAAGTGAAGCAAGGTGTCTACTGGAGAAAACAGACCAATGCAGTAGGAGAAATTCAAAGGTTGAATGCTTTTGAGGGATTCAAAGGTGGATGGATATTCTATAGAAAGTGGTTATATAGGCTTGTTTTACAAGGTGACATTTTAGCTGAGGAAGAGGACACATAGGGGAGGGGACAACGGAGCAAAGTACCTCACTGGGAAGCAACGAGGCATTCATGCCCCACTCCAATTCTGACCAGGCTCCATACCCTGACTATTGCCGCTGTTCTCTCTAGTAGGTCAGATACTCTCTCTCACACTTTCTCTAGAACCCATTCTGCTCCTCTGCCATTCAGCACTAACCTACACTGGCTTCCAGTCTTGGAACGAGACAGCAAAGTGAGTCTGGGCATATCACTCTGCCCTCCAGGTCTCGCTTTAATAGCAGCAAAAAGGGCCTGGTACTCCCTGCCATCCCTTCAAATTAAGGATGGCTGCAGCATGAGCAAAATAAAAACTATAGAATGAGTCATACATTGTGTGCATTTAGGCAGAGCCTTGCTGCAGGAAGTACCCTAATCCACAGCTGGAGAGGTTAAGGAGTAAGCCTTTCAAATATTATTTCCAATATTGTCACCTGCAAGTCTGACAGACATTCATTTACAGAAAGAGTATAATTTATAAAATTTTTCAACAGAACCCACTCAGGGGAGCACCTTGGCTCGGCTCGCTCGTGCCCCAGAAGCTGTCCCTTCCTGGGGTCATGATGGGAGGCAAGATGGCATCTGCCAGCAGGGTCGTTCAGGTAGTCAAGCCACATACTCCATTAATAAGATTCCCTAATAGAAGAGACAATCCTACAGTGCATCGGAAGCTTTGAGGCCAGCAAGGATTCCACCTCACTCTTCTTTGGTCTCCCAGCATGCTAAAGGAAGACGTGATGAATGAGGGTCCACCAGACACTACAGCAATATTAAAAACATTACCTCAGAAATACAGGAGGAAACTTATATCTCAAGAAGAAATGGAATTTATCCAATGTGGAGGTCCAGAATAATCATTGAGGCTGCTGTTTATCATCAAAGAATTATCTTTACAATAAAGGATATCCAAAATGACAAGTACAAAATTGTATAATAAACAACCTTAATAAATATCCTGAGAAAATGAAATATAGAAACTATAGATGGACACTTGTATCTCCTAACTTATGTATCTTGGTCAGCTTCTCCACAAGCTTGCCAAATTGTTTATGTATTTTATACTGATTAAAGTATATGTGTTTTAAATGTTAAAAATTTTTTTTTTCAACAGAGATCTTCACTTTCCCCTCAGTCTCTAGACACTGCCCTCATTGTTAGGGTCTCTTGTCTCAGTCCCTAGACTCTGAATAGTGGCTGGGAGGTACAGGTAGCTTGAGATGGAAAGGTTTCTTGCTTGAGTGCTTTTGCTCTTAGGGACTTCCCGTGGCCATCACTTCCTGTTCTCATTAGCCTGAGCGGGCTCACTCACCAAGCTAGAATGTGCAGGTCTCTGGGTTATGACCTGGAAGTTTTGAATCATTTATATAGAGAAATGTCTATTGCTAAAGAATTAGAAACTATGCCTAGTGTTTATATCTCATGTCTATAATCCTAGCTACTCAGGAGGCTGCAATCTGAAGAGTGAGATTCAAACTAGCTCAGGCAGACCAGTCCAAAAACTTCTTGTATCCTATTGACCAGCAAAAAGACAGAACTGGTTCAAGTGGTAGAGCACCAGTTTTGAGTGAAAAAGCTAAGTAAGCGCTTAATGCCCTAAGTTTAAGCCCTAGTATAAGAACAAAAGTGATAGGAAAGGGGCCCAGAGTTTTGCCTAGTGGTAGAGTGCTTGCCTAGCATGCACGAAGACCTGGGTTTGATTCATTGGTACCACATACATAAAAAAGCTGGAAGTGGTGCTGTGGCTCAAGTGATAGAGCTCTACCCTTGAGAAAGCCCAAGGACAGTGCTCAGGCCCTGAGCTCAAGCCCAGGACTGGCAAAAAATTGATAGGAAATAAAATGGGGCAGGAAGGAGAGAGAGAGAGAGAGAGAGAGAGAGAGAGAGAGAGAGAGAGAGAGAGAGAGAGAGAGAGAGAGAGAGAGGAGAAAGAAGTCAGGAACTAAATTTGCAAAATCAGAAATTTTGTAAATATCTACTTTGCAAACCTGGAAAGCTAGGCTGATGGCTGGGGATGGCCAGGGAAGTGCTGGTGGAATTTGTCTTAGTATTGTGATACCGTGATAGGAAAGTATGAAGCAATCGTGTCTGGTGCCTAATATCACATCTTTCATCCTACATAACTGTTACCTGTGTAACCCTGAGAACATCTGCAAAATGACAGTCAGACTGTTATCCCTTTGGATGGTTGTGAAACACTGCACACAGAAACCTCAAATACATTCTCAAATACACACTTTTTTTTTTTGCCAGTCCTGGGCTTGAGCTCAGGGCCTGAGCACTGTCCCTGGATTTTCTCAAGGCTAGAGCTCTACCACTTGAGCCTCAGCACCACTTCCGGCTTTTTTCTATGTGTGTGGTACCGAGGAATCGAACCCTGGTCTTCGTGCATGCTAGGCAAGCACTCAACCACTAGGCTAAACTCCCGGCCCCTCAAATACACACTTTTGTGTGGAAGTTCACCATCTACGGATTCAATCAACTATGAACCAAAACTATTTCAATTGTTTCTGTACTGAATATATAGATAGACTTTTTGTCATTATTCCCTAAAGAATACACAATAGCAAGCATTTACAGAGCATTTACATTGAATTATGTTGCATCCAGAAAGGATTTAGAGGGAAAGTGGGGTACAAAGATGACATTTATCAAAATGCGTTGTACTCACAACTAATTTGTGAAATTATGACCATTTTGTACAACTACTTAGCAACACAATTTTTAAAATATTTTTTATTGTAATTAGTAAAAGGGTTACATGATATTTGCCATATAGAAGGGCAACACAATTTTTTAAAAGTAAAGTATACAGGAGGTTTTGTGTAGCTTCTGTGGAAACATTTTGTTATATTTTCTAAACACTTGAAGCCAGTACCAGTAACTCACACGTGTAGCTATTCAGGAGGCTGAAAACTGGAGGATCGTGATTTGAAGATAGCCCAGGTAGAAAACTGTGTGAGAGCTTTGCTCCAATTAACCAGAAAAATACCACAGAAAAGGCATAGCTCAAATAGTTGAGCACCATATGTGAGCAGAAAAGCTGAACAAGAACACAAGCCTTGATTTTAAGCCCTAGTACACACACACACACACACACACACACACACACGAAGGACTTAAGCACCTGTGGATTGTTATCTGCAGGACGTCCTGGAACCAGTTCTCTACAAATAAAGAGGGTCAAGTCTATGAGCTGAAATTGCCATAGCCTGTAGACTTGGCTTATTTGCTAGAGAGCTAAAGTCTGGCCTAGTCTGGTATCTGTCATGAGAGAATAAATCAGGCTGTCAGTGAGAGGCAAAGCATTACAGGTACCCAGGCATGTTCATAGTGAAAGGACCGTTTGTGACATCTCTAGTCTTCAGTGGCTGGTCCATCCCAGAACACTTCTTTCCAAGCCTGCCGCTAGTCCTTCAAGGCCCACTGAGTATGAATGGATCTGTGGTGAGCAACTGCGTTAAACTAACCAGCCTTCAGAAAGGTCAAGTATCATGCATCTACTGAGGCTCATCAATCCATGAGGTAGAAGGGTGGGCACTTCTGCAGGTACTGAGAAATCAAGACCATTTCGCAAAGAGAAGAGAACGAAGCAGGCAGATTTTCCTGACCCCAACAAGCATCTCTCCTGTAAGTCTAGCTGTACTTCCTCATGCTGTGTCATGGCTTACAAACTCCCCCTTCAGCCAAAACAAGCTTAAGCTTGTCTGTCTTTTATTATGAAAACATGGTTTCGATAATCCTACAAAATCAGTCAAGCCACACGTAAGGAAACGCAGGAAGTCAATAAAAATGAGAAGAGACTAGTTGGCTGCTGCTGTTTTCCATCTGTAATTCTAGTACTCAGAAGGATGCAATCTGAGGATCACATGGCCTGAGGGCAGCCCAGGAAGACAAATCCAAGAGGGTCTTATCTCTAATTAATCATCAAAAAGTGAGAAGTGAAACTGGTGGAAGAGTTCAAGGGCTAGCCGTAGCTGAAAAAGCTAAGCGCAAGAGTAGGAGACCCAGGCCTTACTACCAGATCTTACAAACAAACATGAAAACAGAATATAGAATCCTTTATTACAGGTAAGCAGGAAAGAAAAACCAACTTGCTACATTGACATAATACATTTGAGTTCATAAAACATGTTGTCAAGAGTCTGTTTTCTCAGTACTGTGTGCCAGAAGTTTTGTTTTGTCAGTACTCTGATTCCTGATGGTAATCTCTTCTTCTTTTTTCTCTCCCTCCATATTTTTCTCAAATAATCATTTTCTTTGAATATAATGACATATACAAAGCTATACATATCTAATGTATGCATCTCAAGTCTTTGTGAGATAATTATATATTTGTGAGACCATCACCACCATCACGACTATAAACATTCCTTGATTACCAAAGATTCTTTTTGGTCCATTTGCTTTTATTATGTTTTGGTGAGAACATTACATAGAAGACGTATCTTTGTACTTTTTAATTTTATTGCTAGCACTGAATTCAGGGCTTGAATTCAGGGATTGAGTACTTTCCTCTAGCTTTTTTGCTCAACCTGTACTCTACCACCTGAGCCTCAGCTACACCTCTAGCTTTTGAATATTTAATTGGCTATAAGAGTTTTCCCAGTCTGGTTTTGAATGGAGATCCTCAGATCTCAGCCTCCTGGGAAGATAGGATTACAGGTGTGAATCATTGGTGCCTCTTTGGTTTTTGTTGGCTTGTTAGTTTTGCTTTCTCTAGTACTGGGTTTGAAGATAGGTCTTTGCTGTCTTATGTTCTTTTTTCAAGCTTTGCCTTCTACCGTATGAGCCATAACTCCACTTCCAGTTTTTTGTTTTGTTTTGTTTTTTTGCTGTTTAATTGATATTCCTGTCCAGGCTGGCTTCAAACTTTGGTCCTCAGTTTTCAGACTCCAAGCTCTTTTTTTTAAGTTGTAGGAGGGGAGGGTTGATGTGGGGGCATGTGCCAATTCTGAGGCTTGAACTCAGGACCTGGGTTCTGCTGTCTTTGAACTTTCTATTGCTGAAGGCTACAACTCTACCACTAGAGCATACCATTGTAGTCATACAGCTTTTGCCTCACTGTCTGGCTTACTTCTTTTGGCCTAATACCCCCCAGATTCATATAAGTTTCATAAATGGCAGGATATCCTTCTTCAAAGAATAAATAATATTGCATTATATTTATACACCACAGTTTCTTTCTCCATTAACCCTCTATGGACAGTTATTTTCATAGCTTGGCTATTGTGAATAGTATTACAACTCTCAACCATCTTCTCTTATCTGCAGCTATAGTACATGAGGAACATGTACTGGGTTAGGTCAATCTGAATCCTAATGTTGTTCAAGCTGAAACTAGAGGAAGAGGAACAACTCTTCTTTCTTTCCCACTGGCAAAGCTATAAGGCATGAAAAATTAGAGCTGTAGGCTAGTTCAAAGTGGAGTTTTATCACATAAAACAACAGCCAACAAGGTTGACAAAAAGTCTATATTTGTTCCCAAAATGCATTTGTTCCATGAATATTTACTCTGTCCCCACTACGTGCCAGGTGAATCAGGGGGTTCAAGTTAGGAACATGGGTGAGGAGCAGGAATGAAGAGAGGCCCCTAAGTAAGAGAAAGCATGTTTGAGGGGTTTACACAATTATGAGAAATTGTTCAGGTCTGAAGTGTTGCATTTAAGGGGGGAAAGAGGTGGGGTTGGGAGTCTTGCCTATTAGTAGAGTGCTTGCCTAGCATGCACAAAACCCAGGTTCGATTCCTCAGTACCACATACGTAGCAAAAAAGCCAGAAGTGGTGCTGAGGCTCAAGTGGTATAGCTCTAGCCTTGAGAAAGTCCAAGGACAGTGCTCAGGCCCTGAGCTCAAGCCCAGGACTGGCAAAAAAGTGGTAAGCACATAAAGAAGGGTATCTGGCGCCCAGACTCACATTCCTTGACTTTATCAAGGGCCCTGGGTTTGGGACAGAGCTGGGGGTACTAGCAGGAGAGCTTTGAAGTGGTAATCTGGTTGGGAGAGGGGAAAAGGCTAGGGACTTTTCAACTTGGATTGCACCCTTACATGCTGAGCAGGGGGGATTAGGAAGCTGATGATAATTATAGGGTCCTCCGGTCCCCAAACCACTAGAACCCAAGAGTATCTGTTGGTTGTTTCATGCAGCACAGGACCTATGGGGAGAATTATGTACCCCAAATGTTAAACAGTGTGATAGTTTCCTGAAATCGTTTCCTCACTGAAGCTAGAAGTTTTCACTGGGAAAGTAGAAGCATTTAGACCATGGTACATGGTGTGCAAGTATTCCTGGAGAGACTGAGCTTGCAACCTCTCTGTGCTCAGTAACAGGAATGTGTGCTAAACCTGTGGTCTGCTACAAAGAATTGCATCATTGGGGAAAGGAAGCTACTCTCAGAACAGAACAATCCAGACATGACATAGGGTTGCCTCAGACTTAAGGATCACCCCGGCTAGGTTAATCCTAGTCAGAGGTCAAGGTCACAGACCTCTATGTCAGGCTGGGCGTAGTGGCTCGTGTCTGTAATCCTGGCTACTCAGGAGGATGAGATCTGAGAATCACGATTCAAAGCCAGTCCAGGCACTAAAGTCTATGAGACTCTTATTTCTAATTAACCACCAGAAAACCGGAAGTGGTGCTATTGCTCAAGGGGTAGAGCAGTAGCTTTGAGCTGAAGAGCTCAGAGGTAGTGCCTAGGCCCAGAGTTCAAGCCCCACAACCAACCAGAAAACAAAACAAAAACATACACAGAGTGTACTCTTGAACTAGATTAACCTCTCTGCTTTTCTGGGAAGGGGACTTTCTCTAGAGGAGAAAGCTTAAACACATGGTCATTTGACTCTGAGTCCACCTAACCCCTATACTGCTTGACTCGTGGATACACAGTAGATATATAATCAGAACACTGTAGCTGCTTGCTGACCCATTTGTTGTCCTGTAGATGAATCTTTATACTGTTGAGATGTTTCCCAACTCTATAGCATTGATCAGAATGCTCAGCCTACTTTGACGTCTCTAGAATCATTGCCAAGATCAACTAGAAACAAGCCTGTCAATGTGGGTGTGCTCTGAACTGATAATCCTTATATAAATGTAGGACAAAATTCATATCACATGTGAAAGGTAGAGCCTACCTGGTCTATGGATAGCAGTGTAAGATCTCCCCAAAAGTTCAGCTGCTGATCAGTATCTTAAGCCAATTAATAGAAGCTGAATGTGGATATGCCCCTTTGGTAAAGAGATGGAGATAAGTATTAGAGAAGTTAGCAGACAGAATTTGTTTCCAAAATCCATGTGATGCATGACTCCAAGGGCATAACAACCGGCCCCACAGGGTATAGACTCCCAGAGTGGGATAGGAAGTAGACATTATTTGTTAAACAGCCACCTAAGCCAGACACCATGCCAATGCTTCGTATGTGCTATGTACTCATCCCTTTAATAGCCACAGGTGCTTTACAACTGACAAATCAGTGGTTCAAAGGAAGTGGTAACTTAAAAACCCAGACAGGAAGAGGTAGAGCCTTGGTTTTCTCCAGCATTCCTAACTGATTTCTCAGGTTAAGATTTTCTTTCATTGCCTCCTTAGGAATCATAATTGGTAAACTAGCATTTGGACAGGTTTGTAACTCTTATAAGGTAGAGATATGGAGAAGGAGCATTTTGCCAGGTAAATCTTGGAGTCTTTATTAGAGCACTAGTGACTGCATGGTGGACTCTTGTCTCAAACACCAGCAGCCAGCAAATATACAACACAGGAAACAGGCCAGAGAGGGAAGAAAAAACAAAAACAATACCAACAAGCCAATTCAGCTCCAATGGAGAGCTGAGATGGGACGCCATGGTGACCACAGAACACCTAGGAGACAGGACACAGGACACGAACATGGAGACATGTGGCTTGGCTTAGTGACACCTGAGCTGGTCCAGGTCGAAATAGGGTCAGGGGGCAGGGTCACAGGAAACTCCCAGTCCCAGGCATTGGACTGACAGGTCTTGTAACCTATCAGCTAAGTGCCTGCCCCTGTCTCCAGGATTTCAGGCATACCCATTACCTAGGAAGCGGGTTGTCACCTTCCCTCAGCATGAAGACAAGATGTCAGACCCTACCATCCACCATATGCCCAAGATGGTGCTAGCCAGACCTGACATCCTCACTTCATACCCAGAAGTTGAAAGCCTGTGCAAGGATAAATTACTTTTTATTGGGGGGGGGTAGGGGTTATGAGATCTACATCTTTAATTTTAGGAAGCTCTCAAAATTGAATGATTAATATGCTAGAGTGCTTCATGTGGTTAATTAGAGAAAGCTGCAAGTTTGGGATGCCAGGATGGTATGCCCCCAGCACAGATTAGAACCTGATTATAAAAAGACACAAGGGGGCCGGGAGTTTGGCCTAGTGGTAGAGTGCTTGCCTAGCATGCACGAAGACCCGGGTTCGATTCCTCGGTACCACATACATAAAAAAAAAAAAAGCTGAAAGTGGTGCTGAGGCTCAAGTGGTAGAGCTCTAGCCTTGAGAAAGTCCAAGAACAGTGCTCAGGCCCTGAGCTCAAGCCCAGGACTGGCAAAAAAAAAAAAAAGACACAAGGAAGCCGGGCACGGTGGCTCATGCCTGCAATCCTAGCTACTCAGGAGGCTGAGATCTGAGGATTATGGTTCAAAACCAGCCTCGGCACAAAAGGACCTGAGACTCTTATTTCCAATTAACTTGTAGAAAGTGGGAACTGGGGCTTGGCTCAAGGGCAGGGCAATAACCTTGACTTGAAGAGATGAGGGACAGTGCCCAGGCCGAGTTCAAGCCCCATGACCCACAAAATAAAAAAAAATAAATAAATAAAAGACACAAGGAAGAAGCACTCCTATAAGACTCAAAGGACTCTGAGTAAGACTTGGGTGTGACTATCCATAACACTGCCAGGCCAGGTGAAGACTCTGTATATATATGCAGTGTGTGCAGTGTGTGTACATAATTATTGTGTGCATGTGTCAGCATGTAGTAACTGACATGGGATCAAACATATCAAGGCTTCTTTGTTTGAAACTACAGAAGCCTCCATCCATTTTGAGGGTGATTGTGATCCTCTGGCAAAGCTACATCAATCCTCATTTAGTTTGATGATGTAAAAAAAAAGCTGTTTAGGAAAGACTGGGTAATGTAGCTCATACCTACTTGGGAGGCAGAGATCACAGGGTTTGCAGCTCCACACCAGTCCAGGCAAAATTCTTACAGGACTCCATTACAACAGGAAAAGCTGGGCATACCTATCATTACAGTAAAATGTGAAGTAGAAATAGAGGCTCACAGTCTAGGCCAGTGAAAAATAACCATTGCAGCCAGGTGATGGTAGCTCATGTCTATAATCCTACCTGCTGAAGAGACCAAGAACTGAGGATCAGTGTTTGAAGCCAGCACAGGCAGAAAAGTCCATACGCCTCTTATTTTCATTTAATCATCAAACAATCAGAAGAGACAGAACAGTACTCCTGAGCACAAAAACTCAGGGATACCACCCAGGCTCTGAGTTCAAGCCCCAGGACTAGCACATGTCCACACACACACGTAGCCAGAGCAAAAAAAAAAAAAAAAAAAAAGACTAGGAACACAGATCACGTAATAGAATACCTGTGAAGTAGATATGAAGCCTTAAGCTAAAAAACACAGGCCTGAAAAAGAAAGTCTTCAATGAAAAAGGAAGCAGAATCCAGAAAAAAAGAATACAGCGCAATCCAAGCACAGTCATGCTCTGTGTAGCAACCATCTGGACATCAGTGTATTCAGTGATTCCATAATAAAGTGTCACCTATTGACTTAGTAACTGTTATAAGTTGTATAGGTGTACTTTATAATGTTTGCCTAGTAACGAACTTGCCTAACAACACATTTCTCTTAGTATATCCACTGTTGAGGCACCTGACTATAAAATCTCTTCTTCATGAGTAAATTTTCACTGCCTGTGAAATGGATAGGATCTTAGCAACACAGACATATTTTAATTAACACTGACGGTACAATAAATACATGTCAGCTTAAAGCTATGGCTATTGCAGTGTTGTATGCATGGTAAGGTCATATATATACATACATAATTATATAAGTATATACATAAATTCATATATATTCATAATTTGTATACAGTAATTTAATATATATATATGTATAGTTGATACAGACATCTATGTAGATATCAGTATAGATATTTGCAGTCACAAAAACTTAAAAGTATTATTTGCGATGAATTCAATACTTTCTTACTGTGTTTTGGCCTTCCTCCATTCTAGTGATAATGTGACTCCAGTTCACATCCAGTTAGTGCTTGACTGTCTTCTTCTCTCTTTACTTTCAATGTTTCTGTATTTATAGGTACAAAAAAACCCCAAACACTGAAAACCATAGGAGGATTCAGTGTGCAATGGTAGAACATTTGTCTAATATACACTAGGTCCTGGGTTTGGTCCTGAGCATTGCAAAGCAAAAACAATCTGGTAGGCATGTATCTTGTAAAAAAGAAATGAATCAACTTTTAAAATCCATTCTGATAACCTGGCAGTACTGACAAAAGCATCTCTTGATTTCCACTGTAGTTAATAAGTCATCTGTCAATCAAAAGATGGTCAAGCCATCTTTTTAACTCTAGTGTTTAACAGATCCACTCCATTGTGTCTAAGGTTAAATTTCTTCGTATTTGTCTTCTTTGTCTAAGGTCTATTTTCAGGATGTATGATTTCTTTATCATTTCTGGAAATCTTTCAGATGTTAACTCTTTAATATTATTTTTCCCTCATGATTTTCATCACAAAGGCTTTGAAAATATGGTTAAATCTCTCTCAGCATCTTAATTGGCCTGAATTCGTGGGGTTGTCTTACTTTGTTCTTCTACATTCAATGTAACTTTTTATTCATAAGATGTAAAAGGTTTCCTTTAACTATTTATTATGTCATTTAAAACATCTATTTATAAAATTCAATGTAATTATTTCTCAAGTATACTAGATTGTTATTCCTGTTTCGAACCACTTTTTTTTACTTTTAATATAGAAAACATTTTAATTTCTAAATCAAATATATAAAAAGTCTCTGGAGATAATATTCTGTCTGAATTTAGAATTTGCACTTAGAATGCTGAAATTCAGTTAGCAACAATCATAAAACACAAGAAAGAGACAAAGAGGGAGAGAAAGGTCACATTAATTACTAATAACATTAATCTTCTAACCTAACAATGTAGCTCTTTGTTAAGAGTAGCAAACAAAGCAATCATTAAATAGGCATTTTGGTAAAAGTAGTTATTATAGCAGAAGGTTATCATTAAACAGGCATTTTGGTTAAAGTAGAAAGCAGTTATTATAGTTTGCTATAATCAAGTCACTAACCTGAGAGTAATGAATGAAAATTCCTCAGAGGCCTATGAAGTTTTAAAAATTTTGTACATGTCAAGTTCATCTGGGTATAAGAACACACATCTCAAAAGTTTATATGATCTTAACTCCAAAGAATGACATCAATCAGGATGTACAGTACTCATAAACTGTGTACAACGGTAACTCCTTTGTATGACAACCTAAAGATAATAAATGTACAACTAAAAAGTGTTTCTGTAGAGTATATACTCTATAGGCATAATGTTATATTATATAGATTGATATGTATCTATGACATACAAACCCTCAGCTTAATTTTAATTATGTTCTAAAATCGATGTACCAGTGATTGTATATAGATTCCTTTCTTGAATACTTGTTTATTAAACATGACATTTGAAATATGATATAAAAATCAATGTTAATAAAATCTCAAAAAAAGTATCTCTGTTTCATTGGAACTTCAAAAAGGAATATAAGTTTCAAGTTATTCTCTATGTTTCAGTACTGTGCATTTACTGGTCTTGGTCCTAGTCCATTCCTTCATTTACATAGCTTTGAAGAAATGATCTTTGTTTATTTTTGTACATGTGACTTTGACCTCACGACTTAGAAAGGAAAAGTTAGCACTTCAGTATAGAAGTGAAAAAAAACTACAAGAAGTAGAAATCTAGTTGAAAAATAGAAATACAGAAAATACTGAAACTCAGACATTACAAGGGAATCATAGTTACATCTAATGGCTTAGCAAAAATGAGAAAGATCAGGCTTCTCAACATTTGTAAGACTGCACAGGAATCTGATGCCTGTAACAAGCCATTAATGGCAAGCTTCTTTAGAAGGTGACTGTGACATACATCAAATTCATAAACATATTACTTATCTTTGGTTTCAATTGGACATTTAAGTTTGGGGGTAAAGACTGGTGAAAGATAACAATGTCTCATAAAACCTCCAAAGGCAAAGGAAGATGAATCCATTTTCAGGAATGTTTTAATAGAAAATAATCCAAGGACATAAGCCATGTGATTTTTTTAATACCCAAGAAGAAAATAGCAAACCATTAAAAGAAAACTCAATGTTTAAAATAAGGGCAATTATTTACCCAATTATCCAGAAATGAGGACATACTAAATCCACTAGCACAATGATGTTTATTGCAGCACTATTTACCATAGCAAAGATATGGAACCAACCCAGATGCCCCTCAGTTGATGAATGGATCAACAAGATGTGGCATTTGTACACAATGGAATTCTATGCTGCTGTCAGAAAGAACGACATTGGCCCATTTGTTAGGAAATGGAAAGACTTGGAAAAAATCACATTAAGTGAAGTAAGCCAGACTCAAAGGAACTTAGGCTCAATGGTTTCCCTCATTTGTCATAATCAGTAGAAACCTTGGGCTCTCCTAGCAGAGATTTACAATAGAACAAAATCTAGATGCATAAGGCCATATAGAATGACCTAAATGAAAAGACCTCCAGGCTATAGAAACAAAAGCCATATAATGAGTGATTGTTGTCCTTAATGTACTATGTTATCTCTCATCTCTTTTGCTGTCCCTTGGTTATCCCATATTGTTACAGTATTTCACCTGGTTATCTGATATATTGTATATATGCGCTTTTGGTTATTTGAAATTGGATAGGGGAGGGGGGAAAACAAGATGAGGGGCGGGGGTGTGGGGGGGGGGTAGCCTGCTGCTTGCTACCTGTGCTTCAGCACCGGTCAGGAGCCAGAGGGCGCCTGGCCCCACCCACTTGGAGCAAGTGGGGCGTGTCTCAGGACACCATTGGCTGACGGTCATTCCTATTTGATGGCTACGGCCGCTAGATCTGTATTTAGCGAGCACGTTTTGTAGAATAAAGGTAGATCTGCACCTAGAGTCTGGTCTCCCGAGTCTGTGTTCCTGGGATTACTCGGAGCCATTTTACGCCCCCCTCCTTAGACGTCTGAGAAGGACGCCCACAGGGGTGGGGGAGGGAAATGGGGACCAAGACATGAGAAAGGGTATCAATGTTTGTGAAGTAATGCACCTTCTATCTGGTGAGTATAATGGAACCCTTCTATTAATTACAATTACAATTAAAATATATGAAAACAATAAAATAAGTTTAATTGCTAGGTGCTGCTGGCTCATGCCTGTGACTCCATCTACTAGGGAAACTGAGATCCAAGAATCAGAACATGAGATCAGAGATGGGAAACGTTTATGCCAGTCTGGGCAGAAAAGTTCTTGAAACTCTTATCTTCTTCAATTAACTGGCAAAATACCAGAAGTTGAGATATGTCTCAAGTGGTAGACCACAGACTTGAGGTCAAGCCTCAGAAGTGGGAGAACACACAATTAAAGATGCTACAATTTATTTGAAAGGTTTAATTTGGGAGAAAATATAATAATGAATCTTATAACACCCACTGAAGACCAAACAGTAGATTTCTTAGGAGTTAGAAGATATAGAATTATGATGGAAAAGTTTCCCTGTTTTTAAAGCATTCTGAACAAACGGCTTGAGCCTCATAATGAGATGACCCTATTCTATTGAATGAAAAACTCTGAAGCCTGTCTATATGTATAGAGTTTACAAAATCTGAGCATAATAGTTCTCAGTAGGAATACCTACCTTCACACATTAAAGAGCAACGAAGTTACCATATAGGGTGATAAGGAAGCTTAAAGGTTTGCATTTCTCATGAAGGACCATGTATAATGAGTATGGCTCCAGAGCCCAGCTGGAAATATTAGGGATTTCTTCTCACAGACATCCAAATCACCATCTGTGTCAACAGTCATAGCTGATGTCATAAGCTCTTGACTCATTGTCGTGGTCACCCGCCTACTCAGCCTTCCCAAACATATCCAGCATCTTCATGCCTTTACATAGCTCCTTCCTCTATCAAAACTGACACCAGTCACTCATCTACCCCTGCTGTTCGGCCCACTACACAACTGATGTCAGAGCTACTTGTCCTTTTTACTCTCACATGCTATCCCGTGTCACAGTATCTGCCATCCCATCTGAATTTCAACTGCGACTCAGTGTTTTTCAGAATCTTGCAGAACCATGATGAATAAAGCAGATTGTGTATACGATGCGGAGTAGATAAACCTGAGTTGAAATTTCAGCTGTTCTACTTACTAGCTAGAAGAGTATAGGCAAACTTTTGAGTGTACACTACATTTTTCTGGGCTTCTACTTTTTCACTCCCATGATGGGAGCCAAATAAATCATGTTTGCTAAAGCTATTGGCATGTGCTAAGTCTCCAATCAATGTTGGATAGGCATCTAGGCTTGTCTTGACTCTCAGATAAGACTTTATACCACATGGCGGGTACTAAGAGGGACTATGAAATCCAGAAGATTCAACCCTTTGGGCCAAGAAGACTGCAGTTTTTTTTTTCTTTTGCTGGTCCTGGGACTTTAATTCAGGACCTAGTCACTGTCCCTGAGCTTCTTTGTGCTCAAGGCTAGCACACTTGAGCCACAGTGCTACTGCAAGATTTTTCTGAGTAGTTTATTAGAGATAAGAGTCCCATGAACTTTCCTACCCAGGTTGGCCTCGAACAGTGATCCTCAGATTTCAGCCTCCTGTGTAGCTAGGATTACAGGTGTGAGCCACTTGGCACCTAGCTTTCCAATTCTTTAACTGTGGAAATCAGCCATTGCTTTCCTTTCCTCCTTGGAGCCTTCAGACATTGGGGAAATCACCGTGCTTCGCTGCTTCTCCCACAGTAGGGACAATGGGAAGGTTCAGATATAGACACTGTGGGTGTGGAAGAGTCCAGTTTCCTAATTACCCAGCCTACCATCACTCCTACTGGATCAACAGATAGTGAATCACTGTTAACATTATCTGAAACACTTGGTCTTGGAGCTGGTGACTTCATGATGTGTGAAGAAATTTTCCTTTGAAGAAGCATCTAATCTAATTTACCAACTATTACCTTTTTCCCCAGTGTCATTGTTTTGAACTTCATTTACCTATAATTAATCTATGTGGCTTTTTATCCTCATCGCTATCTTCTGGGGGGTTCACTTTCATTTTGTGTGGCCAAGAAGATTTATGCTATCTGTCAGGAGTCTCTCTTGACTTCCTCAGTCATGCAATAGAACCAAAGTCCCATATAATAATGAAAATTACTTAGTTTAGGATCAGCTTGAATTGTATATGAGCCTAGATTTATCTGTTATTAGTTAAATAATTTTTGGTCACATATCTCAATCTTTATCCAGTTACCTGGGCTACTTACTTGGGAAAACCTATGTAACCAAACCAAATCAAACAGTAAAAAGACTTCTCATTTGTCATAAGAATCAAATAAGTGGGCAAAAGATTCAAAAACCTTTCAGGTATTTAACCATCATTGGTTATTATGAGCAGTAATGGCTCATACCTATAAATCCTTGCTACTTGGGAAGCTGAGATCTGAGAATCAGAGTTTAAAGCCAGCCTGGCAGGAAAGTCTATGGGACTCTTACATCAAATTAAACACTACAGGAAAGAAAAAAAGAAAGAAAAGAAGAGAGAGAGAGAGAGAGAGAGAGAGAGAGAGAGAGAGAGAGAGAGAGAGAGAGAGAGAGAGAGAGAGAGAGAGAGAGAGAGAGAGAGAAAGAAAGCACACAAGCAAGCAAGCCAAAGTGACATTGTGGCTCAAGTGGTAGAGTGCTAGCACTGAGAAAAGTATCTCTGGGATATCACCCATGTCTACACACACACACACACACACACAGTCATTTAAAAAAATCTGATGTACCTTACTTTGTATTCCTAAAGTTCCATCTGTTGGATATTTCTTTGATATTATGTACATGACATCTAGAATATGAAACAAAATTCCTCATATATTATTCTACCTGCTGACCTCCTCAAATCTGCTGTCTTTCCTCTGACAGTTGTATTTCTCTTGGTGGCATAGCCTTTCTTGTGTTAATATCCCATTGCCACAGAAACAAGTTCTGTTTTTTAAATATATATTTGTCATTTTGCAATTCTTAATGTGAGAAGTCTGACATAAGTGATAGGGTGTCCTCAAGGTTGTACTCTGTCTCTAAAGAAGAATCTTTTCCATTGTTGGGCTCAGAAAATGATATTCCAAAGTGAAGTCCTGAAAAATGGCGATGAAATCAATATTTTTCTCTGATATTTTCTCATCTTGTCTAGTGCCCTTCTGTCTCAAAGATAAGCCCCAAATCCTAAATTTATTTTCCCCAAAATGAGTCATAGAAACTAGAACCTGATTTTCTAGAAATAAGTCAGATAGTTTAAAGGGAATATTTCTCTACCTTTTTTGTCTTGATGTTGCCCATAAAGAAACTCTCTGACCTATCTTACCTGATAGTAGCTCATAAGAGCCCATTCTAAAAGGGGCTTTGTGCCATATTTACGAAGCCAAGAAGAATCTGAAGAGATGACTTTAGCTGGGTCTTCACTCACTCAGGTAGCATTGGGCCATTCCCTTTGGAAACAATCATCTTTCTATATGACAGCTCAGGATTCCCTGAACCTCAGCACACACACAAAATAACCAGTACATTCTGTCTTTGGGTCTGGAGGCTCCAGATTATGAAATCTCTAATCAAATAGATTAGTTGTACTTTTCTCTTGGTAACTTGTATTTTGGCATAGAGGTATGGCTCATGATCTTTTATGATGAACACCCCCTTTTCTGGCTCTATATGAGCTTCTACATAACCAGTTTCCTTGCTTCATGATCTCATCACTGAAATTCTATCACCTGTTTTCCTCAGACACACCCTCTGCCTCCTTATTATGAGAATCCTTGTGATTCTAACAGTCCCACATTCCCGTCATGAGATCCGTAATTGAATCTCATTTGTAAACTCCTTTTTACTGTCAACAGGTTCTAGACATTAGGACATAGAAACCAGCTTGCCAATTCTGAAACATCAGGACCATCTGTGACTCGATTTCCTGTCCCAAACTACCTTCCTTCTTAGGGTATAGAAATAGCAAGTTTCAGGTTATGAGTTCATTCTGATCTGTCAGTGTAGACTACCTGAAGTAATGTTAGATTTGTCTTAGATTTGAAGGAAGAGTGGCCTGATCAATTAGTCATGTCTGCTTTGGTCATGGGATGGCAGAACCTAAGCATGAGTACTAGGTAGCATTATTCTAGCTTCTTCTGTATGTGACTTCTCTTTTCCCAGGCGTACAGGCCTCTGCCCCATTCCTAGTAGAACTGCTTGTGCAAACTATTGCAATGGTTGTGGTATAAGCTGAATTCTGTCCCTCTAAAACTCACATGCTGAAGTTAAAAATCCTCACTGGTTGGATTTGAAGATAAATCCTTGAAGGAAGCAGTTTAAGTTTCAATTAAGTGAACTGACAGTCTTAGTGTCCTAAAAGGCATCAGAGAGTTTCCACTGTTCCACTCCCAACAAATGTACCCAAGGAAGTGAACACTTGCCAGAAACTAAATCCTGCTGAACCTTGACCAGCACTTTCAGACTCCAGGACTGTGACAAAATAAACTATTGATTAAATCTTCCAGCCCATTATTATAAATAAATAGCTATAGAAAAGAAATTTCCTCTCCCTCATCATTCCCCAGCTCCAATATGCCCTTTGGGAGAGTATTTTTTTTTCTGTCTTTCCCCTAGACCAGTGTCAGGTTTTGTTTGGTTGTTTTGGCATTTGATTATTTGGTTGGTTTTGTTTACTTGTGGCAGGATCTTGCTGTATAGAACAAGAAGTTCTCAAACTGGGCAATCCTCCTCTCTCAACCTCCAATGTGCTGACGTTATAGTTGTGAAGCATTATTGTCCAGGAGAGTGATAGTTTTATAATAAGTCACATGAAATTAGAAAAGAGAGCAAACTGTGCTTGATACTTCAGTATGCTGGGATGCTGCATTGATTTTGTTTTTAAAAAAGACTTTCTTAGCCAGGTGCTGGTGGCTCACGCCTGTAATCTTAGCTACTCAGGAGGCTGAGATCTGAGGATCATGGTACAAAGGCAACCCAGTCACAAAAGTCCATGAGATTCTTATCTCCATTAACCACCAGAAAACAGGAAGTGGTGCTGTGGTTCAAGTGGTAGAGCGATAGCCTTGAGCTGTTGAGCTGAAGAGCTGAGGGACAACACCCAGGCCCAGATTTCAAGCCCCATGACTGGAAAAATAAAATAAAATAAAATGAAAGAATGGTGAGAATGAATGAACTTATTACTTTAGTCAATGCAGTTTTCCACCTGTTTACTGGTAGAAAAATGGAGACTGGAAAAAGGAATAGGCCAGACTCAATCATCAACAAGTGAGGACTGTTTATTGCCAGAGTGTGGTGCAGACTGTCTAATAGGTTTGGAGGTTGTTATGTCCAGAATGGAATGTCCTGCCTGGGATGACAGGGACTTTCAGCCAGGCCTCGATGGGAATAATCTGCCTGCAGACAGACATGTGGCCAAGCCTCTTCCTGTGTACCTGATGTCTCACTTGACCTGGGGGAGTTAGGCAGAAAACAATTTCATTTACAAAGCTCATGGCAATGAGATCTTAAACTGTCTGAATAGTTGCTCTAAATCACAGGTCTGGTTATAGCAGGCTTTCCCACTCTCAACAGATGAGTACTGCCCAGCACTGGACAGAAATGCCTGACTCCCCACTATTGTTTCAACACTTTAAGCCTTCCCAGATGTGTATCCCTAAGCATTTCCCCTAGCTTCATATTTCCTTTTGCTTGGCTTGTTTGCTCCTCTAGCCAAACCTTCCTTCTCACATGTTTACCTATTAAAATCCCGGAGAATCTTCAAAACCATGTCTAGCGCTTCAAGAAACTGTGGGAAACCAGAATGAGCCATTCTAAAACTTGCCCTTTTTAAATAGATGTAATGAGCTGAAGAAACAGAACCCTCAACAGTGGTGTGAACCGTTGACTTAGCCACTTGGGAAGCAGACAGGAAGGTTCCTTGAAGCCAGGAGTTCTAAGTCAACCTGAACATTATAGCAAGATGACAATCTTAACAACAACAACAAAATATAAAAGAAGGAGAAGGAAGAAGAAGAGGGGTAGAAAGAAGTGGAGATCAGGAAGAGTAAAGAGGCAGAGAAGGGAAAGGAGAAAGGAGGAAGAAGCTGCTAGAAAGTTCTCAGCGTTCTCCAGTTGCCTAGAAACAGGACAGATTTACAAACACAGAAAGTACCATTGCCCTCCTCTTTTGCCAGAGAGAACAAAGTTTACCACTCAACACAACCTTCCTAGAGGAATCCACACGAACAAACCTTGTTA
Organism: Megascapheus bottae; assembly: GCF_031878675.1. Taxonomy (NCBI): domain Eukaryota; kingdom Metazoa; phylum Chordata; class Mammalia; order Rodentia; family Geomyidae; genus Megascapheus; species Megascapheus bottae. The sequence continues at coordinate 7,035,338 of NC_143515.1, forward strand.
ACTAGACTTTATCTCAAAGACTCAAAGTCCTTGTGATTTTGTCTCTACTCTAACAATTTGCTATTTTTTACTAAAGATGCCACACAAACTGAAATTCAGCATTACTTATTTGAGAACTATTGATTCTCTGAGTATCTCCCAGTATATCTTACACAGGATATCTGCGTAAAAGAAACATCTGTTTGTTTTCTCTTGCTAATGCTTTCATTACAGGACCCATCCCAACAAAGGATTTATGAGCCTTGGAAAAGGCCATCTCTGCCTGATCCCTCAACCATCGGCACTCTCCTTCCACAGATTGTTTGGATCTTTGGGTCGTTTATTTTTATTTTAAATTTTTATTTATTATTTTATTTTTATTTTTTTGCTTGAACTCAGGGCCTAGCCACTGTCTTTGGACACTTTTTGCTCAAGGCAACAGTCGGCCACTGGAGCCACAGCACCACGTCAGGCTTTTTCTGTACATGTGGTATCTGAAAATCGAACCTGGGGCTTCATGCATGTTAGGCCAGCATGCTTCCATTAGTCCACACTTCCAGCCCCAGTTTGGGTTATTTAAAGCTTAGCTTGTTTGAGCTTGTGTGAATAGGAAGTGATTACAAATATGTCTGTCAGTCAGAAAGTCGGAATGTAACTCTTGTCTGCACTACTTAATTTTGTGGGACAAGGTCCTTAACCCCTCTGAGTTTCAGCTTCATCATCTGTGTATTGGGGTTATGAAAATGCTTCCCAGGTGAAACTTCCAGCGGTGACAAGGTCAGCATAGTGTATTCAAAGGTAACCATTAGGTTAACCTCATGGGTGTCAAAAGCCCGGCTCAGCCTCAATGGCCAATGTATGTCCTGATGCATCCAGTCTTCTCTTGACATTCCACGCTTCTCTTACAACTATCATGGAACTTGCCTATAGGTATGAACACAAATATAGTTGGCCTTAAAATATACTTGATTTTTGGTGATGGGAGAGAAAACTGGGAGAGAGGGAAGGAAGGGGTTGACATTGTCCAGAAAGAAATGTGCTAATTACCTGATTTATTAAATGGTAACCACTTCTGTACATTATCTTTACAAGAACAATTAAAAATATTTAAGCTGGGTGCCAGTGGCTCAACTAGTAATCCTAATTACTCAGGAGGCTAAGATCTGAGGATTCCAGTTCAAAGCCATCCCAGGCAAGAAAGTCTATGAGATTCTTGTCTCCAATAAACTATTTGAAAAAAAAAGTCAGAAATGGCATTGTGGCTCAAGTGATAGAACACTCACTTGGAATAAAAGAAGCTCAGAAATAGTGCCCAGGCCCAGAGTTCAAGTACCAAGACTTGCAAAAAAACCAACCAAACAAACAAAAAAACAAGAAGAGAAAAAAGGACAGAATGTTATAGGCTTTAGTCTCTGCCATTGACTTCTTTTCCCTCACTAACTATAAAAACCTTTACTAGAGGGCCGGAAGTTTGGCCTAGCCGTAGAGTGCTTGCTTAGCATGCACGAAGACCTGGGTTCAATTCCTCGGCACCACATACATAGAAAAAAGCTGGAAGTGGTGTTGTGGCTCAATGGTAGAGCTCTAGCCTTGAGAAAAGTCCAAGGACAGTGCTCAAGCCCTGAGTTCAAGCCCCACAGCTGGGAAAAAAAAAAACAAAACCTTTCCTAGATTTCCACCCATTTCTTGAGCTGGTTGTTTTTCAGCTTTCTTGTCAATTCTGGAAATCAGCCCATAATTTGACTGAGTAAATGTAAATATTTTCCAATGTTTTCAGTAAATTCATGTTTAAATGAATCTGAGTCCACTTTACTCTTTATCTAACAGGACTTAGACAGATGGATACATATGGATTTAGATCTCCTAACAATGGTTCAATGGTTGTGTTGCCATATTAACACTGTCAACACATTGTTTAAATACTAGAATATCCAATGGCTGATAATGCTGGAGACATTTTCCAGATCCCAGAATGTATTCTAATACATTAACAGTACAACCATCTATTTGAAGATGCAATTAAAACATATATAGTTAATAATTTAAAATTACAATATTTTTGGATAGTAATGTTCTCTAAGGAAAGTAAAAAAAAACATGCAATTCCTCTTCCAACAGACAGTTTCACACAAACATGTATTCATAGTGTAGTGGTATATTTTGTTTTCTATCCATTCTGTAAACATACTTTCTATGTGGCAATAAATTCCTCACTGGTCATATCTCAGTAAGATAAAGAGTTCTGCATTCCAGTCATAACTCAAAACAACCAAATATTCCCTTCTTCCTGTGCGGATAGTGAGGAGGGATAGACATACATGCAAAGGTAGGTTAAATGTATGCCTCTACCTAGGACTTGGAATTTGTGGGGGTGACATAGACATTCAAACCTCATGTCTTCCAGAACAACAGAATAATACTCATGCTAGGGATCGCTTGTCTGGATGAGTGTGTGTTTTGATGTCAAGAAGCCTTGGACAAGATCTAGAACAGGGAGGTGTTCGTTCTGGGTAGCACAGTTACTAAGGAGGCGTTGTTTGTAGAGGGACTAGACCTTCTCCTCCCAGTCCAGTGCTCTGCCAGCCATATTCCTCTGCAAAGAGAGTTCAACAGGTTTGTCTTTGTGAATTAGCCACTGTGTTAGCATTATATCTAGTCACATGAAAGCTAGACTGGGCTCTAGACTGCAAGGTACAAGTGGAAAATCCTGGAGAGATGCATGACTTTCAGTAGAGAAGAATGTAAGAGTACTTTCTCAATCTTCTACCATGGATAATAACCTTGCATAGCTCAATAGCATAGCAGATCAAGGAGAAAGAACCCTGCATAGATTTGTGACTTATCTCTCCTCTCAGCTCATTTCTGGTTCTTACAACTTCAAAGCTGCAAGGAAAGGTATTACCGGTGGTAGTTTGACTTTTCAGAAACTCCTTTAGCATCTTTCTGACTTATCCTTGAAGTACTTTGTGAATAAGCAAACATTTTCCTGTGCTTTGTACTGAGGGAGAGACTGGGAGAGAATGAGGGAACAGAAGATACTGTATGAGAAGAAATGTACTCATTCATTACCTGACTCACATGATGGTACTCTCTGTAAATCATCTCTATAATAACATTAAAGTAAATTAATTATTTACAAAAAGAAAGTTAACTGGAATAAAAAAACTACCTGAAGCCGAGTACTTTAAAAAGAAAAGAGGTTTATTTAACTCCCAGTTCTGGTTGTCTTAGAACATGAGGCAGATCAGCATATCCGAGGAAATGCGGGGCTCACTTCTGGCTCCTCTTTCAGTGTACTCCCAGGAGTTCAGACCTCCTCCAGGCAGGCACCCATTAGTCCCTTCATGAAGGTGACACTCCCGTAGTCATCTTCCCTCAGACCCCAGTATCTTCAAGATTCCATTATCTCAACATTTGCTCACTGGGAACTGAGTCCCCAGTACCTAAGCCTTTGAGAGACAAGCGGGAGCCAAACCATATTTCTCAGACTCTTCTGCTTCTAGAGCTCCAGATATGATGTCATTGCTGCCCAGAAATCATATTGAGACACTTAAATATGGAATGGGGAAACCCACCCATTTCCTTAGGAGATTTAAACCATATAGCCTGCTTGAAAAGCTATCACCCTGATCTCTGAGTTCAAGGTAAAGATGAGCAGTCCAACACTGGACTCCAGGAGGAAGTTAAAGCTAGCACTGTGACTGCTTTTTCCAGATGATGTAGAAGTGTTTGTGATGAACATTCCCAAGCAAACCCATTCTGGGATTTACTCTTAGATATCTGGTTTAAAGCTCATTCTTCTGGTATTCCAGAAGATTCTGTAAATGCATAATTCTTTGCATGAAAACAAGCATTTCACTATTTTTTCTATGAACATTATTTTCATGTGTTCATGGCTTTGGGGAGGGAAGAATAAAATCATAAAATTCAATACAAACTCTACAAAATTGTGAAAGTTGAGAAAAGGTGTAGGGTTGGGAAGGACTAGGGAAAATGACAAAAGAAATGACATTGTAGCCAGGCACAGTGGCTCATGCCTGTAATCCTAGTTACTCAGGAGGCTGAGATCTGAGGATCTTGATTTAAAACCAGCACAGGCACTAAAGAGTGCGAGAGTCTTATTTCTAGTTAATCACTAGAAAATGGGAAGTGACTCTGAGGCTCTAGGGGTAGGGTGGTGGCCTTGAGCTGAAGAGCTCAGGGACAGTGCCCAGGCCCAGAGTTCAAGTCCCATGACCCACAAAAAGAAAGAAAGAAAGAAGGAAAGAAATGACACTGTAGTCATAAACTGTTTTGTTTAATGGAACTCCTTTGTACAATTACTTAAAGATAAGAAAAGCATGATTAAAAAAAATCTTCTGGGTCTGAATCTGCCTGAATAACTTCTGCTTTTACTATAACACTAGACTCAAACATCACTTCTTCCTTTCTTGAAGCCTAGAGTACCCATTTTCTGGTGTTATTTAGTGGTTGTTTCTCTTTATTTCTATGAACAATACATTCATCCTCTTTATTTTTTCTCTCTCTTTTATCCATTTATCATAGACGTATTGACTACTTGCTGAAAGATAGTCACTGGAGATGCAAAACCCCACACAAGGCACAGCCTTTTCCCTTAAATTGCTCATAGATTAACGGAAGAGACTTACAAGTAGTGTAGTTTGGCAAATACTATGCGGGGAGGGATCCAGTGTCTCAAAGCTGCATAAAAATCTGGCTGTAGAGCTACACTTGGTTTCCCAGACAGATTGATTCTGTAGCTGGTTTCTAATGTATGCATGCAATTAGCTGTACTTGGAAGAAGAGTGATTTTCTAATCAGAGAGAAACCATAGTGACTATGGGAAACCATAGTTTCTATGATAGATCATGATGGCTGTTCTTAAATACATTATGTATATAGGGAGCTGTGAGGATAATTATGAGATGATCTGGTAAATAGTATGGAACCATCCAAGGGACCTCAGTGCAGAATAAAGGTGTTGGAACCATAGGACAGTCTTTGTGGTAAGAAAACTGGTTGTGAGGTTGCCCTGGTAACCCACAGATTAGGAGACAGGATCTAAGCAACACTTATTGACTAACAGGATAGAAAGAAACATTTGGTGTCAGATTCAATGAGACAGTGTCTAGTCTACTCAACATGCAAATATGGAATGTGAAGAAACAGTCTCATTTTGAGACTCAGAGTACTCAAATTACTGGGATGGAAGAAGGAGCAGTAGCAACAGTTACTGAGAAGAAAATACAAAAAGAAGAAAGGGGTTGCTCCTGAAGGGAGTGAGGGTATGGGTAATTCATCTTAAGTTCTATTGTATTTCAGATGTAAACGAAACAATAAATGAAGGTGTCCGTGAGCAGCTATCCTTATAGACCTTATACAAGTATTTGCTAAAGGCAATGATTCACAAGTAATGGTTAAAGCCATGAGGCAAAAGAGTATATAGCGTGAAGAGTAAACTAACCTTGACACCATTTTTTAGTGTCAAAAGGATCTGTTCTCCCTTTCAGGGTAAAAATTCCAACATTTTATTTTACAATAGTGGCATGAACATTATAAATGCTCAGGAAGTGACAACAAAGGAATCAACAATCAATTCATTTAGCTTTTTAGAAAAACAAGCTGTAACACAGCTAGAAGATTAATGTATACTTGATGTATATGATACCTAGAAGAGGCCCAGCTAAGAAATAATTCATAAGACAGGACTATAGTGTTAGTAATAAAGGCAGATCAAAAGGCATCGGTCTGAGGTAAAGGGCCATTTCCAGTGCTCTGGACAATCAGAACATCAGCAAGGCTGACAGACATTCAGGAATACTGGTTTGGGGCCATATTAACATGAAGACCTCCTCTTAAATATTCCTGTTCTTAACAACAGTAAAGTGTAACTAATCTCTCTCTATTCTTAGAGATCTCTTAAGAAGGAAATTTCTTACGTTTACTAACGCCCAGTGAAGTAAAAGTTCCTTCTCTTTGCCCTAAAAAAATCCTCCTCCACGTCTCACCAAGTGTCATGTCTGAAGTGCTAGCCACTTCCCTTTGCTCAGCTCCAGACACACCACTGCTTCCTCAGCTGTGTGCCAAGTGATGATGAGGCTCAGAGGCAGCCTCCAGCCCTGTCACAGCAAATATCTGCTGTGCTCTCCAGTGGTTCCGTGACCATGGGGCCTGTGGCAGGAATTGCAATGGTCTTCCACTGGCCTAGAGTCCAGTAGGTAAGACTGAGACATTTGCGCTGACCACAGCTTCCTCCAGGGGGTCATAATGGGAACAAATTGCTATGAGAACTTGGGCAACAAGTGCAAACTCACTAAGCCCACAGCAAAGATGTGCAAACCCCAATGTACCTTCCTCCATCTGCTGTTCTACGAAGCTATTTAATCTAGCAAGCACGAATCTGATAAACATCTATCTAGGTTCACTGTTGACAGAACTCCCTGGTGCTCTCTCCATTCCCTTTGAGGACACAACATTGTGTTGCTTTTGTAGTTTTTTAAAACATCCCCAACAAGTTCTTTTTATTAGTACTATTAAATAGTTGAACGAAGAGATTTCAGTTCCATAACACCAGGTTCTGAGTACAGTGCATCTTGATCAGTGCTACTCTTCTATGGTTCTAACTCACCTTTTCCTCTCCCATCCCTACCCTCAAAATATGGAGTTCAGTTTTTACATAATGTAATTAAATAGAATGACAGCATTTGCTCACTCTTCTCCCTGCCTTTCATGTGCCCCTCCCACGTTTCAGCTCTCTGGTATTCATTTTTTGAGATGGTTCAATAGTTATTCAGAGGAGCTATACCACTGGACTTTTCTCATAAATATACCATCCTTGAGTCAGTCTACTTGAGTATATATTATACATGTGTATATGTATATTTACGTATATAACAACCCTGTATATGATATCATATATGTTTCAATTTTATATCTGAAGGATTGAGTATTGCCTTATTCCCCAGGGTCAAGCAAGACACCAGGTGCACACAGACAAGCTGGACCACATACCTGACCATAGGCGGGCAGTTCCTATCTGGGCTGAAACCACCCTCGGTCACCAGGTGATAATAGCCCTTCAAAACAGGTGGAACATTCCACTATGGACCTGACCAAAAACATCGCCCTAGGCCCCAAGAGACCAGAACCCATTTTCTAATTTTCACTCCCTTGGTAAGCCCTATATAAGCCTACCCCGAAATCTAGTCCCCAACACAACTTTCAATCCTCTGGGAAGTCTGTGCCCCTCGCTGTTCCTCAACAAATAGTCCTTGCCTGTTGATGATCGAATCCGTCCTATTCCTTTTCCATTCTCCTCCATTTTTCTTTACAATATCTAACTTCCACGTGTGAGAGAAAACATGAGCCTGACTTAACATATCTAGGTTCATCCATTTCCTTATGACATAATAGTCTTTCTACTAGATGAGTAAAATTCCATTCCATAAGTATACATATACATGTATGCATATATTCCATTCTGATGTGTACACGTAGGTCTACATATGTGTATACACATAATGGAGTAGAACACATATGTGTATGTGTGTTGTGTGCATGGAGACATATAATGTTTTTTGGATCCATTCATCCATTGTAGGGCATCCGCACTGTTTCTACAACTTGCTGATCATGAATAATGGAACAATGAATGTAGGTGTTCAAGTATCTTTTCTGTATCTTGATAATCAAAAGTAGTTAACACTGGATCATAGTGTATTTCTGTGTTCAGCTTTCTAAGGAATCTCCAAACTGCCATCTTGTGTTTATATTCTCACCAGTGGTATAATAGGGTTCCCTGTCCCCCACAATCCTGCCAGCATTTGTTGTTGCCTGTATTCTTGATGATAGCCAATCTTATGACACACACACAAATTCTGAGACTTTTACAATAAGGGATAGAGTCTAAATTCCCTCCCCTTGTAAGGGGGCTGGCGTTAGTGAATAGAATAAAATGGACGTTTTACTGAGTAACTCCTGAAATAAGGTCTGGCAAGTTGACAGCTTCTACCAGTTTCCCTGTTTCAAGACAAGCACATTGGGAAGGCAGCTGTCCTATTGTGAGGAAGATCAAGTGGCATGGAAAGGCCATGGAAAAGTATTCCGGCTGACTGTCCCACTTATATCTCAGCAGCAAGCCGGCATCCATCTCCAGATACAGGAGTAAGGAAGCAGTCTGATCTCTCCAAAGGCATCCCTTTGAGCCCCTTGGATATGCTGAGTAGAGCAAATACAGGATGTCACTATAAGCACTTCTTAATTCCAGATGGAAACAGAGTAGGTATTTTCTTTCTCCTCCTCCATCCTCCCTTATCCTACTCTTCCAAGCCCCACTAGGTTGTGAGGTGGCTTACAGATAGATAAATGGAATGATAGATACACGAAGCAATAACTAAATGAAATAGTTACCTTAGAAATAAAACTGGAATGCACTTTCGTGTCTTCAAATAGTATAAATGCTGAAACAGTTTCTTTTTACACTTAAAGGCTTATCATTTTCTGTCAGCTGCATCAAGGAACAATAAAAGCATACAACACTGCCCCACTTGTTATTTTTAAATTTGAGTATATCAGTTTCATATAACTTAGGTGAGAAGTAGCAGAAACTTGAATTCAGACAAGAATTCTCTGAAGCTCATTATCCTATACGGTGTCTGGTTGTATTTTTCTGGCCTTGCCCTCCATGAGCTCCCTCCTACTGTATAACACTATGCCATTTATATTTATTTAAACTACTACATCTTGAAAACTTCTAGCCTTAGCCCAGATTTTCTTCTACTTATATCCTTCTCCCCTCCTTCATGGGCAAATTTGCTACAAGTCTTATGTCTACTCAGCGTTTCCTCAATCCACTCAGTCCTGAAGAGCCTTTGCTTCCCCTGAGCTCAATCCGCTCCTGTGAGCCTTCAGCTCTCACATCCAGCAGATCCTTCTCAAAGTTGATCAGATTTGATCTGTGATAGTGTATGATGCTGTTGGCTTTTGTTCTGAACCCTCTCTAGTCAAGACTTCTGTGAATCTGTCTCTGATTGTCCTTCTGCCTCCTGGAAGGAAGGTGTCTATCTGCTTGTCCTTTTAAGCTTTCTTTATCTTTCCTTCCTTCCTTCCTTCCTTCCTTCCTTCCTTCCTTCCTTCCTTCCTTCCTTCCTTCCTTCCTTCCTCTCTCTCACACACATACACATATATTCCCTCTTTCATTCTCTCTTATTTTCTCTCTGTCTCTCACTACCCTGAGCCATTTTCCTTTTCAAACTAATCTCACTCCTCATTTAATTGTTGTCCTATTTCAGTTCTCTTCTTTAAATTCTAAAATCTATTATCTCCATTCCAAATTTCTTTCCATTGCATATGTAATTGCCATTGAATACACCTACTTGGGTAATTTTTTTTCTGGGGCTTGAACTCAGGGCCTGGGCACTGCCCTTGAGCTTTTTTTTTGGGGGGGGGGTCAGTCTTGGGCTTGAGCTCAGGGCCTAAGCATTGTCCTTGGGCTTTCTCAAAGCTAGAGCTCTACCACTTGAGCCCCAGCACCACTTCCAGCTTTTTTCTATGTATGTGGTACCGAGGAATCGAACCCAGGTCTTCGTGCATGCTAGACAAGCACTTTAACCACTAGGCCAAACTCCCGGCCCCGCTTGTGCTTTCTTAAGGCTAGCCCTCTACCACTTGAGCCACAGCACCAGTTCTGGCTTTTTCTGTGTATGTGGTACTGAGGAATTGAACCCAGGGTTTCATGCATGCTAGGCAAGCACTCTACCACTAGGCCACACTCCCAGCCCAACCTGAGTATTTCTATGCATCTTTTATTTTTTAAGTCCAATATTAGGACTCAAACTTGGTACTTCTGCTCATTGGCTAACACTCTACCAACTGAGCCAAACTTCCATACCATATTTCTCTACATCTTAAAATTTCACCTCTTGAGAGAGTTCACCATCCTCTCCAAAATGCCAGAATGCTACTTTTTTCTACATCATGACTAGATCAGTAAGTAATGTCACCATTCCTTAGTAGAAATATCCATCAGTAAGCTCCCAAACTAGAAACCTCAACAATGATTTACTCACATTGCATACAAAAAAAATCACCAAAGTAGTTTACCATCTCTCCTTTTTGAATATGCCATAAGTCCCCATTCACTTCTCTCAAATCTCCTGCAGTTGTTACATCCATCTCTCTTACCTAGGCTGGAGTCAATGACCATTAGAGCCGGAAGTCACTTGAGAGGTTTTGTCAACAAGTGTCCCAGCAGCAGTTGACACAATTGTTTCCGGATGTTTTTGGAGGCAAATTGATCATATTACCACCCTGCAGGTGTTATCACATCATATTGCCCCAGTGATGACCAGGCTTTGAGCATGACTTAAGAATTCCACTATCTGGCCAGGTGCCAGCGGCTCAAGCCTATAATCCTAGCTACTCAGGAGGCTGAGATCTAAGGATCATGATTTAAAGCCAACCTGAGAAGGAAAGTCCGTGAGATTCTTATCTCCAATTAACCACCAGAAAACCAGAAGTGGTAATGTGGCTCAACTGACAGAGTGATAGCTTTGGGCTGAAAAGCTTAGGATCAGTGCCTAGACCCAGAATTCAAGCCCCAAGACAGACCAAAAAAAAAAAAAAATAGAATTCCACTACGTGGTGGTATTCTTTGCTGTAACCATATGAGGAGCCTTAAAGTAAATTAACAAAAGGTTTCTTTTCTAGTTTTATCCTTATCAGCTAGAAATTCTGATCATTTTAGCACAAGGTATTTATAGACAAGTATCATAACACTGCCATGATAAATGTCAAGTCTATGATATCAGAATATGATGGTGTTATATGGTATGAAGCCCTTACACCCATATGGAAAGCTCAGCAGGCCAAGTTGCTTAATGAGCATATAAAAATAAAAACATCAAAGCCAGGCGCAATGGCTCAAGCCTGTAATCCTAGCTACTCAGAGGCTGAGATCTGGGGATTGAGGTTCAAAGCCAGCCCAGACACTATTGATCTGGAGACTCTGGCTGTGGCTCCAGGGGTAGGGTGGTAGCCTTGAACTGAAGAGCTCAGGGATAGCACCCAGGCCAAGAGTTCAAGCCCTATGACCCACAAAACAAACAAACAAACAAACAAACACATACATACATCAAAGACCCTGCCTTTAGAAGCTCATAGTTTAGTACTATATTATAAAAGTATCAGTATTTACCTACTGCCATTAGGGAGTGTGGGAAAGAATTCTGCTTAATCATTATTGCTTTGTCAGCTCTCTTAAAACTGCAAGACTTCACATCTATCTGATAAAGTCTTTGGAAAGATCTAGAAAGTGACCCCCCCAAAAGCTGTATTTATGGATCCTGGAGCAAGGAGAAAAATCCTACTATGAGAAGATTGAAAAAGACTTGTGAAACAAATCATAACCCGTCAATAATAAAAATATCCATGAATGAACATCCTTGCCGCATCCCTCATGCTGCAGTCAAAAATATTACCAACGTGCAGGACACTGCAGCTCAGACCTGTCATCCTCACTCCTTAGAAGGCTGAGATCTGTGGATTACAGTGTGAAGCCAGTCCTGGCTGGAAAGTCTGTGAAACTCTTATCTTCAATTAATTGTCCCCTCCCCCGGTATAAGTGGAGAGCTGTGGCTCAAGAGGTAGAGAAATAAGCTTGAGCAAAAAGTTCAGGGATCGTGTCCTGACCCTGAGTTCAAGCCCTAGGGCACACACACATACACACACACCCATCACCAACATCTATCGCCTCTTCCTTCCTTCTGCATATGTCCATTCAGGAACAATTAAACCTTGAACTCTCTCACTTTAAAACCATACTCCTGCCCCTGTGGCAGCCAGCTCTATTTAAAGCATTTTTCACTCTGAGAAGAACTGAATTTCTTGATTTTCTTGCCTATCTTACTGAGGGGAAGGCAAATTCTCAGAACTACACTTTACTGGATTTCTATACTGAGCCATCTACTTTGCTTCTCTTGTGGAAATATGTGGGAAAGTAATAACCTAGAGAAGCTTCTCATAAGGAAAATATTTCTCCGTGATCTTGTGTGACTAACAAGCCAAAGCAGAGAATGTCATGTTGGATTTCAATTATGACACATGGTTCTATATAGGAGTTATGTTTTGATTTTCAGCTTCCTGTTTCAATTATTCCCTTGTGTCATGGAAATACACATACACACTAAGCATCAGGTCTTGTGGCTGAGATTTTAACTTCGGTAAGGCTGACTCATGATTTCTAACAGGCAGTTTCATCTTTAAGTCATATGACAAGCAAGCATGTCTTAAATCTGTTGGAGAAAAAGGAAAAAAATCCATTAGTATCAATGCAGAAATGGTCAGTCTGGAAGTGATGTTCAATAGATGTTGGGATTCCTTAGGCTTTCCAAGAATCATCTGACGGTTTTCTGGAAATGCAGGTTTCCAGGCTCAGCCCCATTATTTAGCAGCAGACACTTTAGCCAGCTTTAACTAGAATGAGAGTTAAAGCTAGCTAGAGAATTTGAAAGCCTGTGGTGCTCTAAGGACAAATTACGAAAATATGTACCATCGACAGTCTTGAATACCATCCCAGGGGTTGGCTAATGTGAAAGGGCAAGCAGAGGAGATGTGCTTGGGCTAGTATTTTCAATATCTATGGATACATATTTTTCAGGTGGCATCAGTGGCTCAGAGTTGCTCAAAGCCCTTAAGGTCTCATTACATACTCAGCATTGAATTCAGAGGTAGAGGGAGCACAAAGGAATGAGAATCAGTGTTTGAAGCTGAAAAGGCTGGAAAGTCAAGTCTTGTACACGACTTCTACTATAGAACCTGAAATAGATTCAGTGAATACAGGTATTCCTCAATTTCCTGGCTCCAGGAATCTTGTAAATACAAAAAATCCTATGGATGTACAAATCCCTTATGTAAAATGACAAAATATTTTATATGTCATACACATATCCTCCTGTGCACTTTAATTAATTTACAGATTATGATTCCTAACAGCAAGTATATAAATGCGTTTCTATTGTATATTAGCCAAGTATTATGACAAAAAAAGGCCTGTTTGGCATAGACACATTGGGGGCAATTGCAGACATGGAAAGGAAGGAAGAAAGGAAAAAATAAAAGAAGGAAATACTGGAAGAACAACTGTGTCTATTTTTATACCATCATCAGCAGTGGAACCAGAGAATTGTTGCTCGGAGGCAGAACGGCTTTCTCCGAGTCAGGATGCATTTCTTGGGCCTCCTCCAAATTCTTTGGCATCTGCTCCCACACACTTAACAACTTTTCCTACTCTGCTTCTTAGGCTGGGCTTTACATGGACTTCACCTACAAGCCTTTCCAAGAACAACCTTCTCCTTTGGGCCCTCTAGTTTGCAAGGAAACCACTGAGAAACCTAAAGAATATTGAGAGGGCTCAGGCAAGGTTGTCTTTCCCATCATGGGTGCTAAATAATACTTGTGGAATAAGAGAAAGAAGGAAGGAAGGAAGAAAGGAAGGAAGGAGGGTAAAGAGGGAGGGAGGAGGAAAGGAAGGAGGAAGGGAAGGAGGGCTGGTTTACCTGGCTATACAGCCCGTGTCATAATTCCTTGTGCAGGCTCTATAACATTGTCAAGAGCACAGCAATCAGTGAACCTGGACTTAGCTCACTCCTGTAGTATTTACTCGCAGTGAGTTTGGCTATGAGTTCTCTGCAGCTCTGCCAAGAGTTAGAATCCATTTTTTCACCTATGGCCCCCCTGGATCTGTTTGGCCTTGCTTTTGCCAACAGAATGTGTGGCAGGAGTGACTATGTGAGCTCCGAATCCTCGATCTCAAGGGAACTGACATTCATCTTTATCAATTAGAAACACAGTGCCAAGACGGTCACATGAAGAAGATATGACAGTCTACTGGAAGATGGGAGGACACCCTGAGAAGAGCCAAGGATTTCAGCCAACAGTCAATACCAAATGCAGCCCTCTAATTGAGACTGCATTGATCCTTCCAGCATAATACAATAATGCATTTCTTGGGCCACAGACCCAGGTGAAAGCAAACCCAGCCAATCACAGAACGATGACAAGTTACAAATTGTCTTAAGTTACTACGTTTTGAACTGGTCTATTACACAGTTATTACTGTATATAACTGGGTGACTATTTATATCAGTGTTGGTCACTAGCTCAGAGACCAGAGGTCCCATCCAACTTTCTGCAGTCCTACTTCAGGGACTAAATCCTTTCTCCATTATCTCTATGTTCTGTCAATGATCCTTTGCTGATGAACCTGACTTCCAAGTTGGACCATTTTGAGAATTCTACTTGGGCTTATTGGAATCAATGTCCATAAAGACACAACTAATGAGGTATTCTCCCAACTTGTACATTTATCCCTTTATTCATTCGGCAAATGTCCCTGAGAGTCTGACACATGCCATTAGCTCTCATACATGCTAGTAATGCACAAAGTAGACCTAAGCCTCTTATGTTATAGTAGAGAGCAAAAAATGTAAGAATATTAATTTATTTACAGGGTTTTGTTTTGATTGGTCACCAGGCTTGAACTCAGGGCCTGGGTGCTGTCCCTGAGCTTTTGTGCTCAAGAGCTCTAATGCTCTACCACTTTGAGCCACAGCACCACTAAGTGGCACAGGAGACATCAGAGCTCACCCATGTTTCCCATAAACCCGTGAAGCCTCACAAAAGTGTTCTCTGAGCTAGTCTGAAAAACATTTAGCTAGGAGACACCTACGTCTGTGGTCTTTTATAAAGATATGCTCATGTGCTATATGAGCCCATGGGTTCTTGTTCTCGAAAATAGTGTGTGGGGGGGGAGGGGGAAATCTAACAAAGTCAAAAGGGAAAGGCTGCCCAAAAGAGTGAATAGTGGAGCTGAGTGCTCATGGCTCATACCTGTCATCCTAACTACTCAGGAGGCTGAGATCTGACGATTGCAGTTCAAAGCCAGCCCAGGCATCAAAGTCCATGAGACCCTTAGGTCCAACTAAACCACCAGAAAACCAGAAGTGGTACTGTGACTCAAGTGGTAGAGTGATGGCCTTGAGCTGAAGAGCTAAGGGACAATACCGAGGTTCAGAGTTCAAGCCCCATGACCCACCAAAAAAAAAGTGAGTAGTGGGACCCAGAAATCAGTAGCCCATTTTGGCTCCCCAGTGTGCCCCTCTTATTCCCCTTTTCCCTGGGTCAGAGTCCCACAATCAGTTTGAATTATGAGTAGGTACTCATTTATTTAGGCACATAGGCAAAAGGCCTATTGGTTCATTAGAAACCAGAGTGGTTTGGGTGATTTCCCAGTTTCCACCTGGTTCCATTATCTTTAAAGGCAATGAAAAAATGTAATGGAATTAGCTACGGCTATAACTCACCCATCTATAAAGAAACAGTGGGAGTACCAAAGAGTAGAGAAACTCCTTTGTGAAGTACAATCTTTTACCTTGAAGGAGGAAAGAACCTATCAAAAGAAACGCCAATTCTTTTTTTCCATATATTTTTTATTGTAATTACTAGAAGGGTTGCATTATATTCACCAAATAGAGGGTGCATTACTTCACATACATTGATACCCTTCTCATGACTTGATCCCCATTTCCCTCCCCCCACCCCCGCCCCTCATCTTGTTTTCCTCCCTTCCCTGTCCAATTTCAAATAACCAAATATGCATATATACAATTATATCAGATAACAAGGTAAAATACTGTAACCATATGGGATAACCAAGGGACAGCAAAAGAGATGAGAGATAACATAGTACATTAAGGACAATCATGCATTATATGGCTTTTGAAGAAACGCCAATTCTTTATTGTTACATGTGCCTTCTGAGGAAAGGAGAGAAAAAGTGGTGAAACTGTTAGGATTACTACCAAACAAGAAAATAGAGTTCTTCAAGTGTCTAATAGGTAGAACTAAGTTAGAACAAAAACAAGCACCAAAATACAAGTTTGGATAAAAGAGTGGAAGCACAACGGCTGGAAGGCCACAGGTTGCAGCTTTTTCCATTATACGTCATCAGTACTATTTTTTTAAAGTTGTTTATCATATGACATGGAAAAATGCCTATACTAGATGCTCTAATGTGGACAGTCTCTGCTGGAATTTGGGGGCTCTTAGTACTCCTTTGTCACTCAAATTCTATGACTAGAGCTTTGGGAAAGGCTGTCCCAAGGGAACGGGAGGGGAATGTGTCCAGGGGAGAATGAATCCGTGCTGCCTCTCTTGTCACCTGGGCAAGAGAGTAGGGAACTACATTGTTTTCTGTAACACCTGTACAAACAAAATGTCTGTATGGCTCTCTCTTCTGCCCGCTCCCCCCGCCCTTCCAGTGCCGCTCTGGCTCTGTCAGAGATGGGACCTCATCAGGTATGATGAGCTGTTTTCCAACATCTACAAGATCCGGGAGATCACGGGTGGGCTGGGCCTGGAGGTAGAAGGCAAGAGGATCCGTAGGACAGAGGGTAACACTGATGACTGGCTTATTGGTGGAAATGCCTCCTCTGAAGGCCTAAGGGCAAAGGCACTGAAAGCACAGTAGTCACATGGTCATAAACCTTCACTTACCAACTTCACAAAGGAAGCCTGCAAAATGTACATCAATGATTATATGAAATCACTTGAGGAACAGAAACATGAGGGAATAAAGCCTTTGATGACAGGAGCTGCAAAGCAAGCACATTCTTACTAATTTCAATAACTACCTGTTGTTTTTTTTTTTAAATTGATGGAAACATGAATTCATCTGGCATGGTTACTCTCCTGGACTACCATGAGAATGGTTTGACCCCATTTATGATTTTCTTTAAGGATGGTTTAGAAATGGAAAAAAATGTTAACAAATTGGGCAATTATTTGGGATCTATCACTTGTTACGATAACTCACTGGAGTTTGTCATCCACGCAACACCAGGACTTAAGCCAAATAGACCTGGTGTCATCTGAAATGTTTCCATTTCTTTTGACCATGGTTTATTTGGAGTGGAGACATTGATTTTTAAGAAAAAAAAACATGTCATATAGGTTGTCTAAAAATAAAGTGCATTTAAACCCAAGAGAATGCCTTTTGGTTTAATGTTTAAACAGTCCATCCTGTAGTGTGTCTGAAAAGAGCTAGAGGCTGGGAGTTCATGACCACTAGAAAGCATGGGACTGTCTTCAGCTAACTTCTACAGTGGAAACTACTTATGTGACTAGAATGTAAAAGTCAAAACCCAATTAAGTTACAGTGCAAAATAACTCACGGTCACCCGAATGACAAATGTGAACATTTGATGTGGAGCCTTGTACATTTCCTTACCTTCAGTAGAAGTAGTTAACCCTGGAAAAGACTGCCAAAAGAATAAAAGAGACTAACATAGTTGAAAGCAAAAAAATAAAAAATAAAATGTATGTTAATGTTTGTTTCCCTAGCTATGGGCTTCAAGCTCCTAGGGGATGCTAAGAATCTATTCATTATCTGGAGAAGCACTCAGAAGCCTTCCTGAAGGCTTCACACCATCCAGATCAGCATTCAGTGTTTAAAAGATGAATCCATTGGAAGCCAGGCAGAGACCTGGGGCCCCGGGGCTCTCACACACAGGGGGATACACAGGGTTAGAATGGAAACTACATTGCACACTGCAACAGATTCCCTAAGGGAACCGAGTTGATCTCTGTTGCCATCTGCAGTCTTAAGGCCACACTGCAGGCACTTGGACTCAGAAGTGTCCCCAACCTTGAATCTCTGTTCCTTTTATACCAAACATTGGAAATTTTCTGAGGACAGATGCTTCCCTAAAACCAGCGAGTATTCTATATCCTCTGGAGATCTGTGTATGGCATTTTAAGAAGTCATTTACACCAATGATCGTGATGTACAGGTTAGGGTTTTAAGATAGAAATTGAGTCCAAAGGGAAACGTGGCTTTATTTTGACTCCTGATTGGAATGATTTAAGTTATCTAGGTTCTAGGAGATATTCAACATTATCAACTTCTTGTGTAAACTTGTCCCAAAGCTTCTTGGAATGAAGAGGAACGTACTCTGTATTAATGTCTCCATGGGACCTACACAGCATAAACAGATGGTGCACACACACACACACACACACACACACACACACACACTCACCACCACCACACAGAAACACATGCATCTACCCTTCCCAAACACTGAGATCCCTAGTTCTGCCTGACTGAAATGTTGTTAGACTACATTCCAGGCCTCTGTTCACCCAACCCACACCCACCACTCTGAGATATAGAGTGGATAAAACTGTGCCTCCCACATTATTATATAATGATACCTCTCATGGCCTAATTATGAAGACTTTCAGGGAGGAGAAGGAATTGAAGAGACAAGCTGTGAGATACAAGAAAGTATTTTTAGACTTCCTCCACTTCACTTGTCAGAAGCTGCTTCTATTTCTTATTCAAGTCGCCAATTCCTGAACATATCTTATCACTATTTCTCCCAGAGTGCCAAAGAAAACCTGTTGTTTTCTGTCTCTTTCATAGTGCTTTGTATCCTAAGCAAGAGTATTACAACTGAGCTGAACCCTCAACCTGAGTTCTAAGAGTTTGAGTCAAAGGCTCCTGGAAGAGTATTTTCTCATCATTTGTAGAAAGCAGTCAAGAATGATTAGCTTTTATTTTTAACATCTCTTTTCCCCAGCTCCCTATTTCAGTTTTGAAAGGTTGAACGAGTGTGTCTTCCAGATCTTTGCATCCTCTTCCTCAACCAAGCATTAATGTAGAATTAGTATATATTAGTTGCTCAGAATGTTTTTTTTTCTTATATGGAAAACATGATCAAATATGAGGTAGGGCTCCTTTTGGGAGTAGCCTGAGTATGTCTAGGTCACAAGAGGGGCCAACCTGAGTTACCATTGTTAATTAATTAGGAGGCTATTAAGTTGACAGAGCTCCAGAGCTTTGGGCGGAGCTGACAGGCAAGTCATTGTGATTGGTCAGAGCCTAAAAAAAAAGAAAAAAACCACACACACACACACACACACACACACACACACACACACACACACACATGAAACTTAGATTAACCAACCAGAAACTGTCAACTCTCCTCTAATTACAGACTTCCAATTAGCAACTACCCCCTAACTTACTAAGGACTTTCCACTTTAGCCAATCATATTTTTCCTCTTGCCTCCCAAACACACCCTCATTGTGCACTACTGCTGCCTGATTCATGAACCACTCAGCCTACAATTCCAGTGTTCCTCAGCTTATCTCTCAGTATACAAGTGAAGATGAAGAAAAAGGTATATTGACTGCAAGCAGAACACTGAAGATGACCACTGGACAGTCACAGAAGAAGAACTTGGGATCACCTGGGGCTCTGGTGCATCTGAATCAGCCAGTGATGATTGAAGGGAGCCACATATAAATCTCTTATCCTGCTTGAAAGTCTGATGAGTCCTCTGGTCTTCACATGCACAGTCTTAACCTCGTTGGCAAGGTATTCATAGTCAAGCCACACCCATCTTCCCATTTGAATTTTCAGCAATTCTTCAGCCATAAGCCTTGGGTTTCAGCCACCTGAATGATTCACCAGGGAGCCTTCCTTCATTATATCTTCTTGTGTTGGTGTTTTTGCCTAGAGAAATCAGCCCTATGTTCTCTTCCTGGAAGGCCCAGATTAGACATCTTTCCTACAAATACCCTTGCCTAGCTGGTGGGTCTTGCTACAATGGCACAGTAGCACTAGCCCGCCTTGATACCTTGTATGAGGATGTACAACTGGAACCAAGTCATGATTTCTGTCCACTCAGCTTTATCTTGTGTTCCTGCTACTGTTCAGGCCACTAGGATTACAAAATTAGCTAAAATATGCTTTCAGATAAGCATAGTCCTGAGCCAGGTGCTGATGGCGCATGCCTATAATCCTTGCTACTCAGGAGGCTGAGATCTGAGGATCAGGGTTCAAAGCCAGCTCAGGCATAAAAGTCCATGAGACTCTTATCTCCCATTGACCACCAGAATACTGAAAGTGGCCCTGTGGCTCAAGCGGTTGAGTGCTAGTGTTGAGCTGAAGAGCTCAGGGACAGCACCCAGGCCCAGAGTTCAAACCCCATGACAAACAGAATAAAAGAAATAAAAGCATAGTCTTAGATTAGGGTGTAGTGGTTCACATATATTATCCCAAATACTTATGAAACACGTGTAGAAGGATCAAGATCTGTGATCTTTCCTAGGCAAGCACAAGATTATATCTGAAAAACAATTTAGGCTAAAAGTATTGGGGGAGGGGAGTGAGGAGCATGAATCAAGTGATAGAATGCCTGTCTAGCAGGTGCAAAGCTTTGAGTTCATAGCTCACTACTGCCAAACAAAGCCCCTCCCCCAAACAC
Organism: Megascapheus bottae; assembly: GCF_031878675.1. Lineage (NCBI taxonomy): Eukaryota > Metazoa > Chordata > Mammalia > Rodentia > Geomyidae > Megascapheus > Megascapheus bottae. The sequence continues at coordinate 7,055,651 of NC_143515.1, forward strand.
ACACACACACACACACACACACACACACACACACACACACACATACACACAGAGAGTTCCGACCCATAACACATAATAGCAATTGACTTGCCAATTGGCAAATGGCCAAGTAGCTGGTATACATTTAGACTATGAAGAAGCAGCTCAGAGAAACCAACCATATTGGAGTAAAACCCATCATATCTCTTCCCTATTTAAAGCTTTCCTGCAGCTTCCCTTTGTACCTCATACATCAAAATCTATACCTTGTCTTCAAGGCCCTGCTGACCTAAACCCTGCTCAACTCTTACTTCTCTTTACTGTGCGTGCTACAGCCTTGAACACACCAGCTTCTTTCTGTCTCAGAGAAGGCTTTTTTGTGATTTTTTTTCTGCCAGTCCTGGGCTTGAGCTCAGGGCCTGAGCCCTGTCCTTGGACTTTCTCAAGGCTCTACTACTTGAGCCTCAGCACCACTTCCGGCTTTTTGCTACGTATGTAGTACCGAGGAATCGAACCCCGGTCTTCGTGCATGCTAGGCAAGCACTTTTACCACTAGGCCAAACTCCCGGCCCCTCTTGATTATTTTTTAACCATGAATTCCTGCACAGATCCTTCAAAGTCTCAGCTCCTGCCAGTCTTCCAGTCTTAGGTGAGAAAAGTCAAAAGCATGTGATTCGACCATCTAGCTTGATTCATCACTCAGCACTTTGAATACCCTGCTTTCTTCCATGTTTCTTTGCTAGTTCAGTGTTCTTCCACTCAGTGATCAGTCTGAGGGAGTTTGGTTTAATCACCTTTCTATCCCTAACTCCTGGAATGGAAAATAAACTAGTGGAATGGCCTTGGGTCCGTTGGGCCCGACTTGAGCTTGAGCTCTAACACAGGCTGCCTTTGTCTCTTCAGCTGGTTATTTCACTCATGAGAGCACTTGCACGTTAGGTGGTTCTGAGAGGGAAAACCTAATGTTCTTAAAGATTCTGATCCATAATCAGAACCGAGAACATGTCAGGAAGGAACTGAGCGTTTACACCAGGCAGAATTACCAGCAGTCTACCCCTGCTTTGAGCCCAGAAAGCACGAGCTCTCTGCTCGCCCTTGAACTGCCCCAAGATTCTTCATGAAGAGGAAAGGAGTGAGCCTCTGAGGACAAATAGCCACTCTGGATTGTAAACGTAGAGCTAGAGTCCACAGCACATCCAGAAGAAGCTGTGAGAAGCCTTCTAAGAAACTCACCCCCACATTTACCCCACCCCCACTGCCTTGGCTCTGAGCAAGATACAGTTTTGGACCCCTCTCCATGGCTGCTGGAACAAATAACCACAGACTCACTAGCTTAAACCAATGCAAGTTTATTGGTTTTGGAAGTCAGGGTTCTGAAATAAATGTCAGAAGAACTCTATTTCTTCTAGAAGTTCTGAAGGAGAATCCATTCCCTTGCCATTTCCAGATTCTAGAGACGGTCTGCTTGTAGCTCCAGGTCCCTTCTTCCCCCTCACACTCAGCAAGAGAGTCTATCTGTTCTCTGACTCATGCCTTCTAACTCATGAGGACCATTCAGGCAGTCCAGGATACTTAGTGACATTTGTAAAGTCCTTCCTGCCATGTAACGTACTGTACTTACAGATTCTGGAAATCAAGATGTACATGTTTTAGGAGGGCGGTGAGCCAGCCCACCACATATCCTGAGTGGAAAAGTTAGGTTTGGGAACACCTGGCTGAAACTCAGCCTCTAGTCCTTTTACCGACTCTGTTCAAAGTAGAACTCAGTGCGGGCTGAAGACTCACTATCGTTGGTGAGCTGTACTGGTTGCTGGGGTTCAGCTGGTCCACAGAGGAACCAGCCAGGGTAAGCAGCAGCCTCCAGCCTGAAAGCAGAGCCCGTGCTGCTCTGGAAAAAGGTGAAGCGGATAGCCTGTTCACCTCCCTTGTACAGATCCTCGATGTTCACATCCTGTGGGGGTAGAGTTACCAGCTGTAGTCTGGATGTGTTGACTGGAATGTCAGCCCTAGAGTCCACTATGGCTTCACCCAAGAAGGACTCAATAGGGCAGGGCTTTATTCAGGAGTGGGCTTCTACAGATTACAAAAGGCAAGGCCCTCATTTCTGAATATAAAGAGAGATAGTGAAAATCTAAGGGAAAAAGAGATCAGGTGGCCCTGGCTGGGAATCCACGGATAGGGACAGAGACACCAGAGCATCGTGGGGGTCAGACTGGGTGACGAATGGCATCTCACTGGGGTGGTTCAATGTTCTCTCACCTCCAGCTGTAGAGAAGGCCCCTCTCTTGTCTTCACACATGCTAAGCAGCAACTTCCTCCCTGGATTCCCAGGAAGATGGGGACCTTGGTGCGGTCTAGGCTTCTGTTAGGAAGTATGCAGATCTTCTCTGGGAAGGAAGAGGAAAGATAAGTGGGAGATGAGGGGGCCTCAGGGTGCAAATGAAGATCTAGTAGAAAGAACGGGCCCTGCATGCAAGGTTGCATGGGAAATAAGACTTCAAAAGGTCAGGCTCTCTCCCAAGGATAGACCGAGCCACAGGTCTCTTCTCACCATCACAGGGATAGCTACTTCATTGAAAGTGATGGGAAAGAAGACAAATGAAGACCTTTGGTAGATGAAATGTAACACAGGTCCCAGCTGGGGACACCCCGCCAGCTTACCTGCACTACAGTTGTCTGTGTCAGGATCTCCTACCAGCAGCTGGCCATCTCGTATGTACAGAGCCTTCTGATCCACATCTTTGATTCTGGAACAGGATAGTATTGAAGATGACGCACTGTCTTTGGACATTATAGAACTTTGAAGCGCCTCATCTCCATACTCTGAACCAGCGCACTGAACCTTTGAGAGCTTCTCGCTCCACAGGTAAGGAAAGGGACCCTACTCCATTAAGAGCAGGTACTGAACACATCTGTCTTAGAGCAAGAGCAAGGATCTTGGGTTTATGCTTTTAATACACTCAGAGGAGTGAGGGGAGTTAATGCCAATTTATGAAGAGGTAGAAGTGTTGCTGAAACATTTCCTTGGGGCTCAGGTAACTTTGAGTACAGGTCCCAGATTTTACAAACCTGTGCTCAGGTTTTCATAGCTGTGTACTCTCTCTAATGAAGAAATAGACTATATAATAAAGTGTTGAGAGGTTTTTCGAATACTTTAAAGACTTTTTATAGGAGAAAATCCACTGATCAGAAAGCAAAAAAAAATCATTTTATGTCACACTAAGTATCCAACACATATCCAATATACTAAGTACCACCGACCTCAGCCAAAGCAAGATATGCTCTGTGAAGACTAAATATAGCAGGTCAGCAGAGGAACCAAAGCAGGACTTGATTATAGTCATTTGAGAATGGTTCTGATTTTAATGACCAGCCTGGAATGGTAAGTATACACCTTGGAAGCCAGACCGCATGGTGAGCATGCGAAACATCAAAGCCAAGCAAAGTTATTAGCCCAGTTGCCTGGCTGGTTTCAAAAGTACCTGTCAGCTGCTCTCAGGGCCTGGAGGACTCTCTAGTACCTTTAAGGGCAGAAACTCTGAACTAATGTCATCATCTCCAAGAGAATTTTCTTCCTCTGTAATAGCTAGATATAGTGCCTTTAGCTAATGGCAAGCAGGCTTACTCGTACAATAAAAGCAGACATCTGTAAAGACCCTAGGCTTGTCGATTGGCATTCCTCTTTGAATCTTGACAATCAGAATTTGACAGTTCACCTGTCAGCAGCATCCTACTTGAAGACCAGCAAACTATAATAAAGGATGCAATGAGGCCAACAACAACTAAGAGTGGAAAGGCTGGACTAGAAGGGTCACAGAGGCTTTTACACAAAAATGCTGTCACTAAGATATGAGATTGTTTCTTAGAGACATGGAGGCAACATCCCAGTGTGATACTGGACTCTGGATCACAGATATATGATATGGAGGACGTTATATAAGGCTCAGTTTCCAAAAAAATAGTTATGGATGTTCCCTTACAGATTGTGATACAGAGGAAGCATTAGAATAGCTACAGCATGCAGGTACTCAGAAAGGAATTAAGGTAGTGGAAGAAGCACAATTACGGGAACCTGAAGATTTCATGGTGAGAAGGAAACTCATCTCTCTGATTCAGTCTTCTGTGACTGTTCCCCGATCACCCAGACTGGAAAAGCAAGGCACACACTAGAATGACTTACATGTAGTATCTTGCCATAGGGAGAGAGCACATGCTTGGGATTGAGGGATCTGGTTCTCACTAAGGAGAAGAAGAGAAGAAGGGTTATTGGATCGGATAAGACTGGAGGTGAATCCAGAGCAGGTCCAGTCCCACATCCCAGTGCATACAAATGGCTGCTATGCTCCCATCTCCCTTTTAGCAAGAACTTAAACATCCAAAGACCAGAGCATGGGTAAACATATCTCCAGTTGCTCTTTCTCTGAGGGAGTTGAGAGGCATCCTTCCTATGGTTAGAGAGACTCCCCCACCCCCAAACTGCCCCGTTCTGTTAGGTGGAAAACAAGACAAGCTTAGCAGTCAGAGATGTGTGTTTTTGAGAGTGAATGATCTACGGTGAAGAAAGCAATGCATGTGTATACAAGGGATCCACAAAGGTTCACAGGACTCTTGTTTCTTCCTGGCTGATGATCCAGTCCACAGTTCCTCCCTGTAATGAGCTCCTTCAAAAAGGGCAACCCAGCACCTAGCATGGCAAGTAATCCAGAGCCAATCAGAACCAGGAAACTTCCTCTGGAAGTAAGTGTGAGGATAACCACAGCTGAGCCATACTGAGTAGATTTTCACCAAATAAGAAGGTGAAAGAAAAGACAAATACATAAGAAGGAGAATGAGTCAGGAAAGAAGAAAGAAGTAGGAAGAAAAGAGTTGGCTCAGAGAAGGAAAGATGCTCAAAAAGGCAGGTAAGGAGAACAGATTGGTGCTCAGAGCAGGAATTCAGACCACATCAGTATCTGAGCAATAATGATGTAAATGTTAAAAGAAACAGGGCCATAGCCAGAGTGGCACTAGATCTTCACTAGCACTTTAGACAAGTCATTTTTAATCCCTGGATCTTGATATGGAGTTGAAAGTCAAGTATAATAGGGGAACTTCTAATGGGTGTAGGCTTGAAGCATCTCACATATTCTGTGATTGCATATGTTGCTTTTATTTTGGAAAAAAATAATGAATTGCCCATGTATTTAGTTAGAAAGATTTTTTGTTTGCGTTTTTTTTTCTTTTTGTCAGTCATGGGGCTTCAACTCTGGGTGGGGGTGCTGTCCCTGAGCTCTTCAGCTCAAGGCTACTGCTCTACCACTGAGCCATAGTGGCACTTCTGGTTTTCTGGGGTTAATTGGAGATGAGAGTCACACAGACTTTCCTGCCCAGACTGGCTTTGAACCATCATCCTCAGATCTCTGCCTCCGGAGTAGCTGGGATGGCATGAGCCACTGGAGCCCAGCTCATTACATTTTTTTATAATATAGAGAAGTCGAAACAACATAAATGTCCAGTAATAGACGATTGGTTAAAAAGGTATGACCAACCCACGAAATAAGAGCTATATGTACACTGAAGATATAGAAGAAAATTTATAGCATAAAAGCTTTCCAGATATAATAAGTGAACATTGCAGATTATAAATAATATGCATAATAAATCTCATTTACGTCTTCACACACACATACACACACACACACATACACACACACACACAAACTGCCAGTGTCGATGCAGCACTCATCTATGGCTGACAGGTTGAGTGATTTTTTTTAACATCTGCTGACGATTTTCCTATAAAGAACATGAATTTCCTTTCTATATGTTTTTATGGCTTTAAAAAAACTACATAAATAAAGTCATTGGACTCCACGTGCCTATCCCTCCTAAAGGAATCTTGGTAAAGTTATTTCCTTGGCTTTAGATCCTTATTTGATAAAGCTTGACTGGAAATAATTCCACTGTGAGTCAAGTTTTGGAATCAGGAACCTAACTCAGTGCTTTCACCCTCTACTGAACATGTAAAATCAAGCAGTTGTTGTTAAAATATAGATTCTACTTCCTAAAGTCCAGGATGGAGCCAGGTTCTCAGTTCTGAACATGCAACTTGATGTTGATGATGGTGATGGTGAGGATGATGAGAACAGCTTCTCCCTGGACTAGACTTTGAATAGCAGAGGAATCGCTCATCCTTCCAGCCCAGATATTCCAGCAGTGACTTGACCTCTGTGCAAGCAGAGGATATTGAGTTGTGGATTAGTCTAACTGGGTTCTAGAGTTCTCTCATCATTCTCTGAACATCCAGTGTCTTCTACAGATTCCCACACTGGGACCCCTCTGCCTGAGTTCTGGCTGGGTAGAGATGGGGTGAGTAGCAATGAGAAACTATCTTCTGGTCCATCAGAGAGCCTGGGATTGAGGCTGAGTTTCTACCAAACTCTTTGCAATGCGCCATACACTCCCTCCATAACGCTTTACTTTCCCTGATGGCCCCCAAATGACTTTTCACTGGAATTCGATCTTTCTTCTTTTTTTATTCCTGTCACTTATTCCCAGACGTGTCCTGTTTCAGAACGCTCCAATCCTTTGATCAAATACTATCAAGAAACTGCCCTGAGCTCCCTCCATGTTCCTCTGCACATCTTATCTGTCCACTCCTCTCCTCTTTTCTACATTTTATCTATCGTGGAGGTTGCATTCTCTCCAGATCAAATCCATACTGACCCCTGTGGAGTCAAATATGAAGACTATTTTGAGTCCTTTGCTCTTTGGTCACTGTCTTTTCAGAACACTTGACCTTGACTTATTCCCTTCACATCTCTCTGTCTCAGGTCCATGCCCATTATAGATTTTGCTGTCCCTAATGCTGCTAGCCACAAGAAAATATCCTAAGCGGAAGTGGCACTGTGGCTCAAGTGGTAGAGCTCTGGCCTTGAGCTGAAGAGCTCAGGGAGAGGTGCCCAGACCCAGAGTTCAAACCCCACAAAGACAAAAAAAAAATCAGGATCTAAAAGCTAGAAATAAAGGTTTTAGAAAAAGAGAAAAATATCTTAAGCACTTCTATTTTATATTCAATGGAATTTCAACTCACTAATTTCCAAATCTGCAATGAACACTTGTTCTAATGCCTCCCAGACCCAGACAAAATATCTTCCTTTGCCTCCAGAAGTCTACAGAATATGAAATTCACCAAAATGCATGTAAGGTCAGGTTAATTGTTCTTCTTACTACATGCTTATCCCTCTCAATTTTATTTCTCTCACCTCCCCAATCTTTCTCGCATCACCACTGCTGAGAAGCATTTTGTAATACCTCTAATATCTCCTCCCCTTAAATCTACTATGTCAACAAACACATCCTAATGGATTATTCCTTCAAAATATAACTGTGTGTCTTCAGTCACTGTAGTGAGGAATGGTATTTACTTTTTCTGCCTTTAATATAAACCATCCTATTTGAGAAACTTGGAACTTCTAAGTACTTCTTTTACCACATTCCTGCCCAGCTGGACAATCTATAGTGGTTTCCATTTTTGCCACCATTTGTCCCTGATTTGTTCATATGATAGTATCTCACTTCTCTATAGACACTAAACTACCACTCTAGGCAACATAATAATTCTCAAAAAGCCTTCTCAATGGGAGTATTTAGCATCGTCTTTGATTATCCTCCTCAAAAGACATCCGTCCTCATCACTAGCCATTGAGCTCTCTCAGGATTAAGATTTCTGGGTCACAGTATCTATGTAAGTATGTATGTATGCATGTATGTATGCATGTATGTATGTATGTATGTATGTATGTATGTATCTATCTATCTATCTATCTGTCTGTCTGTCTGTCTGTCTGTCTGTCTGTGTTCAGTGTCTAGTTCTGATAGACTAAAGAAAGAGCTCAGACTACAAGCTTATCTCACTTAACTGCCAATATTCAGGACTAGCGTGTATAAATTAATGGGAAAAGACTATATGGTTCTTAAGTTCTTTTGGGGTCAAACTGTCTATGATTTCATTATTCAGAATTTAATGGATATTTTCTTCTGCTCACTCCTGTTAAATTTTGTTGTGTTGTTTATTTGTGTTCATAAGATCTTGAAGTTACAAAGCCTGGCATATACTTACTTGAAGATCTCACACTAATTGTCCTATGTATTAACAGGAATATACACAGCAGGCTTTGAATGCCAGATTGGAATATAGACATAGCTCTGTTAGCAATTTGTCCTGTTTGTTTTCATCCTTGGGCTTCTCAGTGAGAGTTTTAGCAAGGTCACTATTTTTTCAAAATGGTTTTAAGTTTCATAGGAAATTTTACACCAAAACTGAATGCAAGTAAAGAAGATAAAAGAATTCTGCATCATCTACGCAGGACATGAGGGCAATCAATGCTAGAATACAGCTGGTGTTCTTAATTTCTGAAACAAGAGGTTCTGGGCTTCTAAAACACTGCCAGGCACCACCAAGCACTGTTTGAACACCACTGTCCTAGACAATTTCTTCTGCCCTCGATTTCTAAGATCTGTGGTTCTGAATAATTTCTACTTCCCAATCCCACATGTGGTCCCAGATTTACTGGGCAGCCCATTCTATGATGTGAAAGAGTCCTTTGTTACTTAGAGAGCTTGTCATGAGATGTGAACAGAAAAGAGAAAAAAAGAGGAGAAGAAGGAAAAAGGAGGAGGAGGAGGAGGAGGGGAAGGAGAAGGAGGAGAGAGGGGGGAAAGAACGGAGACCACGAAGGAGAAAGAATACTGCTTATCCACCACTGACCTGCAGATCCAGGTGCCTGGTAACCTGATGCCTTGAACCTCTGACTGATTTCTCTCTGGCATCAACACTGTTTATATGGTCAGGTCAGGGTGGGTCAGCCTTTCAGCAATCTCTGCAATTGGTTGTAGGATAGGGAGGAAGAAGAGCCTAGACATTTCACAATGCATTCAATATAGTATGGATAATAAGAAGGTGGGGAGATTAATGAGTGTTTGTTGAAGGGGGAGAGAGTCGCCCATAAAGCCTAGGTAAAGGCCAGGCATTGAACCTTTTCTATAGCTACTGTCATTGGCCATGTTATTAGTGGTTTGCAGGCAGATCAACAGTGTTGGGGTCACACATCCCTGATGCTCATTGGGTTCTATCTGAGGCTTGCTGGGGTGATGAATGAAAGAGAATATGTCTAAAGAGGCCTCTTTGATCAGAGCCAGCCTGAGAACAGGAACTAATAGCATTATAGACCTAGCCCCAATTGGAAAGGTGCTTTTCAAAGAGTTTAATTGGCAAGTTTTAATAAGCACTGCCTTGATGAAATTGGATATCCAAGGAAGCCCATCTATTTTGGGTCTCAGATTCATCCTGGAACTGGATGGGTATGATGTGCTCTGCACTATTGTGTGTATATATCTATTTTCTCATCTTTCCATCCACCATCCATCCATCAAATCATCCACCTATTCATCTACCTATCTTCCCATCTGTCCTTCCCAGAGAGGCAGAGGATTGGGCATAATGTTCTATGGAGACTAAATAGCCTTATTGAAATTTCTTCTCTCAAGTCATTTATTAAGTTCCATAAAGAGTTAGGTAAAGACATCAGAAGGATGAGAAATGAGAAAAGGGACGTAGAGGAGACTATATCTTACTTTTTAATTCCTGTGCTCAGTTTTCACCCCTTCTCCCAGTTTCTCACTGTTCTATAGGAAGGACCAAAGTATAAGGCATTGTATCAGGTGATGAATTTGAGTGTATAAAGTAATTTACATTGCTGTGTGACAAATATATATATATAATTCATAGTCTCTTATTAAATATCTTTAACTGAGGGACAAATAATAAACATATAAAGACTTTTTTGTTAAGTACTGGAGTTTGAACTTGGGGCCCTATGCTATCTACACAAGGGCACTCTACCATTTGAGTCATGCCCCTGGCTGCTTTGGCTTTAGTTCTTTTTCAGGCAGGGTCTCAAGGTTTTTGCCCAGAATCATCTTCAGTCTGTGATCCTCCTACCTACAAACTTCTACGTAGTTGTAACCTTAAGCACGAACCATCATGTCAGGCTATTTATTGAGACAGAATATGTTAACTTTTTCCCCCAGGTTGGACTTGAATTGTGATTTCTGCAATGTCTTTCTCCTGAGTAGTTGGGATTACAGGCATGAGGTGCTATGCTTAGTGGGAAAACAGTTTAAAATACCATACTGCCTAAGTTATGGGACAAAGGTGTATCAGTGATAATAGTGTCAGAGTAATTCTTTAATTAAAAATTATATGGGACCAGGAGTTTGGCCTAGTGGTAGAGTGCTTGCCTAGCATGCACGATGACCCGGGTTCGATTCCTTGGTACCACATACCTAGAAAAAAGCTGGAAGTGGTGCTGAGGCTCAAGTGGTAGAGCTCTAGCCTTGAGAAAGTCCAAAGACAGTGCTCAGGCTCTGAGCTCAAGCCCAGGACTGGCAAAAAAAAATTGTAGAAGCAAAGTAATCTTAGATACGGCACCAGAGTTTCTACATGAAGAAACCTATGGTATAGCATTGCTAAGACATGGGCTGATAAGGTTTTTCCTCAACAACTCCTTAGGAATGTTACAACATTTAGAAGACGCATATGATGTATGTATATTTTGGAGTTATTCAAGGGGGAAAAAGGCGCTGTATAATGTGCACTCATCACTGGTCCTGCCTGTGTTTTCTTTTCTTTGTTTTTCTGCTTGCATTTTCTAGAATTACAAAAAAAAGTATATTCCTTTGAGTGTTTGAAGAGGGCTCTCTAGGTTTTGCTTCTTCAGAATATAGATTCTGGCTACTCTTACTTCTTGTGTATGATATCTTCTATATTAGCAGTAGGTACAAATGCCATGTAAAACAAGCATAGCCCCTCTGTGAATATCGACACAGGCCTGTGTTTTATGGAAAAATTATAGAAACTGAAAATCATTAAGTCATTGTCACTTGAGCAAACATGATTCTAGAATCTCCCAGCATATCTATATCTATATCTATATCTTCCCAGTGCATATGAGCTGACTCATGTCCGCTCACCCAGGCTAATGTCTTTTTGAATTCTGTTTTCCCACAAATGACAGAGAAATTGTTTTCATAAATTGTCAAGAATAAGGAATAATTGGAGCTATTCCCTTACAGATATGTATGAGTAGAGGAGAAAGTACAAATATTCCAGGGTGGGGAAAGAGTGTCCAGACTGCATGTTCACAAGGTTCTATTATTTGCCAAGCAAAATGGTAGGTGTTTAAAAGCAAAGTGTCGCAGCCCCAACATTAAGATCACCCTAAGTTGGGGACTCCATGTCAACTCATTACAATGCAGGAAGTTATGCACAAGGCATTGCCAGACAGAGCCAAGTGCTGGAGATTTCACCTTAGCAAGAGTTTCTTGGAAGAAGTAGTATTTTAGCAAGGTGTTAAAATATAGGTACTGTTTTTAAGCAGAGAGGGGTAAAGATCACCAATATCACAAGTACATGATGAGGAAGACCACTGACAGTTATGTGAACAGGACGCATAGAAACACAGCATGGCACGGGAGCCCATGTTCTCGGCAGTCCTGAGAGGGCTATAGAAGCAGCCCTCTCTGGCCTGCAGAACTTCAGTTTTCCTTGGTGGAGGCCAACTCTTCTATTCTGGCATTTTGCTGGTGTCTCTGCAAACTCTGAACCAAGCTAGGCTGACAAGTGAGTGAGTAGCAGGTAGAATACCTGGATCTCACACCTATAGCCCTTCACTGTTTCCCACTGACAGTGGGTTAGGTAGGGATACTGGAAGCAGACTCTGGCATGTAGTGAGAGATGCGCAAGTAGTCAAGAATGAGTGGAACCTTGTGGAGGCAGAGAATAGTTGACATAGTGAGTATGGTAAGCTTTGGGGTCACGAGAGGGCTGGTATTCATTTGAAACCAGAAAATGAAAATGTAAAATAGGCATCATCTAATATATTTACACTTTTCTCTTTTTGGGGGTATTGATTATCAGAATATCATAGCTCACAGGGGTGTTCAGCTAAAGGGCAGGAATCTAGAACATCTTGGCTGGGTCGTGCTGCTTCAGAGTCCACAAGGTTGCGGTCACTGAAGGCCTAGAAGAATGGACAACCTGTTTCTGGGCTCACACGCATGGCTGTTAGCAGTTATCTCCACATGAGTCTGTCTATGGGGCTGGCATTCCTCTTAGTGAATCATGAGAGACAGATAGGAAGAAAGAGATCATTCCTGGGTCACTGGTTCAGTGTAAGATAGACTTCACGCAGGAAATGAGAGTCATTAACAAGTGCATTAATTTTCTATAACTTCAATAGGCAATTACTATATACTTAGTGGTTTAAAGCAAAAAATATGTTCTCTCATCACATTGGGAACTAGAAGTCTAAAATCAAGGTAGCAGCAGGGCTCTAGGAAAAATTCTCCGATGTCTTCCAGCTTCTGGTGACTGGCACAGCCCTTGGCATTCCTTGACTTGTGGTGTTCAGACCTCTACCTCTGCCTTCACATAGACTCCTTTTCTGTGCTTCCCATGACCCCTTTTGCAGAGACTCAGTCTCCCATCCTAATCGAGGATGAGTCTGCCTTAACCAATTGCAACGTCAAGACACAGTCTGAGGTTATAAGTAGGACAAGGATGTGGGAAGGGTGCTGGTAAACCCGTACAGCAGGCCTCCTGGATCTGGCCTCACACTTTGGAATCCCAGGGTTGTGGTCATTCCAAGACAGATTGTAGATTGTTTTTCTTATTATTTGTGCTTTGGTTGTTGTTCTTTTGCTTGTTTGCCTGCTGTAACTCTGTTACCCAGGTGATTCAAACCACAAATCCCTTTACATCCTCCTCAGTGTCTTTATCAGAATGTCTCCTGACTCCTGACTCCTGCTGCCCGAGGCAGCCAAACTCACTTCAGTGTGAATTTCACTCCAGGAATGTAGATGCTGAAGACAGAAATGATAACTGCAATGTTTACCTCAAGATAAATTTATTTCCTTTCTTTCTTTTCTTCCTTCCTTCTTTTCCTTCTTTCTTCTTTCTTTTTATTGGTGTCAGACCTGGGGTTCAAACTCACAGCCTTGGTGCTATGCTTGAGCTTTTGTGTTCAAGGCTAATGCTTTACCACTTGAGCCATAGCTCCACTTATATGTTTTTTTGCAGCTGACTGTTGACTAGAGTCTCATGGACTTTCTTTCCCAGGCTGGTTTTGAACCTCGGTCCTCATATCTCTGCCTCCTGATTAGCTAGGATCACAGGCATGAGCCACTGATGCCTGAGTTAATTTCTTTTCTTATTATTATATAAGTAATCTATTTTCATTATGGAAAATGTAACAAGTACAAATAAGAGAAAGAAAAATACCTTATATTGCTACTACTCAGACATTGCTACACTTGATACAAGCAGTTGATGCAGACTTTTTTGGAATGCAGAAATATGTGGATAACGTTTTCTAGAATTTAAAAGGTAATTTTAAGATACTTTACTTTGTAATATGGGCTTCTTACTTCATAAGCCATAAATACCTTTCCAAATAAGTGGAGACCAGCCTCTAGGATTTTATTATGTCTCCGAGAGAGAGAGAGAGAGAGAGAGAGAGAGAGAGAGAGAGAGAGAGAGAGAGAGAGAGAGAGAGAGAGAGAGAGAGAGAGAGAGAGAGAGAGAGAGATCATGATTGTCTCTTTCTTTCTATGTTCTCAACTGAAGCTGTTTTCCCCACACCACCATCTTCTCACCTCAGGGGTCACAGGCCAGGCAGAGATGGAAGAAAGCAGCAGCCCACGGTGATAGGATTAAAGGGAAGGGCCACAGGCAGTCATGGACTGTGGTCCCTCATTCTGTGGCACTTCACTTCCTGTCCAGAGGGGACTGACAGGAGCTCTAGTGGGAATGTGGGGTGGGGAGTCATAAACCAATGAGCATAAAGGATTTCCACCAGCCCCAACCCCCTAGAGCTCTTGTTATTCTGCTCCCAGCTTATCCCAGGTGGTTCTCACGAGGTCCCACTCCAGTAATAGCCTCCAGTGTAGAAAGAAGATGTGGACTGAGCCCCAAATCTCAGAATTTACCCAAATTAGGTAAAGAGAGTTCTTCAATGTCTTTTAAATCAGAAGTGGGAGTTCACTAGAGGACTCTTTAGATTACCTCCATCCCTACCCAAGCGGTGTCCAGGGAGTTTGGGGGAGACACACTGTTCTAATCATACTGCTGAAAGTAGAAGTCAGTGATGAGACCATCCCAGCTGGCATCTGCAGGAATCTGGGTGAGCCTGACAGGCTGGTCAGCTTCTGGCACCGTGCAGAGGAACCAGCCAGGGTAGGCAGCAGACTCGAAACTGGAAGTGAGTCCCATGTCCCGTCGGTAGAACGTGAAGCTCTTGGACTCCTTGGCACCAAGATAAAGTTCCATAATGTTCACTGGCTGCCGGCAGAAAGGTATGAAAAGTGAGGGGCTGGAGTAAAGATAGTGGGAAAATGGCGGGGCAAGGCAAAGAACCAATGGGGAGGAGATAAAGGTGTGACTCGCAGCATTTGCACAGCGTCCCAGGCACAGAACCCCAAGCAGCATTTGCTCTGAATCTGTTGGATCTCATATGATGATTCCCAACTGTACTCACCTCTAATTTCAGAGTTGGTTCCTTCTCCATCCCACACGTCAAGCACTGGCTTCCTCCCTGGACACCCAGGATGACTGGGGAGAGCCTGGCATCCAGTGACCGATTGGGGACAACGCTGATCTCCTCACCTACAGGTCAGAGATGAGGAACAGGAAGCTTGAATGCCCTTCTGTCCATTCCTACTCAAGGCATGGATTCTGACCAACAGGACTTGGATTCTGGGCAGCAGTGTGAGGCATCTCAACTCTAAGTTGGGCAGAGGGAAAGATCTGAACACTTGTCACATGGAAAAGGATAGTTTTCTGTTAAGCAGTCCAGAGTGGACATCAAGGGCTAGAAGCATGTTTTACCACACCCCACCCCCAAACCCCTGGCTCATGGCCAAATCAGCAGCTCGTCTGTAAATTCCAAGAGATTACTTGTCCAAATATTGCATTCAATACTTTTTACTGTCAGCCCTCTTTCCAGATGTTTTGATTTGTTTGTGGCAATACCAGGGCTTGAACTCAATATCTCATGCTAACTTGCTGTCCTTGCTCAGTTGGTTCTCTACGACACTCCAGTTATATGGTAGACTGAGTCTCTCAGACTTTTCTCCTCTCCCTGGCTTCAAACTACGATCCTCTGGATCTCAAGTCCCCTACGAGTACAGGGATAAACCACCAACCAGCATCTGAAGACTTGTTTTAATAAGCCACCCATTAGAATTGTTTAGATATCTTACCATCTCCATGAGATTCATGTGGGCAGAAAATATCTCATTCCTCTATATATTCTCCACACCTCACCCATACACACTTATGAGCACACACATTACATGTATGCATGCATTGTGCTCATACATATGCATTCATATACATTCACACACATAGGGTTATGCACAAGTAACTATAACCAATGCATAGACTTACGCATAGACATATATGCTGCACATGTATATGTGTATACAATGCTCATGTACACAGTTACCTAAGCACATGTGTATGCCTATCTATAACCTGTACATATACATATGGCAATGGTCATATGCATACAAACACACAAGCACACCAGCATAGCAAAAGGATCCATGGGTTACAGTGCCCTGTAAGGAAGACCAAGTGGGCATTATTTTCAAAAGACTTCGAATTATGTGGGGCACTGGGAACATGAGGACAGACAGCGCCACCTGCTGTCTGGATCCCGCCACTTTGAGTGAACAGAACCTTCAGAGAGTGGATGAGCTCAGGGCCAAGAGGCAAAGCCCACATAAAGGAGAGTGAGGACAGACAGCCCATTGAATCCCTTCTTTAGTACTGGGTAAGACAAAAATGGAAAGCCTCTTGTTCTGAAAAATATTCTTCCTGTGCATAAAGATTTCAGTCACTCCAAGGCCTGGGTCCTTTCTTTGGTAAAAACCTTATCTATGATTCTTCTACATGGCAGGGCTGGGCTCTGAGCCACTATTGACAGAAGATACAAGACCTAGAATCACAGTCATGTTTACCACCAACCTTTAAAGATCTTCCCATCATTCAGTCCTCCGGCTAAAAGCTGGTTGTCATGTAGATAAAGCACCTTCAGGGCTGAATCCTTCATTCTGAAACATCAGGAAGAGTCTGTTAGGGGATGGGTTAGTGTTCCAGCTTGACTTGGCTCAAGAGTGTCCCTCCAGTCTCAGGCAGATTGTTTTTCTCTTCCATTGTACCTGATGCAAGAGCACAACCTTCTTTCTTAGCCATGTCTTACCGATGGGATCCCTCCTTGGTCTCCCATTTATGCTCCTTTACCTATTCAACTTTTTCTATTCTATCCAATCTCCTCTATGGGCTCTGCTGAAAAAGAACTTGGACTATGAGCTGGATCCCTAGACTCTGCTACTTTTTCTGCTGGACCACAAAAGACAAGTTACTTACCTTCTCTGAATCTGGTCTCTCTATTGCTAGACTAGATGCTGTATTAGATAGTACATACCTAGAATGATTTACCGATGATTACTGAAAACTTCAAGGTACATTTATTTCCACCTGGCCATATATTCTATCCAAACTGAGGACTTATTTTAAAATTCTTACAGTTTACCTTTCTTAGATATTTCTCATGGAAGAAATTAATGTTCTTCCGAATGAACATTAGGAATGTAGCCTAGTGGTAGAGTGCTTGCCTAGTATACAAGAATCCCTGGGTTCAATTCTTCAGTACCACATACACAGAAAAAGCCAGAAGTGGCACTGTGGCTCAAGTGGCAGAGCGCTAGCCTTGGGCAAAAAGGGTCCAAGGACATTGTCCAGGTCCTGAGTTCAAGCCCCAGGACTGGAGAAAAAGAAGGTTTCTTCCAGAACTGCTTGGGGGAAAGCATCAGTATACCCATACACTTGCTTTGGTGTTTGGCTAAACATGATAAAACTAGCTACATAACTTAGGCTGAGTTTTGCTGTGGACCTGTACATCAGGACAACTTCTGCTTTCTAAAAGAGAGCTCCACTGTTCAGAATATCTCATGTAACTGAGGCCCAGAGACATATTCTGAAAACAGGACACAATCAACCCTCAGTTTCCACCATGAATCAGTTCCAAGACTCCAGTCAAGCACAAAGCCATGGGTTGCTCAAGTCCTCCTAAATATTACCTATGCACCCTAGCTTTAGATTATTTAGAATATCTAATGTCATGTCAATAGTTTATGTATTACATCTTCAAGGGAATAATAAGAAAAAATGTCTGTGCATGTTTCTTATAGATGCAATTTTTGTTCAAATACTTTCAATCCACAGAAGCTCCATCATCCATGAGAGGCTGACTGAACTAGACTGACTTCAGTAAGAGAAAGGCTCATTTTCTTACCCAACACTGCAAAGTCTATGGCAGAGAAAAGATCCTGATCAGCAAATGCTGATCAGCGGATGGAAAGAGTAGCAGATTAGTGGTCTTTATGGTACTTTCCTCCTTGTGGCTGGATAGATATCAATTCATCCTTGTGGTAGGCAACAGCAGGGCTCTGAGGGAGCCTCCTGATCCATTCTCGCTAGGAATAGGGGGTTACTAGCCCTCACTTAGCATCAGGGAACTTGTGAGGTGCCCTGCCAGTCCCACTCCTATAGGAAAGAAGGCTAGAAAAGCTCTAAGGCCAGTAAGATGCTGTTCAATATCCCAGATTGCCTGATTTATTAGTGAGAGGCCCAGCTGGGCAAGTACAGCTCCTCCCATCCTCAGTCCCAAGGCTGGACTACTCTGCCAGAAGCTCACTTTCCTCAAAGTCACCACAGCATCAGAGGCCTAAATACTCACCGAAAGCACAATGCCCCACTCAGGACCATTTTGGCCTCCACAGTAGTCTTCCCTGTTTTGAAACAGCAGAAAATTTTAGACAGAGCAAAGGCTGTGCTGGTAAGTTCTGGGTAACAAGCAGGCCCCTTGAGTCTTCTAGTGTTAATCCGACTCCACTGAACAGAGGTTATAGATCTTAGCGTTGTCTGTCAGCTGAAGCTCCAATCCTGCCAAAAAGAATACCTCAGAATGCTCCTTTCTCCTGGTAGAAATGCCGGTGGGGAATGCCTGTTCCTCCAAGATGTCTTGGCCTTTTAAGGACATTAATGAACCAGGGAGGAGCCCTGAAACTCAACCTAGGGAGGAGCAGGGTTTCCCAGCGTGATTTCACATCACCCTAAGCCTACAGAAACACCTGCTGCTGCTGCTCAACCTTAATTCTTCTGGAAGGAGTCTTCTGGAGACTATGTCCTTCTAGCAATTCTCAAGAGCTTTCCAGCTCTCTAGAATAAGAAATAGCTCAAGAAAGCTAGATTCTAAAACAACCCTTTCCTCCCTCCTTTCTTCCAGTCCTTCCTTTCTTCCTGCTTGTGCCAGCCCTGTTATGAAGTGGGAGGTGGGTATCTCCAGCTTAGGAAATGTTTTGACAACAAGTTCATTGCAGAAAAACTGGAAAGTCCAGACCAGCAAAAAAACGAACATAAACACTGTCTCTGAATGCATTATCCACACTCCAAACTCCAGGGACAACACTCTTTTTTTCCCCCTCCATTCACACAGCTTGCATAGCATCTAGTATTTTATGGCATAACAGGAACATGGATCACGTATCCCAATCAATTATTACTGGTCCTTCATTTTGTTATTGGTTTTTGTTTATTTGCTTGTTTTTTGTTACTGATGGGATAGACCTCTATAATTCCAGCATAGATATTTCTTAAATGCCTAACACTAGTAAAGTATGTGTGATTGTGAAACAATGAATGCACCTTCCATACCTACCCAAGTTCTGTCTGATGAACTTAAAGCAAAAGGGTCAGTGTATCACAGAATTTAATCATGTCTTGAGTATCATTGATAACGGCTTATTGTTAAAGTGAACATGTTAAAGGGATGATATTCAAACATATGGGCCAAAAAGTTCTTAAAGTGTTTAAGAATAAATAAAAGACCCTCATAGGAAATACCCCATTATTCACCTAATGCTGTTTACAATTGGCTAAATGAAAACATTTGAAAAATTGCAAAAGCAAAACAAAGTAAAATTTCAGAAAGAACTTTCCTATAGGCAAAGCAGCACTGAGCACTGAACAACAGATCGGATGTCTTTTTGTAGACATGAATATCACTTCAAATAGAGTTAGGCTGCCACCTGCCTGGAATCCGGGAATTGCACCTGTGTGTCCAATGGGCCTTACCATGGAACTTACAGGCTCTTTTTACCTTCTTGAAAACAAGGGAGAATTATGTCAGCCGGCAATTGGATGTCACACTGGCACATCACTAAGCAGGCTCCATTAACAGTGCTTGGCCAGCCACTGGTAATTTATGCTTGTAATCCTAGCTACTCAGGAGGCTGAGACTTGAAGATCTCGGTTTGAAGCCAGCCTGAACAGGAAAGTCTGGGAAACTCTTATCTCCAATTAATGACTAGATGGGAAGTGGGGTAGGGCAATAGCCTTGAGCTGAAGAGCTCAGGGACAACACCAAGGCCTAGCGTTCAAGCCCCATGACCCACAAAACAAACAAACAACAAATTTTTTTCATATATTTTTATTGTAATTAATAGAAGGGTTACATTACATTCGCCAGATGGAAAGTACATTACTTCACATACATTGATACCCTTTCTCATGTCTTGGTCCCCACCCCCTCCATCTTGTTTTCCCCCCTTTCCTATCCAATTTCAAATAACCAAATACAAATATATCCAATATATCAGATAACAAAGTGAGTTACTGTAACAATATGAGATAACCAAGGGACAGCAAAAGAGATGAGAGATAACATAGTACATTAAGGACAACAAACACTCATTATATGGCTTTTGCTTCTATATCCTAGAGGTCCTTTCATTTAGTGTCCTACTATATGGCCTTATGTATCTAGGTTTTGCTCTATTGTAAATCTCTGCTAGGAGAGCCCAAGGTTTCTACTGATTATGACAAATGAGGGAAACCATTGAGCCTATGTTCCTTTGAGTCTGGCTTACTTCACTTAATATGATTTTTTCCAAGTCTTTCCATTTCCTAATAAATGGGGCGATGTTGTTCTTTCTGACAGCAGCATAGAATTCCATTGTGTATAAATACCACATCTTGTTGATCCACTCATCAACTGAGGGGCATCTGGGTTGGTTCCATATCTTTGCTATGGTAAATAGTGCTGCAATGAACATCGTAAAACAACAAATTTTATATTCATTGGATCATTGTAACCATGGGACTATATAAGATATGGGTCAAGAGACACAAAAAGAGAATTATATTAAACATTGCACCTGTGTGTGAAGGTGGCATAATGTAGCACACCAAAAGCAATGCAAGCTGTTATAGATGCATAGAGGAGATTCAGAAGGAGATAAAAACAGAGGAGGTTAATCTGATTAAAGTACAATAGATGCAAGTTATTTCTATAACATGGTACCAAAATCTTTGTACAAGTAATAAACACTAACACAGAAAATGAATGACAGGAATGTAAAACAGTTTTCATTGGTGGCTGAGTGCCAGTGGGAGGTGTAAGGAGTCAGGAGAGGGAGGAAGAGGATAAAGGATAAATGTTGTTTAAAGTACTTTATGTACACAGATAAAAAGAGAACAGTAAAATTGTTGAAACTGATTTAAGAAGAGGGAGAGGGAATGAAGGAGAGTGATTTGATCAGGGTATATTATATGTATGTAGGGAAATACCACAGTGAAACCTTCTTGTACAACAAATATATGTTAATAAAAATGTAAAGGGAATGAAAAAGAAAAAAACAAAAACTCATGCTGAAATTTAACCTCCAACTCATGCTGATCCCAAACTCCAATGTCTTTAAATATGAGGTCTTAAGAAGTGGGACTAATTGGGATCTTTAAGAGGTGATTAAACAGGGTGCAGTGGCTCCCGCCTGTAATCCTAGCTACTCAGGAAGCTGAGATCTGAGGATCTGGCTCAAAGCCAGCCCAGGTACTAAAGAACCTAGAGCACTAGAAAATGGGAAGTGGGGCTGTGGCTCAGGGGTAGGGCAATAGCCTTGAAATGAAGAGCTCAGGGACAGGGCCCAGGCCCAGATTCAAGCCCCATGACCCACAAAAAGAAAAAAAAAAGAGGTGATAAGTCTTGCTGGCAGAGGAACAGATGAATCCATTTAAGGGTAAATGGACGAATGAGTTAATTGATTATCTCTGAGTGGCTCTGTCTCTTGGGCATACCACTGTTACTATTTGATTCCCTGTTCTGCCTTGGGACATGAAATGTTACCACCAATAAGAACAACTTCATTCAATCCAGCGGGCTGATGTTCAACTTCCCAGCCTCCAGAACTGTGAGTCCAACTGTGAGTACCTTTTCCTTTCAAAGCTACTTCAGTTTCCTCCTTGGTCTCTTCCAGTTGAATCACTGAGAGGACGCCAGGGACCATGCGACCAGGACACACAAGTGTCCTTGCAGAGTCTCTCCCAGAGAAGAAGGCTGATGTCCTGAGAGGTACCAACCTTCAAAGCAGAACCTTCTGCTCCTGACAAAGCTTCAGATGATGTCAGGCTGACATCTCGCCTGCAATCTCATGTGAGACCAGTCTTCTGCTCCCCGATTCACAAACCCTAGGTGAATAAGTAGATGTTTCATGATGCAAGCTGTTAAGGTTAGGAATAGTTTGTTAAATAGAATCGGTAACGAATATATCTTAGCTTCACTACCAGCAGTTTCTATCACTATTCTTTTCTCATTCTCTGACATGCTCAGTGGGTGAAGATACCAACTTAACTGTAAGGCTGTCCATGGCATTGATATGTCAGCACAAACAATTAGGGTAGATAATAAATTCTTGTTAGGGAGATAATTTAATAAACATTAAAATTGCCAATATTTATTGAACGATTGTTCTTCTTCTTCCTCATTAAGGAGACTCACTTATGTCCTTAATGAGGTCATGTGGATCTCTTGCTCTTCCTTGATCAAGGCCTTTGCACTGACTCTTCTCCCTGCTTGAAAAGCAGCAGGACAGTTCACATCCTTGACCTTTAGGTCTTTACCTCAATGCGACCTTCTGTGTATGACTCAAGCTTTCCCTCCTATGGCTTTCTCTACTGCTCCCTTATCATGATTCATTTCTACCACACACCATATAACATAATGCAAAGCACATCTATATATTCTGTTTATTATTTATTATATGCCTCCATCCAATGCTGCTAGAAAAAAAAACCAACACAAATAAAGGGAATTTTCCCCATCTACTATGTTGATTGCTATGACCTAAGCACTTACAAGAGTCCTGGTAGACAATTTGTCCTTATTCAATAGATGCTGCATCAACATTGAATGAATTATATACTACTTCACAGTGAAAACAAGGTCAAGGAATTTGCTTGTTCATGTTGCTATTTTATTTTCCAGAGAGATTTTATTCTGTAGGTCTTCATTTTATTGATATAGCAGTTAAGGCCAGAAGTTTGTGAATGGGTCTTTCAGCCTACAACATGTTTTATAAATAAGATTTTATTTATACAAGATATATAATTTATATAATATATATATATCATATTACATAGCATATATAATACACAAATATTTTAGATATAAGTAAATTTATATATGCATTATACATTTTAAAACACATATATAAATATATATAAAATATAAAAATATTTTAAATTTATATATTATGTATAACATATTTATATATTAATCATGTATATATTATATAATATACATAATATAATACCTTATAGCATATATCATATAATGTATATTATATGAAATATACAATATATTATATATAAGACTTCTCATATATCATAATTTAAATGTCATATAATAAATTATACATCATAAATATCATATATCATATAATATGTTATATACTATATGTTATATATGTTATATATTATATGTAATATACCATATATTATATGTTATATGGCATATAACATATATTATACTTAGAATATCATATACACTATATGTTATATAGTATATCATATATTTATTATATAATATATAATATTATAGTATAGTATAATATAATATATTACACATATAATATATAACAAACATTATGTATTATATAATATCTTATGTAATATATATTATATAAAATAATATTACATAAATAATAAAATGTATATTATACAACATATGATATAATGTATAACATACTATTAGATATTATACTGACTATTTTATTATATGATAGATAATCTCATATATTATATAATATATAATTATATATAATATAAGATAATGTATTATATAAAATATAGTATATTAATATACAATGCATTTATTATATATTATATTATACATATACTTTTCTACACATTATATAATATAAATATGTATTTTGTGTTTTATAAAATATAAAATGATATAGTTTATATTTTATAAATATATTATATATTAAGCATATTATATATTATATACATTATCATGTATAGAGAATATATATTCTCTATTCTATACTATATAAGATAATATTTAATATATAGTTGTATATTACAGAATTATGTATTAGCATAACATAATATACAATGACACAATCTAATTATAATCATAGAACATATGTTATGTTATTTATATTACATATTATACTTATCATCACAATTTAAACGAATTGGTTTTGGAAGTGGAGTAGAGCAGTAGAGCACCAGCCTTGAGCAGAAAAGCCAAGAACACTCACAAAGTTCAGAGTACTGACACAAACCAAAAATAAAAATGCAAAAATATATAATAATTTTGCAGCACATCACAGAGGACAAGTGTGTAAACTATCATATATTAAAAAGTATATAATAATGTTGAAATATATCACAAAAGACTCGAGGCAAAGCAGGGGGAAGAGCAGAGTGGAAGAAAGAGAGGAAAGGTGATCATTCTACTCTCTAACATGCCACATCTCCTCATCTCCCACATCCACTCTATGCCCCTGTCTGCTATGGATGCTCATTGCCAGATAAACTGTGGGAAGACATGGAAAAGGAGACAGACATGGATTCACTTTGGGGATGTCGGAAGTGTGGTGGGCTGGCTCATTCCAGCCTGGTCAAGAACTTCCCTTCCTGTGAGGTCAAAACCTCGCATACAGCCTTGCACTGGCTTGATAGAAACCAGCCCAGATGCTGTGAGGAGCCAGACCCACACCCTTTCCAACCTTGAACTATTTCCTCCCGCATCAGCTTGTTTTTAGTTTCATCTCCTGCTTTTCCAGCAACAAGCTACAAGCCATGAAAGGTGTGTTCTCCGTGCTCCAAAGGCCTCTTAGCTTCAGACAGGGAAGCTCCTGGAGCTGCCAGGCCTCACCTGGATTTCAGGTAAGGAAGTGGATGTGGCCCTTCCCTTGGTGACTCAATCAAGAGAAACTACGTGTGGGGGTGACACACACTGGAGCCTCACCTGTCTTGTGAGTTACCCATACAGTCCCTCAAATTCCAGCTTGTAGAACTGGCTGATTCCTACCCCCACTACAACAATCCACCTACATCCCCACCCCATCCCAGCCAGAAACACCCAGAGACTCAACAAGAACAACAACAAAACCATATCTCAAGCTAAGCTCCCAGCTGCAGGGCTAAGACCCTGGCCCACAAGCCTCCCTCACTTTCTGCACATCCCAATATTTCTCTACCATGTTATCAGTCAAAGTAACACCTTCCTCTTTGTTTCTCCCCATGATGATCCATAGTGTAGCACAGAGAAGGAAGCACTAGGGTATAATTGGAGGCCTCATTCTACTCGTGGCTCCCTGGAGACTCTTCTGTGCCATCACCTAAGTCTCTCTGATGACATGTGAACCTTCATGAATGCTCTAAGCCAACAAATGTTGAGAAAGCAACTCAGTTTCTTCCCCTGTCTCAATATCTGCTGCACTATGGCATGGTCCTTTTCTCTCAAACAATTCAGCTGGTACTTGTTCCTGATGCATTTGTTCTCCAGTAGTCCCTGGGTTCTTTGTATAAACAAACTTCTGCCGGGGAGATGCCCTGATATTCAGTTCTAGTATCGCTATTACTACACTGCTTCCATTTATAATCATGACATGAGCTGGTTGGTTGGCTTCTTTGGGGAATGAAGGTTAATTGACTTGGGAATCAAACTGCCAGAGTATCAATACTAAGTCCATCTCTTACCAATCTTGTGATCTCATTGAGTCACTTAATCTCTCTAAGCCTCGTTTTGTCTTTTCAGATAAATGTGAATAAAAATAGCATGTATCTTTCAGTTCATAAGTGATTTATGTGTCTTGTGATTATGATTATATCTTACATTTTTATCCAGTCTGAAAAAAAATCTCATCTTTTAGCTCTTCTTTTCATAGCATTTACATTTAAGTTTTAATGTAGATATATTACTATCCATCATCTTTGTTTTCTATGGTTCTATCCATTCTCTTGTCTTGAGTCAATACTTTTTGCGCTTTTGCTTAATGTATTCTGTTGACTTCACACCTTTAAAACATTTTTTTGGCTACCCTAGGACTTATAGATTCTTAATCAATGAGACTAAGATCAAATAATTTAAATCACATTAAGCTTGATATAAGAACTATATTAGCAGAATTTCACAATTTTTCCTTTCTACCCTGGATGGTATTGTAATTATTAGTCCTAATGTTGAGGATTTAAAAAAAATACCATTCCAAGGATTAGAGAGAACAATTCTTGTTTCTGCCAGCTGGTCTGGAAAATATTCACAAGATACTGGAGAAAAATATCCAAAAGACATTACTTAAGTAGTGGAAAATAATTCAACCTACACTAAATGTTTCTCTGAATCTACCTATGAATCTTAAAATCAAGCCCATAAGGATACAATTCCTTCCAGTTACCTTAATTGTATCTTGTATGAAACTCAATAGCAATAACAGTCATGAAACTACCTGCCATCTTTGGAAAACTGGCTGAATTTCAGACTGGAGAGGAACTACACAAGAGCAGCCTATGTTAACCTTTAGTGACAGAAAGTTAAAAAAAAAAGATCACAACATAACCCTACAATAATAAGGAGCTAAATGCACATAAGCAGTGGCTAAAATAGGAACGATTTGGAAGAATTAGTAAGAATCCAGTGTGGTTAGGACAATGGAGAGAGCAGGGTTAGAGACAGAAGAAAAAATACAGAAGCCAGTTCATGTGGGTTTGTGTGTAATTATTTCACGTACTAAATGAAGCCATGAGAAAGTACTTGGCAAAGAAGTGATAAGATCATATTTGTGCTTCATCTTTGTCACCCAGCCTGGGTTTTTGGAGCTGGAGTTTCTCAGAATGTTCTGCCCAGGTTGGCTTGGAACTTTGATCTTTCATACCTCAGCTTCCTGAGCTAAAATTACAGGCATGAGACAGTGGCAATCAGTTCCATCTGATTCTCAAACCAAATCTCCAAGGACTCTCTGATCATGTGAATCTCCTCCTTTGGATATATAGTGGAGGTTTCCTTTTGCATTTCATCTAGTAAAGTATGCAAGAATTCAGGTCCTAGAGCATGAAGTAAATAAAAAGAGAAAAATCTGGTATCTAACTTGACTAGACTGTGTAAGTTTTGTCATCTCTCAGGGCCACTGTTTTCTTATGTGAGAAATAGACTCATGGCTTCTGAAGCTCTTACACCTTTAGCAGAATAGGCTGTCAATAGTTGTACAATATAAGTATGAGAAACAGAGCATGCAAAACTACTGAAAAGAGTACACTGATTTTTTTTTTCAGAGATGACTCCAGCCTCACAGTCCTTCATGAGTCAGGAGAGCCACACCTCTGCCTCTAAGGTGGTGTAGAAAAGATGTTCTCCTCCTCCTTAGCTTGTCAGATGGCCTGAGTATTTCTTCACTATTATTTCCTGATGTTTGCTCTGTTCTAGTTTCTCAAGGGACCCAGAGAAGACACACCTGTATTGCTTCCCTGGCTCTCTCCAAAGTCTCACTGGACCTCTGCGCCAGCTCAGGTTTCTTACCAAAGTGGATACACTAAGGGTCAGGGGATTGGGTCCTTCCTTGTTCATTAAAAATCCTGAGAGTCCTAGACTCACTCCTTATACCCCCTAGAGGCAGCTAAAGCTAGAAGCTAGATCCCAAGCAACAAGATATCTCTGGACAAAGGTAACTTACATGGCTCGGAAGCCATGAGATCAAACTTTTCATGGCTCTTTATCCAATCTTGTAGTACCTGGAGAGAAATCTTGGTCCAAAGTACAAAGTACTGGAAGAACTGGAGCTTCTTATAAGAATGAATGTTTGAGGTTTGTTTACCCCTGTTTAGGGGGCATTGAAGATTTTAAAGCAAGGAGGACAGTGAACAACTTGGTTCCTGTTGGGAACATCTTAGAAAACTGTTCTGGTCCTCTTTCTTCAGAGTCAAACATCTTAAGCAACATGGAGGATCACAAACAGGAGCTTTAAAGATGTCTTTGAATGAAGGGTGGAGGAAGATGGCATGGCAGAAGTTGTCAGAGGGCCAAGTTTGCTGCCAAGTTCTGAAACGTTCTCAGCTTAAAGATGAGTATGGTGGCTTACAATAGCCTTGGATGCATCAGACAGATGTATCTCAAGATATCAGAACCTGGAGATCCAGGACCACTACATTTGCCAGAGCGGGGAGCTTTCCTCAGGGTTTGCTGACCATTCTTACTTTAAAATGTACATCTGGAAAAAAAGAGACTCAAGGAAGCTTTCTCTGCAGAAGAGTGTAGCGAAAGGAACTCTTTCAAGATTAGTCCTGTTTCAAGGAGCTAGTGATAAATGCTTGTAACCCTAGCTACTCAGGACGCTAAGATATGAGGATCAAGGTTTGAAGCCAGCCCAGGCAGACAAATCAAAGAGAATCTCATATCCAATTAGGAAGCAAAAAGCCAAAGGTGAAGGAGTGGCTCAAGTCAAAGAGCACCAACTACAAGCAAAAGGGCCAAGCAAGAGCACAAGGCCTTGAATGCAGCCTCCAGTATAAACAAACAAACACAACAACAACTGACCAGCTCTTTTTGGAAAACATAAAAATTCCATCCATCACTGCCATTTTCACTTCCTGGGCCACAATATAAGCATGTGCTCACATTTAGCTGCAATGATAGTAGCAGTTTTATTTTTAACTTTTGAGGAACAATGTGCCCTAGAGACAACTGGGGTTAGGACAGGAAGGAAGAAAAAGAAAATAGGATTCAGAAAAGCAACCAAAGGATACTTGCCAAGTCACTAGTAGAGGCAGCCTGGATGAGTGAGTCCTGGAAGTTCCCTTTCCTATGTTTCGGAGGCCAGAGGACTGGATTTCCCTGTGCTTGGAGCCTGACACTACTTTTCCTCACATTTTCAGTCACTCTTCATTTGGTAGTGTGTAGAGATACAGAATTCTAAGAGGGAGAAAAATGATCTTGGTTTCCTGGGAATCAAGGCAAAATTCTCTGCCTCTTCTGCACACACCTACTTTGCCGCTGAAGATGAGAGGCATCTAAGGAGAAGAATTTCAAATGTATTTCTTTCCATTCTACAGTCTTCCTTATTAGCAAGTACTTCTTTTTTCTGTTCCCAGGAGATCTGCCTCATAGATGCCTACTGAACAAAGCACAGAAGCCCTTGCCTTGACCACAGTATAGATGGCTCCATCTCTGTCTTTGAGTCTGCCTCCTATCCTGGCTGGCGCATAGCCACCTCCTCCACAGCAAGACAGCCCATCATTCTCAGCCAGAAAAGGGTGGAACTAACATTAACTTCTATTTACAAATTAAATATAGCCTCAGATATTGATGACCAATTCCAGGATATAGAAACAAAGCATCAGAGAATCTTTTATTTTACCTTAAGAGACTACTGTGCCCGATGAGGTGATGCCAACCACCTGTCCTCGAGACATTCAGTACGTCCTGTGCCCCTCAGATGGGCAGTGTTCTTCTATGAAACCTCTTCCATTCCTTCCTGATCGCCTCTCAGTACCCACTCAGCAGTCCAGTCCAGTTAAACCAGATGTTTCTTCTTATTCCTCTGCCAACCCATAGTTAGAGGAGTGAGTAGATTTCAAGCATTCTTGTTTACATTCATAAAATTGTGGGTGTTTATTGTAAATATAAGTATATTCAAAAGGATAAATCTAAAAAATGAGACAAATATAAAGCAAAATTGTATGTCTTGATAATTACATTGGATTCATAATACCATTAGTAATTTAACAGGCAATTGGTAATTATGTTATAGTTATTAACTGCAGTAAATAAAATAAATCCATCTTTCAAAAGAATCATTTGTATCGGCTTGAATTGCTTTTGGGCAACCTCTCAGAACTGATTGCACTGTCCTCATTTAACATTATAAAGAGGTTGATAAGAAGCATGAAAGGTATTATCTTATTATTTGTGTGTTCTGGAATTTCAGTAGTAGAACAATCTATGGAATCATCATGGTAAGTCACTTGTTCACTTTGTGAAGGATACTTTTATTAAGGCCTCTAATATGATCTGTGAATACAGGAACCAAGCACATACAGATTGCCATATACTATGCCATATGCTTATTATGCAATTATGCTAACTATGACAATGAGAATGACAAGCTCTTCTCTCTCAGTAGACCTACCACTTCTTGCACGTGACCAGCTGCGGTGCCAAGTCCTCTGACACATTCATGTTATTGAGTTTAAATTTCTCAGACAATCAAAACTTATAATTCTGGCATTACTTCATTTCCTCCCTGCTCATGGCTCTGTTATGAATATTCCTTGAACTCTATTTTACATTCTGCTAGCCTTTTTAGTCCTGTCACTTCGGTGCAGGGAACTCTGAGAAGGTATAATGTCATTTCAGCTGTTTGGGGCATCTTCCTTCAAGCTCTGCTAGGACAGGACATGTGGGGAAATGCAATTGCAGTAACGTGCCTAATACCCACAGAGTGTAAACCTGGGAGAGATAGACAGACAGACAGACAGACAGAGACTGAGAGGCAAGTGGGGGATAGGAATGGTGAGGATAGCTAGTCTCTTCCAAACCTTACCTGGACAATTCTGGGATACATTCACATTGTCCCAATAGGAATAAGCCAGAGTCACATGACAGGGCTGAATCAAGAATTCTGGCCTACATTAGTTTTCTCATTTCCTTACTTTAGTTTCTCAGCCCTCGCTTCCTCTGCCTTGGAGTCACATTTCATCACAAAACTCTGTTTTCTGCTGAGAGAGAATCTATCCAAGCAAGCTTCTCTACAAGCCCTCAGTACTCTGCTCATACCAAGGAATACATTTCCAACACTTCCAATGCTGTACATTTTGTCTGCATACATCTTCCTAATATTCTAAATATATATAAAGTGTTTGGAGACATTGCTTCAACTTCCCTTCCAAAGGCAATACAGTCTTTCCTTTAAGTCACAACATTTATGCCTTTTCCAAGGACATTTCTTTTGTTCACATTGTTCTATGCCTCCTGCATGTCAATTTCTCAAACTATATTGTGGGAATACATTCTCACTGCATTATGGGTAGCGTTCCATGGATACAGGAGTGTGTTGGGAGGAACTTGAGTTACAATAGCCTGAATAGCCCTTGACTTCAGGAAATATCTAAGACTGGAGCCGGAAAGCAGGGAAAGGCTGCTCAGGAATTTCCCTATCCAAATTCCTCCTCCTCTTCCTCATATGTCACTGTGACTACAGGGGACTTATGATGTCAAGATGTCCAGGATAGTGGTAGAACAAACCACAGCTCAGAGTAGCCCATGATGGTCCAGTATCTACCCCCCTGCCTGTAAGAGGGCTCTGAGTACAGTTACTTAGGAAGATAATAACTGTATAAGGACACAGAAAAGGATTCGTTGTTTTATTTTGATTCTGACACGAGTCAAGACTAGACACAAAATGAAATAAGGATGACTTTGATGGGCTTTTGCTGATGATGAGTGTGTGGCAGGCAGAGCTGCAAAGAATGTGAGTTCTGTCAGCAGTGGAATATACAGGGAAAATGCAGGTTGCATCAAAAATACCATGTAACCTCAAGTTGTTCTACATATTCACTCCCCAGCAATGGCAGAGGCTTTACACATCAGCAAGAGACAGCTTGCTTGCCCACCCATATGCCATGGCTTGTGCACTCTCTCAGAGGAAGTGAAGGAAGAAGAGAAAGTTACAACACAGGAAGAACTCAGAGGTCTTTAACTCTTTTATTTGCTTCCCTGGGAAAAGGTATACAAGGTTCTTTGCTTGAATCAAAGTTTGCTTCTAAAGGAGGAGATACAAAAAGACAGATACAGACTTCTGTTTATTCAATATCAGAAAGTACATCTAAAACAATGTGGTTTCTTTACACTTGCAAGAAAGTAGATACATTGCTTATTTGTCAGAATCCTGAAAAGAGTAGTCTAGTATACACAAATGCACAAACAAATAATGGAACAGAATACAGACAGATGGGGAAAGAAGCACTAATAGAGTTGTTTTCCTTGGCTTAGCCCTTGAAGCACTGCTTCCTATAATTTTTTCCTGTGGCCCATGCTCTAAATTGAAAAGAGAAGTGTTGATACCATTGTTGCTTTCTTACGGATTATGATGGTCCTAGTTCAGCCCAAGACTTTAAATGGTATGTTTTCCAGAGGTTTATAGAAAGTTTATCCCTGTGATACTGCAAGTTAACGTTACCTTGAATTTCTGCATTCAATGATCAGAATGCAAGTCTATTTCCAAGACTCCTCCTTGTTCCTTCCCATTTTCTTCCTTCTGAATTTGCACCAGTATCTGCATCTACCCTTTCTTTCCCTCATGTATTTTTTTAATTTTTGAAGAGAACGTTTTAGACTTCACAACATCAAACTGCAAGTCTTTATCTCTCACTTAAGTTCAAAAGTTTATTTTGCTTTTACTTTCTATGTAAGGTAAATAGGGAGTAAGAAAACATTGTATTATTAATGAGAAAGGAGTGAAGATGTGTTGAAATTTAACTCATCAATTAACTACCTCATTAGTTTGAATCACTTACAAACATAAAGTCCTGATGATGAACATAATATTCAAGACATATAATTGGTAGGAGACTAGAAATAAGGCACATTATAAAATATGTAAATATACCGAAACATCGCACTGTGTCCTATAAAGATGTCAGGTGTCAGTGATTTATCCTGATAATTCTAGCTATTAAAGAAACTATGATTTGAGAATCAAGGGTCGAAGGCAGTCTGGGCAGATAAATCCATGAGATTATTTTATTTATTTTTATTATCGTTAGTAATAGTACAAAGAGATTTCAGATCAACTTATCTGTTTATGAGTCCAATGCATCTTAGTCAGTGCCGCCGTCTTCATCATTCTTCCCTCCCGTAAGACCCTTATATCCAATTAACCATAAAAAAGTGGAGGAGTGGTAGAGTGTCAGTTTTGAGTGAAAAAACTGAGAGCCACAGACACTGAGTTCAATCAAAACAGATGTGCAATCATCATCTAGCAGGGAAGTACTCTATGGTAATAAAACGTTGGGGACCGCACTTACTCTCAGTCCCAGGAGAAAAGAGTAGATTACCACCTAGAGTTCTGTCACCACCAAATGTCCACTCTTGGTTTTCATAGTCTTTCATTTGCTCTGATAACTGTGGCTGGTTACCTTGTCAGGGAAAGTTCAAACAGTGTCCACTTCTAGGTCTCCAACGCTTGAGAAACTCACAGTCTCTGTTATAGCTATGTTCCTCACACATGATTCATTCTTTTCACTTAAAAAAAACTGTTAACTGTCAACTATTGTTAATAAACAGATGCTTTCACCTTTTTAAAAAAAAATAATCAAGGGCCTGGGAGTTTGGCCTAGTGGTAGAGTGCTTGCCTAGCATGCACGAAGACCGGGGTTTGATTCCTTGGTTCCACATATGAAGAAAAAAAAGCCAGAAGTAGTACTGTGGCTCAAGTGGTAGAGCTCTAGCCTTGAGAAAGCCCAAGGACAGTGCTCAGGCCCTAAGCTCAAGGCCCAGGACTGGCAAAAAAAATAATCAAAAAATACCAGATAAATCTGAATTACTTTCCACCAAATCCTGTTTCCTCTTCCCCCACTCTAAAGATAAGCATTAGTTTGCATTGGTATCATTCTGGTTTATTTTTTTATGCATTACATCTAAAAGTCTATGGTGTGGTTTTGTGTATTTGCAATTGCATGTTACTTGTCCACAGGCATTTCTCTAACTTATATGATTTGATCCTATTTATGCCAGTGTACCTTTTTGACTCAACAGTGTGTTTGAGGAGGTAGCTACACTGGTACAGATGATACTATCTCATGCACACATGTTTATACACTTCGTTTTGGCTATACTAAAGCTTGAACGCAAGGCCTTGCTATGTATGTGCTTTTTCTGATGAGTCATGTGACCAGCCCTGTTTTTTTTGTTTGTTTTTGTTTTTGTTTTTTTTTGCCAGTCCTAGCCCTTGAGCTCAGGGCCTGAGCACTGTCCTTGTGTTTTCTCTAGGATAGAACTCTACTATCTGAGCCACAGCACCATTTCTGGCTTTTTTCTATGTATGTGGTACGGAGGAATTGAACCCAAGTCTTCATACCTGCTAGACAGTCACTCTACTGCTAGGCCAAACTCCTGGCCCCAACCAGCCCTGTTTTTCCTAATTATTTTTGATAGATTCTTGCTTTCTTCCTGGGAAGGTACATCAGGATGTAAATATTAGGGTTCCCATCACAGCTACAATAATAGTATAACATACCTTCCTTTCATTGGACCCAGCTCTTGGTCAAGAAAAGGGGCTGTGAACTTTTGTGCACAGGTGGCTTCAAACTATGATTCTCTCAATCTCCACCTCCCAAGAAGTGAGAGTTTCAGGCAGGAGCCACTGGTGCCCAGTTTCTGTCTCAGTCTTTATAGTTTCCATAGTGTATCCAGCAAAATGGTTTAACTGTTTAGCCATGCCTTCATTTCTTTTTTTATTTCAAACAAGGTGACAAGGGCGTACTAATATATCGTACTAATATATGGCAACCATGCACATGAAATTAGTTGTTGTTTTTTTTTCCAGTCCTGGGCTTGAGCTCAGGGCCTGAGCGCTGTCCTTGGGCTTTCCTCAAGGCTAATGTTCTACCCTGAGCCACCGCACCATTTCTGGCTTTTTCTAAGTATGTGGTATTGAGGAATCGACCCCGGGTCTTCGTGCATGCTAGGCAAGCACACTACCCAGTAGGCCAAACTCCCAACCCATGAAATTAGTTCTTTACTGTAAGGTTTGCTGAAAGGAAACTCCATGCAGTTTAAGAGGTGAAGGTTTATTGAGAGAGAAAGAGAGAGAGAGAGAGAGAGAGAGAGAGAGAGAGAGAGAGAGAGAGAGAGAGAGAGAGAGAGAGAACGAACAGACCTACAGAGAGAAAACAGACCTACAGCCACATAAGATGGAGTCAGGCGGAAGAAAAGGACCTTATGGCTGGAAGTGAGAGATTATATAGGGGAGGAGTGTGGCCACAGCGGAAGCGGATGTGACCTCAGAGGATGAAGAAATACTCCAGACTGGGGGACCTCCCACTGCTTCCAGACATGCCAGTTGCCAAGGTTCCAGTCTGGGCGGGGATTTCCAGGGTGCACAGGAGAACACCAAGGGAAGGAATCATTTTTGCCAGGCAGACCTAACATTTACTATAGAAACGTGAATTGTGAAACCATGGAGATATGTGTGTTCTTTAATTTCAACAGATGCTATCTGTTCTCAGGCATGCCTATGCCCGTTTACACTCCCAGTGATGTATTCATTCTCCTTGCTCAACATTTACTTTGAGTTAGAAGAAAGCTACTGCTGACCTAGTGTGTTGTTATTCAGTGTTAGTCATGATTATTCTAATTTCTTCATCTCAGATTATTCATAAGCTCAGCACACTTCAGCCTGACCTCTGACTTCTCCACCCAAACCTTTGTTTTTGCATTTTATTTTTTATTTATTTTATCCATATATTTTATTGTAATTAATAGAAGGGTTACATTATATTCATCAGATAGAGGGTGCATTACTTCACATACATTGATACCCTTTCTCATGTCTTGGTCCCCATTTCCCTCCCCCACCCCCACCCCTCATCTTGGTTTCCCTCCTTTCCCTATCCAACTTCAAATAACCAAATATGCATATATACAATATATCAGATAACAAGGTGAAATACTGTAACAATATGAGATAGCCAAGGGACAGCAAAAGAGATGAGAGATACCATAGTACATTAAGGACAACAATCACTCATTATATGGCTTTTGTTTCTATATCCTGGAGGTCCTTTCATTTAGCATCATACTATATGGCCTCATGTATCTAGGTTCTGTTCTATTGTAAATCTCTTCTAGGACAGCCCAAGGTTTCTACTGATTATGACAAATGAGGGAAACCATTGAGCCTATCTTCCTTTGAGTCTGGCTTACTTCACTTAATATGATTTTTTCTGATTCTTTCCATTTCTTTACAAATGGGGAGATGTCATTCTTTCTGACAGCAGCATAGAATTCCATTGTGTACCAATACCACATCTTGTTGATCCACTCATCAACTGAGGGACATCTGGTTTGGTTCCATATCTTTGCTATGGTGAATAGTGCTGCAATGAACATTGTTGTGCTGGTGGATTTAGTATGTCCTTGTTTCTGGATGGTTGGGTAAATGCCAAGTAGTGGAATTGCTGGGTCATAGGGGAGCTCTATGTTTAGTCTTTTGAGGAACTGCCATACTGCTTTCCATAGTGGCTGAATGAGTTTGCACTCCCACCAACAGTGTAGTAATGATCCCTCCTGGCCACATCCCCTCCAGCATCTGTTGGTATTAGTTTTCTTGATCTTGGCCATTCTAACTGGAGTGAGGTGGAATCTTAGAGTTGTTTTGATTTGCATTTCTTTTATGACCAGAGATGGCGAGCATTTCTTCATGTGTCTATAGGCCATTCTTATTTCTTCTTCAGAGAAGACTCTCTTTAAGTCTTTGGCCCATCTTTTAATGCCACCCAAATCTTTCAACTAAGCCTCATTCAGGGAATCTCTGTTTGTTGCCTAATCCGTGGCTGCTGTGTTCTCCTCACCTCAGTCAACATGGGATATACTCTGTGTGACTCAGACTTTGGCATTCAAAGCAACTGATTGGGTGACCAAGTCACTTTGAGGTTTTCCAGCCTCACTGGCTTTCTCTTCTTATTCTTATGTACTGGTTGCTACTCATGTGATGTATAAAGAAAGAAGTTGTTTAGAACTCATCCTTGAGTTTCTTCTATAGTATTTCCCTAAGGTATACTATTTGCTTTTATGAACTTTAAATTCTAGATCTAAGATGACAAATTGATTTCTGGCCCAGATTCACCTTTGAATCTTATATTTTGTCTTCCTGCCAGTTTGTACTGTCTCAGAGCTTACAACTAGAGTATGCAGTAAGCCAAACCCTTAATTTTCCCCAACCTGTCTAGTCCCACACCCATCATCAAAACAGATGCTCAGTCCTCACCTAGCAGTGAAGTATTATATGGTAACAAAAAGTTAGGGAACACGCTTATTCTCAGTCCTAGGAGAAAAGAATAATTTACCACCTAGAGTTCTGTCACCACTAAATGGTGACAGTCTCCTCCTTTTTGGCTTTTTAAGACAAAAAAAGACCTAGGTATTATTTCTGATGATACTTTTCCTTGAATCCCTACATTTCCCCTATCTAAAAGCTAATTTTCCAAGACTACCACCAAAATATATTGCAAATCATTCATTTCTCTTCAAACTGCCACCAACCACTCTGTGACAGAATACCAGCATAGCTTACCTGAATTGTAGATCTTCTCCTGCTTGGTGCCTTCAGTCTACAATTGTAGCAAAATAAATCCATTCTTTATGTGGCACTGAGGGTTATCTTCACAAATCTGTCATTCCAATGTGTAGATTTCCCAATGTGCAAATTTTTTATAATTATGTTATTCTTTTTCAGTAGTTATACATAAGAGTCGCCACTCAACAGAGCAGTTTATGTATACAGTGTCTGTGGATCAACATCACTCCTTTTCATAGTCACATCCACCAAATGCAAATTCTATACCATAATTCATAGACTTGCCTAGGTAATCTGGGACCTGCTACTAACTCTCTACTCTTTAAGATAATGCTCTTCATAATTCTCTCCATAACTATCTTATGCCAACTTTCAGTTCCTTTATCATGCAAGTTCCCTGAACTTTTGCATATTCTGTATTCACGCATATCTCTATACCTGATTTGGTTTATTCATAGTTTGCTGCCTTCCTTTTATGTCATTTCCTGGCCACCATGTA
Source organism: Megascapheus bottae (assembly GCF_031878675.1). Lineage (NCBI taxonomy): Eukaryota > Metazoa > Chordata > Mammalia > Rodentia > Geomyidae > Megascapheus > Megascapheus bottae. The sequence continues at coordinate 7,092,873 of NC_143515.1, forward strand.
AAAATAAATCTTTCTTTTACCTCTCATGTTTTCTTTCTCTAGTCTTTGGGTGCTTTCCACCATATAGTTAATAATCACACAATTAATTTGCCTTTATCTTTCCTTATTTTCCCCATTACCTCAATATAAAGTCCCTGATTGAAAGGAGGAATTACTTGTCTAGTTGATCACTATAGTCCCAAGCCTTAGACCAGAGTTTGTCCTTAATATATATGTGTTTAATGAACCAATAAGTTATTTATAAGCTAATGTTAAAAGAAGACTTCCTCCCCAGGTATACTACCTTCCTTAACAAGACTAGTGGTATAATTTGGAGCTTAAGTGTGTCCCTTAGTCCCCAGATCAGCATTGTGGGAGGGTGCTGGAACCTTTAAGACATGGTGAAATATGGATATTGGTCAAAGTAATATCATCTTGTCCTTACTGCTCTTTTGGCACCTTGAGGAGGAGAAGAACATTCCAAAAATTTCTAGACATAAAATAGGTCATTCTTTGAATTGCAGATTGGCATGTTAGTTAGCTCCAGAAAAATCTTTCTCCAAGGAATTATGTATTCTCTAAGCCCCTAATAGTTTCTCACCAGGCTTGCTTTATTTAGGTAAAATGCTTTTGTTATGTTTAATTTCTTACAAGGTATGTGGTTTGGGCTATATATGTTTTATGATAGCTCCATTCACTACTGCAAGTTTTTTTTTTGGGGGGGGGGCATGAGTCCCCTTGTAGATGCCAGCAAAAGACACCCACTTGGACCTCTTAAAGTGTGACTTCTCCGTATCTCACTGATCAGATGCCTGTAAAACACAGGATGGGGTGGGGGAAATAGATGCTGTTTGGTCAGCTTTCTATCACTGAAACAAACATCTGTGACAAACAACTTAAAAAGGAGGAGAGATTTATTGTGGTTCACAATTTCAGACATTTCAGGCCAGCATGAGCTAAATCCATTGTTTCTGAGCCTGTGGGGCTGAGAATATCAATGGTGAAAGGGTGCACTGAAACTGGACTCATCACTTCATGGTATCTAAGGAAGCAATGAGAGATAAGGAGCCATAGACATCACATTGTGAATTCATCAATAGACAAATCTATCAATGACAACAGAGTCCCTTTGGTCTAGTCACCTTCCAAAATACCCACCTCTGAGCACTGTTTCATTGTGGATCAACCTTTTAACACGTGAATCTTTGGGGGACATTTTAGATTCAAGCTACAATAGAAGACATGCTTCTAAAGAAGATGGCGTCTTCCTCTTCTCCTTTTTTGCTTGCTGGCTAGGAGATGAGTTACACGCTATCTGATTGGCCAAATTCGCTTCTTTGTGTTGCTGTCTTATTATCAGTCCCCAAGTAAAAGTTGGTTATCTGCCGGGACTATAGCCTAGAGGAAGAGTGCTTGCCTAGCATGCACAAAATCCTGGGTTTGATTCCTCAGTACCATATATACAGAAAAAGCTGAAAGTGGTGCTGTGACTCGTGTCAGAGTGCTAGACTTGAGAAAATATAGTGTCCAAGAACAGTGTCCAGGCCCTGTGTTCAAGCCCCAGGATGGGGGTAGGGGTGGGGAATGGGATTTCAAAAAAAAAAAAGAAGTTGGTTATCTGTAGGATTTGCTATCATAATGGAAAGCTGACTCACACAAATAACCTTGCCCAAGTAAAATCCTCCTCTGTTTTCCTTTCCCAAAGAACGGTAGAGCTCCTATTTCACACAGGCCATTTATCTTTGGGAGGCAAATGTCATGAAATGCATTTTATCTCCCCTTCCCCTCTGACATTGTTGTATGCTGGAAAACAGACAGACACCCAATATTCAGTTAAAGTAGCTAGGAGTTTTAATCAGCCAGGATGAATGCACCCACTAATAGAGTAGAGTGCAGGGCTTCCATCCAGTGGGATTTTTTTTTGTGGGTCATGGGGCTTGAACTCAGCATGGGCACTGTTCCTGAGCTCTTCAGCTCAAGGCTACCACCCTACCCTTGAGCCAAGCCCCACTTCCCATTTTCTAGAGGTTAATTAGAGAGAAGAGTCTCAAGTATTTTGGGCCTGGGCTGACTTGGAACCTTGGTCCTCAGATCTCAGCCTCCTGAGTAGCTAGGATTACAGTCGTGAGCCACCCACCACACCTGGCTTCCAGTGGGGTTTTTAAAGACATGAACCACACTCAGGTAGTGTGTATGTGCAAGAAAGCAAAGTTCCAGAAGCAGAAATTAGAAGTGAATGATAGCAACTACAATTCAAGTATATGTCATCTATCACTAAGCAAAATAACGATTTCGGTAACCGTTACCGATTGTCAAGCAGAACAAGCTTCACCTGCCAGACCCTTGCATTTTTGATTATTTCTGGAATTTCCGGGCAACAAGCTAAAGGTAGTTGTGCTCAGTTTTCTTCATTCCTTTCTTTTACTACTTTCAGCTCCTGCAATTCCAAGTTTCCACCCAGGCTGTAATTTTGACAGGGCTTTGTGTGTATTTGTAGGGGGGGGTGGGGGGGAGGGTTCTTCATTCCCTCATCCTGCCTGGTTTATGGAAGTGAAATTTGCAGTTAGCCTTATCAGGAGCAGTTTCATAGGCAATTTTCATAAGCAAGAGCATGAGGCTATCTATTAGAATCAATAGGGGCCTCTACAGCCGTCTCTAGACAGCAGATACCACATAGCCTGGGGAGGGGAGGGTCACCAATTGTGATCAGACCCCGGGGAGACAGCATTCTGCTGCTATTGCTGCAGGCCAGAGGGCTTGCAGTTTCAGGACTAGGGCTATCAGAGGTTCCATCATTTAGTTTGGGGCAAGGGCTAAGAATCTAAAATCTATATGTAAAACTAGATTC